>NC_088835.1:8181246-8870279 GCF_904066995.2 Poecilia reticulata
TGCCCACTGTGAGGGGTGCCGAGCAGGAGTGGACATACTTGTTGCCCCCCATCTGTGCTTGTACGTTTTTGTCTCTCTTATCTCAATTTTTTTAAAAACCTGACTGTTGTTTTTCTTGGCGGTATAGTAATGGCCACTTGTACTGACTACTGCTGAACACCGTCACCGTCAACCGCTAAGCAGTAACGAACCATTTCATGTAGATCCAGGGCGGTGTTAAGTGCAAATATAGATGTGTGTTTTTTGGTCTGGGAGGGGTAACATTTAATTTTTTACTGCGAAAAACATTTTTAAAAAATACAACAGAAACTGACAGGGCCCCAATTTTATTTTCTATTTCTGTAAAAAAATATATATATAAATATATTTTTTGTGTGGGGAACCCTGTCGGTCAGGCGCCCTTGGAATTGTCCTAACTTTTCCCCCTATTCACCTTATTCCTTGGAGGCTTACTGGGGAAACGATCATGGGTCTTACTTCCAGCGAAGTAACAGTATTTCACTGTAATTTGTAGGGTTTTTTGCTAGTCTACATTCATGATAGAAGTTACATCTCTTTTTGATTATTGTACAATATTTAGTAAAACTTGTTCGCTAGGGTTAGTGGCTTTTCGTTAGAAACCTGCTCAGAACAGAGGATCATTGTGAGTTTAATCACGGGGAGCGACAGGAACACAGCGTTGCGTTTTGTAACGTGAGTTAGCAGCGCTGCTAGCGGCTCGTTTCTCTAAAGAGCTGATGGTAATAAAGAAGAGAAAAGCAGAGAAGCTGGTCAGAGTCTGAGCTGCCGTTCTGCGCAGACAGTGTAAAATACCAGAACTACATAATATTAGCTTGGTGTGATGTGAATTTTATTCTTTGTTTGATTTTAAAAACATTATAAAGTTCATAATCTGAGTCTTTATCATTATGTTTGGGCCAGCAATTATTTTTTATAAGACAAAATATCTGAGTTCATTTAGTCCATCAGACTAAATTTAGTCCATCTGCAAATCAGCAGAGAAATGACCGCAGCTGCTGCACTTCAGACCGTAAATATGGAGAATCTCCCCACTGGACTAGAACCAAACCGAATCACAAATTAACATGTCTTCATCGCCTACCGACAGATGAGGAAACAAAAAGAATTTGGCTAAAACTCTAAACTTGGAGAGAACCCAAAATGCTTTACGTGTGTGTATTGTGGGGAAAAATCCAAGGGAAGAAAACCTGCATCTGTTTCTGAAGCAACTGAGTCAGTAAGCAGCTAACTATGCTAGTGCGGGTTTATTTACGGCCATTTCTTCAAGTCACCATCCCTCCCCAATTTAGCTATAGTAGCGGTAAAACAACATTGCCACATGTAAGCTGTAATAGTTGACATTCCCACATATTTTGTAGCCTAAAACCTCTGACGAAAGCCAGTTAGCGAATTGCTAACATGTAAACAAATTATGGTTTAAACGGTCGTTTAAAACCGTTCACAGTTTTAAACGTTAACAGTTTTAAAACGACCGGAAAACGAATTTTCCGGTCGTTTAAAAAAATAACTGGTCAAATACGGAAAATATTCGGTTAATGCAACCTCTGCTGGCTGCATTTCCCCTCACAATATATATTTCAAAATGAGCGGCTAGATCCCGTGAGAGGTGCTATTACTTTTGTTGTCATTTCGAGTAACCATGGTGAAGTAAGTAGCGAAAAACAATCCAAATTCAAATCAAAACGAATTCTGACTGTTCTTTCAGTTAGGCAAAACAGAGATAGAATTTTGTCTGCCCCTCTGTGTCTCACTCACACATGACAGTTTTCAGAGAGGATTAATCACCATAGCAATAGACTGAGGAGAGCAGAGATATAAGCTGTGTCCGAATTCAGGGTCTGCATCCTTCGAAGGACGGATTTGTAGGCCGATTACGTCATAGCGTGGCGACAAGGCCTGTCCGAATTCAAAGACTCCTTCAAATGCATCTTTCAAATGCGTCCTTCTTTTCCCCAGATTTGAAGGATGGGTCTGATGTATCCTTCACAGTCCACGATATCCCATAATTCATTGCGGGTTCCAACCGAGCGTTCAGGCAGAGCGTCAATGGCGGCGAATAGCGACAAATTATTTAGCTATATAACACTTTAAATGACACGTGACTTTGTACAACGTTTTTAGGCGAGTATGTAAGTGTGTAAATCTCAAATATATCATCGGTTCATCAATACTTCACCTAATTGCAATATTGCTCTGACATTTTCGGACCTGTCTGCTACCGCTGCGTTAACAGCCAGCTCCCCCCGCCAGCTGTCTGCTGGCCGGGCGCTCCAGGTTCCGTACACCGAGAGAAAACGCGGTGGCACATTGTTCTAAAAACTCCCGTTAGCTTTCCCCAATGAGTGGGAGTTAAACACCGATATTATTCAAACAGGTCTGGTTGAAAAATGTTTGGTTTATAAAGTATTTCAAAGCAGAGCACATCGGTTTGATTGATTAATTAAAGTTAAGCCTTCAAACATAATGGGTTTATTTAACCGTAATGTCCTATCTGCGATGTGGAGAGAATTATATTTGTAAATGAATAATTTGTATTCCTTGTAGAAAAAGTGCAGTACACATTTGAACATTTTAGAATCAAACTAAGATATTTCCTTTTTACTATGGAACATCCTTTAATATAAAAAGTGAAGAATGTTTTTTTTTTCTTCTCCACTCTGCTTCACGCTGTCACGGTTGCTTGGCAACATGAGTTACCCTGAGGTGGGGCCGGGGACAGTTGATGAAGGCTAGGCCTGTCGGAATCCACAGATATTTTTCTTCCGGTCTTAGTTTATTCCCGGCCTTCGAAGGATCCGTCCTACGTAGACCTGTCCTTCAAAGGATGCAGACCCTGAATTCGGACACAGCTAATAACTTTGGGCTGTCAAAATTAGAGCATCACATCTTATGTTTTTTGAATGATAACAGTATTTGTTGTTAATCTGTTGCTAAGAGATGAGCGTGTTTTCTAGTAGCCAAGTGCCACTAAGTAAACATCCGATTCTTACTTTTGCAAAATGTACCAACTCTAAATTTGTAGTGTCTAAGCAGATAAGCAGTATTTCAAAAGAAATACTATTGTTTTATAAACAATAGCAACACTTGTTATTGTTTTGGTGTTAAGGCAGGAGCGTTTTTTTTCTAGTAACGAACTGCCACGAAGTATAAATCAGATTTTTACTTTTGTGTTGAATGTCTGTTTTATAATATATTTGGCACCAATGACAAAAAATAAAAAAAAACTTTTCACTTTTCTGCAAGATTCAACAACTGCAGAATTTTTAGTATAAAGCCCTTTTCACACTGCAGGGTCCGGCACGGGACGGCACGAGTTCAAAGTAGGGCCGACCGTTTTTGCATTAGAACTTCCAACCCAGTTCCACCCGGCTCTTTGGAAGAGCTGTGGTTCCAATCGGACCGGCCAAGCAGGGCTGCTTTGAATTCAGCAGCTGATTGGTTTAGAGTCAGACGTTGGTTGTTTTGCAGTCAGCCGTTGATCGGGTCTAGCTGGCTCTCACTAAACTGTTCTTACTGTATTTTGTAAAGAGTGCTCTTTTTAAATATTTTTATTATTATTATTTTTAATTTGCAATGAATTCTTCCCAATATTCTGGTCCCATGATGTGCTAATTTCTTTTTCCTCCCCTTACCCCCTGATGAACGACTACAGAACGAACTAGATCGGTCAACGAGGAAAGAGAACGTTTTCCGCCGCATCACAGAGGAAAAGGCTTCGGCCGCTGCATCGAAACCATAGTTTAGTTTCAAAAATAATGACATCAGGTACAGCTTGATGGCGCCCCTCAGTGTATTTGCACACACAACAGGGTTGTAGTAAGGGTGGAACCGGACCAAAGCGTGCCGTCCCGTTCTGTGCCGGACCCTGCAGTGTGAAAAGGGCTTAAAATTAGTCGTATTTCAAAAGAGCAGAGGAAATCTTATGTTATTTGAACAATAGCAATATTTGTTGTTGCTAAGAGACGAGGGCCACGAAGTAAACGTCAGATTTTTACGTTTGCAAAATTTACCAACTCTGTGTTTGTTGTGTCTAAGCAAATATAAGCAGTACTTCAAAAGAGCTTAAGTTTTAATAAACGGTAATATTACTTGTTATTAATTTGATGTTAAGAGATGAGCGTTTTTTTATGATAACGAACTGCCACGAAGTATAAATAAGATTTTTACTTTTGTATTGAAATATTTATTTTATAATATATTTACCACCAATGACCAAAAAGAAAAAACATTTTCTCTTTTCTGCAAAAATTCCCCAACTGCAGAATTTTTAGTATAAGATTAGTTGTATTTCAAAAGAACAGAGGAAATCTTACGTTTTTTGAACAATAACATCTGTTGCTAAGAGACGAGTGCGTTTTCTACAAGGGCCACGAAGTAAACATCTGATTTTCACTTTTGCAAAAGTTAAAATCAGAACTCGGTGCATTAACATTAGTACAAACATTAGCAGGTAGTTCCTTTTCCCTAGCCCTTTGCCTACATTAACCTGTTTAGCTTTTTTTCTTCTTTTTTTTATTAATCATGTTTTGACACACTGAATGGAGGAAGTCAATGTAAGACAACATGCTAGTGATACCCCACATGTCACTGGCAGCATTTAGGCTAACATTAGCATTTTGGCTGAATTTAATTTATGCACTAATTTTAACATACTGAATGGAGTAAATGCTTGTAACTCTCCACATGCCATACGCTGGGTTCCAACTGACAGGCACACTTTTGCAGGCCCCGTTTAAATTTCTTCAGAAATCATCTAGTTTTTGATATGTGGTTCCTTTTTTACGTTGTCAGAATTTTAACTGACGTATCTAATATTGATACAGGATCATTCATTAGCTGTCAAATACGTTTCCTGGAGTAAACGTAGCATGACATAAAGCATTGCGCATTAGCTTTGTAATATTCTCGCTTAATCATTTATTTTCACAAATACTTTTGTAGCAGACCTCCCCCCGCCCTAGTGTTTGTATACAATAAAACAAATGTACAATTCCAACCAATCAATAAAATAAATATTTTTTTTTACAAAATAAACATACTTGTGCCTCTATCAAGGGGTCGGCTAATAACGATAGATTTTACAACCTTGTTGAAGCTTGTTTTCCATTGCTTTTGTCGTTAAGCTGCTGTGGAAGCTCTTTTATCAAAAAGCACTAAATCAAAGACCTGAAGTCCGTCATGTATTATACAAAATAAAACAAAGTAAATGCAGTGAATGCAAAAAGAGAATACAACAAATCAGTTGGGGTTATTTACAACTTTGCTTTATCTCATTAAAGTATGATTGATTAATTAATTAATTAATAATTAATAGTTTTTATTTGATGATGCTAATTCTGTTTTGAAATATTACAAATGACAAAGACAATGCATGACGGATTTAGTTGAACCTGTGCGTTAGCTTTTTTTTTTTTTTCAGATCCGACCCTCATGAGGTCATTGAAGCTTTGCACGCCTTAACGACATTAAAATTAGCAAGCGGTTTGTCCGGCTGTTGCTGGTGCTTATGTAGAGAATGAGGCCGTATTTAAACACCCAAAACATCTTAGAGCACATATGTCAAAGTCAAGGCCCGCGGGCCACATCCGGCCCGCAAATCAATTATCTATGGCCCCCTGAATGATATTTAATTACTATGAGAACCGGCCCGCAAGCCAGAGCCGCCCGCTCGTGTTTTGCCTGCAAACACTACATTTCCCATAATGCAACGGTAGCCCGCGAAGTGACTACAGCGCGCCCAAACGGCTTCATTATTCATCAGCTCAGAGCCTCACCCCGAACATTGATGAACTTGTACAAAAGATGAGACACCTCCAAGTATCAGGCTCAGCCTCAGACAAGTGAGCATCACAGAGCAGTAACGTATTTTCAGTTTATAAGTTTCAGTTCAATTTTTACATTTGTTTCTACAAAACGTGATTTTTCTTTGAATGAAGTATTGTTTTGTCTGTGTGCCATATATTTTTGTATTTTATTTTATTTTATTGTATTTATTTTTCAGTTGAATGGATTCAGGTAAAATTGCAGATAAGAGCCATGAGAAAGAATACAACTGATTTGATTTATTTTTTTACTTTACTATTTGAAAGCAGTGATCGGTAGGATCATAGAGCAGCACAGTAATGCATTTTCAGTTTATAATGCATGCACTTTGATTTATGCATCTATCTTGATATTAAGAAACATATTTTGTTTTTAAAAACAATTAAATTTGTTGCTGTTTGCCTCTTGAAAAATGTTTTCCCTTGAAGTTACGGACAGAGCCATAACAAAATATTGCTTTATTCATTTAATCGTTAAATAATATACACTGTGTTAGGTCTTGGTTCAATAGGCTATGTGCAATCATTTCAATATGTTTTAATAAACATTAAACCAGTCCGGCCCTCGGCTTGTAGCAAATTTGTTTTTTTGGCCCTCTGTGTATTTGACTTTGACATCCCTGTCTTAGAGTAAGTAAGTACCTGGATGAAGCTGACCACAACAGTCTGTTGGGTCGTGCTAATCTGGCTTTAAGCCAAAGCACCTTAGTGACAGGGAAGCACCTGAAACCATCGAGGCAGAGTGTGGTTAGGACCAGGGTTGTGAAGCGCTCGTTCAAGTTTACTTACAATATTCATAAGGCATTGGAACTTTGAAGCATAACCGGTTTATGGTTAACATTTCTAAATTACTTTAGGAACAAATAAAAGACTTCTTTTAAAGGGGCAGTTTTAGGTTTTTTCCAGCAACATAGTGACATTTAATAGAACAATCAAGTTGCAATTGAAATTGGGCCTCTGTCTGTTTAAGAAGCTCCTGCTCTTTCCGAAACTCCGCCTTCAGGAAGTCATCTCAGCATTGCACCTCCATTATCTCTTTAACAACTCTTATAATGAGCTCTCCTGTTTCGCAGTTCCACCAGGTGTTTGCTAATTGCTGCTGGCTAGTCTGGAGGAGCTGAGCGGGGGAGTCACAGGGAGGGATGCTCTGTGATGCAGAAGCTCATAAGCTTGGAAACTGCAGCTCTGAGGAGGAGCTGCGTCATCGAAGGTGGGGCTACGTCCCACCCAGGCATTTTCCACAGCTGAATGGTTGCCACGGGAGATTAAAGGATTTCTCAAACACATATGAAAGTGTCCGTTTTACATGATACTGCCCCTTTAAACCTTCCAGAAAACCTGGAAAAATTTAGATGTTTGGTTTGAGGCAATAAAATATTTATTTTGGAAAAACTGACATTTTTGCCTTGACAGAAAACCAGCAGATCATTCCTACATGGAATCCTTAAGCTTTGAGGAGAATAAAGTTTCTCTGACAGGTAAATCCAAAGTGCAAACAAAGGACGACAAGCTCTGACTGAAGTTCACGGTGACATGTTTGCATTCAGCGATCATACTGATTCTCTGTCGTGGTGGTCCTATATATGTTTCAGTTAAAAGACGCCAACAGTGGCATGGTTTCATTCATTGACTGTCCTAGATCACATTTCACAATGAACACTGGATGTTTAAAATATGCATGAGGCATCACTGTGAAGGGGATTTTACGGCATGTTGCGCGGTATTTTGGTAAATGTTATACTGAAAGAATAAATCGTCTCAAAGGCACTTTAAAATAGACAAAGTACATTTTGGGATGCATTTTGAAAATGCATCCCAGGCAGCATCAGTGTGTGCAGGAATAAATGTGGGGTCTTTTAACAGTACTGTTCTGTTTACAGAGGAAAAAATAGACAGCCTTACATTACAAAAAATATACATTTAACTGAATGTTTTGTTTGCATGGCTGTTATAGTGTGTTTGGAAAAAAAAAACTGATTGTAAAGTTTTAAATGAAAGATGTAGTTCGTAACCACAAAGGTTTTTGAAGTTCAAATTAAAGCTGCAGTATGTAACTTTTATAGAAAATATATATTTTATTATATAAAAACATATGTGTTAAAAGTGACACAATGTCATGACACAGATAACTGCCATCTGAAGAAATTAATCACATCCAACAAAAACAACCAATCAGAGCCAGAGGGAGGGTCTTAGTGCATCGTGCTCAATGTGTTAATGGCGGAGAAACGTTTTTCCTCTATCGTCGGTGGCCATGCTAATTAGTGTAAGCATTTACGAAAGGCTCTGCCATCAGGAGAGGGGGTTCAGCAGCTCCGCATGGAAGGTGATTGACAGCGCTAAGACCCTCCTCCAGGCTCTGATTGGTTATTTCCAATTAGCACTGGGAGAAACCAGAGGAGCTAGATTTTTTCCACAGATCATCTGTCTCACACCATACTGTCACAATATAGTGACAGTTTCAACAAATGTGTAAAAAATATATATTTTGTATAAAAGTTCCACACTGAGGCTTTAAGCTGCAGAGTTTTTGGGTGTCGTTTTGACAGCCTCTTGTTGTTTTGAAAGTGGAGTGAGTGCAGGTAGAGTGTGGTAAATAAAGCTGTAAAGAAGACCGGCACAACTTACCCTGCAACTGAGCTCTTCACTCTGGGAGGTTTTGATTAACTGTTCCTTTAAGGCTAGTTAGATAAAGACGGTCGCTACTACGGGATGGATATGCAGCTGAGATGTCAACTCAGGACAGAAATGTTATGAGGTCAGATGTTAAATGGAATCTATCCATAATAGTAAGCTTGGCTCCTATGGGCCACTGTCGGTATCGATGCACCTGAGCTCTCTGTCAAGAGTTTTCCCCGAACCAGCGTTCAGACACCGGGAAAAGATTTGTCCCGTCTGTGCCGAGTTATCATCTTAAAATGCATACCATTTTAGATTTGCTCATATTTCTGAGAAGTAATGTAAACCGTCTGACCAAACAGCCTAATGAAACAGCAATGATTGTTTTAAGGCTCTTTAAAAAAAGGTCAATGCAATAATAATTGAGGCAAATTAACGCCTGTTAACTAGTTCCAAGGAGAAGGTTACTCACACTTAGGGGAAAACGCAAAATGAAAAGGATAATTTAAATAAAATCAGTAATTACCGCATCAGTCCTGAAGATGGATAAACATGAATGAATGATTTTGGCTAGATTACTGAGCGTTCTACTTTTCCAGCTCCTCTCAGTTTTTGGAATTTTTGAGAAAGTGAACGTCTGCTTTGCAATTATTTTATTTTAATAACCTTTTTCTTTGTTATTTTATTTCAATGGACAGAGCTTGATTTGCTTCTTCTGGGCTTCTGTTCAAAAATTGGTGTGCTTAAGCAGAAAACATGTAAGTATTACATGTTTACATGGCGATCTATATTAATGACCACAAATGACACTTGAATAGCTGTAGTGTAGCAGCAGTCAGATCACTGTGTGTTCTGGTGAAGAGCCTAATGGTAGGAAATGGCTGTTTTTAACAAAGCCAACACTTTGTGGATACAGTGGTGTTTATAATGTTTTTATGTCTTAATGGTGTAAAGCATTTTGAACTGACTTATTGCTGGAATGTGCTATACAAATACACTTGATAGATTGAAACCATAAAAAAAGCCTACATGCAAATGTCGTCTTTAAATTATTGAGCGAATGCCCAAAGTTTGCCCCTAGTTGGTTGATAAATCAATCTTCTCTCGAAATTGATCGCTCACAGCCACAACGGAAAACCTGACAATTCAGAAAAGCTAAAAATACACCGATGACATCAAGTTTTATATTTCTACCAGTGCATCCTTCAAACACAGCACACTTGATATTCTTTTGCTTCAGGGGAAGAAAACTTAACTAAAAATATGAAAAACTGGTTCAACTTTAAAAAGAGACAGGTATTAAGATAATTACTTCGTCAGAGTTGAGACTGTCGGATGCAATGACGGCTAGCTGAAACCGTTCAGAAAAACTGAATGCATCTCTTTCATAACACCTTTCCAACACCCAGACATATTTCTGTTTGGAACTGCTAAAAACACACATATTGACTTTGGGCCATGCAGAGAAGTCTAATATCTAACATAAAATGTCAATATGTTTAAAAAGATTCCCTTGAAGACGGCTGTAGTTCGATGGCATTGCAGTGGAATTAGTGGCCCACGCTAACAATGAGAAATAAACACTGGATAAAGCAGTGCCCTGACATCTTTGAAGAGAAATCGGTATGCAGGAATACAAATCCACCAATTTACTGGGCAGTGTACGAATTGATTCAACAGCTGACTCCCAGTTCTGCTGTATTATTTCAATTTATTCTGCTTTAAAGAACTGATTTCTTCCTCATCACTCACTATGGTTACCTTGAGTTGTCTTCTTGGCTGATTTCTGTAAAATCTTAAAATTTGAAAGAGCTGTCGCAATTGTAGATTCACAACATAAAAACTCAGAAATCATTACTTGCTGGGTTGTACAGCAGCGTAAAGAAATCTTCACAGAACTGAAGATTTTCCACTTAAGATAATAAACAAGATATTGAAAGAAAAAACTAATTATATGACATGGTTTATGACACTGGATTTAATTTCACCTGAAACCAGCGGAACGTGTCCTTGAGGTGAACTGGCGCAATTCATCAGGAGAAACCATTTGCTTTTTTTCTTCTTCTTCTTTTTTAATTATGCAGATGCACCAGCTTTTGACATTTGACTATTTCACGGACCCAGTACAATTTGTTTAATGAGTACTGCTGTTGGACCTTCATAGTGTCCCCTGGGCGCATGTTGTCACCTGGGTCCCTGCTGAACGCCCTTGGCACTTAATTAATCAATAGATGTGATTGAGTGGCTTCTGTGTGAGAGACATAATGAGCTCCTGATTAAAATTGTTGCAGCCGGACCTGTAGACTCCGTCATGGCTCGCGGGTTTCGCTCTCTTGCTAAGCTCTTCAGTGATGTAACCTTTCACAAACCGGACTGAAAAATGAAAGCAATGGCAGATTTTTAAGTATGTGCGGATCTTGACAAAAGTATAATTGTCATGTTGTCCAGAATATTTTTATTGGACTCGGTAGACATAGAATGGGGCATATTCTTAGCCAAAATGTGGGTAGAGCAGTAGGTATTTGGAGCTTTAATAAGGTAGTATTATTTGTTTTCCAGCCACATAGTGCCATTTTATAGCACAATCAAATAACTATGTTACCTTGAGTTGTTACAAATAACCTGTATAAATCAAATATAACTTAAAAGAAATGTAATGCCTTGAAATTGTGCCTCTGTCTCTTTAAGAAACTCCTGCTCTTTCTGAATGTCCATCTTCCGGGAGTCATTACAACATGGCTCCTCTATTAACCCTTCAACAACGTTTTTACCAGCGTTGCACTGAGAAGTAGCTTCTTAATGAGCTCAGCAGATGTGCGCAATTCCACCAGGTGTTTGCTAATTGCTGCTGGCTAGTCTGAAGGAGTGGAATGGTTGCCACGGGAGATTTAAGGATTTCTCAAACTTGCATGAAAGAATCAAAACAACACTCCAGGCATGTTTTTGATGAGGGAATGACACTAGAACATGATGTAAGCAAGACAAGAAAAAATCTATTTTACATAACATTCTTCCTTTAATAAATACAAAATGCTCACTGTCACACTTCTCTAACAGTGAGCATTGGAAGCTGTTTTTCCTTGGAAACAAGATAAACATTTGGATCCTCTACCAGCGTAGCAGCTGGGAGAAACAAGCCTTTGAATCATATTTCAACCCTTGGAGAAGTTAAAGTCATGGATTATTCATTAAAAGGTGCTAGAATCTCCCAAGAAAGATATAAATAAAATGGTGGATATACGTATGTTATGGAACACCAATGAGATATATAAGTATAAATGTTTACAGATAATGTTCTCTATATATAGGCTGACTTTTTTTTTTTATTATTAATTTTGTTTCTATGTCACTTTTATATGAGTTGTAACCTGACTGTTGTTTGTCAAAACAATATGACATCAAAAATGTTTTTGATGTTTGTTTTGTTTGCTTATTGCTTTTGTGTTACATTTATTCAAAAAACTGCTTCAATTTACATTTACTTGAAGGCAGTGGCGCAAAAAGTGGGTACGCAGGGTATGCAACGCATGGGGGCGCAGCACCAGAGGGGGCGCCAAAACCCCGTCTGGAGGGGGCGGCGAGCCGATGATGTTTTCCCGTACACTTCAGCGCGCCTTACGCTCCTTCACCTCCTTCACATAACGAGGTAAATGTAGCGAGTTTACCCTTCACGTATCGTCTCCTTGGGGGGACGGGGGGAGTGAGTGAATGTCGCTCCTTCACCCTGACGTTCCTTCCCTGGGGGCATCCACCTGAATAATGTGTAGTTGCGCCACTGCTTAAAGGTAGTGTTACAGGGTAAAACTAGTAAACAGGGTAAAACATGTAAAAGTTCAGCTTCCAAAAACTTAAATGAATACTATTTTAATATTTAGTGGCCCAACTACAAGGGCAGGGATATATTTTACTCTCCTGCTCCACTGTGCTAACACTTTTTCAAGTCAAATCCAAATATCAGTTAATATTTATTGATTTACCGTTTCTACAGTGCTTTGTCTTTAAGCCATTACCACCTAATTGATAGTGCTCCTTCATTTCACATATAAGCAATTTTAAAAGACCAAACACACATTTTGGACATATTTATACTCAACTTTTTGGTCTGACACGCAGCACCCAGAACCCCCCCAGTGTTTTGCCTAATTCATTCCATTGCCTTGCAGCTAATTGTCTGGTAACAGTGGAGCTGCTGCTGAGGCTCATATTCTAACAGTGATGGTAATTGCTGTGTAGTGTATGAATAACTAATCTCAGCTCATGCAAAAAAAAAAAAAAAAACAAACAAAAAAAAAACCCCAGTAACAATTAAATACATTTGTAAATTACACAGAGCTCCAAAATGCCTCGGTTTTGGCTCGACTTCAGCATCGTCGAATAACTAACTGGTAATTAATGTAAGCATAAACATGTTGTATTTTACGTTAATTAGCACTTGGGTTACTCATTTGTAAACAGAAGCAAGTTATTAACACTGTAGTAGTAGTAGAGAGGCAGGGGGTTAATTTTGGGAGAGGTCCATAGATACTTTTTCAAATTAAATTACTTCCACTGCTTTTGTTTTGTTGTAGTCTGTTCTGTGTTTAAACATATCAGACTTATATAAAGTTTGCAAATGCAGGAGTCGTGTGTTTTGGGACATGTAGACATACACAGTAATGTTTGAAAGTAACACTCTAAAAGGTAATGCTTATTTAGATTGAGTTTGTGTGCCATACTGTTGATTTAACTCAAGCAATGCAAATAATTGTTGTGGTTTGAGTTTGTCTTCGGTCGGCGCTGAGGACCAGGGTTGAGAAACACTGATTTAAGGCAATCGGTTTCATAGATTCTGCTAACTGTACTCGTCATACAAGTTGGATTAACCTGATGTAGCTAAGTTCAAATAATTTACTTGCTATTTCTAACTGGAAACAGCTTCACTAACCCAAGTTAAACTAACTTCACACAATGAAGTTCATGCAACAAGGTCTTCAGTAGACCGAACAAGACTGCTAAGTACAAAAAAGTCAACACTAATAGTTATACTTAGATTTTTCAAGGCACTTGGTTTCCAAGCTTTTTTTTTTTAGGTAAGCTCAACTTGTCAAATTTTAGAGTGTACTTGTTTCATTTGCATAAAAAACGATTTCAGTCCAACACCACGTAATCCCTACAATTGTTGTTTTTATATGTAGTTGGTGTAATTAAGTATGTTCCGCATGAATGCCCCAAGAAGCATAGACAAAATAAATACGCCACTTAATGACTCTCACCATATGTTACTGCTCTCCTCCCCGACACTGACATGCCACATCCTTCTTAACTTCAAGCTAAGGCTTCCAACGTCTGCGGTTATATAAGTGAGAACCGTACATGAAGCTACTGAGAGATTCTCCAGGGTGAAGGTTTTCCCAAACCACATCTGCGTAAACTGGCATTTTACCAATAACTCTGCTTCGGTCAATATGAGCCTGTGTGGATCACTGGACTCAGACCATGTGAAGGTCCATCAGCTACAAGCCACTCCTCTGGTCTAAATGCTGAGGCTTTCTTTCAGCGTCTGGGTAATTTTCAATCAGTGGCTACATTTCTTTTTCAAAACATATTTTAGACACATTTCCTGATTGTTGACGTATCTCAGAACTGTCGTCCTTTTCAAAAGTATTCACACCGTTTGAGCCCGTTTGTGGTTTTTCACATGACAACCTATGTATTTTGTTGGAAGGACGACACAATGTGCTGTATGATTGGGGGATAGAGGTGAAAGTATATGTCTGAACTGTGACTGAGCAATTCTCGGACATCTAAGCTCTAGGCTGGTCCAGCAGCCTCTAACAGGTACTATTTCAGAATTGCCCTGCAGTAAATCTACGCTTCCTTTTAAACAAGTCAGGATGGGTCTATGGGCACGACAAAACATGTTTATTACACTTTCTACACAAACATTGTTCTTAGAGAATGAAATTTAATTTGCTCAGTTTTGCCTCATTTGAGCTCCTTTCAGCTGTTTTAAAACTGTCATTTTTATGCAAATAAGCTGTTGCTGGCCACACCCCCTGCCCCCAAATCAAAGTTTACACTTGCACTTTACACACGAGAACGGGTGCAAACTGATGCGCAATTGTGCAATGATACATCTCTGTTGCTGAGTCTGACCCAGAAACAGAAGTGGGGCCTCCTGCGTCACCAACAAGAATGCAGCAAGTGGTTTCTGGACGGTAAGTCAACAACAAAACATTTGTCTTTTTCAGCAGCCATTGTATAGCGCATACGGCATAAAACCAACTGGCCAGATGTGTTTGTCTTCTAGGTATGAGCAGTGACCACTGATTGTGATGCCATAATCCACAGGTGTCAAACTCCAGTCCTGGAGGGCCACTGCCCTGCAACTTTTAGATGTGCCTCAGCTGCACCACATCTGAATAGAATGATTAGGTCATTAGCAAGGCTCTGGAGAACTGATCTACACAAGAAGATCAGTTTTTAGATGTACCTGTGGCACATCTAAAAACCGCAGGACACCGTCCCTTGAGGACTGGAGTTTGACACCCCTGCCATAACCTGTAGGTTTTTGAAATGTCTTGTTTTCTAGACACCAAAAAATTATAAATTATTGCAAGAAAATGCCCGAAAGTTTTTTGTTGTTGTTGTTTTTAACAGTTGGACTGTTTCTACCAGGCCCAAATTGGAATATATGATGCTGTTTGTTATCAAATATCAGTAAAAAAAAAAAAAAGATCTCTGGCTCTTGTACAACAATTGTGAGAATAAAATATACACAAGAAGACTTAGTTTACTAATTAGACAGCTTTTTCTTCCCTTTTTTCACGGAGTCTGATTTGTGATACTCCATTACTTAAAATCACAAGAAAATACATTGAAGTTATTATAAAAAAACGGGAAACCCTACTTAGTAATTCACTCTACTGCTACTGTATTACTTTTTCAGGATAAAAAGATGCTTCAGGTACATATTAAAGTTAAGCACTATAGTTTCAGGATTTACTAAAGATTTGTGTTTTATAAAGCAAATGACGGTTTTCAGTAGAGCAAAAAAAATTATGTTGCATCTAAATGTGTTGAATGATTTCGAAGAAATGTCCTTTAAATGCATCTTTAATGAATCCAATCAATCTGTGCAGTTAAAGTGAAAAGGCCTCATTATGAAACAGTAACGCTCTGCTTGATCTATCATTTCAGGTAGCCTTTGACTAGGTAGAGGGAGCTGTATGGCCTTCAACAGGAGTAAATGTAATAATTCTCAAAGACTAAAACAACATGAAGACATCCTAGTTAAATCCAGACACATGCAGTGACTGCACAATGTAATAAACTGCAGTGCTTATTAAGGTTATTCTGCTGTAATATCAGTAATCCGTTCTTTTCTGACCTTTAAGTTATTTACAATTACTTATCTAAAACTTTGTTGATTGCAGATTTTAGGTTCTGTATTTAACTAAATAACTGACCTTTTGTCAAATGAAGGTTTGCGATGACTTTAAACTAAGATTTTTCCAAAAGTCACATTTCAACTTACTTAGGTTGTCGATTGAATTTTCTTTTAATAACATTGTTCATGTTTAATGTTGTGTTATACCACAAAGTGAGGTTACAGTGTACTTAATGAAGGATTTATAAGTTACATGTTTCCTCTCTGACCTTGGATGCTCCTCGGGAAGAAAACAACAAACAGAATGAGCAAGGAGGAGGTGAGGATGAGGAGGGGAACATGCCACACCTCTTCAAACGGGCTCCATGTTTATTTTGAACAGTGGCTCGTAAGTTAAGGGAATTCAGGACACTTTAATGCTCATCAGTAACCAGAAGAGATCCTGGCATTAATGATTTACGGTCCGATCTCAGAGAGGCTACTGTGATGTTATTCCTTTGGACAAGAAAAACCATCTTTCGTGCTCCCAGGCTTCTTAAAGAGTGGAAACGATTGAAAATTTCACGAGGCGTTTACGTGACAAGCCTCAGTTGGTCTAAACGTGAAGACTGTAAGCACATGGTTTTGAAATCACCACATGGACAACGACTGCTGTCTGGATTCTAAGAAGACTTGTGATTTGATGAAGATACTGTCTGTGAACTAAGTCAGATTCTGAAAATTACCATAACTTCAACTCCCCTTATAAGAGACTCAGAGTCCCAGAGTTTATCTGCATTGTGATGGACCGCTGGATATTGTACCCATGAACTTTTCATCCATTAAACTTAATTCCCCCAACATAGACAAGGACTTGGCAATCGCTGATCTATCCACTTGCTATCCACCAGCCTTTCAAACAAAAGTCTAGAAAGCTTCAATGGGTTTTGTGCAAGAAGTACAGTAAGTAGTGAGACTTTCGCATTTTCCACAAAACACATCAAGTGTCTGTGTCTTTTGTGAAAGGGGGTTGAAGTCAACCAGCCACTGTAATGCCCATTTGAATTACCAACCAGTCAGCTGTCAAAGCCCCTTAACTGCTGACTTATGAAAGATTAAGCCATTGTTCCTTCTTGTGTATTGCAGATACAGCAATTCTTTCTGTACTAGTTAGCTAGAGAGTTTCAGGCAACAGATGCACATTTTGTATCACCATCTACCCCGAAAGGACAAATCGCGCTCACATGTGCCAAGACGGAACAGCTCGGTAGACTTCAGCTTGTTAGTTTCCTCAGCAGCTTTAAAGCAGAACCAAACAAAGATGTCACACGCAACAGATATTAAACGTCTAGGAGTCTTCTGATGATTATTTATCGTGTAACCCTTTATACCGACCCCAGCTAAGTTCAACTGCACACTCCTCTTGGTCCCACAACGCCAGCCCGATTTATTAAATCATTTTTGTCTGGGGTAATTTCATTACGTTTTAAAAATGACCTGAAGAACATTAGAGAGGGGTTCGCTTTGGTGGATTTCTGTGGCTTTTGCAAGCTGTGTGATCTTTTAGAAATTAATTGTGTTTTGGTTGGACAAATTCACCAAACATGGACAAACACCACTAAAAGAAACTCACCCTGGCAGGTTTACCTTGACATTATTAAACATGTCTGAGACTCTTGAATCTCACAAAAAGAACAAGGTCAGCTGGACTTCTTGAGAAGAATGTGTCCAGTTTAGCTTGACAAAAGTAACATGGAATATGTAAAAAACCAAGTTTGTTAAAACTCATTCTACGTAATTTGTCATCTCTAGTTAAGGAACTGCACAAGTTTAGTCTCTCTGTCACAACACTCTTCAAGCACCCATGTTGTCATTAGGTCAGCTGGTGTCAAAAGTGCTTGTCTTCTGCTTCATCAAGACAAGCCCAGGAGCATTATTATGTCTGGATGCATAATATCACTTGACATCTTTAACCTATTATGCTTCACAAGCTCATCTTGTCAAAACACTTCCTACATAAACCTAGAGATTCTTGAAATTTTTCTTCCCTGCCTGAAGCAACTTCAAGAAAGAGAAGTTTTCTTGTGACCTAAACTGGACAAATTCCCTGTTGCTGTTATTTTAGGCATATATTTATAGAAATCATCTCTTTATAAGCTTATAATCAGGCACGGTCAGCTTGTAATTGTATAATTTTCCCACCAAAATCCACACTATGTGGATGGCAGACACCCAACGCAGTTGTTTTGTTGATGTTTTTTTGTGAAAACAGCTTTTATGCAACATGTGGCGTTCCATTATTGTGGCACAAATAACAACATAACATGTTAGCGCTTTATGTGACTTGCTGGTCTGATGCTTTTATGTAATATTTTCAAAGTGAAATCTGACCAAATCAAAAGTTATGAAAAAATTAATCCCTGTAGGCTGTAATTCCCTTAAGAATATAACTCTGTGCAAAACAACTTGTACCACGCAGTGGTAAACCATGTAATTTTCAACTGCTTTTCTCTGCTGGGGCACTTTTTACACAACAGAACTGTTATGGCAACATGTTCTTGCACAGTCCCAGCTTTAAAGGTAAAATAGAGATATATTTATTTAAATAACTAGGAAAAAATAGGTGCACTGTACAAATGGCAATGCTGTAAAGGGTTGTTAAATTGACTTTTTTTGAGATTTATATCATGTTGTAATGTTACACTCTCATCAAAAACAAACCTAGAGTGTAGCTTTGATTCTTTCATGCACGTTTGAGGAATAATGAACAATGATCTGACCACTGATCAGAGTAATATTAAGCTTAGTTTTCACAGAAGTTAACTGAAAGGGAACCGAAAGTAGTAGTATGTAATGAATAACTAATCTCTATACTAAGTTTAGTTATTTTACAGAATTAATATAATTATGTTAGAAAAATGCAATCAGTTTAAGTGCATGTTTCTCTGTTGATATTGCTTTGAGTCTGTAGGATCTTGCAGGATTTCTTTTTGCTTGTTCACAGCTCAGGCTACAGAGAACAAACAACTGTTTATGAGAACAACTAGGTCAAGGTCGCAGTTGGACAGCGCTGGATGGGTAGTCCCCTGCAGAATTCATTATGGGGTCAGGATGTTTGGGTTTTGTGGGATGTGAATCGAAGGACAAATAAAACAACTGACCGCTTAAAGTTTGACCCTGGCACAACACTAAGCAGCACATCCACACTTTTAATAAGACAACCAGCCTTTAGCTTGGATATGTGTGTATTGAAGTTGAAACTTCACCCAATCACTGTTTGGTAGTGACGTCTGTAATGCGGCAGTTTGATGATATGAAGCTTACCGGAAATTGTCTGCGGTGTAAACAACCATCCCTCACCGCGAAGAGAGACGTGTCGAGCCGAACTAGATGGCTGTTAATGTTAATTCAGTATTTGGAAACGCCACTGTTAAAGCTACAGGCAGACTACAATTCTAAAATAGCACAGGAAATCAACTTTCAAAACTTCTCCTTCTGATTGGCCCGGTTAAAAATCTACTGGACAAATCCGAGTCATTGGAGAAAGCCCGGACTGAGCTGCGCAGCGAGACTATAATCGAGCGGAATTGATCCAGGCTATAGTTGTTCTGTTCCTTAAGTAAAATCGTAACTTGCCTCTCGTCTCTGTCCTAAATATGCCAAATTGGAATCCACCCCAAACTTCTGCTACACCTGCTCTCAGATTATCAAATTGACTTCCAAGTTCATATATTAACTTCCTTATATATTCATATATGTAGTCACACCTAATAAACTACCTAGGAAACTCATCTCTTTCAAGGAGAGCTAACCGCTGGTCCAGCTTCTTTATAAAACCTGCCACAACTTACCACCGTGTGGCAGAAAACAACCACCAGATCAGCAAATATCTCGTGTACTCTTATTTAGATGTATCCCTTGCCCTACATCCAAATTAAATACAAGTGGATGTCTGAGAAAGACGGTAGAAAGAGTTTTCCAAGACAACATCACAACAAAGCAGTTTCCTCGTGCTGTAAGATACAGGATTGCTGGATGATATGGAAAAAGTCTGTCCTCCCAAACAATCCATTGGGATGTCCATTGATTTTCCTCAATCAATATGTATACCACCATTAGGCCTATTTGAGCTGGTGTAGGAATCATGTGCACTCGAACATGAACATGGACAGGAACACAATATCCCAAAATTTCTCCAAATGGTGACAAAGGCAGTAGGGTAATAAAATCAGAGTGTGGAGAAGATGAGAGAGAATGTTGCACTGATTGCTTCACCAATAAGGTAAAAGCTTTTGGTGGCGTTAGTGTGATGGTGTGGAATCTGTCTCAATTGAACAGCAATGATTGTTCTAGCAAGACAATCTCAGTGCAAAGATATCGAAATGAGATTCAATGCCAAATAAAATATCTTCAAAGTCTGAACTCAGTCCCAGATTGCAATGCTCACCTTCACAGAGTGAACTTTACCGGAGAATACCTCCAGAATGTGGAATGGGACGCTATCCCTACCTTATCCTTATCTTAAATTTACTCCTACGTCTCAGTGAGTTTATTGTTGCAATAATAAGTCACAATCAGTTTCTCTGGTAGGTAACTCACACACTGTCCAAACGTGGGTCTGGAAATGTTTCAACCTTCCGGTTCTTACCTGCACTGAAACAGATTTTCACTGATTCTCACAGACCTACTGTGGCCATTTACATGCTGCAACGAGCAACTAAATGACACTTCTGAATATGCCAGAGAGTAGAGCTGGCACTCCCAGGAAAAAAAAATAAAAAAATTGAAATGTGACACTCTATTCTGCAGAGTGAGATTTAATGGAATCTCAGCAGATCTTAGATCTCTTTGATGCATCTTACAGGGCTCAGAGCTGGGAAAGACGGGAGGAAGAGCACCTTAAAAAATGAATGAACTTGAAAATGAGAAGGTTAACATGATTTATGCTGAAACAAAGTGTGTGTGGGGGTGTGAGGGGGAGCTCATTGTAATAATGGGAAGCTGCCACAGAATTCATTTGTTCAGCGTGACATTCAGCGCAATGGAACGCTATTCATCTTCATCGCTCATCACGTGTCCTCGAGTCTATGAATGACAGGGAAGCCGCCGTCGCTTGTGCGCCTGTATTAATTCCCATTGCCGTATTATGGGCTCACATACATATGGCGGTATTCTGTCTAATAGAACCGTTGGAAGGCCGCCGGTCGAAAGTGATGGGAGAGAGATGTCACGGAGTCGGCTCTGTGCCGAATCAGTGGTTTAGAAGCGGGTTATATATTTTTTTTTTTCTTTCTGCAGCTCATCTAAGTGGCATGTCTGGGCGGCTAAACAAACCAGAGGCAGGTGGCATGTCCGCACAGCGAACATCCACTTTAAAGTTCAAAGATGTAAAGAAGAAAAGGAGTTCTCTCCCTTTTGAGAAAAAAAAAGTGCTGAACAGGCATGTGTTCCAGTACATAAGAGTGCTTTCACACTGATGCAGGACTTTGAAAAAATTTACTAATACGTCTACTTTACATTCACGAACACCGACGTGTTTGACTTGGATTCAATGTGATGCAAAACAAACTAGAGCATAACTGGAGAAAGCGTGGTTTATTTTCCTCATAAATACACACTCAAACACATACAATTTACTATAGGCGTGTGTGTAATGTTGCTTTTTACGTGCAGAGATCTTTCTGCTTGATAAACAGGATTTTCTCTACATGTAATTGATCGTGAAGCACAGCCATGGCAAGAATAGAAGCCGCCACACCTGCAGATTTTTAAAAATATGATAAAACAATGTAAATCATATGAAATATGTACATAGCCTATATTTAATCACATGTACTAGCCATAATCAGAGTTGAGGTAACGTTACATGGAAATGCTCAATGTCCTTTATTGTGACGCAATTCCCTCAAGTTCTGAGGAATATTGGACGTGCTCTGGCAGCCTGATTACTCTACACTTACCAACACGCCCCATTTCCTTTTGGAGAATACATCCTCTGACAAAATGGCCGCTGAGAGCTCAGTCGTTTCCGGTTGGAACGCACCTTTGAACGTTTTGAAAGGAAACGGGGCAGAATAGAGAGAGTCATTTCACAGCTCCACTGGCTCCCAACAGAAACCTTCCTTTTGGTCCAAGTGTCTCTCCAAACGCAGTGAGTGAATAAAAAGAAAAACAAAAAAACACCTGTTTATATCCGCGTTTGCTGCTACAGGTTGCTAAACGTCGTGTGCAGCTGAGGACTGTTGTTTGGGACTCTGTTGTTGTGGATTGCCAGGAAAATGCGGAGTGGAGTTTTCTTTTATGCTATTTTTCGGCTGGATTGGACTGGCAAGAAAAAAAAATCTGGATTGGAATATTTTTGTTTGGAATTTAAATGGGCTCTTTGCACGGCGCTGACGTCACATCCGCATGAGCGAAATGCGGTTCACTTGCTTCCGCTTTAAGTGACCATAACCGCAAGGAAAGACAAAATTGTACATCAAAAGCAATTTAAGCAATACCATGAACACTGTTGTGTTCCACGGTGCACAGCGTCTTCCATATATAACGGCCGTGTAAGTGTTCATGGATTTCCAAGCGATCCTGACTTAAAAAGACGATGGCTTGTAAATATTTGTCGCAACAAATTCAAGCCAACACCGCATAGCAAAGTTTGCTGCCTTCACTCCGGATCAGCTTTTTCAGCCTAAAACTGTTGGTGGGAGAAGAATGGTAAATAAAGGAGCCGTCCCTGTGTTATTTCAATGGAATCACTTCTGTGTTCAGCTTGAAAGAGCGAGTGTATGGGAACGAGTGAGCAGACCAGAGCCAGGCAGCCGAGCAACTGATCCGCCTGTGCAATGCGCTTCTGCAGATCACGATTATTGCTCTGTCCCAGAACCAGCTGGCCTGGACATGGCAATAAATGAAAACAAGAAATTAAAAGAAGAAATAAAAGCCCTGACAAACCAGATCGAAGAACTGAAAATCCAATCTACCTTTAGATTACAAAAGTTCGCATGGTCCGATGCTGACATCCGATTTTACACAAGGTAAGTTTGCACACCGCAATGAACCTTTTCTTTTTTTTAAATTGGGTTACTTGCCCCACCTCTGGTTTCTTAATTAAATATGTCTTAACTCAAAAATACAATAAACACACTTACATGTTGTGTTAAAGTCACAAGCGTCATTGTTCAGAAGTGACTTTCTAACATAAAATACAAGAATTAATACAATCTACTGCTGTAGCATACACAACACCGTAACCTTGTGGGTACACAACACAGTAACATTGCAGATTATTTTTAATAATGCAAAAGTGGATAAAGTAACCACAACTTTTACTTATTCAAGAATAGAAATACTTTGAAAGAACGACCCCCAGGTCCCCAATACATTAAATTTAAAAAGTTGTCATGAAGTGTCATTTGGTAAATAACACTTTTAATTCAAAAAAATTAAAGTGTCATTACTTACAAAATAACACAAAGTTGGCCCTTTTAATGGACTTTGAATGCGAAGTTTCTATAAAAGTTGCATTAATGTGTCATTTACCGAATGACACTTCATGACAGGTGTTATGTCATGTTTATGACAGTATCATGTCAATCTTATCACACCCCATGAAATAAAGTGTTACCTAAAAAAGTTAAATTTTCTCAGATGTGTATAATTTTTGTAAAAGGAATGAGTTATCACAGAAGCAGTCAAATGTATTTATATTTCTATTATGTATTGCATGTTATCAAATTTCATAAATAAATGTGATTGCAAATAAGCATTTCTTAGTACACTTTTTTTTATATAAACTTGGTAGCAAAGCTAAAGCAAAACTAAATTGACAGTACTGACAAAAGTGCAACTTGAGATTTGTTTATTTTTTGCATTTAATGAAACGTAACTTTAAAAAAAAGGTTATGTCTAAATGAAAATTACAAGAACTTGCAAGGACTTTGAATGCAATGACATCTACCAAAAAACTAAAAAAGCAGACGGGCTATTAAAGTCTCAATGAACACTGGTGGTCAAAGTGCAGCCCCAGAATGATTTTAAGTGGCCCACGATCTAAAGACAAAAAACAAATGATGCATGTGGAAAATTTGCCTGCGTAGCCAAACATTTGGATACCACTGTCACAGAATGACAATGTCACACGTTATGTGCTGCACGTCGCATTGAGAGGTACTTTTGCATGTGCATGTTGGAATAGAAGTGGTCACATTTCTGTCTGATTATTTTTTTGACCTTCCATGTCTGGGTCCAGTCGCTGCACAAAGAAATCCTCCTGTGCCCAAACAAAAAAGTCACACCACATAAGACCAGTAACAAGGAACTGGCCTTGTTAGCATGAGTTTTCTTTAATTTGAAAACTCCATCTGACATCTGCAAGTACGGTCAACATAACTTTTTACATTCGGACCTTTTATTTCAACCAAGCCAAATGATGGTGTTTCCTTGGGGTCATAAACGAGGCCATCATTGGAGGCACCTGTCCATGGGGCCTCAGGGTGAATTACTGGCCCACAAGGTGAATAATTCACATTATAATGATGGGCGTATTCTTTTGCTGCCTGAAACTCCACGTCAGAACCTCTCCGCATTTCGGCTGTTTCTTTGGTACCCCTGATTATTCGCTCTGCAAGAGATTCAGCAGTGCTGTGACCTCTCACGTGACACACTTCCCTAAATCTTGAAGAGGTTATTCTTGATTGCCGCAGCATGTGCCACTCATGAATATAGCTCTGGTCTCGTGTTGATGTCTCAATTCTGTGAGCCATCTCAAAGGATAACTGCAAACTCTGCAGATGAAACTGTTCCTCTTCAGTGCATACCCAGACACACTGTTGGTGACAGATGATGAGTACAAAGTGGAAGAGAAGGAGAAGGTGGAGCACGGTGATGTAACTCTATACGCTGAGTTAAGAGTTTGGGTTGCTGATAGGACAGTACACTTCCTTTTTGCACAAGTCCAAATTCAGAATCCACAAGCGGCTTCTCCACACGCATCCCCGTGGTTGTCACCAGATCGCTGAATGCCTCTGCCACTCGAAGCACAGACAGGTCAGGAAGAGGGCCAGTCATTCCCCTGAAAGGAGAAGGGACTCCTTTAAGTGAGAAAAAAACTAAACAAAACACATGTATTTAACTCAGGGCTGAAATATTTAAGGCAGCATGACATTAAAACTAAGTATTATGAACATTATTTACCTTAATCCTCCTTTAGACAGTCGGCCCTGTACAGGCTTCAGTCCCCGCATCTTTCCAACTGGACCAGGTTCTACACCCTTTGAAATAGAGAACCAGCGACATAGTGTTTATAACAGTCTTCATCATGTGTTCACAAGTGAACGTCAAGGGCAACCTAAATTTTAATGTTGTACTTAAAATTTAGTCTTATATTTTTATATAGTAATTTTATATGAGAAATAGTTTATTCCCCGGATAACCCACCACCACAATCTTTAAAAACCCTACAGCACAGGTGTCAAACTCCAGTCCTGGAGGGCCACTGCCCTGCAACGTTTAGATGTGCCTCTGCTGCAGCACATCTGAATAGAATAATTAGGTCATTAGCAAACCTCTGGAGAACTGATCTACACAAGAAGGAGGTAATTAAGCCATTTCATTCCAGTGTTTTGTACCTGTGGCACATCTAAAATCTGCAGGACAGCGGCCCTTGATGACTGGAGTTTGACACCCCTGCCCTACAGGAAACCCTGGACAAGCTAACTTGACTATGGTAAATTGACCTTGTATCTGGCCAGGTGTCATCTCGAACTGTGCGCTCACAGCTACAGGGCTCCCTGGAAACATGTCATCATAGTCACCAGGTCTGACAGTTCCTAGTCCAAAAACAACGTAAAACCCATCCCACTCTAAAAAATCAAGTACAAATCTCTATGAAAATCATGTTGATAGCACCAGACATAGTCATATTTAGATATATACCACAACATTTTTGGTTGTCCTTTTTTATATACTGACCAGGATCAGATCCCAATCCGACTGCCAAGGACTTGACTCTAGGAACACTACTTTGTGGTGATATGTCCTTTTAAATCATGATGTGGACTTTCTGTCTTAAATTACAACTCCATAGAGAGACTCGATTAGCCAATTACTAATCATCGACGATGTCACGTCCAACAGATTCTAGACATTTCAAAATATACTAATAAGATAAGCGCAGTAACACAGCATTTTATCAAAAGTTTTCTGCTTTTCTGCCACACAATGCCTCTAATATTTTAGAGTCTCCTTCACTACCATAGCTGCTCAGATTCTTATATGTCAGAGTTGGATGTCAGTGTCATTTACGTCTGAGTCATTTTAAATGCGTCTTGAGCTGGTTAGAATAAGTTGTTTTTGTCTGAAGGGCACACTAGTAGCCTCTGTGCACTAGCTGGTCAAAGAAAATTAGACCAGTCCGCCGCTATCAGAGCGCCGGTGCTGAATTGGCCCAGGTTGAAAGACGCACGCACACACACACACACGCACACACACACACACACACACACACACACACACACACACACACACACACACACACACACACACTCGCTGCAGTTGGCTGTATCGACAAGCCTCCCTTTGTTGACATCTGCACTAAAACCTCCCTCCTTGTTTATTATGAACAAAGTGGCTTTTGATTGTGACGGTTTGAAAAGGAACAGAGAGCCCAAATAAAACAGCCGAACCAGTGAGAGCGCTGTGATTATTAAAAGGAGCGTCGCAAGAGTGAAACGGGGACTGGCGCTGTTTGATGAATTATTTGCGTTATTTGATTTATCTGCTGAATTATGCATTGTACTATTTTCTGCGGCATCAGTGCTGACATTCTTAGGATCGCTTTAAAAGTCTGGGAGACAGGAGGAGAGCTTTGGAAGTTCTCAAAAGCCTCTCTTGGTAATAGTTTAGCCGACTTCCATCTTGCTGAGAAGTCGTGTCATCACCCCGTATCTCTTCAGATTTCAGCTAAGACCCTGTTTTCCCTGCACTCGATAAGTCTTTCCGAGTTTTGCGTCTCGATACCGACGGCAAGTCGAACGGCTCCGCGTGGCACCCGGTCACCTCTACAACACAAGAACGGAGCCGTTAAGCTGCGGGCTGTGCAGCGAATGTGCAATGTAATGCTTTTTGACTCATTAGATTAAAGATAAGAGGGCGATAACATGGGTTTCTGGTTTTTTTTCGCCATGGTTAGGCTGTGACGGTGAATTGAGATGATCGCACATCCAGGGTGAAGTTAAGTTCATGCACAGCTGGCTTAGATGCTGTACATCTGCAAAGTACTCAAAGAGCTTCCCTTTTCAGCAGTTTTGTTGTGTTTAAGCCTTATTCCAAAGTGGATTTAGAGTAATTGTTCCCTCGAAACTCCACATACAACACTGCATAATGGGAATGTGATTTTTTTTCCCCACACGATGAGCAGTGTCTGGTTTCTTTTGAAGATGGAATCTTCATGCCAAACGATTCAATCTATGTTTCATTAGACCTTTGAATTATTTTCTCATGCTCCACAAGTCCTTCAGGCGCCTTTTGGCAAATGCACTTTTGCACCTTATTTATAGGGGAAGCTTCTGTCTGCATTCTCCATCTTAGGATGTCTTAAAACCTGATACTCCAGGAGACTCGGTTTGATTGGGGACCAAAATTGCAACATTTCGGTCCCAAAATGTTGAAAGAATCCGTCAAATGATTCTTTGATGATCGTTTGATGATCAAATGATCGTTTGATAGAGTGGGGCTTCACCAAGAGCCACAGAAGAAAACGACAGGAAAATCCCTGGAGACGACATGAGTACGACTTCCTCCTTTGAATAATGTGAACAAAGGACTTGCACACCTACACTAGGCTGACACGTCATCATCCAATATCTGGTATCCCATCGAAGGCCCCTTTAAATCAGCAAGCCTGACCATGAAAAAGAGCCCAGCCTGCACATTTCCGAGCCTCCGAGAGCTCACAGGTCATCGTTTTTCCCCTCTCCGTCGTGCATGTGACGGTGTTGCTCGCAGGGTCACTTAACGGGTGGATACACAGCGCGTGTTCAGTACATTTCATTCCCCGGGGCGTTGCTACGCCTAAGTTGTGTCGCGCCGTATGTGTTAGCTTCAGTAGTTTGCACATATGCAACTGAGACTGGTTGGCATAATATCCTCAAAACCTGCATGCAAGCTTGCATTCTCTCCTCCTAAGTAATGGGCAAATGCGTCCCTTTATGCACAATTTAAACCATATGCGTGGCTTTGATTGACTTGTGCTTTGGGACGGCTGCCTTTTAGAAAAAAAAAAAGATATGCATCAGCGAAGGTCAGCAAGTGATGTATGGCTGACCTCGGTTAGAAGGCACGGGGATGTATGTGCTATTAAAGCAGATTTATTTGACCTCTGCACCAAGCACAACGTGTCATTTGTAGACTTAACAAAGCAGCCATTTGATCCTTGGTGTGGCGGCACATCTTTATATTTTGAATTTTTTTTTTACATTTGTCCTTCATATGTCTTTGCAAAAGGATCTCAGTGTGTTTTATTAATGCAGGATGATTTATTAGAATTAAAAACGAAGAGGAAGTAAAATGATGCAACGATTTTACAATTAAGTAAGCTGATTCCACTTTGGTATCCCTGAAAAATCAACTGCAACTAAATTCCTGTTTAGTTGAGTTACGGTTGCTGTAGATAGAAGAGCCAAACAGAGGAGATAATTTGTAAGAAAAAAAGTATTTGAGATTAAGCTCGGAAATTTTTCTAGAGAACTTGAAAATGTCTTATTTTGAAAAGTCGAAAATGTGTGAGGAAAAGCTGTGAAATGTTCAGACCAATCTCCTTGTATGTGCAAATCTGTTAGAAACATCCCCAAAAAGGCTTGAAGGTGTAAGTGGAGAGAGGAATGCAAAAGGACACTACTCTTAATCTCTTTGTAACCATCATTTAAAAATCAAGCATTATAATGCTTGATTTAAATTACGAAAATAAAATCACTTAATGGAGACACGGCAATTAAAAAAAAAAACTAATTATTTGATAAAAAGCTTTTGCACTAGGATGAGGTGGTCGTTTTGGTTGTAGATTATTTTGTATATTTCGCAAAACTGCATTGGAAACACTTTTTTACATGATTACCACCTGGATTGGACAACTAGCTGAAAAGATGAAGACCACAGGAAGTAGTTTGTAGCGTCGTGGTATGTTTTTAAATGTCTCATTTAAAAACATACCAATTTAGTTTATTTAATGTAAAAACTGCAATTGCTACATTGTGTTTTTCCTACGTTAGTGGAATATCAACAAAGTTTTCCAATAGAAATGCAGCTACACAAAAGGGCAATTCAATGGCAAAAGGTTACAAAAATAACAATGAGCAGTTTAGGGATCTCAAGAAGATTCGCCAAGTCCAAGACGGGGCTTTTCAGGCGACACGTTTTTATCCATATTGCCTTAAAGAACATTCCTCCCTACTTTAATCCTTGACGGCTGTCACAGAACAGCAAGATCGGAGACGGGAAACATCACGCTCACCTGAACAAGTCTCACTGCAGAAATCACTTGAGTTTGTGTTAGTATTGACATTATTTTTAATTAGTACGAATTAGATGTACTGTTTAAGTGACCTCGTTTAACTTCTTGAACTGAAATTTTGACTCATTATGCAAATCTGGTACATATGGAGAATACGTGGGCAGCGAGGTCAAGCGGTTTGACTCCACTCTAATCGCAAAGGGGGCTTGAACAGTCAGTTTTTATTCATTTCTCACTTCATGTTAATGACATGCAATGCTGCGGCGCCCGGTCGTCTTCTTGACTTTGTGCCCGTTTGACATTGTGTCACTCTGTGTTGAGCTAAACTTTGTCCCGTACCCAAAGGGAGTCGGCATGAGGGGAGGAGGGCTTCAGCTGTGGTATTCTGGACCGGGCCAATTGGCAGGAGATACTGGAGCGAACCCAGGACACAGTGGCCTGGGAGCCGTTTTAGCCCAGCAGTCGCTGAAGATTTCTGCAAATTAAATGCCCGAAAAAAGAAAAAGGCCCAGAGGTCTCTGTGGTCCACAGAGCTTTAAGGCTTCTGGACCCCAAAGAAAGTTCCAGGGATTTCCTGAAGGGAATTACTCTCAATGGAACTGACAAGTAATCACCTTTATGAGCTTTCTCCCTATTTGCATTTGGAATAATGTGGTGCAGCTGGTGGCTGGAGGTCAAATGTAGACTGTGGCTGCGTTGTCAGGTTGAATCAAGCTTCAACATTTTGTCCTTTTGTTCACTTACTGTGTCTTGAGAGGGGCTTTTAACAGTACAACTATCAGATATTTTGTTCATCATTGAGGCTTTCTCTCAGGCACTGGCATTTCCAAGTTGTTTTACTTTATTTTTTATTCATCTGGATAGACTGTTTTTGTCTACGGCCAGGTTACATAACAGCTTGAATTGATCTACTTTTATTTCTTTTATTACTTACTCATTTTAGTCACTCAATCAATCTCTAAAAAACAGCAGGACAACAGCAGTACCCAGGAAACTCTGACAGCCTTTGGCCTAAGTGACTCTGTTGATATCAAGCAACCAATCTGACTGCAAAAATCATTTTAATATACAATGCTAACCAGTGGTGAAGGGGTGAATGTAGTTTTAAATTCTTGGGTGTACTATGACAAGAGTATATATATATATATATATATATATATATATATTCTGTTCATGTTGCAGTTGGTTGACTCATAAATATTCAAAGAAAACATCGTATCTTTCAGTTTTTTTAAGTTGAGGGGCCAGGCCATGTGTGCTTAAACATGTGGATTTGACATTGAGAGTTTAGCTAATGCAGTTTTGTCCTCAGCTAACTTTTTGCACAGGTTAACTAATGGTTGTGAAATTGTGAAAGACAAGTCATGTTCTGCTATGAACGCACACAAATGTATTTTTTGCTCTCAGACACGATCAGTGAAGGACGCCTGAGTGTTTGCCGTTGATGTAGCTCCAGGTAACGTGCAGGTGTAGAGTAGCTCTTGGACAGCAGCTATGTGGGCTTTGTCTAAATCAGTGTTTCTCAACCTTTTTCAGCCCAGCGCCCCCCTAGCCTTTATCCAGGTCCCTCACCGCCCCCCACCAAAGAATTTGTAGGCTACTTTACACTGACTATTATTTTATTATTAATATTACTATCACTATTGTAGATGTTTTAATTTGTATGCTTGTTTCTGTATTTATCATCAAAAATAATTTCCCAGAGAACAAAAAAGTCATGGGAATAGAAATTATTTTCACAGGCGTCTAAGAAAAATGCAATGAACATTCAAGTTAAAATTTGTAGGTCTGACAGCAGCCAATCAGAGTGGAAAAATATTCTTATTCTTTGCCATTTTCTAGTTGTTAAATATTCCACAAAATGACCAGATAAAAGATGTTCAACATGCCAGTTTAAACTTTGAACTATTTTCAAAACGACTGAGCTCTGCAACATTAAAACATGGATAGAACTGTAACTACATTAATTATAGCTCTTCTTCTTCTCTTCAGTGTTTCTGTCAGTTTCTGGTGGTGCAGCTCTGTGCTGCCTTCAGGAGAATGGGACATCAGAGTATCATCCATAAAACTTCACCCACATGTGCAAACCAGAGCTTTCAGTGGAAAAACAAAAGTTCCAGGTCCTTTTAATGAGATACAAATATGAGACAGAAACATGGATTATATCTTTATATAGACCTGTCTATTGATTTATAGATTAATAGTTTTACTGGACAGAAATTACAAAGAACAAATATGGTTCTTAATCAAATCCCAATGAGTCAAATTGTACGTGTCATGGAGTCATCAGCCTCATGACAATAACACTGACATAAAAAATAATATTGAAGAAATAAATATATCAAATCTAAAAACATAAATAAGTGATCAGTTCTATACTGTTATGGTTTGTAAGATATATTTATTCTCAGTACTACCGTGTTTCCCCGATAGTAAGACACCCCCGATTGTAAGATGTATAGGGGGTTTCAGGAGGGTCGGCTAATATAAACCGTACCCCGAAAGTAAGACATCACGAGGGTATTGCCGCCTCCCTCTAATCTAGCTGCGCGCCGCCTCCTGCCCACGTCCGCGCCGTCCCCCTCTCCATACGTCACCGCGCTGCCTCCTGCTTAAAATACGGTAATGCAATACTGTTCAGGTTGTTAATAAATGTAAATTTTATGGTTAAAACAAAAAATTCGACAAATTTTTTTCCAATATAAGACATACCCCGAAAGTAAGACATAATGGGGCTTTTGGGGATAAAAAGAAAGTAAGACACTGTCTTACTTTCGGGGAAACACGGTAGATGTGGTCTCAACAAACCCATGGCACTTCAACAATATTATTTTACATTTTATCTGGAAATAGTGTCTGTTTATTATTGCCATACAGTCCTCTGTATTAATCATTCATCGAAAGGTCTTGCCATACCAGTTTATTCCTCTGTATTTACTTTAGTTTCTTAGTTTATTCTTGCATTTTGTTCTTCATTCGTTTCCATTCAGTTTCCTTTGATTAGTATTATCTTCTCTTGGTTTATTGCTATGTCCACTTTAGTTTCTGTCCTGTTACTAAATTTATTTTATCGTTTATTGACGCTCACCACCAGTAATCTTCACTCATCACCTGCTAAGCCGCCTAATCGTCATGTGTTTCACATCATGTGTTGATTTTTCACTGTTCAGCGTCGGATTCTCTGTTTTTATGCCATAATTCACATCTAGTTCGTCGCTCCGTTTTTTGTCCCGCTTCTTCTGTTTCAGTTTTGTGCAATGTGCGTGTTGTTTTTTTTTGGTTTTGTTTTTTTTTAACCCCCCTAAGGTGCAGGGAGGTTGGGAAATGTATCGATGGGGAAAAGGCAGACTGACATAAACCTTTTTTAAAAATTTCGGTATTCTGATTATTGAAATTTAAAAGTGCTGTGGTACCGTTGTTCTATCACACCCGTTTCATGCCGGACCACTTACAGTGCTGGTGTTAATGCTCCAGGCACTGCGAGTTTGACACAAACTGCTCAGCGGCTTCCCGTCTTGTCCCCTTTCCTCTAGCTATGCCCAGCGTCACTTGTTTTTAATTCCTTTCTCAAGTAAATGTGTTTCTTTTCTACAAAACCGTTTTACAGTCATTGGTCAAGAACACGGGAGCTAGAATTCTGATTGGCAGACATCTTCGTCTATTATCTATTTAGTTGAGGCGGGCCGTTTGGTCCAATGCTCGCTTTTCTTGAAAAGCCGGAAGTCTGGTCCCCAGACGGAGCTCTAAAAGCCCTGAGACTACAGTTTGGTTGAGGCGGACCATGAAGATTGGTTGAGGTGGACCATATGATCAAAAGCCGGAAATCCGGCCCCCGGCCAGAGCTCTTTAAGCCCTGTAGATCAAAGAATGTCTGAGGTTATGAATGCTTGCATCTCAAAACATCAGGTATTACCATGTTTTTTCCCCTGGGTTTTGGCACTGGACATTTCATTACTACAGGAGTGAGAAAAGCTTTTGGCAGCGTACTTTCTGGTATCAAGTTTGAAAAAAGTAGTTCTCAGGACAAGTGCGCTGACTCCCAGTACAATGCTTTTGATGCTTATCTTTTCGAGCCTTCCCCGGCTGGGGAAGATTGCTCTGAGAAAAAATGTAGTTCTCAGGATGAGTGCACTGACTCAGAGTATGACATTTTTGATGCTTATCTTTTCAAGCCTTCCTCGACTTGGAAGCAAACGTCCTTGGCTTGAGAAGACGATGCCCTTGAAAAGACCGCTGTAGTAGGGAACGATTTCTCAAACTTTTCCTGCAAACTTTGACGAAAAAGGAATTGGAAGAAAATACCCTTGAAGAGGCCGACGATGTAGAGAAAGATTTCTTCGATATCGAAGTGGAGAAATCAGATGAAAGATCAACTGATTATTCTGAATTGGAGAAAAAAAATTTCCAATCTTAATATCGTTTTCAGTTCTACAGAAACTGAGTTTTCAGACTTAATTGAGTCTTTAAGCCCAATTGAGTTTCCAGAGTTAGTTGAGTCTTTAAACTGAGTTGTCAGACTCAAATAATGCGCTGAGAAAAGAGCAAACTTCCAAGGCTGCGGTCGTTCACTGTGAAAAGAAGACAGTTGAGCCCAGAGGTCAAGCTAGAAGTCCTTGTTGTACGTTATCTTGACTGACAGCGTGTTACATCTGCCGCGCTTTTTGACGTTTTTCTTTCTGATGCTTCCCCGGCTGGAGAAGTTTGCTGTGAAAAGGCGACAGTAGAGTCTGAATACTCAACTTCTGCTTTGACGAAAACGGCATTGGAAGACAGGACACCTGAAGAGACCACTGTCCACTGTCCAGGTAATGATTTTTCCAATCTTCTCAAAGAACAAACATGTTCAGCTAAAGAAGGGAGGCTCAGACTTCCCTCTCCCCAGCCAGTTGTTCCATGTCCTCTGCAGGAATCCCAAGGCGTTCCCAGGCCAGCCGAGAGACATAGTCCTTCCAGAGTGTCCTGGGAGGGTTCCCTGGTGGTCCAACCCTCGGATGCAGCAGCTGGCTCTTGGGACTTGGAATGGTTAAGAGGTTCTGGCTAGAAATAGTTGGTCTCACCTCGCCATATTGTGGCTTGTTTAATGCTATGACAACATTAAACAAGCCACAAACGTAGAATTAGCTCTCCCGTCCTCCAAACTTATAAACAATATAAGCACACGCCAACTATCACTCAATTACAATTTTTGAGTATTCTTCCCACCTGTGTAATACTAAAATAAATATCAGTGATATTTACTGTAGTACTTATTAGCGAACCAGCTAAATTATCTTACCTAATCTAGCTTTTATCTGCTAACTACGACCTTATACCTTATTACCTACACTTATTGTGTATTTTAAGAGAAATATCTCAATCTGAAGTATTGGTGTATTAATACAGCTTATGTAATGAAATAAAAGTCATTTATTCTGTTAGAATATTTTCACTCTTTGTCTATGCTGTCTGTAGCATAGTTGACATATACTGTAACATTTTTTTCTGGAAAAAAAAAGGCAAAAAAAAAAAAAACTAGCTAATGTTTTACAATAACTGATTTATCAAAGTTTATTGTCTTTCCAATAAAATGTCAAAAAATAACAGGAAATGTAATTTTTTTCTTCATATCTTGAGACATTAAATATACATTATTCCGCACACTGAATTATGGAATAATGTAAATAGGTTCTTAAATAAAACACTGTAAAAGTGTGTCTGTTCATCAATGTTAATATAAAAACTATATATCAGAATCATTTCTATCAAATAAAAGCATTGTGCTCTTTATTCAGAAATCCCTCAAAACAATCAAAAGTTAGACTCTGTCTTTAGTACTTTCTTTGATTACCAAATATATTAGTGTGTGAGAAAATGTGTCAATTACAGGTATCAACTTAAAATACTTTGTAGAAATTCGGCACTTTGTGAAATTTGGTCCTTTCACTTGTATTAGTTAATAGACAGATAAGCCACATTCAATATGGCGGAGGCTGTTACGTATCACAGCAAAGGGCCGACCCGCTCCATGAGGTGTCATGACTATTGGGTGAAAGTAGTTTTAAATTCTTGGGGGTACTATGACAAAAAATAAATAAATAAAAAATTATATATAAATTATATATATTTATAATTGTGTGCTTTGGAGTTTCTGTGCTGATTAATTTTTTTGCGAAGCGATAAATGCTGGTTGCTCTTGCATTGCTACAAAATAAAGCTGCATTTCCCTCAACCAACGGACTTTGTTGACACCACGAGATGCATTGATGTTTGTGAATGTTAGCTCCTCATTTTCAACAGTGGAGCTATAAAGATTGAAAAAGGTTATTATTTTGGAGAAAATCTCATCAATATCAATATTTTCACTAAATAAGAGGCAAAAAAAAATAGTTTGATAGTGGAAAAGCCTCTCAGATTCTGAGCTCAAAGCGAGATGCCAGAGAGCACCAAACTATCTTTTTTAAATATTAGACAATTAATTAAATTTCACATATTTATCACGGTAGAAGTCCTTTGTTTGTTAAATACTTAATAAAACACATTTACCGTGTTTGATGTTTGTCGTGAATTACGTATTCTCACAAAGAACGAGGTAATTAGTCCAAGTTTTTCGTTTATTCAACATTCAGAAACTGCAGCGGCTATAAAGCGCCACAGCAAAGGTAAAGAAAGGTACAACCCGAACAACTCAAAACCAGTGCACCTTTTTATTCTCCGTCTCTCTTTGTCATTTAAGCACACCCGTTGCTGTGGCGTGGCAACCTGAAACATAACATTCAGTTCGTTACGATATTAGATTTTAAGGCTTGCTATTGCCATTATTAAGCGCTCCCCGAAGACAGTCGTGGTTGATTAGTTCAATTTAAACTCCTGCTCTGCTAGTTATTTTAGTAAAGGAATCAAAACGCACAGAATTGTGCAACACCTTATTGAAACAATAATTACCGAGATTAATATTTTTGTTGGGTCATTAATTTGAACACATTTTGTTGTTTTTTGTTTCTGTTATTCTTTAATAAAGTTATGAACGTTTTAAGCCAATCAGAGGAGGACGTGCTGGTCTCATCACCTAATGCCGAGATCGACTCAAAACCTTTCGCAATTGACGTATTGCACCGCTGCTCTAGTAAAGCACGAAGAGTTCAGAAACAATATGAAATGGGGAAAAAAAAGCTATTTATTAACTGATTAAGTGGTGTTTTAGATTGTTCTTGAAAAACTAATCAGTCACGGCTGATTAGTGGGTGAACTGACGGTGAACCCATTGATTCTTTACAGCAGACAGCCGCTCCCCCCTCTTGCAGGTACTGCATACCCTCGCTAAATCTTTTAGGGGTACGCAGTACCCTACTGTACCCCCCTACTTTTACCCCTGGTGCTAACAACTCCAGCGGACACGTCGTCTTTTTGTATTGTTTCATCTCAGTTAAAAATAGTCCACAAAACCATCGACATTTCTTCTTTGTTGTTTGATCTCGGTAGGTTTTGTGACATCTGAATGTTAGTGAGTGAAATCTGTGGTGTGTCTTTGCCGCGCGGCTGAACACCACACTCTGTGAGACCAAACATGTTGTATATCTATGGTTTGTGTCGTCATGTGTGGGGTCTCAGGTTTTAGAAAGGTTTTAAAACTTCACCATGTGAACCAGACAAAAACCTTCCTACCAGAGTTTTCACACGAAATGGGATCACGTCCTCTGTTTCCACCACGTAGTATCCCCTGCGCTGTAACAGTGATGAAACAATCCCCAATAAGTGGACATGTTAAAACTTCAACGATTCCAATACCACAAGGTCCAGCAACTAAAAGGTCACTGTAGACGCAGCTACTAAGAGCATCTGCTGCAAATCAAGAGTGCAAAGTGATTATCCTTTCTGCTTGTGGATCATTAAACAGTCACATCATGTATCAGATATACTGTCATTATAAACATCAGTATATCCAGTTTTCTGGCACAGTTGTTCAATCAGGAAACAACAGGTTACAGAGGGTCCTTTGGAGGAAAACCATGAATTTCACAATTGTTTCATCTCTGGTTGCAAGTGAATCGCTGACATCCAGTGATATGTTTTGCTTCTTTGACAAAAAATAAAAAGTTTATACTGTTCACCCTGCACAAAATCAACCAGACTCCCAAGAGATATTTTGTTCACAACACTGAATAAGAATCACAAACCAGGCTATATACTGTATGTTTTCATGTGTGCACGCATCTGAAGAGACTGCGCATTCTTTTAGCCATGTTCTGCATGCTCACAATTATTCGATAAAATGTCTTTTTATTTTAGATAAATACATTTTATGGGGAATATCCTACTGACTTTGTATCCAAGTGTTTGCCTGTGGAATGACAGCCGTCAGTATCACCCTCCTGTGCTCCATTAGTAACGCTGAATGCATTTGTGACTGAGTGACCCAGAGAGGCAAGAAACACAAAAAAATAAGCTGTTTTTTGCAGCTATACCAACAGCCTGCAGCAGCGAATGAGGGCAAGGGATTGTTTTGCATCTGTTTCAGTGCCGTTTAGGATGTTAACGCGATCCTCAAGTGTCTTTGATTTCTTTCCCGTTTCAAGAGTCATGCTGACAATCCTTTCGGCGCTGTAGAAAGCGTAAGAAACATAAATAATGTTTTCTATAGGCATGGGTTTGTTTTTTTTTAAGGAAAAATCTATTTTAATCAGTATCTAAAGTTGATACTGCATGCTGGATGATTGTAAAATAAAAGGAGAGAAAGGAAATACCACTGTATTACTTTAAAATATTTAGTCTGCTCTTTGTGAGAATGGGAGGTTTGATAATCCATGACTGAAATGACTGAACATAATTTTTTTATGATGTAAAATCCAAGCTCGATATTGTTTTGGATTTCATGAGCATAAAGGTTGCATAACTATTAAATAAATAGTCATTTTATTAACCATTTTTTGCTTTCACCTTCACCTAAACACAAGTGTTTTTTTTAACTCAAAATACACAGCTGTGTGAAGCACAAACGGAGCACTAACGAGCTAGTCCACTTTGTTTTGGAGCAAGATGGGGGGGGGATGGTGACGTCATCGGCCAAAATTATAACTTTTAATATCTCGAAAACGAAAGCTGCACAAACCTGCACAAACGGATCACTAACGAACTAGCCCACATTTTGGAGCAAGATGGGGGGGATGGTGAACTCTGGATGACCTAAAAAAAAATCATTTTTAATAGCTCAGAAACCAAAGCTGCACAAACGAAAATTTTAACGGCACAAACGGAGCACCAACCATTCAGACTATTTGCTGGATTTTTTGACGTGGGTGGGGTGTCAGCTTCACACAGCTAGAATACACCACATCTCGAAACTTTGATTTTAAAACAGCTTTCATTCCTCTTGCCACAATTTGCTTATTGTTTTTTTTTTTCCCAAGGTAATTGTTTACGCTGGCTTTTTCTAAGAAAGTCAAGGTGTTTTTAAAAATATAATAAAAAAAAATACGAGAATGCGGTTTTTTTTTTTCCTTTCCATTTTACAACAATGAACTACTTTTCTGAATTCTGACAATATCCATCGAAGTTTGTGATTCCGTCGTTTTTCACCTGGCACTCTACATATAATATTGATAGCAGAGCACGCCGAGCGTAAGTTTAGAGAAATTCAATAAAGCTGAGACTGAAATGATCTATAAATGAGGAAAATCTCCCGAGAAAAAACACGCAGCCTCCCAGATGTGCCAGCAGGCATGTCGTTCAGGACACTAAAAGGTCTGAAAGCGGCTCTGTGTTGGATGCTACTTCTTAGTTTGACCCAGTTTTAAAATAATCTAGAGAGGTCCTCTTTCAGTTGCTGCTATGGGGCGGGGGGGAGAAAAAGTAAGATGCAAATTGATTGATCTTATATTTTTCATACCATCGACTGCTGGGACACCTCCACCTCGAGAATGAATTCGGCAGGTTTTTGTATCTTTCGCTCAAATCCCACAATGAAAACAAGTCCACAAACAAAGAGAGAAATCAATGGATTTCTTTGGCAGCTTTCAGAGACTTGCTTAGCATCACAACGCGCTTGCCTGAGGTGAACATCCCAGAGTGTATTATGGTGCTGCTCCATTGCCCTGTTCGCATCCGCAAGCTGTTCTAAACCCATTTGAAGTGAAGCACACAGGGTTTTAACAACTATCAGCACAAGTGTGAATAGCCTCCTAGGGCTCTCTCGCTCTATTTTCCTGTTGAAATGGTTTCTCTCCTCAGTCGAGCATCTATCTATTCCAGCAAGAGAGCATTAGGATGAGTGTTTATGTAAAAAAAAAAAAAAAGAATAAAAAAAAAGATGTTTCATCCAGCATTGCACATCGAGCGACCATTTAAAGTTAGTAGTTTGTTTTTTTCTGTTTGATCAAATGTCACGAACCCTACTGTCATAGTGAAATAACTTATCTAAAATCTAATTTGAACCAAACTAGTGAAGCTAACATATCACGCTAGCAGTAAACATTCATTAAATTATGGTTAGCATGATTTATGTTTGATAACTATTCCTTTTATGTCGATTTGGTACTTTTTTCCCCCGTGAATTTCTATCTTCTTTGTTCAATTAAAGGAGCTGGTGGGCGGGACAATGCACCATTTAGAAACAGCTCATTGGCTAAGACCAATGCCAGAATTTGTTTAACCCTGTAACTGCTGGTCATGGCAGTAATTCACCATAAATAATTAATAACTATTAAACTAATCACACCTTTCATGTTTATAGAAGTTTACCTTTTTTTATATTAAAGTCATATTTAAATGTGGGTTACAAAAGTTTTTCCTCAGTAATTTATCATTGCTGATTTTGCGATGAGTTAAAAATTACATCGCTGTAGATGAGAGGGCATCCTTCTCCATTTCCTTTTATTATTTCATCTCTCCGCCGACAGTGACTACGAACCTCCATTGTCACCCCGGGTGGAGCCGAGATTCAAACATCCTTCCTCTGTGTGATTGAGGAGCCTCATAAAACGCACACGCATCCCTACGGTCTTTCAAAAGAAAAAGAAAAAAAAAAAAACAGCCCCTCCTTCTCTTTGAAGAATGGTGGGAGGGATGTAATTCACTTTACAATATCAAATAATCACCGCTTGTGATTCTTGTCTCGCGGCTAACTTGTCAGGCGTGAGTTTATGTCTTTTAAGAGCAGAGGTGAGTTGTTGGAAAGACAGTTCACCAGCTGTGTCCTGAAGGTGACGGGGCCTAAAGTGAAGCTGCACCTCGAGGTCATTGAGCAATAATAAGTGTTATCAAGTGAGAGCCAGAAGACAGGTAACGCTAGTGGAATTTATGAGAGGCCTTGCAGGATGACCCCAAGAATGACCAGCCATTCTTTACTAGTGACAGCGCTAAAGCGCCAAAAAGACTAATATGGCTGGATTGTGATTAAATAGTCCCTGGTTGTTAAAGGCGGTGGCACCAACAAGAGATTCCCCCCCCCCTTTTTTTTTCAACAGGATGCATGCAAATTGTAAGAAAATCCAAAAAGAACAAAAATGTTCCAACATACTTTGCAAAAAAAGTGTTTACCGGTATTTAAATCTGATCTGATATTTCCTTTCTCTGATCCGTTTATTTCTTTTGTGAACTAATGTGGTACATCAACAGTTTTAGCAAGTCTTGGGATTTGCCACAAACAAATAAAAGTAGCTGTGCCTCCGGCTGTAACCTGCTTGTTTCTGACAGGGTTAACTGTTAGAGGTGTAAAACATTCATTGAAACTGTTTACATAAAATGTTTGTGAGTCGGAAAAGAAATATCTGACTACAAAGCGTTCAACATTTGTGCTGCTAAATAACTTTTATGACAATCAGGCACAGGCTGATTGCATCCAGTTATATGTTTTAATAGCTCAAAACTGCTCTAGACTTTAAAGAAATTAAGTTTTATTTTACTCTAAAACAGTCACATTGCAGGGTGTGCTGTGGTGGCGCAGGGGTTAAGCACAACCCACATATGGAGGCCTTAATCCTCGACGCAGCTGTCGCAGGTTCGATTCCCAGCCTTGGCAACCTTCACTGTATGTCTTCCCCCTTCTCTCATTACCCACCTTCCTGTCAATTAACTATCAAATAAAGGCAACTAGAGCCAAAAAAATATAAAATAACTAACAAAAAAAACAGTAAAATTGCATTAAGGAAGAATTATTTATATAATTAAATTTAGGGAAAAAAAACTCTGGTTCTGGTTCTTCCTGTTGATCCCGGGTTCTCTCGCGTGGACACAGAAACGCAACAATGCGTGTTGGCGTCACAGAATTACAGAATTTAATCCAATCAGAAGAAAGTATAAGATACAACAGGAAACTGGAGAAACACAGATACAAACATTGTTATCTGAGACAAGAAGACAGAGAAATATCAAGGACGTCCTTGGAGAAAGAGCTGGTGCAGAAGTAAAACTAAAATCAGCTTTTTTTTATGTGTCAGAAGAGGGCTTAGGAAATAATAATACCAAAAAAATTTTAAATAAAATTTGACCAAAAGGGCACTTGGGGGCAAGGAGCAAAAAGGGCAGGTGCTCAAGCACCCCATGCTCCCCCCTCTGCACGTGCCTGTTCTTATATCATTCTTTTATGTCTTTAGTCATTACACCATCTCATTGAAGTTTATGTTGTATTTTAGTTTGACGGTGGTTTCAGAGTTGGATATAAAGTGGAGCTGTAAGGATACATCTCAAGATTAAAGCTTCATACCATCAGTTAAACAAACTCTTTATTGCCATTAAGAAGAGGTGGAAGTGATACTCATGTTTATTCAAACAGTGTCAGAGTTTACTTTAATCGAACCAAGACTTAGGATTCACACCTCCCCGAGCAAATTCGACCTTCTACACAAATGAACTGGAGTGCAATTAAAGCGGACTAAACAGGGCTGGTGTGAATGCAGCTTTTTAACACTGGTACTGTCAAACCACTCAAACAGTCCTGGCAACTCATTCTCAAGGTATGCATTACATTTTCTTTAGTATAAAACATAGTGATACTGTGAAACCGTTGTATTTCTACTTTAAGTTGACATGCTTCCCATGCCGGCCACTTCAAGGACAGAATTAGGCCAAAATCTGCCTGTTGCACTTTGTTGGGCTTTTTTACTGTCACGTTGTACATTGAGCAGATTATCCAACGACAGGACTACAGCACACAAAAGCAATATTACAACCAAATGAGAATCATTAGCACACCTGACCCACAGGTCTGTGGAGTTGAAGGCTAAGATAGGCCAGAGAATACAAATGACATATAGTTTTATAATTACCTTGTCTCCTCAAGTGATGTTCCAACACCCAGCAGTCATAGGTTAATTAAAGCAACTACCTAATATGTTAAAATTTTAAATAATTGACAACCACTAAGGATTTACGAGTTCGTTTTTTTTTTTTTTACAGTACACTCCTCTAGCCGTTTTGATAACTGAACGAGTCCCAGATCCGCCCAGCTAATGTTTAAAAACCAAAATTTCAGAATTGCTGTGTTTAAATAAGAAACGCAATTAAAATCACACAGGAAAAAGTTTGTCCACACAATAAGTCATTCAAAAATATGCTGTGTCGTCATCCTCCTACCACTTCCTGTCATATTCTTTGGCTCTTCTGCAAGTACTAACATCGGGTTGTTGATGACATGACTGGTGTGATGTGAATAATATCAACACAGCCAAAAAAAACCTACGTTAAATCTACTTGTTGAAAAACTTGTTTTTTTTTTTTTATTTCTGTTTCCATTAAGCAAATTTATTTTCAATTTGTGCAATTATATGGTAAATGGAAAGCCAGTGAAAATGAAGCCATCTATCAAATATGGAGCTAAAACTGTCTCATAATTCACAAATGCACAGACCAAGATTCACAAATGCAAAAGATTCACAAATGCAAAAGATTCACAAATGCACAGGACGAGATCCCAATCAGGCTACAAAAAATAGCTCAGCTCTCTCTTCTTTTGTATCAGAAAAACAACAAATCACGTTGGGTCGCATAGCAACGTAGCACAGTACATCGCACCTGGAGGCAGGGCACTATACCCCCCCACCACCAGGAGGCGGCACCCACCAGGAACCGGGCTGTTGAAGTAGAACCGGTGGAAAAGGGGCAAATGTGACAGATTCTACAAATATGTACAAATATTTTCTGTAACAGTCAAATAATACAGCTTTAAAGATGTAACCATTTACAAATAATAATTGCACAAAGGCCAGAGCTGCTGCCTCCGCTTGGGGCGACAGACCCTGTCAAACAGTGACTTTATTCACAAGAAACTCAACTGTATGGAATAGCTTCAACCAGACATGAATGCGGCTTGAACGTTCTGGCATGCAGACTCTAGCTTAGCGCACAGTTCACTTGCTTGTATTGAGTTGCACAAATAAACTGAGTAAGGTTTATAGCTAATCAACTTCTCATAACAAGTGGATAATAAGCCAAACATATTAACAATGCACGTATCACTTACCGCTCCGCTGTTGGTACTAGAAGCCATGGTAAATGCTTGAAATTCAGAAATAGCGCGATTTCAGTATTTTTTTTCTTTTTTTCAGTTTCTAACTGCAGTCAGTCGCTGCTTTGAAAGGTTTACCGTCATTGGCTTAAACGTAAGTCGTGTCCCACGTGGGGAGAGTCCTAAACGTTGCCTGAAACAGGAAAACTATCTGATTGGTCTATCTGATCGTCCAATCAGATAGACCATTTATTAAAAAAAAGATCGAATTTTGAGATGTCAAGGGAGTCTCAAAATTCACACACAAATGAAGCGCAACTCACAGGCCAGAAGGAGCTCCTAAGTATGAATCTCGCTGTGCATTTGCGAATTATGAGACAGTTTTAGCTCCATAATCAAAGACTCCTCTGCTAGCTAAAGCGTTAGCTAGCGGAGAAGCTAACTAGTCCTTTTTTTCAGTTCCTGTTGTGCTGAGGAGTTAAAACAAGCTCATTTAGCTAAAGAGTTGTCACAGAAACATGACATACAAGCACATACAGCATTTTAGTGCCTCTCTCCAGAAATTTAATATTTAATGCCACAATATATCAAGAATTAAAAAATAATAACTTTGAAGCATGTGGAATGATGGTGCCACATTTGTTCACGCTATTGGCAAAATGTTTATTTACAGTGGTGTCATGTACGGGCAATTAGTCCAGAGTCATCTGACAGCATTAGGATGAAAAGGTCAAGTGGGAAAGAACTTCTACTTCCCTCCAGCTTTAGTAATATACAGTAAGTATAAACTACAGCACTGGGTTGCTCTATAACAGAGTGAAGGGTCACAAAAGGACATTTTTAGAGTTGACAGGCAAATCAAATGTAGCTTCTGTTCATGTTTGACATCAGCAAAGGTCCGGAAGAATCAGTATATTTTTACATCAACAAAATTTATTATTTTTGAGAAAATTAAAAAGTGATAAACTGCATGTGTTTTCGCACAGCAACACGAATAAAATGTGGTTAGCCCAAAAACTCAGTAACATGGGACAGGTAAAACAATAACGCCATCACTGCGTTGTTCTTTCAGTTTTCCTTATTGGTGATTCAACATAGTCTGACGTTGTTGACGATATCGACAATAAAAACCTGAATCCAACTGCAGGAACATGACCCTAAAACCATGCAGCATGTAGCATTTTGAGAATAATCTCTGCAACAAGGTTTATGGTTCTTAGGTTTGAAGGTGTTCACACTGCAATAACAAAATATTCAGTTACATTTAGTTTTTTTTTTTTAAAGCTGGCTCATCACTGCTGTTTAATGGCAGCATGGAGAGTCATCTCAACTGTTGTTTTGGGGGGAACGAATGCAGGCAGCCGTGGCTCTAAAGCGTCAGCGTCTTTGTCGAAACATATTTGCATATTTCAAGATTTCCCAGTGCATCTACTTTAAACTGGAACAGCGACCTGGTTCTGTCAAATGTTGCAGCGTTTGGCTGTATGTCTGCGTGAGGTAAGAATCAAAGAAAAAGCTTCCCGATTTTGATGTTGATTTCGGTGCAGAGCAATGCATGAAATGCATTGTTGGAGAGAGGGGGGAGAAGCACAAACGTGCTATCGCCGAAAGACTGCAACCAGGTACATGCCATGTCCTCCATTTTTAAACGCCAGACCAAACATTGAATTATTAAAACTAAATTTGCCACCTGATTAACACTATGTTATTTTTTTTGTTTTGCATCAAAAGGGCTCATTAGTTTTTGTGAGTCAGCTTTTCTCCTCTCTCAAGCTAACCCGCATTGTAATCGGCCTCCAGGCATCGGCTTTTTCTTTTCTTTCTTTTTCTTCTCCCTCTCCCCAACTGCATTTGTTTGTCTCTGACACAATCTATCATTATACTTGGAAAGTGTTTGCCTGGATGGGGAACATTAATTTCCCTCCTCCCAACTGCAATCTGCAACGCATATTTGCAGAGACCGCCAGTGTCCACACACGCGTGCACAATGCCGATAACAATGGCCCCTGATACAGTCGCGTTCTTCGACAGACGCGCGGCCGTTCTCCACCTCATTTGGGCGGAATATCAATGACGGCGGCTCGCCTTTTTAATTGGGGCTGAAGTAATAAGCAGTCAGCAAAGTTTCTAAAACGCATTTGACAGTCACTATTCATTATCAAACCGATGCTCGCAGCACCACTTAGCTCCTTCTCAGCTGACGGACCAAACACTGGAACATTTTTCATTGTGTGACAAATAATAGAGGGATGCTGTCACGACTGTTTAGGATATCCATTATCTTTTCGCCTCGAGATGATGCACAACACAAATGAGTCACGGAGCTGGTGGAGTGAGCTCATTTGACTTTGATGTTGCCTCAAACCAGGCAACTTCTAACCCAATCAAAGACGCGTCGTATTCCTTGTGTTCGGTGTTTTGTAGCTTGGCACAAAACAGCTGTTTTTGGCCAAATTTAATGGAGCCTCTCTGAGGGGAATGCTACGTTGCGCAACGTGCCATAATTAAACGGGAATCTCCATATTCATACTCGGGAGCCGCCTAACGAGCGAGATTAGATGTCTCACACCTGGTGGCCCGTATTCTTATTCGCAATGATTAACAGCTGCCGTGCAGAACCGGAGACCCGAGTGACACTTGACTTGCAGATGAGCTCCTTGACTGGGTTTGTTCTCTTATCTCGCCGGAGAGGTAACATGAACGTGATATGACTCCAGGGTGTGGAGTAACACGGTGGTCTTCGTTTCCAGCTAAAACAAAGTGCCAAGCTATGGATTGGTTAGATGTCGGAGCAGCAGGCTGCCTTAAATTTTAATGAAGTGCTAGTCGACGGAGGTCTGCCTGTATTGGAGCACTTGAGCGGGACCCGGCTCTACATTCGGGAGGAGAGGCACAAGGCATCCTGGGGGATTCGGCCGTCATGTACTCATGACAAGGTTTTATCAAAGTACCTTGCCAAAGGATTGACGGGCTTTAATCTTTGCACAATTGTGAAGACAGAAAATTCATGGTTTTCCCGAGTTGTTACATTTTACCCCTTTAACATTCTGAATACTCCAACAATGCATTTCATGCATTGCTCTGCACTGAAATCATGTTGCAATTTCATTCCAAAGGTTGAGCAATATGGACTTAAAAGTCTATCATGATATTTTGAGTTAGTATTGCGATAACGATAAGAGTGACGATAAGAATTATTTATTACTTCTATTTTTAAGGCTGCGACTGAATGGACCAGTAAGAAAAATATTGCTATTGAGAAACATACCTATTTTTAAGATGGTCCTTTAAAACACCATCCACAAAAAAGTGTGATTTATTTCATTAAAATGCACAAAGTATCGGCATTTAAACCTGTTTTAAAATTGATTGATTTCTACCGAAACACCTTGGTTAATCCAACAGTGGAGAAAAATGACGATCCCATCAACAGGAATTTATGGCTATTTTTCTTACATTTTTTTTTTTAATCATTAATTGGAATTTAACAATTACTCAGAATCATATCACAATAAGAAATGTATCACGATAAACTATAAATGCCCGCACTTAGCAGTAACAGCAGTTGAATTCAAATGGCTCACAAATACTTTCTCAGTGAACCCAGTGGTTCCTGTAAAGCATCTGCATGTGACCCCCCACCCCCTTATTCTGCAGGCTAAGCTGTAAGCTCTGCCAGCCTCTGCATCAACTCTAAAGCCGCCGTGCCAAGCAGCCGCGTGGATCTGCTGATGCAGGAAACCGAGCAGGCAGTCTGACTTCCAAGAGGCGGCCAAGAGTGTCGCTTCTGCTAATTACTGCAAATAGCATCCACCGAAATGTTACACAAGTAAACTGACACCGCGGTGCAGACGCGCTCCGACACGCCCTCTCTAATCCACCCCCCGCTAATCAAGGCGTCGTCAGCAATCGACCCTGTGAAGACGTGTCCTGTGCCCCGTTTTTCTTCAAAGTCTTTACCAGATCAATCTGCCGAACTTTACAGTCCAAATCACATCAATTGAGTTCGTATTTGGAGACTGTAGGAAAGGCCTCGCTGCTGCAGGCTGCCGAGGGAAACGTTTCCCCATCCTTTTTTTTTTTTTTTTTGAACTGTAACAAGTCAACAGGATAATCATCAGCCCATTTCAATGGGGTGATCATACAGCAGTGATTTCCTAATTTTGTTTGGAGTTGTTTTCCTGACATCTGCTCTATTGTCGTGGCTGTCTCAGGGAATGCCTGTTACCATGGCGATACATTCAATGGAGCTGGGGTTGCCGGTCGTAAGCAAAGCAAAGTGAATCAGACTTAAGCAAGAAAAATGAATCACATATTGATATATATTTTTAATTCTTATAGAACATTTTCCACAAATAATTATTTAGTTAAAACTAAACAATCTCTCACTGGAAACAAAATCCTGCCTGGTGATGTTGGTTGGGTCTCAGTTTTCGACACCCCCGTCTGACTCAGTTGGACGATTCTGAGAAAATCGATGCACGGGTTATTGGGTTAGATGGTACTGTTGTTTCAGGAACATCTGCTGCATGTAATATTAAGTCTACAAGCTGTTTTTTTCTTCTTCAACAATTCTCCTGCAACTTACAGCAAATCTGTTTGCTTTATGTCAGCACAGAAAGCTTTCTGTGATATTCATATTGTTTGTGGAGGTCAATGAAGACGTTTCAAAAGGAAGAACAAATATACTACGTGAGGCGTCGCCTACAGGAATGTAATTTCCTGTTTCTATTTCCATTTGTATTTGCATCTTTGTTTTTTTAAAGCGACAGTACTATGTAAAATTGACTCTCTTTTTCTTTTTTTTGCATCATTTTATAATACTATTCCCTCATCAAACACATACCTGGAGTGTTGCCTTGACTCTAATGAATGTTTGAGAATTTCTTTAATCTCTATGGCAACCCTTCAACTGTGCTCCTCCTCAGACCTTCACGGAGCAGCTTTCCCCACTCAGCTCCTTCAAACTAGCAGCAGCAGCAATTAGCAAACACCTGGTGTACCTGGGCATCAGCTGAACTCGTTACAAGAGCTGCATCTCAGTGAAACGCTGGTAAAAACGTTGGTAAAGGGTTAAGAGGAGAGAACTTGTGATGACCTCCTGTTGGCGAAGTTTCAGAAAGAGCAGGAGTTTTTAAAGAGACAGTGGCCCAATTTCAATTACAAAGTCACATTTCCTTAAGTTATATTTTATTTTATATATGTTAGAATGGCCCAAAGTCCAAACCAAAATCCATTTGACAATCTAGTAAAATACCAAAAATTAAATACACAGATGCTATCTACCTAATCCAAGCAATCTTGAGCTACTTTGCATTGAGTAATGATCAAAAATTGTAGCTGCTACTTGTGTTCTGGTGGTGGAGACATATGTCAAAAAACTCCCAACTGTAATTGAAGCGATACCTAAACACGTAATATGAAGCATAGATTCAGTAGAAGTAGGTGCAAATATGCATCAGTAGGCTAGCTTGAAAACTTTTGATTCTTCACAATTATCCTCACTTTTGTTTTGAATTTTCATGCGAGACCCTATTAAGCACAAAGGTGTTTGTTTCACAATGTAAAAAAAAAAAAAAAAAACTGATATAGGTGTGAATAATTTTGCTAACTGTAGGTCTGATGAAGATTTTCCTCAAAATTCAACACCACGATTCAGAGTGATCCACATCCTCCCACTCCAGAAGTTGTACCTACATTAGGTCAGGACTCACAATGTGGGAGTCTTTTGTCTTCTAATGGAGTTTCATAGTTGGCTCTGTCAAACTCCTCTTGAGGTTGGTAAAACCTCCAACCTGCTCATTTTTCCCGCAGTAAAAAGCTCTCATTTTTTAGAAGTAAAGTTTAATTGCCAGTGACATTAATCGTAATAATCTGTATCCTTTGCAAATGTTAAGTGTTCTTTCCATTATATTCTTCCACCTTTGGTAGTGGAAGACTTTCGGTGAAATACGGCATCAAATTTGACTTTTGCGACAAAATTGTGAATCCGTTCCCACTGGAGATGAAATTAAATGGAGTCTATGCGGTAAGAAGAACAGGACTACAGTAAAATCTAAGTGGTGCCTCTGACTCATTCGCATTATTTCCCAGAGTTCCTTAAGAGGTTCAGCTCCAGCATCTTAAAAGAAACGCATTTGAAAGATATACTTTTAACGATGACAAATGAATCAAAAAAAAATTGTTTCGTTTTTACAACGGACCCGGCTGCCTCGTCCGTTTTGATCTTGTCCGTTCCTCTGGCTTCACTCGGCTCAATCTGACTCGGCAAGGACACGCCGACCTCGGCAGGTCAATTATTTAGCTCTCCAGCTGTTATCATGTAACCTGCATCGACGGCACAATCTATACTTACAGCTACGCGTCGCACGGGTCACAGACAGAAAAAAAAAAGAAGACTCCTGTCAAACATGGGTATTTCGGTATCATCAGTGAGAAATAGACACCTTTCCTACAAATTTGTGTTAGCTGAGATGAAAGAATCGTCCTGTCTGCATCTGATCCTGAGTGTCGAGACGATTTCTGACAGCTCCTAATGACGCCTGGCTGTTGTTGACGTGGCAGGCCACGGAGAGAGGCTGCTGTTGAAAAGCGTGTGGCTGTGCACGAGTCTTTCTGCTACGGAAGAAAATAGAAAGAAATGTGCATCCCGAATTTAAAAAAAAAAACCGAAACACCAAAATGTAACCTTCTTTCACCTGGTTTCCCATGTTGCCACATATGCTGCCATATCTACAAATTTGCTTCATGAAGGTCTAGACGTCTAACAAGTAAACCGATGTTTTAAAAAACTTTGCGGTCTAAAAATTTCCTTAAGTTTTTCAATGAGATATTGTAAAAAGTTCCAGAGTGAAACAGATGCTGTTTCACTCTGGAAAGATAGGCAGCAGTGTGATGGAGGAATTTTTTTTGTTTCTATTTCAGTGCCAATAATTACAAATTCTTAGAAATGTGTTTTATTTGCTTGTGTGATGGTAATTTTTTTCAAACACCCAAACAACATGTTTTCGTCAGTATCAGTGCTTTCTATATCAACCTTTTCTATTTTTTTTATTTTTATTGACTTTGTGCTAAAAATCGTAGCCCCAAAACAAGTTGTCATAATACTTTTAGTCTTTTTTTTTTTTTCTCTCTCTCTAAAGTCAGAAGGGAGAACATTGATGTGGCGCATGCTTCTGCCCATTCCAGCATCCGTCCCCCACTGGGTAAAACCCAAAACCAACATAGATGTACAGACACCCCCATGCATCATCCACAAACAGTTTGCTGGCTTTTTCCGGCTCCAGGTACAGGTTGAGGCGCGTAGCCCTGAGGGTATTTTCTGAGGAAGAGCATGACTAAAGAGGAAGCTGTAAGCAATAACATCTCATTTGAGCTGCTTTTGTTTTTCACACTTCTCCGTGTACAGTTTTGCCATTTTGAAATTCAGTTATTTTCTCTTTTGCTGGGCGGACAAGGAGCAGACAACAGGAAATGGGATTTTCAAGTATATCTAATAAACTCTGACTGATGAGTCAGCACTGAATTGAATTGGAAACTAGTGAATCACATCTATAATGCATTCAATTATTCATTTGTTTTATGCTTTGTACACTGCGGCTTTAGCAGGTTGTTTTTTTTTTTTTCTTCTCTTAAACAAACATGTCGTCCTGAATTACCGGATGTTTCTGTGGAGGCCCTTTCTAATATTACAGCAATCCGACTTGCCATAAGAGGAGACGGCAAAATGTCTGCTTCGTGCGAGACATAAGGTAGTCTCTAGTTTCGTTGCACCAACAACTCCTATCACGTCAAGTCTGACTCCACTCTGAACTTTCTTTGAACTCCTGACAGCTTGTATGATGTTAAAAACGCTCCCCTCTCCCTGCTAAGACTTTTGTCATGTTTCTTAGAGCGGCCACCTTCAAATGGAGACTTTCTTCCTTCTTAAATTATACAACAGATGCGTTGCGGGACAGTCTACCTCAAATATTAAAACATGGGTCTCTTTCAGGCAAACAGTAATCACATTACCTCATGATGTTCTAGAAAGCTAACATAAAAAAAACTATTTTTTTATGCTAGCAAGACGTTTAGTTAACATCTAGCCTTTAGCTAAAAACATCATGTTTAGCTACTAAAGAGCTATTATCACAAATAAACAGATTAGCTTCTCAGATCATGTTTAGCTAGTAGCTAAAACCGATGTGAAAGTAGTAGCTAGTAGCTGATATGAAACTAGTAGCTAAACTAGTAGCTAGTACATCATGTTTACTAGCTAAACATGATACGATGTTTAGCTAGAAGCTAAACATCATGTTTGCTACTAGCCAAACATGTTGTGAAACTAGTAGCTAGCAACTGATGACGTGTTATATGGTTATAAACACTGCTTAATTCCACCATGTAAGATGCTTTTGAAACAATGGAGTTGTAAAATATGTACTAACAATTTGTAGAAATATTCTAAAGGCCAAATTAGGACGAGAGCCAAATGTAAGAGTGAGGTTTTGAGTTAATTTGTTAAATTAGTAGCGGAAAATATATACCGATATCAACAATAGCTGAAAGAAACAACAAATTATATAAAATAAGTGTCCTGGTCAGATAAGCTGTGCTAGCCAATGACTAGTGGTTGGCTCCTCTACGTTCAATAAATAGTAACAGTTTTCAGTCTGCTTAACGTGGATCTAGACAGTCAAAACCAAAAAACACAGCAGTGTCTCATCTTCTTTTTTACATGCTGCATGTGTATATTTATGTAGAAATTGTTTCAAGCTTGGGGCTGCACAGTGGCGCAGTTGGTAGAGCTGTTGCCTTGCAGCAAGAAGGTTGGAGTTTGCATGTTCTCCCTGTGCATGCGTGGGTTTTCTCCGGGTTCTCCGGTTTCCTCCCACAGTCCAAAAACATGACTGTCAGATTAATTGGACTCTCCAAATTGTCCCTAGGTGTGTGTGCGTGTGTGGGGGTGTGCGTGTGTGTGTGTGTGTGTATGGTTGTTTGTCCTGTGTGTCTCTGTGTTGCCTTGTGACAGACTGGCGACCTGTCCAGGGTGACCCCGCCTCTCGCCCGGAACGTTAGCTGGAGATCGGCACCAGCAACCCTCCCGACCCCACTAAGGGACAAGGGTTGAAAGAAAATGGATGGATGGATGTTTCAAGCTTTCTTTTACATGTATAAAAGAATGTTTCCACTCTTTTATAGTTATCCTTAAGAAAAAAAATTTCCAGACACAATTTTAAGTGAAAGTTGTTCTTCCCTGTGTGGGCCGAATACCACAGGAAAGAGAAGTCAGTAGCTCACGAGTTGCACCTCTTTCTTTTAACTTGTGTTCTGAATCTTAAAATAAGCGGCTAGAATATCATCACCAGCCTTTCAGGGTTGCCATCAAAGGCTGAGGCGCATCAGTAATTCAGCACTTTGGGAAATGAAACGGAATGGATGGCATCGTTACAAACCGGGAAATATTAAAAGGCAAGGCCAACCCGAAACCTCTGCTTTTACTGTATGACACTGTGGGCTACTGACTTTTAATTATTGATGCAAACATCCGCTTTGACACTTCACGTCAGCAATGACAACCCGGCTGCCGAGCCTGACATATAAAACAGTAATGATGCACCGGCAGGTTTGCTTTTGTCAAAGAGTTTTGGGAATTAGCCAGAAATTTGCTGTCCAGAAGTAACAGATGACGGCTTCTTGCTCTCTCTTTCTCTCTCGACGCTTCCCCTTCTCTGTCCTGACGAGACGCATAAAAGACAAGTTGAAAGACGGGAATCAGAGGATCGGTGTGACCCGTGCCACGGATTGTCAACAACAGGAAGCTAAAGGCATGCTAATAGCTGCTTTTAAAACCACCAGCCACTTTTGGCGTTTGTCACGTTCCAACCGGAAACGTCAGGATTTTATGTGATGGACCACTTAAGGACGTTCGCTGTGTTTTCCACGGTTCGGTTTTTCTGTTCAATTTTACCTGTAGTTATTCAAGGAAGGTCTGTCTTTTTGCAGGTTTTTTTTGTTTTGTTTTGTTTGCAAAGTGCATATTTAAAATATTTTGTAACTGGAATATCCAGTTACAATGCTGCTTGACATTCTTTTGGCTGGTGTTTGCAAAGCAGCCAATCCAGGAACGCCATTTATTTTCCTTGGTGCTGATTTGCTGTACCCTTCAAGCGTTGAAATAAAGAAGAATGTAGATAGAAGTGCACATTAATGCATTTTAAAGGGGCAGTATCAGGTTACAATGTTATTTCCTCATCAAAAGCATGCCTGGACTGTTACCACGATTCTTTCATGCATGTCGGAGAAATCCTTGAGTCGCCCTTGGCAACCACACAACCCCTTCAGACTAGTGGCAGCATCAATTAGCAAACACCAGGTGAATCTGCACATGTGTTGAGTTCATTATACGAGCTACTTCTTGATCCAACGCTCCTAAGAACAGTTACTAACAACTTAACGGAGCTGTAGGCGGAGTGTCGGAAAGAGTAGGAACTTCTTAAAGAGACAGAGGCCCAATTTCAAGGTGTCAAATTACAAAGTTAAAGTCATATTTGATATGAATAGTATATTTATAACTACCTTTATAGTATATTTGGTGTGAGAATTAGTACACTAGATACTAGATAGACTCAGTTTTTTGTTTTTTTATTTCAAAAAAATAATGCTAAATCATGCTTTTCTCAGGCAGTGGTCCACCACATAGAAATATTTAAAAAACAATATCAAATGTAAGCTGCAATAAACAACCCAAACTTGTGTTAAGTTTTTTAAACACAACTTTGCCGAAATAAAAAAAAAATTTAAAAAAAAGAAGACGAGTGCGTCTCGTTTATTTTTGGCGTCGCACTGAAACAGCTCGTGTCTGCGTGCGTCGCAGCAGCTTCCACACGGATGAGCAGCCAGTCAGGACGAGTGCCAATCAGGCTGACCTTGATGTGGCATCTTAAATTATGTTGAAATAAAGAATGCATTTCTGGGATGCAGATGCACTCCAAGAAGAAGCAACACAATCACTTTGAGCGTAGATGTAGAAAAAAAAGCTTCTCTACATCGTAGAAAAACTGCACCTAATGTTGTCAAATCATCAGCCAGCAATGTGAAGCCTGACTGGTGAATATGTGGAAATTAATTTCTAGAAAAAAATCACATGATGCTGATTTCTGCTCAAACAAGAGATGTAGTTTGATGTTGTTAAAATGATACACTACTGTTCAGTTAGTCTTTGTACGCTTCTTGTTTCATGTAACCAGTGTCGCATTTAAAATGATCGTTTGAAATGCGGAAAAAAACTTTTTTTAAAAATGTTTTACAACTTCATCAAGTTGCACCAAAATGTTAGTGATCAAAAAAGCTGCCTTGGTCGTAGGATGCCTGCCACACAGTCAGTATAATATTGAAATTTCCTGTTTAATACTAAACAATAAATTATTAGTGCCATTGTAGCAAAGGGAAAATGGTTGAGAATAATAGTAACTCAGGGAAAAAACACACAAAATAAAAACATCCTCAGGTAAAAATCTTAGGCAGGGGTCAGCTCTAAAGGTCACAATGTGTGGAGGTCGCGGACTAAACTTATCATCGCTCATGCTGACTCTGAGGACCGTTTGGAGACGGGCTCTTCCTGTTTCACTAACAAATCACCAGCCCACAAATCTAGAAATACATGAATGATTTTCATATAAAGGAAATTGACCAGCACTTCAAACTGACAGCGTTTCCATTGGCTGCATATTTACACAATTTGACATTTCAAAACTGAATTTGCTTACCAGAAACACACCAATTTCAAAAAAAAGAAAACTAGTTTTTTTGCTAAAAAGTTTTGGCTGAGGTGTTTTTTTTGCCATTTCAGAATTTATTTCACAAAACTGCAATTTAAACGCTTTTTGTTTTGGCATCACACAAGTCACATGATCAACGTCCGGATGTTTGGACAGGAAGTGGCTGGAGGATGATGGCGGCTCGTGTTTCTTGATTCACATCAACAAACTGATTTGTCTCATATGGAAACATCAGTGAGTCAATACTCCACAAAGCTTTGAGCACGTTTGTAACAGAAACGTCAGACCTTACAAATGCAAGTATGTCTTACTAGCCCAAAAAAAGTCCGATAAGTACAATCCTAACCCTCATGGAAAGCCTTCCCAGAAGAGTTGGGCCTCATAGTCACCATCATATTACACTTTATGAATAAAGAACGGACAGTCACTCAAGAAAACTCAGGAAAGCAAATATGGCAATAATACAGAAGACTACGTAATTAAAAAATACATCTCCATAATTTACCAGTTTGAGCACCAGCCTCTGCATGGTAACCAAGCCGTGAGCAGACAGCTGGAGCAAACGGTGAGGACGGATTTCCTCACATGTGTTACTCTTCTCAGGTCTTGCTGTTATGTTTTCAGCTGCACTGATTCTTCTTTGCATACAGCCAAACTTTTGCCTTCATCGAAGCTCCCCGTTTGCACATCCACAGTCATAGCCGCTTGTACGCTGTTGTCGACTTTAGTTCAATACGTCGCAAAGTCGACAGCTAAACTTTCGATATATATCCCCAACCCTCATAAAGGATTAAATAAACGGCTGCTGTGTGAAGCTACAGTCACGTATTGACGTCTCGCCTCGTCGCTCCCTGTCGTGTCTGCGATTTCAAGTTGATTTTGCAGTCGTGTCTGCGGCGGATCGCCACGGAAATGTAATTAAAATATACGGAACGATATTGCCACAGCTGGCGGCTTGGCGTGCCGGAGGAGGAAGAAAAGAACCATTTTAAATGTAAAAGCTTTTGTTACTGTAATAAGACGGACACTAAAACAATAAACCTTGAGTTCAGTCCATGTGTAAACGAATTTAGCTCATTGATTTTGATCGCTGGGTCTTTGTTGTGATGCCTGTTTTCTCCGTCGAACCGAGAGAAGAGGTTTGAATTTCATCACTCCAGTCGAAAGGCGTTGTGTCTTCGCTTCATCAAAAGTATCTAGAGTGAGAGAGGGAGTGTCTTTACTTGAACTGTTCCAATACAAGCAACCGTTTGTATTTTCTCTCTCACCTATTGGAAGCTGCTCTTTGATGTACAAAAATAGGGTTTGATGATTCAGAGTATCCCTCGATTTCAGAGGTTTAAATTTGTGGGGGGGAGGGGGAGAGAGTATAGTATTTCCCCACCTATTCACAGATTTTCTATAAAATGTGAATCCACAATATTTGCATCAAATCTATTTTGAAAGAAAATCTGAATCGGATGACCTTTTATTGTCATATTGTCGAAATTTAAAAAAGAGCAACTCTCGAAGTTGAGTCAAATAACCGGATAAAACAATTATTAAAAAAAAGTATGTCTCAATAAATATAGTAGAAACACAGAGACAACAACTGGGATGTTGAGGAAAAATAAATGATTAAATGATGATCAGGTTTCAGATGGATTCGTTTTGTTCAGGTCAGCAGCAGCTTTTGGGTAGAAACAGTTTGTTTTTTTGTTTTTGTCTTGGCATGCAGCCAATCCAGAAGCTGCATTCGTTTTCCTTGCTGCTGATTGGCTGAACCCCCAAATGCAAAAAAAAAAAAAAAAGAGTACAGCTTTATCTTCTGCACAGTTTCCACTGTGGCTTTATCAAAGTATTTCAAAGCACATTTGGTATTTTAAACTAATAAAATAGGCGATAATTGTTTTTAGAGGATGTCCCCAAGTATTTGCAGATTTTAGCTGTTGTCAGGCAGCTAAAATACCGATGTCAAAAGCACATAAAAAAGATTTTCTAATTCTGCAGACGAGGCAGGACTCTAATCCAGAACATATTTTAAAACAATACTTATAACTTAAGGTAAACATTAGTTTTATTTTTTGCTAAAGCATTATAGATGTGTTGTTGTCGTTGATCAACAAAGCATTCAGAAAAATCCTTGATGGAAGAACACAGTGGCCAATCCAGCTGCATGTTTGTGTCTGAAGGATTGAATTTAAACTTCCAGTTGTTCTGTGAGAAGGTGATTAATCATCAGTATCTTACCCCTCATATACTGGATATTGAAAGTTTGTACACCCTTGCAAAAGTTTCTTCAATATTAAAAAGAAAAGACAGTTTTTTTTCATCCTGATTTTTACCTTCAATTTAATATTTTACTCTTGAGTGCATGCCTGATATGTTAAATTTGATGAATTGGAAATAAAGTTCAGCTGTACTGGTAGGAATCTCAGATCGTTTGCGTCCTATAGCTAGAGAAGCAGAAATGTCACTTTTCTTGGTTTAGTGCCGCTTGTTTTTCTAAATATGATAATAATCTCAAAGAGTGTGGTGGCAAAACACATTTGTTTTTAACAGATTTGGTTGTTTTTCAAGTGCATTGTGCACAAGAGGTGTAAAACGTTTTGAAAAGGTTTTTCTATCTAACAAACACCTGACATTTACAAGACATACGTTTGCTTTTAAAGAGCTGCTGTATTGTTGTTGTGCAAATTGTCAAACTCCAAACCATATAAACTCAAATAATGAGGGTTTTTTTTTTGTTGTTGTCATATTCAGTTTCATGGTTAAGCTCAAGAGGCGATTAGTTTTTCATTTAGAGTCAAATTTATACAAATAACATTGTCTTTAAAGAAAATAAAGATTCCAGGGACACTTAGATCGTCGTTTCTGCATAAATTGTCCGCAGGTTTTTATCGTGTAACTTCACAGTTTGACAAGAATGAGGCATTGGCAAGAAATTTGCATAAATATTTATGCAACTTGTCACAGAATAAGTGTAGCTGTGCCTGAGCTCTAATAAAATGTAAAGACGTTTCATGAGACTCCTTTTGTTTTCTCCTCAGGAAGCGTCTTTGCTTTATATAAATTGGAGGAAAATCAAATTTACTGCCAATAAATTACGCCGTGTACCAATGCAGCCCACTAAAAATAGTTTAGGCCCGGCAATTAAATGTTTCCCTTTCAGGCACAGCAGGAGAGCAACAGGTTTGAATGATCACCCGTAGCAACCGTTTCCCATAGCTACATCGTACCTGTGTTGTTCAGAAGATTAAAATGTCACGCGCCGGGAGACGAGGTCAAAAGTGTTTTAATTCCAGCTCCTGCTAGATTACATGGGTGGTCATAAGGATTTTATGACATTCACAAGAGAGAATGACAACGTCTTTATAAATAATCAATGCTTTTGGGAAGATAACATGTTTGTCATGTTCTTGGGTCGCCCCAAAAAGACTTTTATGAAAAATACATCTGCTACTGCAGTGGCACGATCTCACACGGAAAATGTTTGCAACATCCCATCGCTGATGTGACGGCGCCTATTTAGCTTGGAAATGTAACTAAAGCTTTTCATCGATTTTCCCTTTACATGTCTGGCTGATCGGAGCGTTTAGGAAAGTTAAATGAATAATCACAGACTTCCTCTGTTCTTGGGATGCAAATATGCCGAGACACGGCGGCCCATTTCTCTTCCACGCTCTTCAAATTGGACACGAGTGAGCGTGTTATTTAAGTAAGAGATGATCTCAGAAAAGTCAGCAAATGACAAACGGACAACCGACAATGCTTCTCTAAAATGGCCTATATCCAAAGTATAGTGTGGTAAATAAAAGAATTAGAATAACTAGACGGGTGGCAAACATGGCTGGGTAAAAGAAGGTTATCTTCCCGAGATGAAAAACCAAAAAAGTATCTCCAAAGCCTGTTGTTGCAGAAATGCATCAGAATAAAGCGGTATTTTCAGGTCACTACGCCTCCATAACAAACATTAAACTATCAACATGCCTATTATGTTTGCTAAATGTTCTGAGTCTCACTGGAAACATTTAGTTTGATAAATCAGAGGGCTTTGCATGCAACAATCAATCATCTTTATTTGTACAGCACATTTCAACAAAAAAGGCAAGTGCTTCATATCATAAAATCACAAAAATAAAAAGCCATAAAAACTGCATGCAGTCGACAGTTCAGAGAAACCAGTGACCAATGTTACGTTTTGACGACAGTCATCATTAAAATCATCAATACACAAATATATTGGTCAATGTTCAAAGGATGAATATGTGGGAAAGGACCTCTGCTGTTAGGTACAGAGGTGGATGTGTGATGCTGTGGGCATGTTTTTCTTTCAGAGGTTTCAGAAACCTTTATGGTATCAGGAACTGTAAGAGATTTTAAGTCAAATGTTGGTGACTTCTGCCAGAAAACCTAAAATCGGTCAGTGATTTTAAGACCGACACGTTTCCATCACAACCAACATAAATATTTCACTCTTTTTCCACTCACTGAGCATCAGAGGTGTGCGATGCTGCAGTTGTGGTATCAATCCAATACCAAGTAAAATACAGGATCAGCTATAGCTAATACTGATACTTTTTATTCAACTGTGGTATATCATCAAACTTCTGACTTTTAGGTATTTTAGTTTTCTTTTATTTAGAACTATTTTGTTCAAATGTAGGACAGGATCTGGACAAAATGTATAGTCATCTACAAAATACTTCAACACCAGATTAACAAGATTTATGTGCATTTTTTCTTCCAAATAAAATGCAAAAAAACGTTAATAATTTGAGAACAAAAACCTATTTAGTTGTAGATTTAACAGACTACAAGAATAAAATAAAATTTCAAGAGGGAATTTGAAACAAAAGAATTGATCTGACCGCACTAGGATCGATCCGAAAATGATACAGACTCTGTATCGATAATATTGATAGTTTTAGATCAATCCGCCCAGCTCTACTAAACGTACTCCAATAAAATATAAAATTTTTTCAGTTTTTGTCAAATATATATCATGCTACTGCAGATAGAATAATAATTTATTTCAATGCTTTTTACACATCTTAGTGAGGATAAATGTAACTAGAACCATGTCTGCTTCTGAGAAATAGCAATCATTTTTCAAAATGTGATTCAATGATTTTCAAACTTGTACCTCTCCACTCGCAGAATCCAACAGGAGCACTTTTGTTCGAGGAAAGTAAAGGAAAAAAATGGCCTCTAATTGTTAATGACGTCGCCATTTTGGCTGTGTAAACCTGCCAAATGTAGTGCAACAACCTTTAGAAGGTAATTATGCAGCTGCTTGCATGATAACGATAATTACTCCGCTTCTGTTGTCATGCTGTCAGAAAGTAACAGGAGGAACGTTGCCGTCATTAGAAATCGTTTATGTTCAGTTCTGTTCGGCTCAGTCATTTCCTCCTCGGAGACGAGACGTCGAGGTGTTTTAATTGGGTCAGGGACGGTTTCAGACCCAACGTACGAACTGTTCACGCAGAAGCGCCGACGTCATGACAAAGCGCTGTGAGACCAGCGTTAAGATGTTTTTATTTCTTCGCTTCGGTCGACCGAGCATATGGATTTCTGTTTAAGGAACGATATAAAATCCATATCCATCATCACACCTGACATGAGGCGTGATTCCATCAAGTGTCGCTCAAAATGCAGGCCTGTACTCTTAAGCTTCTGCCTGACCTGCCCCCCCCCCTCCTTCCCCTCTACCGGCACCACATGGAAAGCACCATCACCTTCGCTTGAATAATGTATTCTTCTATCAAAATCGCTCAGTGAGGCTTTGGCCCAGTTTTTCAGGGATTTAAATTAGGTTTTAATCAACACGTTGAGAGATTCGCTGCCCCCTCGTGACATTTGGGGAAATGAAATTCGAACTCATTGACTCACAGAACAGCAGCGGAGGACAGGCTCAAATTTCTCTGTTCGACAACCATCTCCTCTGAGGGAGGTGCTAATCCTCATCTTGGAAATAAAATGTTTAAAAAAATTCAACTCTCCACCGGCTGGAGAAAATTTGAGAGCAAAACGGAGTTCCACCTCGAGATCGTGTTGAACTGAGGGCAGTGAAATTACTCCAAACAAAAACAGTTTAATTTTTATGCCTCTTTTGGTCCTTGAGTTTCTTTCTGTGTCTCTTTACAATCTCAAGATCAACATATTTTATCTGTTTTATGTGACAGACCATCACGTAGCAGTAAGTAACTGTAAAGTGGAAGGAAACATATTTATATGGTTTTTGAGTTTCTGTGAATGTACAATCTAAAAAATGTGCCGAGTCTTTGCATTCAGCCATTTTGTGTTTTTTTACATATTTGTTGAATCTGTCACCACGTCGTGAAGCTGCAGTATGAAAGAGAAAATCTATGAAAAAAAATGAATCAAGCTTCTCTGCCTTCTCCCACTGCCAACTAGGAACAACCAATCAGCGCCAGGAGGCGGGTCTTAACGCTGTCAATCACAATCTCATGTGGTGCTGCTTATCCCTATCTACCCCCTTTTTACTCACTGCTACGATGCAGCTAGCATAGCATGTTATCAATAATCTGGCAAGTTAGCATGACCACCGATAAATGGCTTTCCTGTAACGGTAAGTTGCTTCTCTGCCATTAGCACATTGGGTAGCAAGTACACAAGGTTGATTGACACCTGGCTCTGATTGGTTGTTTTTGACCCAGAGCGCTGCGTTTCTTCAGGCGGCAATAGGAGCACCGAGAGGAGGTGGAGGAGATCGATCTTTACACAGATCATCTGTTTTGTACTGCAGCTTTTATACCTTATGCTACAAAGTTTTTAGGTGAAGCAGAGTTCGATTGCACATTCCCAACTCCCCAAACGAACCGGGCTCTCCAGGCAAACAAACGAGTTTGATTAAAGCGGACTAATCAGGGCTGGTGTGAACTGTAATGCTTGTATTTCCTTTATTAACTCTTTTTACTGCGGATCAGGTTCATCTACAACAGCACATGTTGAACTTTCTTTATAGCTTTGCATGTTAACGTTTAACCCTCATTGGGTGTTTAACATGCTGCTGCTGTTTCTTTCTATGCCCACATGACGGATGAATCACCAAAAAGGTCTGATTCCAACTTTCTAAAGCCAATTTTTATTTAGCCTCAAACGTTTTTGGTAGGATTTTCTAGGCCAGGACTTTCTCAGGAATCCGCAGAGAGACCTCATCATGTGGAATCAGCAGTTTAGCTAAAACGCTCCAATAATTGTTTGCTGGAGTTGCAGCTTTAGATAAAAACTCGGCCCAAGCTGCATTATCAGTACAACAGCCGTCCCCGTATCGCAGCTCAAGGACCCTCCTGTTCACGCTTGAGGGCGCTTACGATCCCGGCTGGCACCTGGGGTGAACACTTGACATGCGCTCCCATCTGAGACTGCTAGCGTCACACTTTGGCCTGAGGGCTGCAGCAGCTGAGGGCAGCCGGGGGAGTCCAGTATTCTGCCTCACCTCCCGGTGGAGTGGAGGCACATGTGCAGGGTGAGCATGAACTGACAGGGTTTGTCACAGCCCTCCTCTGCGTCGGCGCTGTTCGCCCTTAGCACTTCTTTAGTTAGCATCACGGCGACGGCTTTTAGTGTACTTGGAAACAAAGACAAAAAAAAAATGAGTTAAGGAAAGCAGCGGAGAGGGAAGAAAGATTATTTTCTTGTTTAGTATCTTGTTCTACATTTGCAGACACTTTGGTAGATCTGGACGAACCGTTTAAGGATAAGTATTGTTTGCAAGGCACACAGTAGGTTTTTAAATATCACAATGAAGTAACTTGTTACCTTCAGCTGTCATGAAAATGATTTTCATATGTCAAATATGACTTAAAAGACATTTGACTTCGTAATTTAATGCCTTCAAATTGGACCTCTGTCTCTTTAAAAGCTCCTGCTCTTTCTGAAACATGGCTCCTCTATTAACCCTTTAGCAACGATTTTACCAGTGTTTCACTGAGAAGTGGCTCCTACAATGAGCTCAGCAGATGCTCGGTTTCCACCAGGTGTTTGCTAATTGCTGCTGGCTAGTCTGAAGGAGCTGAGTGGGGGAGTCACGAAGGAGGGCTGCTCTGTGGGGTGGAAGTCTGATCTCTGAGGAGGAGCTTTGGCCTTGGGGGCGGGGCTAGGTCCACCTGGGCGTTTTTTGCAAAGCCAAATGGTTGCCATGGACACTAAAGGATTTCACAAATAATTCATGAACAAATCAAAGCAACCCTCCAGATATGTTTTTGATGAGGGAATAACATTATAACATGACGTGAAGACCAAAGAAGTCGATTTGACACAACACCGTCCCTTTTCTGGGCCAGACAGCCTTCAGTTGTCCACTATCTGAGCCAAACGGCGATGAAAGCTGCAAACACGATTACTTCACACACCTAAACAGAGACGCTTCTTTCTCTGGCAGCTCATTATTAGGAGCGTAATGACGGTTCACAGCTGGTTAAATTCACTGTACAGTCATGAAATCAAAGTAATGATTCAAAGGGCAGCGTGACCCGAACACGGTCTGCTGGTTTTAAGGCCAGGTCCCCCGGCTGACGTTTATGACCCGCAAGAGCGAGCGCAGCTGGTGCCTCAGTGAGGCCAGTGGACTGTCATGCATGTTTTAGGTTATTACCCACGGCATGACGCTGGCTCATCAATATTCCCTCTTATGTGAGCTTATAGAGGAGGAAATAAAAATAGGTAAATTGCTTGTTTCTATCTTGATTGTTCAGTGATGTTGCTATCCAAACAAAGTTAAAGATTGGTAATAAAGCGGTGAAAGCCATTCCTTTGTGGACGTTGTGCACCTATTGTAGTAAATAAGAGAAATCTGATGAGCCTTTAGTCAACTTTTAGAGATTCACAGAGAAATTAGCTGACCAGGCCCAGACCAGAGACTGGCCACTCAGATGGTGTTTTCACACCTGATAGTCCAGTAAACTCGGTTTGATTTGGAGCCAAGATTGCAACATTTGCTACATTTTCATTTGGTGCGTTTGCTTTCAGGTTGCGCTGCTTCAAACTAACCAAATTCTTTGACAAACCTGTTCCCCACCCTGGCCTCCGGTGGCGCTACACCAAAAACCACTCAAGGAAAGAACAACAAAAAAAACCTCAGAAGAAGAAACTCAGCACAACTTCTTCCTTCAGAAAATGTAAACAGACATGGAGAAGCGTCAGATTTCAGCAGTTGTAGATTTGGTGAAAGCCATTCCTCCCACTAGTGCTAGATCTATATATTTGTTTAGGTTGTGTTTACCCAGAATGCCCTGCGCTGTAGTCCACTTCCTGCTTTTGGAGCGGTCTCCAACTTGCTTGGGATTCACACGTCCGTTCGAACCGCGCCAGAGTTCACTTCAACTGAACCGAGACCAAAGTTTGTAGGCGCACCAGAGTTCTCCGTTTTTGGTCCTTAACAGAGTTTAAATATGCAGTCAAACAGAGAGCTGTGAGGGAAGTGTAAGCAGCTGTCAAAGAAAGTTTTATTCTCTACACGTTGAAGGTTTATTCAGGCTGAGAGACAGTAAAAAAGCTCAGACTCTTTGCAGGTAAATTGACTACAGACTAGGAAAGTTGCTCTGTTTTATCTTTCCATCTCTCTCTGCACTGAAACAGGCTGGACTTTGAAATGAACGGTGGCAGCTTAGTTATTAATGGTAATAGATCCCTCACCTGTGATACAAAGATGTCATATCACTGTGAGCGTACTGAAAATGTAATTAAATCCTAGGCGTGCAGGAAGCTGACAGCTTGTCATATATTCTCTTTTACCTGACTTTGGCTGTTTTAAGCAAACTCAAATGTCCCTCATCCCATATGTGCTTCACATGTTAGTTCAAACCGTCACTTTGTCGTGACAGCACAAAACGCGACTGTGAGAAGATAAAGATTAAGCTTCTCTGCTTGGCGAGAAACAATCAGAGGCAGGAGGAGGGTCTTAGCGCTGTCAATCATGCACATGTATGCGCGTGTACAACTTAGCGTTGCAGGAAAACTGCTTACCTGGCGTCATTGGTGGGCATGTCTCATGGCAAACAATAGTGGGATTATAATCTAGAGAAATCGGATTTTAAAAATCTGTATGCAAGTTATTTACCACAAAACAAAAAATCAGCTTCATATTTCTAACTTCCTGCGTTGCTCTTCCTGCTCTGCTGCGGTTTTGTTTTCCCAGTAGCATCGCTTCAAGTTTCAGAGAATTGGTGAGGGCAATGCATCTTATTTACCAGGAGAAAAACCACTTTAAAAGAGTGAATAAAGCTCCTAAAATCAAGCCTGAGAGCCAAAACTAGAGCAGACTCAAAGTGATTTAATACCAAGTCTTCTGTGATTTTTTTTTTATATAGGTTGCTTTAACAATTTTTTATTTAATTTTTTTTATTTTAGTGTTTTCTAAACATCTAGGTGATAAAGATTAAGAATCTTTATCACCTCTATACTAATTTCCTGCCACTGCCTGGGTTTGTTTACAGCAGCAGCATGTGAATTTTTCCTATTCACAGGCAGGTAAGAGACCTTTAACAAAAAAAAAACAATAAAGGTTAACTTGTTTTTTATTGTGTTTAATACTCAATATGCATTTTGATGCTTGCAGCAGCAGTTTTTCATTTTGCACTTATTCTATTTTTTTTTTAAGAAACCATGTTTTATACATTTGTTTGTAAAAGGTCAGTCCTCAAATCAGAGCAATGTCTAATCAGTTTGATTGAACTGCAGAAGATTATTCTTTTATTTCACCTTATTTTGTAATCCGGCTACATTGTGACGAATAAAAACTCACGTTGTATTGCGACGCACCATGACTTCTTGTGCATCACATTATATATATATATATGTTTTTTTTTTCTTATCGCCCACATATTTCTATGAAATAAGAGATGGACACTTTTAAAGCTGTTTGTGTTGCCATTTTGTACACGGCAAGTTTTTTTTTTTTTTTTTTTTACCTTAAAATAAATGTCTAATTAATTAAGAAATTCCTCAGCAAAATCTCCAAAGCAACTCATTAATTCCTTAAATACTTACCACATGATTTGACACCATGGATAATATTTCAGCGCAAATATCCTTTTTTTTTTTTTCTTTTTCGGAGGTAATATTTTACACCCTCATTTTCCATGACATTAATTCTCCTCGTTCTCAGATCATCATGTGTTCTTTGCAAAACCCGGAACGTCACCTGCCAGTATGAATATGTATGACTCCCTGTTTGATAAATGACGATAGGGGCACGCAACACCACCGCACTTACAGTCCTTTTACCGTTTCTGTGGCAGTTACGTTTTATCAAAAAAGAAAAAGAGAAAAAAAAGAGACTGAACCTTTGATGTAATCTGAAGCAACGAACGTTAATTAGGTGATTTGCATGAGGTGATTACGAGCCGCATCACCCAGGGGTTTCGTCTTCTGGATATGCGAGTCTAGAGTGACGAACACTGAGCTACAGACGCTGACTAGCTCAAATGAATCCAGACGTGTTTGTTTATCTTGTGAGGGGTAATAGGGCTAAAGTCACCGGAGGGTCTGCAGGGGGACAGACTGTTGAGGAAAATATGCCGTCATGTGGAAATGGAAAAGTCATGTTTTCTCAAAACTTCTAACGTAGTGGTGCTAATTTTTTATTTTTTTTATTTTTTTACATGACGAAGTTAAGCTGAACACAGTCGTCTATTTGGGAGTGAAACATTGTAGGAACACATCTCATTCAAGGACTACTTAAAGCTGCACTATGGAGCTTTTATGAAAAAAATTTGTTTTTTTTTTTTACAAATTTGTTAAAACGATCGTTTTATCCTGACAGTAAGGCAGATAATCTGTGAAAAAATAAAAAATAAAATCAAGCTCCTCCACCTTCTCCCAGTGCTCCCAGTACTAACTGTAGTAGGTCAGAAACAACCAATCAGAGCCAGGAGGAGGGTTCTAGAGTTGTGTATGCACCGCTCACATCGTCACCCTTGTTCTCTGCTCTGCTACAGCTAATTCACCACAACACAGCCTGGTAAGGCTAATTTGTATCTCCGCCATCAGCACATTCAGCAGCGTGTACACAAGCATGATTGTCATCGCAACATTGCTCCTCCATTAACCATTCAGAAATATTTTTACGATTTCTCTCAAGCATGCAGGGAATCGTCAGAGCAAACACTCCAGGTGTGTTATTGTTGAGGGAATAACATTATAACATGACGTAAAGCCAAAAAAAGGTTTGATTTGACAAAATGCTGCCCCTTTAAACCAAGAGAGCAGCTATAGCTCAACCTTTCCATGGACTTTTTGTGTCTCGATGTTGTGAAGCGTAGCCGCCGTGACAGACTCTTCGGTAAAAATCTTAATGATGAAAATCCCTCCTCCTTATTATCGAGACGGGAACCCGGCTCGAGCAGTAACACCGCGATCGACGTCGCCTTGGAAGGACTTAACTGCTCAGCATCGGTGATCCTGGTTTGGACTTCAAGGGTAAATGAAAGTTCTGGGGAAAATAACTTCCTGCTGTTACAGTCGAGTCGGGCCTTTCGGGTGGGATGAGTAGTTAGTGGGAGCCATGCTGTCTCGTGAGTAAAAAAAAGAAAAAAAAGAGTACAGAACTTGAAATCATTGTTCAAACTTTCATCATTTCAGGCATCAGTGTCCAAATGACTGTACAATTAATTCACTATAATGGTTCTGTTTGTACTTCACACAGAAACTCAGAGTCATGCCTCTATGGACGGCACAAGCTAAGACCCGTCCATGTTGTAATTTCCGAGCCTCGAGGGGATTTAACTTTGTTTTTCCTAATGATTTTCCTGAAGGTTCCACCACGGCGTAGAGAATTCACCCTCTAATGAGATACGATCAGCGAACCGACGATCACACTCATACGCTACGTCTCAGCTCTTCAAAACAAAACAAGCCAGGCAATTTGCTAATGCACAGGGAGAATATGCCGTTTCGTCCTCCCGTCTTAACACCAGAATAAAAAAAACAAAACAGGCTCTGACATGGAGGAAAAGAGAGAGAGAGAGAAAAAAAAACCCTACTTCACATGATAGGGTTGTACTAATTCATTTTCTCAATTTCCGAGCTATGTCACTTGTCACTCTGGGGGATATGTGAACAGCTTCTCTGACTCCACTCGTTGAATTTGGTTCTCATTAAGCTCGGGGGCTGTGACTTTCCTTTCAAATTGGAGTAATAAAGCGATTCTCAATGAGATCCAACTCCGGAGCAATTTATGGGATTTCTAGACGTGGGCTCTCAGCATGGGAGCCCTTCCAGCATGCCAGGCAAAACCAGACAATGTAATTCTCCGTTGAGCTGACTCAGCTGAAAATACCCTTCCACAGATCATTCATGCTCGCTTTGTCTCCGTCCGTCCCGCTTGTTTTTGCTCTCTCCTTCAGTCGCTGGGGTTTTTCTTCCACGTGTCCAGCCGTGTGGAAAATTAGGACGCCCTGATAAATATTAAGTTTCAGTCGTTGATGTCTAATCGTTTTCCATTTATCTCTGGGAAATGAAGTGATTCAACTACAGGTAAAAAAAAAAAAGGAAAAACGGAGTTTGATTTAACTTATTAAAACCACAGTATGTAACATTTCAGAAATATGTATTTTTAAATATTTGTTAAAGTTGTAGCTTTACAGTATGGTATAATACAGATAATCCATGGGGGGAACAGTGATAACTGCAGAAAAACATTGCTTGGTCAGAAACAACCAATCAGAGCCAGGGGGAGGGTCTTAACACTGTCAATCATGTTCAGCTCCTCCCCCTTGCTATTTACATTATAGCCTCTTCTCAGGAATGCTAAAGCTGTTAGCATGCCCACCGATGATAAAATGGTTTTAAACGGTTTTCCTGTAACGGTAAGTTGTTTCTCTGCCATTAGCACATTGAGCAGCGTGTCCATGTCGGTGATTGACAGCACTCAGACCTTCCTCCTGGCTCTGATCGGATGTTTTTGTATCTCAAACCAAGATACTGTAAAGACACCCTCGCTGTTTATCCATTTAGCTATTAGCCATTTTTAAATTCTCGTCTTGTTTTCCTGTATTTACTTTTGATCGCTGTCAAGTCTGCTTGGTTTCAGTACTCTAGCTCAGCTCTGGTCCTCAAAGCGCGCTGCACTGCATGTTTTAAATGCTGCTCTGCTTTATCTACACACACCTGATACAGATGATAATCAGCCGTCAATTGCCATCAACTGGGCCGAAGCGATGAAACGCCTAAAGGAAGTGTGCCTTGAAGATGAGGTTTAGGAAGACACTGCAGCGGTTTTGCTCCTGTTAATCTAGCTGATGTTTTTCACCTGTGTTACTTCATTAGTCATCCTACTCACCTGTTTCATACAACTTTTAAGTTCCTGCCTTGGCTTTTGTTTCTGGCTCGTTGGTTCTTGGTTCTTCATGTTCTTGTTTTTTAAACTTTCACCACGTCACTCTACCAAACAAAACCCCTGGGTCCGTTTAGTACGTGAAAACTACGCAGTAGATTTGTTTCTTACAGTGTCCTAGCAGCCTAATGCTAATGTTAGCTTAGCCTAGCTTCACTGTAAACTACTCTCTTTAGCGCCGTTTTGCTAATCCTATCAAACTTATCAACTGAAAGTGAAAATTATTGAATCCATTATAGACTACAAATTGCAAACAACTGTTTAATTACCCTCTTTTATGAAAAGATTTTTGCATGCAGTAGCCTGAGGCGGCTTTATGTCTTAGTATTAAACATCATATTCATCAACCTTTCAATGAGACTAGGGATTCAAACTAGTCACTTGACTGTCATCTCATGTTATTTGCATTTAAATGTTTACATGAAACGTCTCATTTTTAAAACAATAAAGTTGAAAAAATAATTATTAATGTCGGTTGTAAAACAACAAAATTAGTATTTTCTATCATCTGCTGACATGAAATTGATATTCAACCGTGGTTAGATGCCATCAAACAGCGATTCAGGAAAGCTCCTAAATTATGCAGTTGACCTTCAACACAATTTTTTATTTTTCCTAACTTGTCTGCATGAACCCCCAGAAGAAGAGGCCGGGGCTCTAATCCAGCATGAGCTCCTCACATCGATTGTCCTAAATGTTTCTCTGCACTTTTATTGCACAGGAGTTTCAGGGGTTCGGTTGACGTCCTGTCATTTAGCCGTATTGGTGGCGCAGTCACAGCAGAGGGGTGTGCAGTCATCGTTCTAGTTAAATTTCATCATACAAAACTTCGGAACGGTCTCGGAAAATGAGAAAGTGTCAAACTTCGTCAGCCGGGCCGAGAGGAAGGCTAATGAGAGAAGACAATGCAGCAACATAGAGTCCTGGTCCGCATTGATTTTTTTTTTTAGTTCAGTCCCTCTGGTTCTACACGGCAATCATTAGTTTAAACATCACTCTCCGCTCTGTTCCTGAGAGAGACTTTATCAAATCAACAATCACCACCAAGAAATCAGAGCTATTAGAAGTAGGCAGCCGTTTTTACCAGACCGTTCTTCAAATACGTTGTTGTACATTGAAGGAATTCTAGGAGGGAAAAAAGATCCCTGTTTTTAGTTTTACTAAAACAAAAAATTCTCTTCACATAGTTTGGAAGTAGCCCTTATTTTTTGTATTTTGAGTTGCGCATAAGTAGAGTAAGTCTGAGAGTCTTACTGGGATTTTCTCTGAAAACATAACGGAAAATGGGAAAACGGAAGGAGCCAGTGGAGAACAATACAGACTGGAGAGCTTAAAGTATAACTAACTCCCAAATCATCTTTGTTTTTCTGATAAAATTGTCTCAGTTTGTTATTTTGGGTCTGCGACAGACTGGCGACCTGTCCAGGGTGAACCCCGCCTCTCACCCGGAACATTAGCTGGACCCCACTAAGGGACAAGGGTGTACAGAAAATGGATGGATGTTATTTTGGGTTATATATTTTTGTGTGAATTTGTTTATTTCCGTATTACTTTTGCCTCAAACTGTCTAAACAAAGCCAAGCATTCAGGTATAAAACCATCTCACTCAGACTGGGAGCCAATGGAAGAACATCTGAACCATCGTGATGTTCTCTATTTCCTGGTTTTAGTGAGAACGTGAGCAGCAACGTTTTGGATCAACTGATCTTATTTATTTTTAGCAATCAGTGTGACTAAAGATAAATGTATGGGTGAGTTTCTCTAAATCTTGCTGGAACATTATGTCCTTTAACCCTGGAAATGTTCTTCAGGTGATCGAAGACTGACTTTGTAACTGTCTTTATGTGACTCTGAGGGTTACTCCCAGATGTCAGACCTGATAACTAGTTTCTAGCTGTAATAGCTGAAGCTGCGTTGATGCTGGAAAAATAATTTTGTTTCTGTTCAGCTATAGAAAGTGTCACAATCCACAACATAAATCCCATTGAAAGACATGGGATTTGTGTTTGTACAAGTCCAAGGGGTGAAGAAACTGTTACAGAAAGCTTTCTGTTCTGTTCTCTGTTAAGACATCATCGTACTTTGACCACTGACAAGTGGTTTAGTGTTCTTACTCAGTCCTCTCAGATGGCGCCATCATCCCTTGAAGAAGCGGCCATGTTCCCACGGTAAAAACTGCTTAAAGAAAACTCAGACAGCTTAACAAATGTTTGAAATTATCTCCCCGACTCTCCAACCTGAAATGATCTAAAGGCCTCATCCAATCCAAAATACAAGGGTTTATAAGTAATACAAGTAACTGCATATGTCTATGCACTGGGAGACCTCAACTGTGAATTTACACGTCGAAATGCATTTTTGAAGTGGAAAAAAAATCTTTGTGTTGACTACGGTCCTCTGGGGTACAACAACACCATATGGATATGTTAACGAGGTTAAAGACTTTTAACGCTTCAGCAGATACAGACTTTACCGATAAAGGTTATTTAAATCTGGTCAAGGGCACTTAATACACATACTGTACATAACGCATGTAGTCCAGCACTCGATCGGTATGAGACAGCTTAGCACCAACTCTGTATTTAGATGAGTCACAGTGCAGTAAAGCTTCATTCAGATGGGCTCTTTGTCAGACAAGGTCACATTCTTTTCTTCTGCTGTGTTTACCCAGCTGAAAACAACACAGGGTTGAATGCTAAACAATATTAGTATGTGGTGTTTTGTTCATTACTTTAGCCCACAGCAACATTTTGCCAACAACTCTTCAAAAGATACCAAAAAAAAAAAAAAAAAGATGAAAATCACAGATGGTCAAGAAGTTAGGGCAGAACTAATAAGAGAAAAATACAAGAAAAAGTTAAAGGAAATGGAGAAACTTTATCCAACATGTACATATACATTTAAAGTCAGTCTCTGGTCATTTATGAAGCTTAAAAATCAACACGGATCAGCAGCCAGAACATAGTACGGTTTTAAAGAGGCACTATTATGTAAAATCAATCATTTTTTGAGCTTCACATCACGTTATAATGTTATTCCTTCATCAAAAACATACCCGGAAAGTTACTTTGATTCTTTCACGCATGTTTGAGAAATCCTTTAATCTCCATGGCAACCATTCAGCTGTACAAAATGCCTGGGTGGACCTAGCCTCTGCTCCTCAGAGCTGCACTTTACAAGCTTCTGAGCTTCGACCTCACAGAGCAGCCCTTACCGGCAACACCCCAAACCAGCTCCTGCAGACTAGCCAGAACCAATTAGCAAACACCTGCAGGAACAGGTGTCAGCTGGGCTCAATATAGGAGCTACTTCTCAGTGAAACGTTGGTGAAAACTTAGCTAAAGGGTTAATAATGGTTAATAGAGGAGCCATGTAGTGATGACTTCATGAAGGCGGAGTTTCAGAAACAGCATGAGCTTCTTAAAGAGACAGAGGCCTGATTTCAAGCCGTTAAAAGAAATTTGACTTTGTAATTTAAGTCATATATGATATATAGGATTTTTATAAGATTATAAGATTAAAATGCGAATGATTTGTAGAGACCAAAAATAATTGTTGGATTGAAAATTCATGTTTATGCTTTAAGTGCCACAATCTAATGTGCCTCTGGACAAACCATGTAACCCAAAGTTGCAATCTGTGCAGGTGTTTCCACTATAAGGCACTTTGTGTGGGCAGTATAGAAACAAAAGGTTTGAAGTTGATTTAAAGGTATTACTCAGATTTTTTAAACTGAGGTTCCTTTATCAATAATTGCGTATTGCAGCCAGTTTGTGGAAAGGTGAAATTAATCAATCAGTCAATCAAATTTTATTCGTATAGCACATTTCAGCAGCAAGGCGTTTCAAAGTGCTCTACATCATTACAAACACAAAAACACAGAGCATTTCATTCTGGGGATATGCACAACTTTGGATTTAACTGCAAAAGATAAATCAAGTTAACAAAAATACAAAATATCAATTCTAAAAAATGTTTAGTTGTTGAATAATTAGATCACGTGTAAATTTTCAGAATGATTTTACCATATCAGGATATTTGCAATTTGCTGTGATTATTCTTAATGTTTCATTTTCACCTGCTCTCTCCTGACATATATCATGTTCAAATAGAGCTAAATTATAAGAAAGCTTTCTCTCGTTCACATAGTTTACTGTTGTCACAAAAAAGGATCAAACTCTGACTGAAGTACTTCTTTTCTTTTTTAAATATACAATTTCAGAACAACTTCAGGCAACTAAACATCTATTGGCCAAGATAAAAATAAATAAATAAATAGCAGTGCATACTTGCATAGTTCTAAGAACAGAAATGAACATCGAAGTTTTTGGCCAAAGTGACCAATTGTTACCTTAGGAGGAAAAATTAGGACGTTTGCAAGCCTGAGAAATAAATACAAGAGGAGCAGCATCTTTACACTAAAAAGTTACAATTTGGGAATAAATTGGCTAAATGAACCAAAACCATTTTGAGAAACTTGTGGAAGGAAATCCAAAACTTTTGACCCACAGAGTGCAAATGACAGATGCTGCAAACCTCTGAATTTAAATTCACAAAATATTTCATTATGCTCCCTCAATTTTACTTTCACAGGTCAGATATTAAACAGTAAGATGTTTGCAACCCATGCGTCTTCATTAAATAAGCCGCCAGACGTAACAAAGTCAACCACGGCTATCCAGGGTCAATCAGATGTGCAAGAACTTTGTAGTTTTACCGCAGTTATGCTATATATATATATTTTTCTTGCAAACATTCTCAAAGACGATGAGAAGTTTTATGAGCAAGGTGGCTTTTTTTTTTTTTTGCTTTTAATGCATTTCTGAATAGCCGTGAGGTTTCCCAGGACGGAGCAGAGGGGAGCGCTGGCTGCTGGGAGCGCAGGGTGCCGCTACCTCATTAACATTAGGAGTCTAATCCTCCAGCTGGCTGGAACCAGGGGATTTGACAGAAGAGTCCTGTCTCTGTCCTCACCTGAAAACTGCCCTTTGTTCAAGGTGAGGGTTAAATCCGTCCCTGAGACTTTTTAATCTCGGAGGCACTGTAAGGGAGGAAGTTTAATTAAGACTGATACAGCAGCGTGTGTGTGTGCGTGGGTGTGTGTGTGTGCGTGTGTGTGTGTGTGTGTGTGTGTGTGAGAGAGCTTGTGTGGAATGTCACAGTCTCTGTGGCTGTTTTGTGTGTGCTGCACTTAGATGCTGGGCTTTCTACAAACAAAAACCTTTGTGGTCAATGAAAAACAGATTTTTCTGGAAGAGTGGCAGTAAGATAAGAGCAAACAGCTTCAAGTCAGCAGCTCAGGATGTCATTTTGTTGTCATTTCTCACTCAGAGACATGGATGACCCTGACATGGGGTTAGCAAAGACTCTAAGAATGTTCAAAAACCTATATCATGCTGCAGGAAACCAGGGGAGACCAAATCTAGACAAACAAACAGTAATAGTCGTTTCCAGCGTCCCAGTGGGGAAAGAAAAGCTGCTTTATCATCAGTCTCTGTTTGCGTCAAGACTTACGGGCGTACCGGAGACGCAGTACCAGGCAGAGGTTCTTCTTTGGGATTTTTGTATGTAAAAAAAATAATAAAAATTCCCGCATAAAAGCTCTGTAATTTATTATGATAATTATCACATTAAAGCAGCAGTGCGCAAATTTTACAAGAATATGTCTTTTCCATATTTGTCACAATAACGTCAGACAATCTGAGGAAAGAAACTCGAGCTTCTCCACCTCTGCCCAGTTCTGCTATTGCTGTCTGCAAAAAATGCACAGCTCCCGGTAAAAAACAGCCAATCAGTGCCAAGAGTAGAGTCTTCGCGCTGTCAATCAACCTCCTGTTTGCTGCTCAATGGGCTAATGGTGGAAAAACAACTCGGAATTACAGGAAAACTGTTGATTTGTGATCACTGATTGCTATGCTAAGTGGCCTGAGCTTTGGTGGCAGGCTATGTTGTGGTGAGCATGAGAGTGATTGACAGCGCTAAGACCATCCTCCTGCCTCTGATTGGTTGTTTCTAAGTGAGTGGTGTATTCCTGCAGTTTCTACTGGGAAAAGGCAGTGGAGTTAAAAACAATAAAAATTTTCACATCATCTGTCTTATATATAGACTGTTACAACATAATAATTTTAACAAGTATGTAAAAACATGTTTTTTTAAATAAATTTGCATACAGCAGTTTTAAAACTCTGGCCCGACTTTTAACCTATCACATGACGTCTCATGGCAAAGTTAATTCAGTCCAATCATACAGACATATTCCAAACACATTCCTCATGGATCCCAGATACTGAACAGTAAAGTTTGTTTTATTCTTCAAATAGTCACAAAGTTTTCTAAGGAAACCCAGCAGTCGCTTGCAGCGTCATTGACTTTGCATCAATCCCTCAAACCTAGCATGCATGTAGCGACAGTGGAGAGGAAAAACTCCCCCTGTAGCAGGAAGAAACCTCCAGCGGAACCCAGCGAAGTGTGAACAGAAATCGGTTTGAGAAGACTGAGCACACACACAAAAAATATAGATTGGATGCGTCGGCTGACTTTTCAATCCTACATGATGCTGTGAATTTCTTTGAGTTGTCACAGTTTGACATTAGCACTACTGGTCCTTGTATCCCTTAAACTCAATATAACTCATAAAAAAAATCCTAGAAAGTGGAATCCGTTACTTCAGCGAACCGGACCGTGTGCTAACAATAACCACCAAATGTATACTTTAGATGGATTGGTTGTGTCAGCTAACTTTCTCATAATTTTTTTATGGTGTATGTCTAGCAGAGAGATTGAGAGTTACACTCAGTGTGACACCGCTGCCAGTATTCATCATCGTCACGCCATCATGCCCCTGAGAGGAGAGTACACTTGATACAGTTTGAGATGGGCGATGGCTAATGTATATTGTATTATGTCTGTGTTGATGAAGGCTAAACCTCGCGCCCTGTTTCCCATTTGCTATGTAGCCTCTCAACGTTCGGTTAAAGGTATAAAAATGATTTTCTTGAGGTAAACGTACACATACAGCACGCAGATGTGCACAGAAAGCAGCGTGTCGTCGAGGCGTTGATACGGCGTGAGGATTTTTTTTTGCATTTTGTCAACATACAAGGCACAAACTTCAATGTATTCTCACAAGATTCGACAAAATGGTGAATAAATAGTCAAATGGGAGACAAAGCATACAAAACAATCAGATGTTCGGTGCAAATCAAGACCTCTTGGACCTTTGTTTAAATATTGAGCAGATTGGAGCAAATCCAGAAAACTGCAAACCTGCCGAAACACTAAGGCTCCTTTAAATGGGTTAAAACCCCCATTTGTTTCGATTTGCCTTTGATTAGTTGTGACTGGAATAATGATCAACATATTTGACGTGTATTCATGATTTCGATGGTAACATTTGACAAAATGTAAAGTTTGTTTCACAAATAGTGACTGATGTTTTTGTCGTGTGAAGCCTTACCGCTGAAATGTGAGCTACACATAAACTTGAGTCATTGTTGATAGTCTGTCAGCGTTGCACGTCACAAGCCAATTTCTTCTTCTTCTCGCAAAGTAGATGGCATCTGTTAGTTGGACTTACACTCTGACTTTGACTGCGCCATTCTCACACATGGTACCGTACTTTGATCTAAAACAATTCATCAAATTCCATCAAATCAGACCAGCATCCATGTCTCTGCCAAAGGAAAAGCATGATGGATGGTGATGTCCGATGTTAGTTTCCTGTGACATCTTGTGTTATTTTACATGCAAACCAGAAAGGCAGCTTTTTTAAGGCTTTCCCTCAGCAAAGGTTTGACCAGTAGTCTTCCTCCAGAGTTACTTCAATGGGGATCCATGTCTTTGTAGGTTTGCTAGTACGCTGTGCTCTTTCTGTTTCCAGGCGCTGCATTGAGCAGAACTCTGCAACATGTCGATGTCCATAACTTTATCCCTCACCTGTGCTTCACAACCTTGATCATGATGCCGTTTGTTTGGTGATGTTCTCCCACGAACCTCTAAGGCCTTTGAACTTTATTTAAAATGATGCTGTAATATGTGTTGGCAACATAAAGTTCTACTACAACAAACGTAATTCTCTGGTTATAAACTGACACAATCAGGGGGAGGAATGAAGGCTTTTTTTTTGCAAGTCTCAGCCATGAAGAAGTTCATATCAAAGCGAGTTTGCAGCACCACCACCGGGTAATGTTTTATTTAGGGGAAACGCGACCAATGTTCTTCAGAAGAATCAAAAAAATGTTTTCATTTGAAAGCTAAGCCAGGGATGAGCAATTAAACTAGTTTTATTAGACAAACGCTTCTAAACACAAACACATTAATATCCTTTCTTCTTTTAGCTGACATTTTATTAGCATCTCTGCCGGTCTAGAGGTCTAGAGGTCAGACAGCCCTTAAAATTTGCATAGCCTTTCTGGCGGTGCAGCCGGGTTTTCAGCCCTAAATTGACTTTCACGGAACGTGTCGAGGTCAGTGTGCCATAATAAGTGGGAAAGAGGTTGATCCCCGTTGCTAATTACACACCACATGGCATTGTTATTCTTCGCTAATTGCATGCTGAGTTTCTAACAGTCTCTTGCCTTGGAGATTTTTAATCTGTGTATTAAGCTCATGAATTTGGCATCAACCGCAGTGGGTCTGCAGCAATCATTAACCGTGGCCCTCTTTTTATCCACAGAATAAAAAGAGGAAGGGCTTCTTTTGACTTAGTTTGTAAGTGAAACGGCCCGCTTCCTCTGAGTGACGTGAGCATGAGAGGCTACAGCTGCGTTTGCATTGACCGTGGAATAACACGAATCAGGATTCTGAAAATAAATATATTGGAAACATGCCAATAATGGCATCTTTCCATTATTCGCTTGTTAATGGAAACATGCCAGTTTGGAAAAAAAAAACTCAAGTTTTTTTTTACCGAAAAGTTTTGGCGACAATTTGAAGTGGTTTATCGTTCGTATCGGCGTTTTGCAAAAGTGATATGGAAACACTTTTTTCGCATCACACAAGTTGCGTGATCAATAACCGGATGTTACTACTAGTGGACAAGACGAAAACGACCATTTTTTATTTATACAGTCTATACAAAATGCTGCCTCACAATTTTAGGACATGATGAGAAATATGAAGTTTTAATATTGTGAGTAGCTTGCTGTTAAGTGTTACTGCTATTCCTATTAATTTTCTGGTGAAAATAAACTTTTTTTTTGCACTACAGCTGTTTTAAAGTGTGGCTTATTGTGTAAACCCATCAAATAGGTTTATAGAGTTATACGAGTCCAAATGAGATGCATGAGACATTCTTTGACTTACATTTTTAAATCTATTTTTCCCCTGTGTCACTCTTCTGCTCACATTGGTCAAGTGTTAGTTTTGTGGGGTTAGGGTTATGGAAATAACTTTTTTTTCCACCTCTGCTCATCCTCTAAATAAACAATTCTTATGTCAAGATGAGAAAAAAAACCCCACCACAACAAATGACACTCAATAAAAAGTGCATCAGTGTCAGAGAAGCTGTGACAGACATATCTTTGAGACGCAAATCTATGAAAACAGCTTTGATAGCTGCAATTTGGAGTGCCAAAACCCCCCCAAAAACCTGCATATTTTGCAGCTTGCAGCCATCAAAGAGCTTGGCGTTTAGGAGGTGCTTCTCTCTGTCAACAATTTCCTCGGCGCAGTCAACGACACAAACGGCGTTTCTGCACTTTCCACAGGCAGCGCAGGCTGAACGTCTCGGCTGTTCAGCCCTGACGTGGATCACCGGGATTTAAAACGCGGCGGACGTCCGCATGGGTAGGAGGCTAGCTAACAGCTTTTGAATTGAGCTCATTTACTTTCGAGTTCATGTTGGCCTATAATGTGTATTTTTTATTTTATTTTTTAATAAAGGGAACTCTGCACTTGGGGAAAAAAGATGGGAGCGTGTAAATGTAATGGAAATGTTTAGATGTCTGTGAAAACGTGAGATAATTTGTGTGAATCCCAACACAGAAATGAGAAGACATCAAAAGTTTTGCTTTTCTCCAGTCTGAATGGCAAGCTGTTGCTAACTTACTGTCTCTCTCTCTCAATGAATCAGCCATTTATTCTTATATGTTGAGGTCATGAGTTAAAAATTAGTATTTTCTGAAATTGTTTTTGTTAAATCTGCATATAAAATTAATTTTAGTTGTGTTACTACAGAAAAGAAAAAGACGTCCACTATTCCTTCTAGAATAAGGGAAAAGTTTGAATTGAGCAGAAAGAAAGTAGAGCTGTAATGCAAAATTGGCTAGTGACTGGAAATGGTTGATTTTATGCTTGACTGGCCTGACCGAGCACCAGCGGGTTAGAAAGTTAAAAATTCAATATTCTTCCGGTCAGTAAATGCTCTGTACCTGAGTGCTAACAACAAAGCCACGGTAACAACTTTTCTGTGTTGAAGTGGTAACTAAAGGAAGAAGTCTCAAAGTTGGCATGTTTTTTTTATTTTTTCTCAGTTTAACCTCTGTTCTCGAACACAGTGGGTTTGTGAATGCTGGCAGTCTTTTGGAAATCTGAGAGTTAAAGCTGCAGTATGGAAAGCTTAGAAAATATATTTTTAATGAAAATCTGCCACCATGTCTCTCTGTATGTTGACTTATTATAATAAGTCAAGCTCTTCTGCCTTCTCCCAGTGCTAACTAAAAACAGGAGGAGGGTCTTAGCGCTGTCAATCAAGCTTGTTTAGTCGGTTCTTCCCCCCTCCTCCATCCCTCTACTCTGTGCTACAAGGCAGACTGTCTGCCTTGAATGCTAAAGCTAGTTAGCATGGCCACAGATTAGGGTGAATAGACAATTTTCCTGAAACTAAGTTGTTTCTCCCTCAATTTCATTTTTAGCAGCATGTTCATGATAAGATTGAGAGCGCTAAGCCCCTCCTCTTTGCTCTGATTGGTTGTTTTTCAAAAATAATAGCTCGAACAACGAGGAGTTCAACCTTTTCACAGAGCATCTGTCTCAGATTAAACTGTTATAAGATGGTCAGTTTTAGCAAAAATGTAAAAAAAACAACATATCTGTAAAAAAAAAAATTACTTACTGCAGCTTTAAGATTTAAAAGGTTAAGGTGAATAACATAACATAGTTATTCTAAACCTTTAACATAGTCTGTCACTAAAGCCTCAAAATGAACCCACTTTACCACACAAAAATATCTGTTTCAGTTATTAATTATTGTTTCATAGTTTGAACAGAGAAATCAAAATCATGCATGTTTTACAGTGTGTCCATTTTCCATTAATTAGAGTGTTTTCATGCGGCACCTTTTCAATCTCATCTTGACGATTTTATCAGACAAGTTTGGTTTTTGCCAATTCAACGTGGCACAAATTCAGGTTCTTATATTTCTAAGAGAAAATATCATTTTTTATTATTATTTCCACTTTTAAACTACAAAAAAATCGGTTGATACTGTTGTGCAGCAAATAACAAGCTTAGTAAATAAAAGGAGTCGACCCTCGCCGCACACGGAGCCTCGGCGCGTCTTAATACACAAACTCATCTGAAAAAGCATTTTGTGATTTCGTGGAAGGGCCTCTAAGTATTGACCATATGCTGTTTTTGTCATGTTGCAGTAGCAGTCTCATTTATTATGCTTAAAATCAATAAAGCATAATAAACAGACTCTGTTCTCCACTTGTCATGTTGCTCCCTGATATGTCCTTATAACTAAAACCAATATTTTTCACTATGATAAATGTGCGTCTGAGAAAGGCTGGTCCAGTGAGCCAGACCTTGCTTTAGTGGCCTCTTCGTCTGGATAGCATCAGCCGAACGCAGCGACCTGCACAGCTTCCCACACGTCACCAGTTCAGGTATGACTAAAGAGAGAAACTCATATAACCAATAGATGTATCACACATGGTGAAACACTTAAATCCTTTAATACTTATAATTTTTGATTATTACATGGAAATTCTCTCTCTCTATCTCTCTCTTTCTCTCATACACACACCACTAGTGGAGAAAAGCTGTTGTACTCCAAGCATGGCGTCAGTCCATTTAAACTTATTGGTCCCCAAAAAACCCCCAACAAAAACCCGGACAGTTTGCCGCTCTGCTGCTAGCACGTAGCAACAAGTGAGCGCGCTGCCCAACACAAATAATGAGCCGACTGGAACGCGGTCCCATCCAATTATGTAAAACATCATTTTATAAAGCTTCGAGGGAGATACATTTTCCTCGAGGGTTTTACTAATCCAGGTACTCTAATCATTCGAGGAATCGTTACGGCCCTAATAGAAAGTATGTTAACTTCTACGCACGAAATACTTGTTTGGGTCTCCTTTTGCCTGCATCAACGCGGTGTGGAACGGACGTGATCGGCTCGTGGTTCTGCTGAGGTGGAAGTCCAGATTGTTTTGACTTCTGCCTTCAGCTTATCTGTATCGTTGAGTCTGGTGTCTCCTTTCTTCTTCTAAACAATAATTCATAGGATCTCTAAAATGGGGGGGCCCAGCTCTGTCCCTTGAGAGCCGCCACTTTTGATGGGTCCCTGCTCCAACAGACCTGCATTTAATAAGGGCGGTGTTATGTAAAATCAACCTTTATTTATTTTTTAATTTTTATCGTGTTATGACATTATTCCTTCATCAAAAACATACATGGAGTGATGTTTGAATCTTTCGTGCACGTTTGAGAAATCTTTTAATCTTCCATGGGAACCATTTGTAAAATGTGACTAAATGTTTCGTCTCACCAAGTGACGCCTATTAACACAAAGCTCCTCTTTAGAGCTGCAACCTCCTGCTGATCTATCGCCTCACAGCAGAGCACCTCGGCCCCATGCTTCCGCCACTCAGCTCCTCTAGACTAGCGGCAGCAACAGTTAGCTAACACCTGGTGGACCCGCGTGTCTGCTGAGCTCATCATACAAACCATTTCTCAGTCCAGCGCTCTTGTGTAAGAACGGCTGTTAACGGCAAAATGAGGAACATTGTTGCGATGACTTTCTGAGGGTAGAGTGTCCAAAAGAGTATAGGAGCTTCTTAAAGAGACAGAGGCCCAATTTCATGAGGTCAAAATTCTTCAAAGTCATGTTTGACATATGCAGCATTTGTTACAACAACTGAAGATAACATATTTATGTGATTGTGATGTGATTGTGTTGTTAAATGGCACAACGTGCCTGTAAAACCCATTACGCACCTTTAAGTGTTGTCTTTACACAAGGAATTGGACTTTTGTCACTCATGTAAGATTTGTCTCCTCATAGCAGCTCTTGATGCACTGACTCAATCTAATTATCCATTCTGTCAATCTAAAGGTGAGTATCGTCATCGGATCAATACGGGGATGATGAGATCCAAACTTTTGTTTGCGCTTCCTGCTCCATATGTCCAGCAAATGACTGGATTTTCCTTCATGCCGGAAGTTATACTCCAAATGTCAAGAGCTTACGTTTTCGATATGAGAGCAGGATTTCATACCTTTGTCATGTTTGCTCTCAAAACTTCTGCTTTCTTTCAAACACAATCTGTTTTAATTCCCCCATAAGTGCAGCTTCGCTCCGACACCGTCTGAGCAAACAGCACATCTCCCGCTCTCTTTCTCTCTCTGCTTTCACAGGGTAATCTGTGATCGAGGTGCAAATTTAGTGCACCAATTAAACTATTATTATCTACTCAGGCAGCTGGAAGAAATCACTCAAAAATATACACTTATGTCAATATATATATTATATTTCTAACCTGAAATATAAACATGGCTGGATGTAGTAGCCCTTTTGTGTTGCAACTATTGAAGGAAAATTATTAGTGTTCGTATATAAATTGCATGCAGATTACAGTCAGACTCGGTTATAGAAACAATTGTGTGTAGAAGATGATTTAAAGGGGAATTATTGTATTTATATTCTCCTACACTGTGTTATATTGTAGGTAGTGTTAAGGAAGAATTTTTATATTACTGGTAAATTTAGCAAAACTCTGGCTCTGATACTTCCTTTTGATCCCGGGTTTTCTCGCGTGGCCACGTGCGGGGACAAAAACACAACAATGCGTGTTGACGTCACAGAATTACAGGATTTAATCCAATCAGAAGAAAATATAAAATAGTACAGGAAACTAAAGAAAGACAGATACAAACATTGTTACCTGAGACAAGAAGACAAAGAAATATCAAGGACGTCCTTGGAGAAAGAGCTGGTGCAGAAGTAAAATAAATCAGCTTTTTTTCTGAATTGTTTCCCCTGTGCACAAACTTTTATACCTGTAGGTGTGTTTACTTCTTTAATGTATTCAAATAAGGCGTATCTCTACTTGACCAATTGGAAGGCATCTCTGACCCTTTTAAGTTTTAGAAAAAGTGCCGCAGTTTGGTCGCAAGATCAAACACCTTTTGTTAAATAAGGTGGAAGCAGACTCTCCGAATTCATGGTGGTTTATGGCTTTCACAGATCAGTGTGAAAAGCTAGAACTTCCTACTGATTGTTTCCCAGACAGACAAAGAGCAGATCAGAAGATCTTGGCAAACAATCTGCTTTAACTACAGTAAAATATATCAATAGGTCAGAATATGTTATAAATTTTAAAACTATAATTATGGTATTTCAATCAAGTCATAATAAATTCTAAAACTAACTTATTTTAAATTTATTTTCTTAACAGTATCTGGCCTCCTGTGGCTCTACAGCCATCTGGGCAAAGAGAAACAGATGCAGGAACCTCACAGGTAGCTGTGAAATTCTGGTTTCTCTTCTGCTCTGCCAGGAACAAACCTTTAAATCTGTACTTTTAATTCAATGAAAAGTTCTCCAAAAATCCAATTTGTTCTTCTGCACTCAGCATCTCCAAAGTTTAGTTCTGATATCAAACCAAAAGCAATAGATAATAAACAGAAAATAATGAAGTACAATTCCTGTTTCTAATTAGGAATTAGAAACAAATAAGAATTAAGACATTCATTCACCATAAACCTAAGTATTTTCTAATACTAAACAAATCATTTTCATGTGACTCTAATATAGTCAGAAATAATACAATTTCAAATACATTCATCATTAACTAAATCAATTCTAAAACAAGATAATAGAATTTTTAGTCAAAACATGCTATTAATAACTAAGAAAAATGTCTTACAAATTAAATGTTAGTGATTTAAAACATTTTATGTTATATTCAGTTTTTTTGCACCATGTCAGATGTTAGTTCTGGAAGATTTCTCATCCTGGTTACGTGAACCGACCAAAGTTCCCTTTCTCACAGTAATTCAAGTGATTCTGTCCTCCACCTTCCTGCATATGTTAATTTATGACCTCCTGTCTTTAATGATAAGACCCCAGGGGTCTGAGCCGAGGCTCTCCTGCAGATCTATTTCAATACTTACCCAGCAATAGTATTTGTTTCAAATCACTAACAGAAACCTGTTCAAACTTAAGAAATTGGTTCTAAAAGGTTTAAACTGTTTTAAACACTCAAAATAATAATTTTTCTCAACAGTCCCCCTTTTGAGGTCTGAGATACACAGACCTCACAAATAAATTGATTAGGCCTTCCAATATAGGAACAAAAAAAAAATTCCGTGTACTAGAATAACCAAAACATTTACCTTCTTATACAGTCCCCCTTTTCAACAGGACCCCTCAGCTCCACATCCCCCTCATCTGCAGCACCACAGTAAAGCATCTGATAGGGAGGCGGAGCAGGTGGGCCTCTGCTACCCTTATCAGTTTTATGCATCTAAAATTAAACTCCTTATTCTACCTGTAGATGATAGATTTGTTCTGTCCAGTAATTTAATACTCACCTGAAGTATTGCAAAAATTTGTAACAATCTCAATTTAAATGTAAAAATAACCATTAACCTTTTAAAAATCCTATAACTCAATTATTTCAAAACAAGCAAAACACATTACAAATTATCACCCAAAAATGATAAAATGGAAAAATGACAGAGGTACACAAAACTTACCAAAGATGGACACTAATCACAAAATCAATACTGATCATAACAATTACAATCCGTCAACAGTGTAAAAAGCAAGACCAAAAACAAAGCTGTCAAGGAAAAAGAAATTAGAACACATAAAAATCAATTACATATTTCCTTTTTTTACAAAATTCAATAATAGTCTTAGAGTCTGTGTCTTTCTTCTTTGTCTTTCCTCAAAAACAAAAGAAGTTCTTCGTCCAGAAATGATCTAAAAATACGCGCAAAAAAGAAACGAAAGTTCATTGAGTTCGCAAGAAAAGACGAAAATACGCAAAAGAGAGAAGATGTGTTAACGGTGATGATCCTCTTGTAACTTGATTTCCTCGTCGGGTCTAAACCTCAGGTTCCCACCTGAGTGTCCGTTGCTCACTGAAAATTGGATTTATTGTGCCAATATAACAGTGAGTTTAAGGAGAGGGTGCAATCTCCTTTTCTCAATATAAGGACACCGGAAACAGGAGTATTATGCCTGTCCGGGCCTTTTAAGCCTCGAATTCCAGGAATTAGAAGTGGTCATGGCAGGAATTGCTGATCCTCCTTGGTCCTGGGAAGTGCCTGCAGACGCTCCTCGTCTGAAGTTGCAGATCTTCTTGTACGTCTCGGAGCGCGTTGTGGCTCCTCAGCTGTTGTGCAGTGACTCCAATGGAACCAGGTGTCTCCCTTCCCTTGCAGACGGACAGCATGAGACGTCCTTTCCACGAGTTGGTATGGTCTGGTGAAGCGAGGTTCAGACCACTGTCTTTTGATGACCTTCAGCCACACCCAGTTGATTCCTGGGACCAGTCCTGAGCCTGGACGGTCCTGTGACGTCTGGTATTTTGCAAACTCTGTTGCCAGAACCTGTGACTCACTAAAAACATAATTATGAAATAAATGTGCAGGTTCACCTGTCCATTCTGGAATCCGAGTGTAGGTGCTGGAAACATCCTTCTTGTGTGGAGCTCATATGGACCCTGTTGATTTGTTAATGGACATTCAAACAAACATCCAATAATAAGCGATGCATTTACCCAATTTAAATTTAGACTGTGCACAGTTTATAGCCAATTTTGTTTTATTTACTCTCTCAACCTTGCCTTGTGATTGGGGATAATATACTGTACCGAATAAATGGGTCAATCCGAGCATCTGTTCCACATTCTGCAGATCTTGATTCCTAAAAGGAGTACCATTTACTCACCTGATCTTTGTTAGAAATCCATAGCGTGGAATATAATGATTGATCAAGCAGAATATGAAAGCTTTGCTGTCTTCTTTTGCGCTGGCCACGCCTCCAGGTATCTTGAGTATTGCATCCAGAGGGATTAATACCTACCAGCGTCAGCATATCTATCCTTTTAACCCCGTCTTTGAGAAAAGATACCACCTGTGCTCCAGGTTTTCATCACCTGTGAAATCCTTTCATGCCAAGTCCATATACTTCTTGAAGAACCTGGAGTCTCATATCAGGAGAAAGAATCACCTTACCATTCAGTCCTTGTCAGAGTCGGTCATTAACTGACTCCTTATTGCTCATCAAAAAGCTCCAGTGGTGACACCCCCTTTTTGTGTTAAAATATCTTGTACAGATGATTCTATTCCACCTGCTTCAGTTCTAATACTTACCATTTTAAAGGAATGACAAGAATCAAACAGCCTTCTTGGCTGTGTTGTCAGTGGCAGCGCCTTCAGCTGTCACTCTTGTCCTGCTTTCTTCATGACCCCTGTTTTAATTACAATAACAAATTAACACAGGAATAATGCTTCTACCAATTTCCATTTCTGTTTCATATTTTATGCGTTTTTAAGAACCCTGCATTTGTTGTCTTCTATGTTTTTGACTAAAGTCCCAGTTAAACGTCGTTAAACTGAAGTCCTAAAAAGGAGTGTGGGTTTTAATATTTGTATGTTTTTAAATCTCTCTATCTCACTGTTTACCCAATGTCACATGCTGTTTTATTTCAATTATGTAAAGCACTTTGAAATGCCCCGCTACTGAAATGTGCCACACAAACAAAATTCAATTTATGGATTGGTTCTGTTCCTGAAACTCACTACTTAAATCTTAAAGTAGTGCATATGCTGCTTTCATTTCATATTTACAACAGGAACCGTCTGTGTACAGACTTCTCAAATCTTTCACTTGTGGCAGTCAGATGTGCTCTCCCCCTGTTTCTGAGGCAGAACTGTGTGCACTCAGTTCAGCCACAGAAACATCAAAACTAAATTGCAAATGGCAACGAGTTAGAGCCAATCGTTATCAGGATAATCTAGGAGCATGGTTCCTAACATTCCTAGTCATACAAAGAAAGTGCAGCATGTCCACCACAGTCATATCCCAGGGTGATTCAAACTCACAGCTCTGTGACTTGCAGACATCTAAATGATTTGAAACAACAAAAATGAAAATGAAAAAAATAAAATAAAAATAAAAAATAAAAAAATATCAAAACTAAAAGAAGCTCTGTTCCTGGAGACTGACAGCTCAGATGTACACAGTGTATAACACTCACTAACTGAATGTGATAACAAGTATGAGCAGCCTCTATCCAAGAACACAGTGTAAGTGCATTTAACAAAATATTATTCCTTTCTTCACTGAATAAAAGCTTGACCTCTAATAAGTAACACTCGGGCCAGCTTCTGTTGTCCCCTCCACTGCAGCAGACTTATGTAAACGACCAAAAGAGGAGGACCCAGTTAAAAATCAAAAGCAACAGGTGTGATGTCAGCGTGCCCCAAATCAGTGGGACATGTGGCCCAGAACACTATATTTCATATGTTTCATGGATGGGAGAAGAAAAAGCGAGGAGCAGGAATATACCGTCAGTCTAGAATCAACAGGGAGCATGAAATTACACCTCCCAATATCTAAGGCTATGAGCCAGAGTGCAGAGCCAAAAGATCATATGGCACTGCCACTTCTAGCATGCTTTTGAGTCAAACTCATGCACCAGCAACAGCTACTTAGGCACCAAAATGCAAAAACATGTTCCAGGCACTACCTACTAAAGTTACATCAAACTACTCCTGGAACCATTCTGTCCAATTAAATCATTAAAACAGGGTGGCATGGGAAAAGGTCAAAAATCAGCCCAGAGAACACAAGTGTTCGGATCTAGGGTTTCCAAAGTGAGAAGCAGGACCAAAGCTTGGTGTGTTCATTCGTGTCCAGCTGTCAGCCAGGTGCTCCACTGATAACTGCAGCAGAAAATGTCCATGTGTAAAATCATGCACAAGCGTGTGCAAAAATGTGGCGACAGGCAGAGTCCAGTGTACTGCAGAGAAAAGAACCACTGATTTTATTCAGGCAGAGGTCAGTGTTCAGTATGGAGTGTGCCACTCCTGCAACCACCACAAAATGGCAACAAATGTCCATCATTCTTCACGTCGATCAGGAGATCTGGCAGTGATCTCAGATCAAAAGGTCCTGCGTGTGTCAATATCGTCCAGCTTGTTCGTACTGTGCATCACATCATGGGACCGACGCAGGATCTGGTGCTTCTCTTGGCAGTTATATGTCAGCCGTACTGCCTCCAACAGGAATATGAAGCTTGTGTGGGCATTGTCGAACCCAGTGGCCTTGTTCACCACAATAAAAACACATGTCCCTGCAGTTCACACCTTGTTGACCTCTTCCCCTCACACCTGAGAAACCGGGTGCCCTTTTCCTTTTGCCACGCCAGCCTGGAGCTAAATTCTGCCAAGATGCAGCTGCATACATGCGAGGGCCAGAATGTGTTGCTGGAGCAGGAACCCGACCCAAAACAGGTGGAAAATTTTCTGATAATGCATCAACTCCCACCTGCATTTGTTTTTCATGTTTCATCACTTTGTATCTAGCCTCCTTTATCTGAAGCTTAAGCAATTGTTTCTTTAACCGCTCCAGCTCATCAACCTCAGTCCTCTCCGCATCCTGAAACATATGCAAATGATGTAATAGATGTTTCTCCCACTCAGCATGATCACAACCTATCAGCTCCCGATTTTGGGTCATCTTTTCAGCTACAGAAGAAGGGACACCAGCTAGGATGGCCCGACGAAATTGTTCCCTCTGCTCTGAATGATTAGCCGGATGTAATCCCGTATGCTTAATCCAGATTTCAATACCCCTGTCCAAATAGAGTCTGGGACTATTAGTACGGTCCCAAGTAAATTTTGGAATAAACAAAGGAGCCGAGAGGGGGGAAAAAATCCCTACATCTGAGCTCTGTTTATGGAGATGAACTGTTCCTTGCCAAAAAACCAAGCAACGAGCCCATTCGTGCCTGATCTGCTCTGCCTTCTCCAGGTTTTTAAAAGCGGCTCCCTTAGTGAACAAACCAGCCTCACGAAGGTCTGACCGGGCTGCAGTCTCATCTGCGACTGCCCGTTTCAAAGCCTGACTTAAAATTAGGCCCAAAGGCATTTCGGTATTTAAAAGTTTATGCTGTTGTAATACTTCCCGTTTCAAATCGTCTGCCGTCACTTTAACTGTGTTCCACCCCAATTGTTCCAAAACGCTAAGTAAACCTGTGATCTGTTCATTCAAAGATTTCCACGGACCTGAACAGAAACTCAGAATCTTATCATTTAACAAATCAATATCCATATTTAACTTAACACAAGATCCGCAGCGCAAAACACGAATTCAAATCCACACAAACAGCAGTTTTCAAACGCAGCGTCCCACTCACACTGATTTGCTCACAAGCGCCACAGACACACAGAGCTCTTTACATACAAACAGCACAGATACAGAGAAACACAGAGAACAAGAGAGACAGGCTCAGGTAACAGGAAAAACGAAGAAAAGAGAGAACACATTTTGGAGCCGGCTAAAATATAGTTCTACTGCAACGCAAGAAATTCCCAACAACTTCTATATTTTCAACAACTTCTACATTTTCAACAACTTCTCAATTTTCAGAGTCGGGTCAAAACTCAATTTCAATATGTTCTTCCATCAATCCGCCCAGCTACATAATTTACGAAGAGCCAGCGAAGAAGGCGACATCAAAACCCGGCCAAATAATAATTTATCAAAAGTCTCTTAAATCGCCCAAAGCGACAGACTCAGCCAATTTAACCCTTAAAATAATCAGTCCTTGAGGAACGAGCAAATTCCCTGGCCGAATCAAGCCAATCCTACAACTAGAACACACAAAATTAAATCCAATTAAATTTGTTAGTTTACAGGCACAGTAACGTTCCTGTAGGCCACAAATTAAAGCCTAGCTTAAGACAGAGACTGCGCCGTTTCCCTGTTTGAGCCCGCCACCGGCTCCCTGTAGTGTGTATTCATTCATTAACATTAAACTATGTCTGCTCTTTTCGGGGGGAATTTTCTATGACATTGCAGAGAATTCCATAATTCTGCGGCGTCGCACAGTAAAGGGAAGTCGGAAGGGTCAAACGAAGCGGCGCCGCCCGCAAACTTAACACAGGCTTACCAGACCGCAGCGTCAGACCCAGACGAATTAAAAAGTCCCCACAGGCGCACGTCCGAAACTTCGGAACCGGTACGAGCCCCCAAATGTTAAGGAAGAATTTTTATATTACTGGTAAATTTAGCAAAACTCTGGCTCTGATACTTCCTTTTGATCCCGGGTTTTCTCGCGTGGCCACGTGCGGGGACAAAAACACAACAATGCGTGTTGACGTCACAGAATTACAGGATTTAATCCAATCAGAAGAAAATATAAAATAGTACAGGAAACTAAAGAAAGACAGATACAAACATTGTTACCTGAGACAAGAAGACAAAGAAATATCAAGGACGTCCTTGGAGAAAGAGCTGGTGCAGAAGTAAAATAAATCAGCTTTTTTTCTGAATTGTTTCCCCTGTGCACAAACTTTTATACCTGTAGGTGTGTTTACTTCTTTAATGTATTCAAATAAGGCGTATCTCTACTTGACCAATTGGAAGGCATCTCTGACCCTTTTAAGTTTTAGAAAAAGTGCCGCAGTTTGGTCGCAAGATCAAACACCTTTTGTTAAATAAGGTGGAAGCAGACTCTCCGAATTCATGGTGGTTTATGGCTTTCACAGATCAGTGTGAAAAGCTAGAACTTCCTACTGATTGTTTCCCAGACAGACAAAGAGCAGATCAGAAGATCTTGGCAAACAATCTGCTTTAACTACAGTAAAATATATCAATAGGTCAGAATATGTTATAAATTTTAAAACTATAATTATGGTATTTCAATCAAGTCATAATAAATTCTAAAACTAACTTATTTTAAATTTATTTTCTTAACAGTATCTGGCCTCCTGTGGCTCTACAGCCATCTGGGCAAAGAGAAACAGATGCAGGAACCTCACAGGTAGCTGTGAAATTCTGGTTTCTCTTCTGCTCTGCCAGGAACAAACCTTTAAATCTGTACTTTTAATTCAATGAAAAGTTCTCCAAAAATCCAATTTGTTCTTCTGCACTCAGCATCTCCAAAGTTTAGTTCTGATATCAAACCAAAAGCAATAGATAATAAACAGAAAATAATGAAGTACAATTCCTGTTTCTAATTAGGAATTAGAAACAAATAAGAATTAAGACATTCATTCACCATAAACCTAAGTATTTTCTAATACTAAACAAATCATTTTCATGTGACTCTAATATAGTCAGAAATAATACAATTTCAAATACATTCATCATTAACTAAATCAATTCTAAAACAAGATAATAGAATTTTTAGTCAAAACATGCTATTAATAACTAAGAAAAATGTCTTACAAATTAAATGTTAGTGATTTAAAACATTTTATGTTATATTCAGTTTTTTTGCACCATGTCAGATGTTAGTTCTGGAAGATTTCTCATCCTGGTTACGTGAACCGACCAAAGTTCCCTTTCTCACAGTAATTCAAGTGATTCTGTCCTCCACCTTCCTGCATATGTTAATTTATGACCTCCTGTCTTTAATGATAAGACCCCAGGGGTCTGAGCCGAGGCTCTCCTGCAGATCTATTTCAATACTTACCCAGCAATAGTATTTGTTTCAAATCACTAACAGAAACCTGTTCAAACTTAAGAAATTGGTTCTAAAAGGTTTAAACTGTTTTAAACACTCAAAATAATAATTTTTCTCAACAGTAGTAAATAAGAAAGTGTTTTGTTTGCCTAAAATCTTTGTCCTGTATTTTTTTTTTTCATAATCACAATCAACTAACTGAAGTCAAATAACCAAAGTACTCAATGTTAATGACATTTCAAGGAAAAAGTATCGGCATTGGCGATACTAGCTCTACATTTACTTGGCGATTCCCAGAATCGCTCACCCTGAGAGTCCAACCTCAGTTTTCTCCTTTCGAAGCTCTTGAAACGATCCCAAATATTTCTCTGCAGTGAGAAAGACTCCAAAATGTAAGAGCTCAGATTATAAAGAACCACAGTGACAAAATGAACAGAATCTGTCAAGCTGAAAAAGAACTGGTTAGTATTTTTAACCTGTTTTCAATCCCTTCACTGTTCACTTCTCCCATGCAGATGACTTTGTGCTGTTTACTGTTTTCAGAATGAAAAAAATACTTTTAAAAAGTACCAATGTGTTGAATTAGTCTCTCTTTAGAAATGTGGAATACAAGCTATTCTCTTCTCTCTTTTACCAATAGTTGAATTTGGCTGGAGGCACATTATAAAACACACCAAGAGCAATTCACGTTTTTATCCATTTCTGCTCTAAAGAATTCAGTTTAAAAACATGCACTTCAAGTTAGGCGATGGAGGGGAATAAAAGCTGGTTCGGACAGTTAAATATGTATATTATTTTTTTAGAGTGGGCTAAGTCCAGCTTATCAGTATTCCACAGGCATCAGTGAATATTAGTCACAGAAAATCAGCCTACGCAGGACGTGTTTACAGGTAAGACTAGCTTAGCTTCACACAACATGCTGAACACAGAAGATGAGCGAGTTCATGTTGAAATCTGTTCAAATGGCTTCAGTAACAAATTATTGTAGCATGTTAAAATATATTCTTCTTATATTATTTGCCTGGAAAGAGGAGCGCACCAAAAAGTTTGTTTTTTTTTTGTCCTTGTAGGCTTCCTGGGCTACCTGGAGTGGCTAGTTGAAGTGTGTGTTCCAGGTCTTGGTGACATGAAGCAGGAATATAACACACATCCGTGTGTGTGTGAGCCACTAATGATGCAGCGATGCTCCTTGTTTCTGTTGCTATTAAACTTCCTAGTACCCAACAGCTGGCTGAGGTAGTGGCACGAGCTTATGTAAGTGAGCTAATGAAAGCGGCACAGCGATAATTGTGATCACAGTTGGAGAGGCGTGTTTTTTATGAATCCAGCCTCGTGATTCTGGGTTGAAATAACAGAGAGCATTAAAGTGACTCGTACCTCAGAAAGCAAGATCCTTCTCCAAACACAATATTTCCGCATGAAGCCGCAGCTGCAGACGTCTGGCACTGCAAAATCCTGTCTGAGTTTAAGTGAAACACTTACAGACTTTTCTGTAGAAGATTTACAGAGGAGGTATTTCCAGGAGGACTGTAGGATGGCAGGCATGTCTCTGTATCAAATATGAAACCCTTTAACAACGTTTTTAGCAGCGTTGCTCTGAGAAGTAGCTGCTATAATGAGCTCAGCGAATGTGGAGTTCCACCAGGTGTTTGCTCATTTCTGCTGGCTAGTCTGAAGGAGCTGAGTGGGGCGGAGCTAAGCCCACCCAGGCGTTTTGCACAGCTGAACGGTTGCCATGGGAGATTAAAGGGTTTCTCAAACATGCATGAAAGAATCAAAGCAACACTCCAGGTATTATAGCATAATGTAAAGCTAGAAAAATAGATTTTAAATTATATTGCTCCTTTAAATATTGTACTGGAACAATGGTAGAAGCAGAATGTGCTACGATCGTTGGTTGTCACTTGTAGCTTTATGATTTTCTTGTTCATTTATGTTTATAGATATATGTTGCCACATTCTGTTCATTTCTCTCTGTTCATTGCTGAAAGGTGTTTCTTTCTTAGTTTCTTCCTGTCTTCTATTCTTTGTCCTTTTTGGATTTACTTCTCTTAGATCTGTTCTAATCGTATTCCTCGGTTTGTCCTATTTCAATTCCCTTTGAGTCATTCAGCTCTCATCCTCGTTTCCTGCTTTCATTCTGCCACAGCTGTTCCACATCTCCTCTGATGAGCTCAGCTGGTTCGTCTCTCAGTAGTTAAGCTCCTTGGTCTTTCATTGCGCCTTGCTGGATCCTTCAGTTATTCTGCTTGTGTTAAACGATCTGCTCTTCCTGAAGTTTCCCTGTTTTAAGTTCCACCTTATTTCATTATTAAAAATCTCGGACCTACCACAGTTAGTCTTCCTTACAAACCATAGGACAAAATTATTATTTGATAACATAAGAAGTAAAAGAAAAAAGAAAAAAAAACACTTTTCTTGATTATTGTTTTAATATTAATCTTCAGGTTGTGTATGTTCTTTATTTTTTTATACTCATTTTTATGAACACTTTTAGTAAATTATATACATGAGTAAAATAGATTTTTGGGGGGTAATTCACCAGTTAATGCATACAAAACAAACATTACAGACAAACAGAATTATCAATCTATAAAACAAACAAAACAAAAACAACTAGATAAGAAAATGAACAACAAAAACAAAACAAGAGATAGACATTAAAATGGACACTTTATTGAAAACAACATAACTGAGTGACGTCACAACAAAGATGGGGTTCAACATATTTTCAGGCCAATTTTTCCACTAATACAAACTACATTCTTACCTTAAACATCCATTTCTCCAATAATTGTCATCAAAAAGCCAATTCTTATTCTTATTATTTCTGCCTTACAATCTGTCTTTGCTGCTCAGCTGTCTCCACCGGGGGAAGGTGACAGGAACCGGATCTCGTGCCGTGTTTTTCATCTCGCACGTTAATCGACGCGACGCGTGCACGTGTGTGTGTGTGTGTGTGTGTGTGTGTGTGTGCGCGCGCGCGCTTGAGCGTAAACATCGTCAGCGCCTGGTGTTTGGGAAGCGCAGCCACGTTAAACAGGTTTGTTTTGGGGCTGTTATTTCTGCTGAAATAGGTCAGAGTGCTACGTGTGTGCCGCTGAACTGGGAGAGCCGCAGCTAAAACGGGAATTACGTTTCAAGTCACGTCTCCATACTAACAAGAATGACATTTTTCGGTTCTCATCATGACATTTTATCACCGTCATTACTCTGACCCGAGGGCCGCGGGAGATAGAATTCAGGGAAGGGCCAAAAGGGAACAAGCAAGAGGAGACACATCTTCCCAACTGCACAAGTAAAGACTATCTAATTGGGATCTTATGTGTTTTCTTTCTCCGTGCTTTTTCCGGGGGTAAGTGTCTGACATTGGCGTTTATTAACATTTTTCTCTCTTTCTAAAGCATTACTTATTTGCTGAGCTGGTTTTTTTTTTCTCTCCCCCTCTCTTTCTTTTCTCCAATTATTTAAATTATCTTCGTTCCTAATGAACATTTTTTGAAATCTCATTTGTTGGGAATCTTTTCAAGTATTTATTCTAATTAGGTCATTACCATGCCGAGCCGGTTTAGATTTCCCGGCTCCACATAAAGTAACTGGATAAATGATACACATAACAAAGATGACTGCAGTAGAATAAATGAATCGCAGCCATATGCATGCGATCTAATCACCTTAATTAACAGATGTTTGGAGGAAGAAGGAATTTAGTTGGTTTAAGTTGAGTGTTAACGACACACACAGCACTCAGAGGGATTTAAGTTATTTAAACAACAAAATTATCTTCATATTTATACATAAAATGTTAATGATTAAGAGAAGATTTTGATGTAAAATTATAAAAGATTTGGAAAGCGAACACCTTCAGACTTGACTAGTATTACCAATTTCCCATATTGATAATTCAAACTATTATTGCGAAAAGTTATGACGAAAAGACCCAATGAGTCGTTTCTTTGGTCATAGCAGCTAGAATAATGTTTGAAGAAGTTTTAAACCTAAAAACAGTGATGGTAGCATCGCCCGCTACTAGCAGACATGCTAGGACTGTGTAGTATAAATATCTCCAAATTCAGTTCAGAAACCTTCAGCGGTGAAATCGAGACAACTGAGCGCTGCAGCAGGAGAGATACAGTGGATAAAAGAAGGATAACATCTCAGCGTTGTCTGAACTTATATTCCCCATGATTCTGTCAGGAAAACTACTAGTTTAATTAAAAACGGTTCAAATAAATCATTGAAACCCCAAATCAATATGACTCTTCATGCTGATGAAGAGTGTTTGTGGACTTCTGTCCACAGCTGCACAAGGATCGGCACTTATTTTTATCACGAAGAGAGGAAAAGGAACAAGGGACAGCTTTTCCATGGTTTATTTTCCTGTTTTTTTTTTTTTCCTTCTCCGTATTCACGACTGATGCCACAGAGATGACAGGCTGTCAGGCTTGTAACCACCGACGAGGATTACAAACAAGCATGGCTGACACTCTGATGACAGGATGGGATTTCCATTAATTTCATGCTTTAGGTTCTTACATTTGTACAGTAAAGTACATCCTAATTTGACTGCTGAACAAACACAACATGTGTCCTGTATCAAGACACGGAAATCTTTCATGTTTCATCAAAGTCTGGATCATGGATTTCTTGCCGCACGGAAAATCAAGGAACGCCGATTGTACAGCTGTAAATGGTGACTATATAAAAGGGATTCCTTATCCTTTATACTATGTCTCCTTTAAAGCTGCAGTATGTACCTTTTATAAAAATAAGTTTTTTTTTACATATTTGTTAAAACCGTCAAAATGTTGTGACAGTGAGAAAAAAATTCTGATCCTCCGCCCTGATCTACTACTGCTGTTTTAATAAATGCTTCATGCCCAGTCAAAATCAACCAACCAGAGCCAGGAGGAGGGTCTTAGCACTGTCAATCGGGCTTATGTATGCGCTGCTAAATGTGCTAATGGCAGAGAAAGAACTCACCGTCCCAGAAAAATTGTTTATCCGGTCATTGGTGGCAATGCTAACTAGCCATAGCATTCACAGCTCTCTGCTGTAGCATAGCAGAGAGCAAGGAGGATGGGTTATGTGCAGCCTGTACACAAACATGATTGACAGCGCTAAGACCCTCCTCCTGGATCTAATTGGTTGTATCCAGTTAGCAATGGGAGAAAGCAGATGAAGTAAAATTTTTTCACAGATGTCTCATATTATACTGTCATGACATAGTGACAGTTTAAACAAATATGTAAAAAATAAATAAAACAAAGTTTCATGCTGCAGCTTTAACGGCTGCACAGTCACTTTGACTTGGCAGAGATTAGACAAATGTTAATTAGAAAAGCTGTTCAAGTCTCTTGTTTGACTCACTTATAAATTACTTTTGGAAAGGTGAATAAAACCTTGGCAAGGAAAGAAAAATCGATTAGGGGAGGTGTTCGTTTAATTGTCCAACAAAGGATACACTGAAACCAGAAGGATTAAATTAGCTTCAGCTTTGATTCGGTCGTGTGACATGTCGTGCTCCTTCTCCTCCTTAAACTAGAGAGCTACTGCAACTCGCACAGGAAGCATGTGCCTCTCTGTCCCTCCAGAGCCCAATGCCATTCAAAGAGCGGTGCCAACCTGGCAACGCACCGCCACGCGGCATCCCTGGCATTCCACACATTTGCCCTCGGAGGGCACACTGCGAGCACCCACACATGCTAGAGTGACTAATTATTCCCTGGAAAGAAAAAAAGAAAAGAAAAAAGGCCCTCGTCACTCCTCTGATCACGACGCCGCCGATTGCGCGAGGGCTTTAATGCGGCATGACCCAGTCTGGCTCGTGATTACACACAGGCTGTTCTACGAAATGACTCAGCCTTCGATGAATCCTTGTTTTTAAACTTGGTCATTACGTTTAGACGGGGCGGTTTGTCTGATATTTGAATCATCGGGTACCAAATCTGTGACTTCCGAGCATTGTCTGTTCGTTTAGTGCCGCTTTAATGAGGGACGCGCTGTAGGAAAGAGAGAGAGAGGCGATGTGACTTTAATAGGCTCGCCACGGTCCGCTGGGAAGGCGGCGGCGGCGCGTTAGTTCTGTTCGAGCGCATAATTTAGCGGAGCGAGGGGAGGAGCCGCGACACCCGTCAAAGTTCGGCCCGGCGGAGTCAACGAGCTGGCATGTCTACCCCTCAGCGCGGATAAGGTGTTTGGAATACGTTAACCTTTTCCTTATTTGTTTTGTGTGTGTACTCGCTTTGTTCCGCCGTGAAATGAGAAGAAGCCTTCGCCGCCGCGGGGCCAAATCCACGCTGACGCCGGGCTCACGAGGCATTCTGGCACCCGCATATTAGCCTTCACTTGAAATGAGAAAAAACGAGGAGGGAGAGGAGGAACTTCAAGAGGGCAGCGCCGGTGTGCTTCGGCTTGGCTAACAGCTATTTCTTGTCTCCCTGGCTTAATCTATCTTTCTTTTCATTCTCCCTCTGCTCTTCATCTCCACCGGTTTAAAGCCCAGGACCTCGGGCGCTGCAATTATTGGCACGGTAAAAGATGAAAGGTCACAATTGTTAGCAAAGGAAGTGACAGAAAGAGGAGGTGGAACGTTCTAACTTTGAGCTGTTTCAAGTGGCGCGGCACAGAGGAGGATAATAGAGATGTAATGGCTGCCGCAGAACTTATTATCCATGCTATAAATGTAAATGTCTGTATTAGATGTTGCCCCAAAATGCAAGCCTTTAATTGGTAAAAAAGACTTTCAATATCATAAATATTTATGTTCTATTGAGTATCAGTTCCTAAAAGATTGAGGGTATTATTGAATTTTTTTTTTTATCCCACATCACAGATTCCCATTGTAGCCGACACCAACGGCATTTACATTATAAACGCCCGCAATATTGTCAAAATAAAAGACAATTTTGCAATTGCTTCATTTCTATTAAATAAGAAACACAATTAAAATCAAGGAACGCCGATCGTATGAATCCATTTTTTCACATGGTAGGTTATTAAAAAAACATGCCGCGCCTTGATCCTCTACTTCCTGTCGTCGTCTTCTTCATGGTTTGTGCCCGTAATGACATCCAGTTTTTGATCAGATGGCTTGTGTGATGCGAAGAAGTGTTTCCATTATAGTTTTGTGAAATAAATTTTATTACAGCTGAAAAATTTTCTCATCCTATATAGCACCAAAATTTTTAGCAACAAAGTGGTTTTTCTCCAAAATTGACGTTTTTCCATTAAGCGAAATGCCGACTTGTGCAATTATATGGTCAGTGGAAACGCAACTACTGACATTTTTGAAAAATAAATATACTGGACGATACAAAAGGTTGAGTTCGTGTGCAAACCATGCCGCCATGTTTTTGATTACTTAATAGCTTTGTGTTATTGGAAGACTGGAATATTAATATCTAAACACCAACTATAAAGGCAATAATTAAAATAAATAAACATTTCTAAGCCTGGTGGGGGCCCAAGTAAAGCCTGGTGGCCCGCCAGGCTGTGGGAAACTCTGCACATCCTAACTATCAAACAGATTCTCTCCATCGTCTTAGTGCTTAAACTGAAGGTGACTGAACTCTTCTCTGTGTTGGAGATGCTTCACCTCACATGTAAAGGTTTCTTTAGCTTTGATCATATGTTGAGCTCCATGCTTGATGTAAGTCATTATGGGACAATTGGGCTGCAAAGGTCACACAGGTCACTGACCCGGTCGTCCATCCTGTGGACTGGTTGTCGCTCGTGGAATGCTTTTAATGCAGCCTCCGTATGAAGGCGTTTTGGTCACAGCTATCATGTTCTGAACGTTTCTGGGCAGTAGAGTCGAGGCTGACCACGGTGTGTTTGATAGGCTGACCTGTGGTCACTTCCTGTGTAGTGACCTTGACCTGAAGACTCTTCCCTGGCGAAGCCTGAACAAACGACGTTGCTGCTGTTCGGAGGTCAGACATGTCAGCTGTAAGAGGTGTCAACTTCCTGATGGGTCTGTTCCGGCTTCCTGACGTTCCAACTACAAAAGACAAAGGTTCTCCTGAAAAACTTTTCTTTGATCCTATTTTTTCTTTCAGTCATTCACTTTTCATTTGCACATATACATTTTAATAAAAATTGATTCAGGATAAACTGAGGTGCAATGCCCCAACTGGGGCATTGCAAAAATAGAAACTGTTCCAGCTTCGATCTGGTTTCAAGCACCAAAGTGGAACTCCTATCATTTTTGTAAATTTGTGAATCTGAAGTTTTAAAAAATCTCCACTTGGCAAAAGAAAATCTCAGTTTTTACTTCCCAAAAGTTTTGCCACATTTACAGGCTTGTGTAGATGCGGTCTTTACAAGATTTCCTAGAGATTCACAGAGACTTTGAGGTCAATCAAACATCTGATTCCAGACGTCTGATCTGCTGATATCACTTTTTTTTTTTTTTTTTCAGAACTAAAAATAACATCAAACTACTTTTCTACTTTCTGGAAATGCTTGGTTTTACATCTTTTTTTGAAATGAAATAACAGCTGTGCCATGTAATATATTTCTGTATGTTTTATGTTCTCTTCATTTAAAGCGGTTTGAATCGTCTTGTTGCTGAATTGTATTACGTTAACAGAATTGCCTTACCTGTGTCAAACTTAACATTTGAGGAAAACCTCTGATCGATTGTTACGTCTTTAATGGCTAAATCTTTCGTTTGTTGTCAATCAACAAAATTTAATAGCCATCTTAATCAACACACTGGATCGTTTTGAGCATTCACCAAGCTGATGGTCTCTCTAAAGAAAATCCCTATCTGCCATATGCAGACCTTTTATCTTTCTATTGTGCGATTTAAATTTGTATCTAAATGTAGATTTGGTTATGAAAAGGACCTGTCAGGTATAGTAACATAGATCCACATTTAAACATGCATGCATTCTTGCCTGGTCTGCTTCAGCATCCTAAGGCCTGATTAAAACTGCAGCATGATTGAAACTTGTATAAATTGGTGGTGACCGTTTTGCTCCTGCCTTTGTTTGAATGATTGCCACTTTGTTTGCCACTACTGCTGCGTTGTCGTAACTACTATGTTTTATTTTTCTGTTTTTAAACCTTGGTTTTATTTATTTTTTTTTTTGCAATCAAAATCCCAACTGGGGCATTGCAAAAAAAAAAAAAAAAACTTAGGCTACAAATGTTAAAGTTTACAGTGTCACTTATTTAAAAACACTTTCCCCTATAGAAACATGCTAATAAATGAAACTGGAGTAAATCTGTTGTGCATGTGTCTTTTATGATTCTGCCTTTCCAAATCAATTGTTGAAAAACTCCTACACAATATAAAAATCTAATTTCAAACAATTGAGACTGTATTTTTTAGTTAGACAAATGCATCATCCAGCCATTGTACCACATTACTGACGTCTGCCACTGTTTCACCTGCTTCAGGACAAAATATCTGGCATTGTGATGTCAAGTGGTGTAATTACAGTCATTGTCAGGCCATTTGATTTTTTTTTTTTGACAGCAAATTTGAAACTCAATAGTATTTATGACAGAAATCTCATATTTGATGCTTGGTTAAAAATAAGTGTTGGACGGTTTGAGCTGGTAACTCGAAATTAAACAGCTAAGCCCCAAAATAAAGTCATTAAAACCCACAAACGTTTGATAGTTTTCCCAGCTGAGATGAATAGGGGATTTTTATGCCTGGAAATCACAGCAAGATTACTGGTTAATTTTCAAAACCTGACAGACCCCACACATGAAAATAAGAGTAAAAAAATACAACAGGTTTGGTCATAGAACACACCTCAAGACTAAAACAGGTTTCATTCACGGACGGGAAATCTCACAAAACCTTCAGTGGAAACAAACATGGCCGACTGAAAAGACTATTTTTGGATTCCCCGCCGTTTTATTCCCATCCTTTTGCTTTCTGATTGGCATATTTAACAGGCTGCGTTCTCGTTAAAGCACCCCAGATTGCGCTATATCATCCCAAGACAATCCGATACGTTGAGTATCCCCCAATTTAAGATCGGAGCAGTTCCAGATCGCTCTCAGCACAACAAACATGACAGGAGAATCTCATTAGACTATCTTTAGAGCCCTCACAACAATCAAAGTGTACCAAAGACTTTCAGAATGGGAAGTTGGGTCAAAATTTGGTTTAATTCTCTTGAGTAAATCAAGCTCACTTGATCCCTGCTACAAGAAAACTATGGAAGGACCAATCAACTCAGAGATGGGAGGGTAAAATGACAAATTAAGAAATGAAGGAGCTGGCAGAAACATAATACAACCAGAGGATGATGATGTTGTGTAGGGAAGACATGTTAGATTTCAAGGTCGGTGGATCACTGCAGGTCCGTCATGCCCCGGGCTTTTCTATAAGAGGCTCAAACAGCTGCTGGATTTTCCTCATAACAACCAAGGAACGGGATTAATGCAACATGCATCAACGTTTCCATCATCATCATCATCATCATCATCATCATCAGCAAGCATTCAGAGGGACATGCTCTCACCGCTCAGGTCGTCATGACATCCTCTTACAGAGAGGAAACACTTTGTAATCAAACCACACGTTTTATCAATGTAGACAAAATTTTTATCTATTGTATTATTTTGTTGATCATCCATTTTGGTTCCACACCAGAGAGTTGTTGACCGTTAAATTACTGGCTGCGCAGCGGCCCTCAAAGCGTCCCTTTGGAAGTGATTAAGAATCATTTCAAAACCTTACAGACAGTTTTGGAGCGCAGAGGTTTCCTTCCATTAAGTCGAGGTCGGCCACCAATTATAGCCAAGACGGTAACTTTTTAAAGCCGATCCCAGAAGTGTTGAATGGGGCTGAAATTCTTTGCTCACGGCCTCCTCTCCCACAAGAAACTTGCGAAAACCTCCACAGCTAGCACCAACTTGGAGGCACGTTTCTGTCCTGGAGACCCGCTCTGGTCATAAATAAAAATAAGATGAGAATTGTGTTTTCACAAGTAAACAGTGCGTCCGTTGGAAATGTGAAGCGAGTTCTTGGCCGTTTTCCAAGAGCGGGCGGTCTGCAGGCCGTGCTGGAAAACTACCGAGACCCGACTCCATTTCATTTCAAGGTTGGCACCGTTTCTTTTTCTCTTCTTTATTTCTTTATTAAGCCTTTTTACTCTGCTGATGTCGTCTGTCGGAGCGGCTTGAAAGGGCTTTTTATCTGAATTCAAAATCTGGGACATGGGTTGTCAAAAGAAAAAAAAATAAAGGCTTCAATTTCTTCAAATTATAATTAATCTTGTAAATGTTAACAGCTGCCCATTTTCAACTACCCTTATCAGCTGGACTTTAACAGTTTGAAGTTTCTGGAGTCACGTTACACGTCTTTTGTCGTAAAAGCTTTGAAGTACTGAAGAACATCTTAATGACAATTTGGATCCTAATGGAAGCACTTGAAATGAATCTTTCAAAAAAAAACAAAAAAAAAACGGCCACTCACTCCGCATGACACTGATACAGATGTTACAGATACAGAGGTTTTGGAAGGTTAATTAATAATTATGATTCACCTAAAACTATGAATTATTCTTACACATGCGCTGCCTTATAGAAGCATTCTTAACCCTGGTGCTTTATATTTCCCAAAATATTTCTTGATAAAAACTGAAATGTGGTTTTGAATTGGTATGCCAATACTCTGCAAGACATGTTTCTACAGCTACAGCTGCAAGGCAAGAATAGAAGCCGGGTTTTTTTGCAATATCCCTCTAGCTCTGTTAAACTGGAAAGATAGGCCTGGACTTTGACTGGGCCATCCTAGTACACATGCTTAGATCTGGTGGTTCTTAAGCTGTCTTCAGTGGCATTTGGATGAAAGTTTGGTGAAAATGAAGTAAACAGACTAAATATTAGTAGTTGAACTGGGATTTAAAGCTATACACAGTAGCTATTAAAGGGGCGGTATGATGTAGAATTGACTTTTTTGAGCTTTAAGTAATGTCATTATGTTATTCCCTCATCAAAAACATACCTGCAGTTTTGTTGTGATTCTTTCATGCATGTTTGAGAAATACTTTAATCTCCCGCGGCAACCGTTCAGCTGTGCAATACGCCTGGATGGACGTAGCTCCGCCTTCGAGACGTAGCTCCGCCTTCGAGACGTAGCTCCGCCTTTGAGGCCCCACTCAGCTACTTCAGACTAGCCAGCAGCAATTAAACACCAGGTGGAGCTGCACATCACAGCCCAATGATTTCGATTAAATTATGCACTGTTGTGTCTCCAAACATCTTCAAACTCCTCTGCTTATCCTTTGACAGTTTAGGTTAGCTTTTCCTACAAACTGAAGTCTGGCGGTACGTTTTGGGTGATTGTTCTCCTAGAAGGTGAACCTCCCTCCCCGTCTCTAGTCTCCTGCAGTTTCTAACGAGTTTTCATCCAGGATTGCTTCCCGCTCCTTTCTGAAGAGAAGAATCCCTCCAGCATATTGCCGCCACAATGTGTTACCATGGTGACGGACCTTTTAGGACGACATGCACTGTTAGCTTTCTGCATACCACAGTAATTATGACTTTCTTTCAAAGATGACTTTCTCCTTACAACTCTTTCGTAAATGTCGTACTATTACCATTGACCTCTTGGTCCCACAACTTTCTCCCCGATCTGTCTGCTGTGTTCCTCTGTCTTCATGATGCTGTTATTATTATTATTATTATTTTTTCCATTAACAATCTCTACCAAATTTGAGGCTTTCACGAAACAGCTGGATTGATAATGGGGCTTAAATTGCCCAAAGTAGTTCTCTGAATACAAATGCACTCCACACTTTTTCTCTTTGAAAACCACGTGTCTTTTTCCCGTCCAGTTCACATGCCCCGCTTTGTCCTGCGCATTAAGTTTCTGGTTGTGTCGTGGCAAAGTGTGAAAAGTTTAAGGAGTGCGAATACTTTTGCGAGGCACGACATGTTTCCATATACTCAAAGACAGCCCCAAGAAGAGGTTTGATCAATTATTCAGTTCACCTGCGTTCCTGGGAGCTCAACAACAGAGATGTAAAAGCTGCTTCACTGAGGGTCCCGAGAAATATGTCGTTCTCAGCCCCTGCGGCAGCAACGTGACCAGACTTATACCGAAGTTCAGCGGGAAACAAGCTCGCATCATGCGATCTAGCTTAAAAAAAAAAAAAAAAAAAGCTCTAAACTGGCTGAAAATTCATTACTGAAATCTTATTATTAGCAAAACAACTGCAAAAGTTTGGTTCCCCAAACTTTTAAGATTTACTATTGTTCCTTTTCATGATTAACACATTATCCTTCTGTGATCAAATCAAAAAGAATATTTGAATAAGACCCTCTGATGTCTCAGAGACATTTTACAATTTTGCCACTCTTTTGATCAGGAAAATGATTGTTCCTTCCAGTTAGACTTTAATTTTCACTATAAAAACATTGGTGGTTTTTTTCCCTTCTTCTTCTTCCGTGCCTTTGATAAAGTTCAAAGAAAAATAATAAAATTAAGTTAGCAAAAATATAATAAGAAGTAACCATCACATAATGGCGGCTGGGGTTGGGGGGGATGGAGAGGTTTGCCAGCTATGGTAACATAACATGTTATGATACAAAGCGACAAAATAAAGGCTGTAATCATGGCGGGAGAATAAACCAAGTCCGTCTAGACGGCTCATGTATCGAATTGAAAACTTTAGATGTTTTGTAACATAACCACTCAGTGTCTGTAAATAAAGGACGTGTCCTTTATTTACAGACATACATCAATAGATGATCTTATATTCTGTTTATAGCCACATCTGAGTCTAAAGCTGTGTTTCCATTACAAATGTGTGGAAAACTTTGTCGATATTCCTCTAATGTAAAAAAACCCCACAATTCTGCAATTGCGATGTTTCTTTTAAATAAGAAACACAATTAAAGTCCTTCTTCCACTTCCAGTCATCTTCTTTGTCTTTTCTGTCAGTAGTAACATCCGGTTGTTGATCACGTGACTTGTGTGATGTGAAAAAAAGTGCTTCCATTGCAGTTTTGTGAAATACACTAATTTTGATACCGCCAAAAAAACACCTCAAAAACTTACACGAGTTTTGTTGCATTGCTGTGTTTCCAATAGGCAAATACATTTTTCTAATTCCAATTTGTGCAGTTTTATGGTTAATGGAAACGCAGCTCGCGTCCCAGAAGCCTTCATGTAATTTTAGGTTGTGGTGAACTTGGCCTCTCTCAATTCTAGAGATTTATGGTTATAATTCACTTTCTCAATTGTATTATAAAACACACCGGATACGACACAGTGTCAATCATTATAAATTAATTTAAAATATAAAAATTTGGGAACATTTAAGGACACTTCCAAAACCCCTAAATATGTTTAAAAATTTGACAAATGAGCACATTTTCATTACAGCACGACTAAGACCAAATCTAGGGGATTCTGATATGTTCTCTGTCCCAAAATTGATTAAAAGTCTCTCCAGGAAGTTTGAGGCCTGCCATTTCTGCTACATGTGCCTGGAAAAAAAACCTTTAAAGGTAAAATTACAGATGTATTTTGATTAGATGCCCAAAATCATTCAGTTCCTGTTAATGGGAAGCAGCAGCAGCAGATTTCCTCCATTCTCTCTTGACAAAAAGGAACAATAATAAAACAACAGTTTCCTTTTTTGGTTCAGCTCTAACTTCACCACAGCAGACCGGAGCAGCGTCGGCATCGCCTGAGTCCACCTCTCCATCTCATGCCATCAATCACGAACAAGACATCAAGGTAGTTGGACTCTTTTGCTTGAGGCAGAAACTGAACCCAGACCTGGAGGAGGCAGTCCATCTTTTACCGGTTAGGAACCACGTCCTCCGACTGACGCAACACGGACCCCGCTGAGTTTTATGAAACTAGATACTGGTAGCAATGGGGTGGAGAAAAAAACAAACTAATGAAAACAAGCAATGGACTATTGTATATTTAAACATAACTTTTGTTAAAAATACTGAAAGACAGCACTGGCTTCGGGGAAGACTCTGAATGGTTTTGTTTTGCACATGTAGAGCCGTCAATATTTCCTCTTCGGCTTCAATAAATACTTGAAAGTTTGACAATACCTCCTTTCCTGTTATTTGCAAGAAACGGTCTTGCAACAAACTGATAACCAGCAAAGCAAAGAAAAGCCTAAATACAGACATTGGTATTTACTTGCTAAAATGTAAACATACTCACCTAAAGCACTGGAGTCCATCAACCAGATCCATGTATATTTATCCATGTGTTTGGTAGCATCTCCCTGTGAGCCTCTGATTCATTTCTATTGCCTTGTAAAACATGCCCGCCTTATCTTCTCATTGATTTAGCAAGTTCGCTTTATACTCCGCCAATACAGTTATAAATATTATAGCGCATTGATTCAGTCGTTACGCATTTGATCGTACACCCCTCCAGGCATTAAGTGTAAAGCCTTCAGAAATTGATAAAATAGTGAATGTCCACAACCACATAAACACATTTGCCACTTTTCCATCTTTATCATCAGAGTTTATATTTATATGTGAATACAGTCTTCTCTTTTGATTAAACCCAAAAGATAAGATACAAAAAAAACCCCATCAGTACTGCAGTAGCTCCAGGTCATGTTGTTGTCCAGACTCATATTTGTGCTGGAAAAAGTCAAAAAGGAGGAAAACAAACACGAGACATATTTGTTTATCTATTCTGGTTGAAGGTTTCACTCATCGGTCAACCATAGCTGTTTCTACTGGGGTTTTTGTTGTTGTTGGGTTTTCCAGGGCAGATTGACTGCCAGTAGATGTTTGGGTTGTTTGACACCATCGCATATATCCAGTTTTTCGCTAAAAGTAAGTACAAACTCCAAAAAGGTTGGAGTGACAAACTGGAAAAACATTAAATCTTACCAAGTATTTTCAATCTAGTTTCTAGTGCAAATAAGTAAACCATTCAGCAAGATGTAAGAGTTGTTTTAAGTCAATAATTAATATCGATGAACAAGTACTTGTTCCATTGGCAGATGAGTTCACTAAAAAGACATTTGTGAAATGGAACTAGTACCTTTGCATCAAGAAAAGAGAATTATTGACTAAACAATCCCTTGTACTTTGCTGAAAAGATACTTATAAGTCAGGTTCAAGTGTACTAAGATGTTTACACTAGAAACTAGACAAAAATACTTGGTAAAATTGTGTGTTTTTGCAGTGTAAAAACATAGCACCAAGTCTACTTACGACCAACCGTAAGAGTAAACGGCAGTCAATAATGTAAGGCCCAGTGGGCGACTGCTCTGTATTTTAATTTGAGTTATGTTTTAAATGGCAAAACTTCTTCAGAAGCTCAGGACAAAGAATTAAAAAGTCCACAAAGACAAACGAACAACTCGTTTTTAAAACGGGACGACGGCAGTAACCACTCAGCCACCTCCATACCGTCCGTAATCATGTGACGGCTTGGCGAGGGATCTGTCACGTTCAGATTGGAAGACTAAATGCATTTCAGGGCCATCTGGTGTGTGGTGGAGACACCAGCTGGAGGGACACAGGACAATGTCAGCCTGTGGGAAAATGGCAGGAGTCACGGCGTGAGTTCTCTGAGTCAGGCGATGTTTCACCGCCGCGGCAAGACGTCCAGGCGACACGGCACGCTTACAGGCGGTGGCGCCGGTGAAGCCGCTGTTTGAGGGTGAGAGGGGAGGAAAGGCGCACTTCATCAGAAAACAAAGAAGAGAAGGTGGCTTTCATGGAGACGGATGTGAGTTTCGATCCTGACCTCCCAAGTTGGGCAATGGTTCAAGGAATCGCTATTTGTACACATTTTACAGTTCCGGCCCTTGGGAGAGAGTCGTACCAGTTCACAAGCCTCTAATCCAGTTCATTTGCACTGATAACACCAAACGCATTCCATTCTGTCTGCAATTATTATTGCGTACACAGAGAGGATTGTGTGAAGGAGAATAATATAATGAGAATTACTAATAGCATAATGTGGATTGAAAGTGCACTTACACGCTCTGGCAAAGCTTAATGCAATCAAAATATGCTGTGAAGGGGGGCTGGGGTATTTTTTTGTGGAGAAATATGAAGAATAAAACGGCAATTACATCCACAAGTACAGTAAATGTTGCTTTACAGAGATTATCTGATTATTTCATCTTGTTTATTCCTCCTACAGAGTTTGCTTGCCTTTCCCTCTCATTTTCAATGCATGGAGCAACAAATCCATGATTATGCTAACTAAGATGAGGCGGGTGGAGGGTTGGGGGGTCTTATTCAGCATGGCTGCATTCACAAGCTTGTTGTTGAAACATAAGTGTTTTGGCAGAAGCAGCTGGATTCTGCCTTTGCGGATACATCCAGCTAAATGCTGGATACCCGTATCCTCATATCCACCAGTTTTTACGTCCTCGCCGTGGCGACCAGACTGATTGCCTCATTGATGCAGTGGCACGTATAGGTTGCATGTGCTGTCCAGGAAACGGGGACACCTGGGCAGGAAACCATTTGCGTCTTTGTTGAGCTGATCTATGGCCCTGGTGAGAAGTTCATGCCCACACACCGATGTCAGATGGATTGACTCCAGATGTGGGAGCACAAAACTCAGAATAAAAATATTATGCATAAACCTCCATGAAGTCAAGCATCCAGATACTTAGTCCTTGTTGAACTTCCAGAAAACTCCAAAGATGCAGAAACACTGAGCTCCTTTAAATCACATTAGTACTAAGTGGAACATATTTGATGCCTGCTAGCTTGATAATTTTGATGATGTCATTTCACAGAATGACATTTAAATTGCTTGTTTCATAATTGGTTACTATGTCGTGTTTAAGACGTTAAGGACTTTAAACTCCATTGTTACTGTCAAGAACAGTCAAATAAACTTGACTTGTCTTGTCCAGCATCCACAGCCCCTTTTGGGGGAATGACTTGAATATTAGTCTGTGCAACTTCAATATTATAATGAGAAACTGTTATAAAGGTTGTCTTTTTCAATTTAAGTCTCTTTTCTTGTTCAGTAATATTTGCAAATCAGTTACTAGTAGCTCAGTCACATTGTTGTATTACATTTACATTTGAAAGCCAAAACAAAACGGAACATGAGATTATTTTGAGCTTTCATTGGACCAACAGCCCACAGGTTGCACAGACTCCCACTCAAACTGTTGGATCTACTTTCTTTTGGGGGGAAATAAGTAATATTTGGTTAAATGTACCCTATCAAGTTGATGAAAGCTTCTCAAAAGCTAAATGTTAGCTGCTGTCATTACGACCAGTGAAGCCGGTTTCCACATTGACTGGATGGGTTCATGCTATGGAATAAACCCTGACTCCAAATCAATGACATCAAATCTTAAAAAACAAAAAAATAAATCTCACAGGAACTGAAAGCAATACACACAAAGTCACTAATGAAAGAGATCTGGAAAGGTCAAAGCTCAGAGAGTGGCATAAGTACACAACCCACGGGTGGTCCTCACGGGAACCGCTGAATTTTCATCCCCACGTAATCCACCTCCTGACAATTCCCTTCTGTTTTCAATCTGTATGATAAAGAGCTCTGGGGTAAGCAGAGTGAATGAAGGATTCCATCCCGAGATAAGGGACCAAGTGGAAAGCAGCGGGGAAGAACAGCAGCTGCACTCCTCTAGCAGCCAGCTTGGAAGCTGAAGAAATTTTCAGCCTTGCAAATATTGATTTCTGTCTTTGCTGCACTTTCCATCAATGCTTTAAACTCACGTGCAATCCCAAGCCACCGCCAGCTCTTCACAGCCTCGTTTGGTACCAGGCCGGCAGTGAATATGAGGTTCATTCACTCCGACCATGAACTCGTGGCGATTGTGGCGATTTACTGTGTGTTTTTACCCCTTAGATAAAGTTATTTTCTTTAAACAAACAATTATGAAATCAAGACAAGGGCTTGAGAGTGAGATGTGGACATAAGCAGTCGCTCTATTTATTGTATCGTAATCAAATATCGTGTGAAACTTGTCCATTTAACTCTTATTTAACATTATTACAAGTTTGCCTCAAACTATCAGAGCCAAGATGGCCGATGTCTGTCACCAATGCCTAATTCCAATTCGACACATGCTACAGGCATATACACTTTGGAATTAAGCTATAACGATGCCTAAGTTAGTTCCATCCATCCATCCATCCATTTTCTTTCACTCTTGTCCCTCAGTGGGGTCGGGAGGGTTGCTGGTGCCCATCTCCAGCTAACGTTCCGGGCGAGAGGCGGGGTCACCCTGGACAGGTCGCCAGTCTGTTGCAGGGCAACACAGAGACACACAGGACACACAACCATGCACACTCACACCTAGGGGCAATTTAGACAGACCAATTAACCTGACAGTCATGTTTTTGGACTGTGGGAGGAAACCGGAGTACCCGGAGAAAACCCACGCATGCACAGGGAGAACATGCAAACTCCATGCAGAAAGACCAGGGCCGGAAATTAAACCCAGAACCTTCTTGCTGCAAGGCAACAGCTCTACCAACTGCGCCACTGTGCAGCCCGCCTAAGTTAGTTAATACACATATTTAATACCGACATAGCAACTCATAGCATAGCATTTCAAAGAAAGTGCCTGAAGTTGGGTTCCTTGTGAAGGAGACTTCCTGATACCGCTTACTCCAGTTGCTCGCTGGTGATCTTTCTGGTGTGTTGAACTCCAAGATGATGCCTCAATCTTCTAGATGTGTGAGAGTTTCACCAGTAACCACGGCTTGTTATTAATCAAGATGTGAAGAGCTTAAAGGGCACCTCTATACATAACCTAATTGAAATTTTCAGTTCAATTAGGCTGAAATTTTCACTCCTTCATTTAGTTCGGATCAACTTCAAACCTTTTACGTTGGAAAGTCGACAGCATCACTCAGAAACAAAACTTCTTCCCCATTAGCTAAAAAATGGGTTTCACCTTAATAACATCTCTTAAGTCTTGTCTCGTTCTCCAAAACTTAAGATAGCGTCTACTTCGCAAGCACACATTTACTTCTCAAGCAATCGACTTTTCCTTAAAAACTAAAACTCAAAACTCAAGTGACTTAATTCAGGCTACCTTGTTCTTTTTTGATAATCTTAAAAACATGATTGTTTTTTTTTTAAATGCTGTTTTATGATTAAAAAAAAAACAAAACAACAATCGCCCGACACTGGAACAGTGTGTGATTCTAGTATATTAGAGATGCATATCGTGTAAAACTGTGAGCCTAGAAAACCATTGTCAATATTATGTATAATTAGTATTATTGATTTGCTCTTGGATGATGAAAAGAGACGGTGCACCTGTTAATTTATCACACCCAACCCCCCTAAAACCAGATGATACAATTTTTACTCAAAGTTATTCCGCTCCTGAGACATCTAGCTGTCACCAATTACCACACACAAGACACAGTGTAATACCGGAGCTGTCAAATGCTCATTGAAAAGCCAGCACACAGTTTAAATTGTCTTACACTAAAATAGGCGTTTATTCCTCAGATTTCAGCTCAGATATTCATGATTCCTACCAGTTTTCAGAGCTTATTCTGTCTCTCGGGTGAACAAGCAGCTACTCCTCCGGGGGATATTGGACTCATTTCTGTTCACGTTTGAAACCAGGACTTTTGATGCAGTTCGAGGCACGAAAACAGCACGTCTGTGCTGGTTTACCCAAGAGTTTTTAAACACAGATGCATGTTGGTATTTTACTGTACACCCAGCTCAGGCTGTTACCACTGTTCAAAGAAGATAACAAGGACCCTGGACCCCCAAGGGACCCTGACCAAGACTAAATGGGTAAAATTTATAGTGCCTTCACTTTCACACCAGTGCATTAGCAGAACAGATAGCATAGCTGAAATACTAGACTTTATATGGAATAAAAGCCTAATGGCAAGGAAAAACTAACTCACTCATTTTGAGCAACTGTATCCTCACTTAACAAATCATGTAGCTCTAAAATATGAAATGGTTCATGACCCAGGCCATTACAGAAACAAAACAAAGACATTTTAGTAATTTTAACACAATACTGTCCTCATCAAGCCTGGATTTAAATTAGAAAAAAATAACACAAAAAAAAGTTTGGCTCTTATCAGCCATCTTGAATTTGGAGGAAATTTACTTGCAGTTACAATGACTGGCCACTGAATGAACCTCAATGGAGGGGGGGCAGTAGAGAGCACTCTCTGCTCTGTGAATGTCCGCCATACAAACCGAAGCATTTCGAAGAAAAAGCCTTTTAAATAACTTTTCACAACTGTCACCACTATGAGCCAGAGGGTGCGACTTTAAATTGTTACATAGCTTTTTGTTATGTACTCGGTTAATACGGAACATTTTAGAGTGGTTCATAAAATATTAGTGTGAAGGATGTGGTGGAGTCGAACACCTTAGCGATAGCATTTGTTGGCATCCCAGCTAAATGCCTGTGTGAAAAGCCTTAATATGTTTAATGTGAAGATGTTTATTCGGATTTAAATTTTTTTTTTTAAAACATATTTTCAACATATTTCAAAGTGAGGTCACCCTGCTGCTATAAAAAAATATACATATTTCAAAATATTTCACTCATATTTACCCAGGGTGACAACATGTGTGTGAGTGTGTGGGGTTGGAATTGAACACCTCACATACGGGCAATCAGAAGAGTTGAAATACTTTGTAAAACTAAAATCCGTAGCACGCAAACTGTACAACCGTCACACGTCAGTGACTCAACCCGATTCTACTTACACATCAAGAGAAATACCATCCAATTTCCTTTCCCAAAGTCTGATTAATTCGGCTTTGTCACATCTCCAGTTTCCTGCGTTACTCACTCCTCCACGCACTGAATGAGATCGCACCATCTGGTACATGATGCTACCTCAGTGTCTGCACACAACTGAGATGTGCTCTTTGTCATCTATTGGAGCAGAAACTCGGTGGGTTTGTAAATGCTGCCTGTCCGCCCAGATACAGGCCACCTTTTACAATCCCCTCCTCACCTTCCCTCCCAGCTGAAGAGCAACGTCTGTTGACTGGTGTTGATGTTGGCCCATATTTGCCGGCGCCGTCGCTTCAGACAGCCCTTTCATGTCAAATTCATTACACCTCTGAGGGCAGTTGTGCGTCACAACTTCTCAGGGGTGAGGCACTAAAGGAGGAGAGCTCTAAAAGTGCAACCCAAAGTGAGTTTTGCAATCACGTCATAAATGGCTCCCCCAGAAATGCTTAGAGAGGGGCTGCCGACGGAGTGTCTTGCAAACAAAAATTACATAGAAAAATGTAGGGTTTCATAGCAGAACCAAGCGTTTATATACATCAAATAGAAAAAGACGGAGATTTTTTTCCCTCATTGATTGAAGCTAAATAATTTAAGCAATAATGAGAGAGAGAGAGAATATATCAGGCATTTATTTATGAATGTAATAATTAATTACTGCATCCATTTTGATGCTTATAATACCAAATAGTAAAATTATTAATTATGAAGGAAATGTTGTAGAACTTCTTCCATCAATTTCTATGCATTATCTTCCCTCAACATGCAGTAAAGCGCTCAGACAATCAACATTTCAACATTTCTCTTCGACTAGACCGCTTCCAGTCTGTTGCCATTGTTTTTGTGGCACGATAAGTAATGATGTACAGTTGTATGGTTGGTCACTAAATACTATAAGAATGTAACATAGCTGAAAACTCTCGGTTGGATATTGTAACTTTGTTGTCCACGGACATTGCTAGCTCTGTTACCGTTTCATAAAGTAAAAGAGCGCCATTTACAAAACGCCCATAACCACGTGACCGTGCGTCGACTGAAGTATGTTGGAGCCTTAAATAGCAACTGCTGGTAAGATATGGACCTTTCATAACTTAAGAAAATCAGCTGTCCTGCTACTACTTGTAATATTTTCCTGCAATTCTAAAAAACAACAACAACAAAAAAGAGTACAGAATCAGTCTTAGAATAAATGACAGTTTGTAGCTTTTGGTGGGTTTTTGTACAAAGGCCTTGACGAGATACTGTCACTTCACATCTTCCTTATTTTTGTAGTGTTTAAAATTCCTCTTCTGTGTTACTCCACGCTAACTCCTTATATTCAATTTAGGTGGAGAGAATGCTGAAAACATGGAATCTATTTGCATATATAAAAAAAAAAACAAGATGATTTTTTTTCTCCCCTCCACCAATTTAATATTTTCTCGCTGCTGTTCAAGCCTCACCAGTTTCGACTCATTTGCATAACAACAAGTGCCGCGTTTGTGCTTCTAGATTTCCAAGGTTCTTGAGAGCAATCGAAATAATTTGGAGTAATTTCCATTCTCAGTTTGGAAGTTCTCAGACACTCGTGTGTGTGTGTGTGTGTGTGTGTGTGTGTGTGTGTGCGTGTGTGTGTGTTTGCCTTATGTCTAGATATGACGGCACTTCAGCGTTATCGCCGTCTAAGAGAGAACGCGGCGGATAAGCAGACAAAACGATGGTTATTGTGAAACTGCGGTTTGAGTTACTGTGGATATTTTCTAAGATTTATTGTCAAAGTTCAGAGAAGGGGGAAGGAAGGGGTGTCAGCTGCTGAAATCTGAGTCGTTGATTTCGTCTCCTTTCAATTTAATTAAGCAAAAGTACATATTTGCTTAATTATATTTAAAAGAACAACAATCACGTTGCATTTTAGAAGCATTCCAGCACTAGACAAATATTTGGTAACATCTGTTAATTCAGATCTCCTTTTGCTCAACTGCTGGAATATTTTTTTTTCCTTCTTTTGCCTCCTCGTCTTCTTTTTCCTCAGCTGTCATAAAAATAAGTTGAGGCAGATGCTTAAGACTATAAATGTTGCAAAACCTTCTGCAAACTAAGTGAAGAGTGAGGCAAACACTGTAATGCTGCTGCACTATACATTGTGACATTATAGCCATGAAAATCTTGTCCTTATTTACTTATTTCTGTGTGTAAATAAATCTGCGACTGGTGCAATCCGTGATCCTAGAACAAGAACACAAACTTTTAACCAAAGCAATCGAGGTCTAGGCTGGGATTGAACCTCCAAATGGACGTGAACTCGGTGATCATCTCGCCCGCTGTCGTTTGTTTAAAGTTGCTTCTCGGTGGATAAAATTCAGGAGATGGAAGAATTAAAATAAAACCATCCGGTGGTGATAATAAAGGACTGGACTCTCGATTTTGCGGCTAATGAGGCGCTATTTACTGACGGTGGAGGGGGGGAAAAAGCATGTTTTAAATTTGCACCTGAGATTTTTTTTTCTTGTAAATGTTAAGGGTAGGGGTTAGGCAATAATGAAAATAGGAGGGAATGTGTGAATGAACAAGTAAAGTCCTTCTTTTTTTTTTGTCTCTGTGAAGATTTCAAACCCTTTTCTGTGAATGTGTACAGTCCTAAACGATGCCGTCGGGGAATGGATTAGGGGTACAGTTTGCCCAAAAACCATTGCAGTGAGGATCCCTCAAAACCTTTTGTTAAGTTTGTTGTGGCGCTGGTGTAGGAATAAATATATATTCGACAGGAGATGGAAAAGAAGAAGTGACGGAAGAAGGAAAAGACGCATGGTCTGGGGACAGGAAATCAAACCGGGGACGAGTGCTTTGAGACGTCTGCTCCACTAAACTGTTTGTGCACTTAAAACAAGTAAAAAGACAAATAATCAGATTTTCATTTTATACAACCCCAAAAAACGTACAACTGACAAACATTGACTGGTGGTCGAAGTGGAAACGTACAAAATCTGTTTTTCGGTTCCAATGAGAAGGGCTGATTTTAAGCCAGCGATGGGAAAGCTGTGGGAAAAAGATTTTTAAATCCAGCTTCACCTCTGTTGTTACGCCCTCTGGGTGTGACGGCGTGCGCCTCTTTGCCGCTTTCCGCCGCAAACCCATTTCACATGGCTTCTTCCTTCACCCTGCTTACGTTTGATTAATCCACGGCTGCATAATGAATGGAATCAATTCCAGCTGGGGCATTGAATCACCTGCAATTAAGCTATTGACTTGACTCTTCTGATCTAGGTAATTGATTATATTGTCCATTAATTTCCTCCAAAATCTTGTGCGCAGCGGTGAGATTCGGTGGCCGCTGCCATCCTGGAGGGAAAGCCATCCGTCTGGCGGGATCCAGAGTGGAACATATTTAAAGTGGGTGTGGGGATGTCACTCAAGTTATCGCTCGGCATTTACACGGATTAGCTCTTTAAAAATGTTCCTATGTGATTTCTGAGATGACTCGATGTAAAGGAAGCAGAAAACGACCATCTGTTTCTGTGCCATCACAGGATCGCCGAAGGGTTCTCTGCGTTTTGTCTCGTAGAGCCCAAATCTGTTTCACACAGATATTACAACAGGAAGGACGGATTTAGTTAGTTAGTGTTGCTGATGGTTACTGGGAAAAAAAACAAAAAAAACCCCAATCAATTTGACGTCTAATTAATTTAGCAGAGAGCAACTAAAACTAATTTTCACTCCTGAAGTTAAGTCGGTGCAGTCGGCATGTTTTAAGCCGTCCGAATGAGCAGAAACTCATCTTCAAGTTGTTTGTTCAATCAAGAGGCTATAAGGCTCATCAAATGAATCTTTGTCTATTAAATGCATGGAACTGTTTTTGTTATTTTTTTGTTCACATTAATCACTCGTTGATTTAATTTCCTTTGGAAATTGATTTTTACTTTAGACTGTGTGCATGATTTCCATTTGCCATGCTTTCAATAAATCCATTAACTGTTTGGAGAAGCTGGATGGGACTGCTTGTTGTTTAAAAGCTGGGAGTTAGTTTTTTTTAACTAAAGTAGAACAGTAATAATGAGAGATCAGTTTCAAAAGAGACCAATCTGACGATCGGTGCAGATAAACGCCGTCTATTCAGAGACAACAAACAGCTTCGCTGTTAATGTGAAGAGCTGGTTGAGTTTGATGTGAGTTAATGATGTGAGAACCTCTTATTATTACGTAAAAATCAACTTTTTAGAGTTTTGCATTCTCTCGTCAAAAAACAGCTGGAGTGATGCCTTGATTCTGTCGCGCATGTTTGTGTAATCCTTTAATCTCCATGGCAACCATTCAGCTGTGGACAAAATTCCTCTTCGTAGCTCCAGTTCCCAAGTTTCTGAGTTTCCAAAATACAGAGCAGCCCTTCCCTGCGACGCCGCCACTCAGCTCCTTCAGACTAGCCAGCAGCAATTAGCAAACACCTGGTGGAACTGAGCATCTGCTGAGCTCATTGTAGGAGCCACTACAGTGAAACGCTGGTAAAAACATAGTTAAAGGGTTAATAGAGGAGTCATGTTGTGACGACTTCCTGGAGGCGGAGTTTCAGAAACTGCAAATGCTTCTTAAAGAGACGGAGGCCCAATTTCAAGGTGTTGCATTACAAAATCAAATTTCTTTTAAATCATATTTGATATATATGTGGCATTTTTCTTTGTTTATTTAGAAAAAAATATTTGTTTTGCGTTTCTGTTATTTGTTTATCATGTTAACATGCTTTTGAAGTACTTTGTACCATTAAATTATGAAGTCAAATTTCCTTTAAGTCATTTTTGTGCAGCATTTTCATAACTGAAGGTAACATACTTACTTGATTATACTAGAAGATCATTCCATTGGGCTGGGAAATACATAACACTGTCCTTTTAACAAATGGGTTTAGAAACAGGAAGTGTTCCTTGTTTTCACCTTGCTACTACTGCTGCCATGCCGGGGTGTTTGAAACGATGTTTGGCCATCAACAGGGAAGAAATCAGCAGTGAAAAATAGAAACCAAGCAGTTCAAAACACTGATGAGGAGTATCACACACACAAAAAGACAGAAGTGTTTTGTTTTGTTTTGTGCGAAACCTTGTGCGGCTACATGACTCACCATCACTCTGCCGAATATTTCAAACACGTTCGGTCAAAAAGCTCACGCACTTCGTCTGAACCTCCACAGGTAAAAACGGATGAGTTTTTGTTTCCAGAAACCCTCGGCACCTTTCTGTCTTTCTCTCCGTCGTGTGATTTCCAAAACCTTCCACCGCTTCGAACGCAGTTTAGATCTTGTTATGGAAATGCTGCCGCTCAGATACGCGCGCCGCCTCTGGTTTTCAACGAGCTACAAGACATTCCTTCGCAAAAACACCGCAGCTGAATAATTAAAGAGCACTATTTTGCGTTAATGCGTCTAATTATCATGTTGTCATGATGACATAAATAATTCATTTTTTTTTCCCTCTATCAAAACAATCTACAATTCATATCCACTCGTTCGCTTATTTATTTCTTTGTTCATTTTAATAGTTCACACTCCTCCGTAGAAGTTTCTCCAGACTGAAAGGCTCTTAAACAACGACAGGCACCTGGTGCCCTTTGCAGATTCATCCCCAAAAGCCTCATATATTCCTAGAAGTTTCATAAAAGCGCCCACCATGTTCATCTGATTGCTTCTTGGAACTCAGAAGGAAGAAAATAGAAAGAAAAAAAAAAGGGGAGATTATATTGAGGCTGTTACATAATGTAGTTTCCTTGTTCCCTCACTGACAGCAGGACTCGGAGCATATAAATGTTTAACGTGAGCCATGAAATAACCATTTTTCCTTGCTAATTAGGATGCCACTTCGGTGCCACTTTCCTCGTCTATTTGTCTCCCGTCTCTGCAAATGTCTCCCGAGCAATCTGGTCAGTCAGGATGACAGCAGAGAGGACGCCGAGATAAAAGCACCGTTAATTAGGTTAGAAAATAAGATCATTTGTAGCATTTAGTCCTCCTTGAAAATGCATCGCACACCGAGAAGCGATGAACAGAGGCGAGAAATAAATGGATGTCTGACGCGTCATAAGATGAGGGGAACAAAGGAAGGAAAGAAAGAAGTCAGGAAAGAAGAGAAAAAAAACCTGCTGCCCAGGTCCATTTACGGGTCTGGCCCAAACGCTCCTCAAGATTTGGCCCTACAGGTTTTTGCTGTGAGCAGCGATGCGCACTACACTGACTAACCGCATCTGGTAGAGGAGGGCGGATCGATCCTAAATATTAATAATATCGATACCAAGACTATATTAGTATCAGATCGCAACTGGTGTGGTAAGATCGATAATTTAGTCTCAGATTAAAGCTTGAAATTGTATTTTAATTGGGCTTATGTCACTCAACACTTTTGATTTGCTCTTTCTTGGAAAGAACCTGGATCTGTTTTGTGTTTCTGTGGTTTCCGTTCGTCATGTTCACGTGTTCTCAAATTATTTTGTACACATCTTATAAGCGTTACATTACAAAGTCAAACTTCTAAATCATATTTGATAATATGTAGCCTTTTTATAACAGCTGGAGGTAAAATAGTTACTTGATTGTTCCATAAAAAGGCATCATGTTTCTGGAAAATATATAACACTGCCCCTTTAAGTAAGGGATGATGATGTGGGATGATGTTTCTCTTCCAAAGTTTCTGAGAAATTGTGCAAATTTTGAAATGAGGTGAGAACACTTGTGCTCTAAGTTTTCCAACTCTACCTAAATGCACCATGTGAAAGTCCAAACAAGATTATTTCTTTCAATGTAGAATTAAATATCCTGTTTACGGACAGGATGTGCTTCTAGCTAAATGTAAATGTATCATTAGCGTAATGGGGAAACAAAACATGAAGACATTTATTTATTCTGAACATTTTAATCAAGTATCTGTGTCAGATTTACTTGAAACCGTTAATCATATTTTGTTTCGGAGCCTCCTTCATTTTATTCTCTGTATCACAACAATGTTTTTCAGTCAAATTTCAGCGCGGCGTTAAGAAACCCGAACGTTTTTCTTGTCAAACGGTGATCATAAACCATTTAGAAAACAGGACACTGCAGCGGCTAAGAGGTTTCGCAGAGATATCGACGAGAACATGACAGCGACGCGGCTTAATTCGAGCAACGAGAGAGAGAGACGCATTTTACTGACGTGGGCTGTCCGACATGTCAGGAGGGCGAAAAGGTCAGAACGGATTCCACATGAAATGAGACCAAACGGTGAAGCCGTTTGTAAAGTTGCTGCTCAAACGACTCAGGTTCTTGGGTTAAAATACATTTGCTTGAAAAACAACAACAAAAGGGAAAACAACGGGCATCCTGTTCCGTCTTGTATTTTATGTCTAGGTGACAAAAGGGAGAGAAAAAAAAAGAAGAAAAATTGGATGTCATAACAAATATGAAAGCTGAATGACTGTGAACATTTAATGATTCACTTTCTGCTTTGAAAGGCTGCTAATCCAGGGCAGTGCTGGTGCTTGTTGCTATGCTGCAGTGCCCCAATGCTCTCACATCCCCCATTTCTGTTCGAACATTGTCGTGTTCGTGCTTCATTAATCTTTACTGCACCAACAGCACTTTCATAAGGTCAGAGTTTGCGTGATATTTACATTTTCTCTGTTGGTTAAGAAAATCCAAATACGGTTAACTGTTCAATTGGAGCGACGTCTGTATTATATTCCAGCTGAACCCGCTTTCCACCTCCACACATTTCCATCCTCATCAGGACTTTGTATTGACTTCCATTCATTTGATCAAGTCAGGTTTATTTGCACATTTCAGTGACAAGGGATGTAAAAACCTCATGCAGTCATGAAATACGAGCAGTAAACATTACAGTTGGTCAAACCTCACCATCAAAGTCACAAAGCAAAGACACGTCAGATATGAATCAATATCCCAGTTACTGCTAATCAAAGGCAACGCTGCTCCGATGGCTTTCAGCTTGATTTAAAATGTTTCTGTTATTGGTAGCTGTTTTCATGGCTAACCCAGACATTTTCCCATTTCTAGTCTATTCCTAACCTTGAACTTAATTTAAACCTCTAAACTTAACCTCTGACCTCAAACGTATTAGGACCAGGCTTTGGTGAGGCCCGTTGGTCCTCAGAAGGCTAGGAGGAAGTTAGCAATTGTTCTACATAAGATAGCTAAACAAGTTCACACACATATTCGAGCCAACCAAAGAAAATGGCCGCCGTATGTATCTAGTACATCTGCCTGCTGTGCATATTGGACTCTAGTGTACCATCATTATGAAAACTGCAATGAACAACAAAAAAACAGATTCAACACATTCAGAGTAAACCAAATGCAAACTTCAGGTTTCCTTCGCATCTTGCAGCTGGCGCTACTTAGGTGGGAACTTCAGCCTGTGCTCTCACCTTCAGCTGTTTCCACCCCTCCAGCCCCCAAAGTCCCAATCCAAATCCCAGGCAGCATAATCTCATCCCCCCACTCTGATGTACTTCCATTTATCCCCAGCCTTGTGCCGCTGCCAGCTCAGTCCTGTGTCGGGGAGGAAGGAGAAAGAGGATTTCTTCTGCTTTTGCCTTGCCGGGGCACTTCACTGAGGTTGTAAGTCCGTATCGCCTCGGAGCGCCGCCGAGGCGGCTCAGTGTCACCCCCGCAGCGCGTCGACACACAATGGCCGCCTGCCCGTTATCGCGCCACTTGCAGCCCGGCTTCACCTGAATGACTCGAGAGGCCGGAATAAATTCATGCACGGCGTCAGCAACTTGAACATACGCGCAATGTCGGTGTTTCAAAACCGGCAGCTGTCTCCAAAAAGAAGAGTGAGTTGCTATTATGACAGGTTTTTTTTCTTTAAATACCGTGCAGCTAACACCTACTGGTGACCTTGGGAAAGGTGTGTAATAAAACTACGGTACCATCATCACCTTGTGCTTTTCTTTGTGAAAAAAAGTCACATAACAGAAACAATTGTGGTTTTTTTTCCCCCCAAATTACACTTATTTGCAGAGTTTAGATTTATGGCCTGATCCCAACACAAACCTTCTTGGTACAAACTTACACATGGCTATTCAGACAAAGTTATAATTCCTCTGCTGTTGGGTCTATCCAAGACTTAACCCTTGTGTCTACAAATGGGGTCCACCCAACTCCACACACGTAAAACTTGTATCATTTGCCTCGGTCCTCTACGTGTTTGCCTCAGTCCTCGCACGCACAAGGGTTAAATTCTACTGAAAACCTGCAGAGATGTAGAGAAGAGAGAAAAAATATGGAAAAGTTGCACAATGGCAATGCTGAATGTGTTTTCTCTCTGTAGTCTCTAACTTTAGAAAATGTAAAATGTTTCAGGAAAAGACGGAGTGCTGTCCTACTGGCAAAAACAGCAGCTGCATTTCTATTAACCGTGAAATTGCGAAAATAACTTTGCTCAATGGAAATGAACGTTTTTCGATTTAAAAAAGTTTTGCACTAGGATGAGATGGGTTTTCTCAGCCGTATCGAAACACTTCTTTCACGTCAGACGAGTCACATGATCAACAGCCAGCTGCTCCTACTGGCAAAAAGGACGAAAAAAACAACAGGAAGTGGTAGGAGGATTATAATTTGTTTATTGATTTGTTTTTTTTTTCAGAGAATGTGCAGATGGTTTCACCGGACGTCTCACAGCATCGCACAGTTCACAGAAAGTTGCGTGTCAATTCAACGCGTTGAATCTCAACTACAGTTTCCTCAAAACGCCACAAACGTAGCCGCTCTGAAGCACAAACGGTTGGTCAAACAAACGTATTCATGTGTGATTTTAAGTTCATTTCATTTAATGGAGTCACTGCAATTTTAAAATAGTTTATTTTTTTCAGCATTGGCAGACTATAGGCAAAAATTTGCGCACATTTGTAATAGAAACACAGCTGCTGCCATTCTGTCTTAGATTTGGTCAAAATACAGTATTTCTTTACAACCCAGCACGCCTGCATATCTGCTCAAATTGTTTCCCAGATTTTTATATTGTAAGATTATCACAATTATAATCCAAAGATTATTTTAGTGAATTGCTCCTCACATGGGTGCCAATCACTGGCGCCGTATTTAAAGAAGATTTACTATAAATGCAGCAGCAGTAATTATGTGCTTTAGTTACATTATGCCCTTTATCTAGCAGAGAAGATCCCCATGAAATTCCCACCTCTCGAAAGTCTTACGCAAGACTACATCAGAGTTTGTGTTTGTCGCCGTCGCTTCACGTAGCAACAAAAATAAAAGCGTCTCCAGAGCACATTTCCTCCACTTCAAGATTACGTAAAACAGAAAGAAAAAAAAAAAGCAACAAGTTGCCTTCAGGGCAGACTGTAAGAGACCCATAAAGGTTTGTGAAAAGGCTTGCGTCTGAAAGCTGATGGTGTTTTGCAGCTCGTTCCGTGAGCACGGCACATGAAAAGGAAAAGCAGTTTCACCCCCACTGAGTAAAAACCCCTGGAACATTTGAAAAGGTTTCTATTCGTAGATTTTGCGCTGCACCAGGGTTTCAGCCGCGTACGATAAGAGACGGTGAACGTCAGTAACTATTTTACCTAATAATGTCGTCTTCTTTTTTTTTGTGCAAAGAAAAGCATTGAATGTTCTTTTTATCCTTCGCTGTGTAGAAGAACAGACTTTTTAATACTTAAATATTAACTGTTTGTTAGGAATCAACCATGAACCAGTTTTGCATTGAGAAGATGAATTTTGTTGCTTTTAACATTTTGACTAAAATCATGAAGATGTTACAACTTGAAAAAACTATTCATATCTTTAAACGAGGAAAATGTATGCCTGCCACATGTTTTGGATTTCTTTTATGAAAATTTGAAAAACCGTCCATCACCTCCATTTTACAGTTTGTTTTGTGTTTGTCTGTCACATCAGGCTGCTTCAACAAATACTGAATTTTGTGGTCCCTGCAGTTTATGTCAATCTGATGGTTTTTCCAAGTAGTTTTCGTTTTGGGAATCGTTTTGTGAAGTGTAGAACAGAGTGAAAACGTTTTAAATCACTCCTAATTTTTTTGTACTTTCCTTTCAGCGAACCAGACTTTGTAATTCTCCGGGCTCTCCGAAAGGTCAGTCAAAGTTTTCCATTTTTCATCCAGTCCTTGTACCTGACCATGGCAACGCAAGAGAGTAGTATGTGGGACAAAATGCCAAAGAAAAGGTGTCAGGTGTGCAATATATTGACAGAACCGTGACATTAGGAATGGTAAAAAAAAAAGAGAAAAAACTACAAGCAAGGACCTGTTCCGGGTTCTACAGAGGCTCAAAGCTAAAGTTTTTATGGAAAAGCATTTGAGGAGTCACCTTTTTGGTGCAAAAGTACTAGTTTTTTTCCCCATCTGTCAGACTGTGTTACCTTTAATGTTTCCCATAAACTCAACCAGTGAAAAAGGAACAAGATTGTGTTTCTGTGATTTGTTAGGAACACGATTTCTAAAGCGTCTGTCACAATCTCTTATTTCGCTACAAACATCGGCTTATTCAGAAACACTTTCCAAGTGGGCCCAAACATGGAGAAATTAAGTGCAATGTTCATGTCACTTACAATCAGAGTGAGGTTTTTCTTTTCTTTTTTTGAAGGAAAGAAAAACTAAAGACGAAGTGAGTTGTGTTGCTGAGACCATTTTTTATTTTATTTAGCAAAGTTATGTTCATGGGCTTCAATTTTATTTTCAAGCAGGTTAGCTTTCAATAATAGATGTCGTATCTTATTGGTTAGCTTAAATCAGACGAGGTCCATAAAACAACAAACCACTTTTGTTCTAGGAAACAAGACAGTAGAAAACAGACTAAACTGAATAAGAGCGAACTTGGACATCGATTTGAATCACAAAAATCCTATATCATGGGAACTGGACCTTACATATTCATCTTGATAAATCTTTTTCAAAGTTCCTAATTTGTCATTGTGACTAGTAAAGACAAATGTTTCATGTCATCTCAGAAAGTTTGGGGCATCTCTCCTGCAGCAGAATTTGGTTGTATCTCTCTTCACCCTCCAAGAGTCTCCAGGTGGATCGAGAGGCTCAGAAAGCCGAGTATTCGCACGTTGCAGTCACGGCGTTTTCAGCAGCATGCGGCACGGCGCAGGTTTTCAGTGACTCAGCCACGCCGGTGTCACCTGCAGCCCCACTGGTTTGCACGGTTGCCCTCCTACAGAACATCCTGTTCACGGCGCGGACGCCTCTCGACGTGCGTTTCAATGTGTGAGCTGCATCACAAACACACGTGGTTATTGCGTCACTGTCGGGTCAGTACCAGGTCTGGAAGTGTGAATAAGGTCATCCTTCTGTGGCAGCAGGTGTTGACGTAGTGAAGTCATTTGAGCTTTCTGAAATTATTTTTTTTCTTCTTTTTTCATTTTGTGAGGAGAGTTTAGAAGAGGGGTGGGCGATATGGACTTAAAGTTATATCACGATATTCTGTGGTAGTTTTGTGATAACGATAAGTGACGATAAGAACGAATTATCGCTTCCTTTTTAGGTAACTGTATGGCTGACACAGCAATTAATCATGTTTTCAAATGTATTATTTAATGATGCGCCGTTATTGAAACAGTGAAGAAAAATAGTAAAATTAGCAATTTTGGCAGTTTTGAGAAGTTTTAAGCATCGTTAATTGTAATTTATCGAATCAAAACACTTTTAAGAAATGTGTCACGATGAATGATAACCAATACGATAAATACCCTTGCTCTAGCACAGCCGGTGCTCTGTGTTGTCTTTTTGATATTTGTTTGGATACCTCATGTTTCCACCCACATTTTGTCGATTTCACCCAATAAACCAGTTTAGTTTCTGCACAGAACTCCTCAATTTTGGCCATTTTTCCAGCTGAAAGTGACAACTGAGATTTAACTTGACATAAATGACATCACGGTCTCGATACGGGGGAAATGCCGCTAAACAGAATATAACCTGTGTGTGCAAGCTGTAAACCTCCAGATGGTTTTGAAAGGATTAGGCTGGCATTGATCCTTGGACCATGAAATAAGGAGCAGGCGGAAGTGGAGCATGAAAAACATGGAATGCAGCAGGTCGTCTTGCTATGCAAAGGCAACATCAAAGCAGACATCACTGTAAAAACTAACTGTTAATCTGAGGGAAAATCTGAAACCCATCACTGAAGGCAAAAAAAAAAAAAGAAAAGAAGGAGAAAGCTACTGGCACTTTATACCTGCTGCCTTCAAAATAAACAATAATAAACGTTGTGGGCCACATGAGTCAGAACAGAAAAACAAATATAGAAGCTGAGTCGCCTTGTATGTTTATAACAGTGATTGAAATTTTCTCTGTTACCCTCGATAGCCCAATTGGAGCAAAAGAGCAAAAATATCAAACTGTGCTCTCTCTTCATTTGCATTTTATCCCTGTTCTCTGCCGCCGCAGACGCACATGCATGTGCAGCTCACTAACCTGATGAATTTCTAATGTCAGGAAAATTGCGCCCAAAATATGCTTACAGGAATTTTAATGCCGTGTTTTGATGTCAAAGTGCACGTAATACGCGACATGCAGCCCCCTCCGACTGCACTTTGGTGTTTCCGTCAGAGGAATACATCAACATAAATCCATACCGCGGCCTCGTTAGCTGCGCACACCCGCCATTGTTTTGTTGCTCATTGTGGGTTTGTTCTCTGTATTATTAATTACCTCGGCTTAATAGGAGAGGATTTCTCATTTTAGACGGTCATTAGAAACATATTACTGCACCGCTGATGCAACGTGACTTATTCACTCCACAACAATTTCCTTTGTTTTGTTTTGTTTTGTTTTTTCTTTTGCCTCAAAGGCTTGGAAATGAGCCTGGGAAAGAGAGGGGACGAGCCCGGGTTGTGCCGCAGAGAAAACACAAAAGATTTTTTGTCATAGCAGGAAAAGGCACGTCGAAGCTGCTACGTGCAGCCCGGGCTCCAACAAATGGGTTTCTGAGTTCTGGGTATGCAGCCTTCAGCACAGCACTAACATTATTTCATTAGTTGTTTGAAGCTGTCGGATTTTTCCTTTACTTTGGCTCATGACTTGACATCACTGACAAAGAGCTCCGCAATATACAAATTGTTCTACTGTTCTTATCCTGCAATGATGGAGTGGAGAAGGCAAAAGGAAGAAGAGTGACGTTGTGGTTGCTAATGCTAGTGCTAGCATGGATCTTCCTTGAAGGACGAAGGACCAGTTCTGATTGTATGTGTCCAGATTTGCTGCTGTGGCTTAAAAAGACATGACTGCAGACAGCTTTTGGGATTCAGACCAAAAATGTTTTGATAACTTTTCTACTCCAGTCAGTGCCGATGTAAAAGAAGAAGATCCTGAGCCTGGCTAAGCAGTGCTTGGCTAAGTATTTCAAACATTCCTGAAGCAAAGTACAAACAGTGCACCGTTTAACGCCGCTTACTGTTTCGTCTTAGTCACTTAAAATGATAAACTTTAATGTTTAATCGAAACAGAGCCACTAATCTTAGTTTTGGAAAATATCTATGTTAGTGAGGACATGGCTTTACTTGGTAGCTAACACTGAACTAGATGCAGAAAAGACTCAACTCTATAACTACATAACTGCACCTGATGGTCTATTCTTTGCGATTAATGCCTCTTTGTTAATATGATGGACAAAATGGGGGGGGGGGGGAAATCACTTATGTCACATATGCTATACTTAAGTTTTTCAATTTTCAATGAGATTCTGATAATTTTGGTCAAATAAATAAAAATTTTGCTCTTGCTGCACTTGTTCCTGCAATCAACAGAGGCGGGCGGATCGATCCATAATATCGGTAAAATCAATGCCAAGTGCTATCAGATCAATACGAGCCTGCTAAGATCAATACTTCAGTGTCAGATTCAATCTTGAATTTTTAAAAATGTTTGTGTTGTAGCTTACCTCAAAAAAGAGCTCATATGCAAATTGTTTGCACTTTAGGAAAATGTAAACAAGTTTTCTATCGTCCCTGTTTGTCCTGTTATGAAAATACTTTGTAGACATCTATAAACTTTGTCCAAATTTTGTCCTGCATCTGAACAAAATCCTTCAAAGGAAAAACTACAAAAACACCTAAAGGTCACAAGTTTGTCAATATAACAAGCTTAAAAAGTATCGGTATTAGTATCAGTATTGTTGATATTGGCCCTGTATTTACTTGGTATTGGATCGATACCAAAAAAGACAATACCTCACAACTGTAGCAATCAAACTTATATTTTTATCTGTATATTTTTTTTCTTAAAGAGCATGGAGAATTTAGGAGAATGCCAAAAGTATCTGGGGTGATAAATTACCTCCAGGGTTTTAGCAGTGCTTGCTGCGTGCTTGGAGTAAACCCAGCTCTCTTTGTTAACACTTGTTCCACTGAGACTAAACATCTGCTTTCCCTAGACATCGTCGTTTTGTGGCTTACGACAACATCGATAAAAATGGTTTATTATCAGTGAGCAAGCTGGATTGGTGAACTCTCCGTTTGCGGTCTGCGATGAACAGGTGTGGTGAACACGTTTCAAATATCAGATATCTGCACCAAACCAAATGTACTCTGATTCACTCTCCTTTACAAAACAAGAATGTGGGAATACATGTAATTATTAACCAATGAAGGAACAGAGTAGTACAACTCAGAGTCAAAATAGCAGTTGGATCTTTGTTTTAAGTTGGAAAGTTGAATGGAAATGATCCTCCTTTTCTCTAGAGAGCATTGGGGTAAAAGTTTTTGATGTATCGTGGACCGGTCCGTCACAGAGCAAACACAGACACGAGGCCAGCTAGCATTAATGCACACACACGGACCAGGTCAGTCTGGAGTCTCCGATTAACCTGACATGCATGTTTTTGAACCTGGAGATGAAATCGGAGCGCCCAGAAGAACGTATGCCGATCACGATGCACAGAGGAAAGACTCTTCGGTTGCAGCCAGCGGGTGGGTCATACAAATATGCTACGATGTTTAGCAGTGAGGTCCATCTGCAGTACGCAGCACCATCCAATTGTTGTCAGCATATGAATTCACATTGTGCAGAAATTGAAAGCTATTATTTTGACCCCTGGAATACCAAACCACGATGAGCAATGGATGGCAGACTGCTGAAACTAGATTGGGAGAAACACACAAAGGCAAAAACGATTAGCAAAACAAGAACATTTACATTAAATGGGCGGCTAACAAAACAATACCTTATTTACAAATCTAGACAAACTGAACCTGTTTTAATTTAATCCCAGTAATTACTCGGTACTTAGCATTTCTGCATTCAAAATAACAAAAATAAACTGAATTGCCAGATGCTGTGTTGAACTGCGCTGTCTTTGGATAACAATTGTAAGTGTAATAATGGCTTGTTGTTACAAAACAAAATGTTTTAGTGCGAGTCTTCCAGTCCCAAGAGGCAAATTGTTGTGCCAGTCGGAATCCTAAATTAAACTTCACGGTGGATAGTGGTTGGCGTTCGCTGACTCAGTTATTTCAGGCCACAATTCCTGCAAACTCTTTTGAGAAACTCACAGAAGGAAATACGATTCTTTTGACCAGTCATGCAGACTTTAGGCAATGATACAAAATGGCAAAATGAACATAAACTTCTGAATTTGAAGACAGTGGGGAAACATGTCTTGCTTGTTATTCTGGCATTTGTTTACTCTGCATTTGTACTGGATTTAAATTCTACTCATTTTTACAGGCCATGGCGCCCCGATAGGACAAATAATGCACAACCATCCTTTACGGAGCTGCATATTGTTGTTAGAAAAAGAGAGGAGTACATTTCTGCCTAAAAACATAGAAAATCTGAGATTAATCTCAGAAATTTTCCAGATAAAACACTTGACAATTTCCAAGAAACTAACACATTTTAAAGTTTTTTTTCCTAGAAAATTTCTGAGATTAATCTCAGATCCAGAAGTTGAATTTTTTGTACTTTTCAAACTCCATATTCCCAATAGTCAAAAATTTTGTTGACTTTACTAAAATTTCAATTTTTTTTCTAATCTAAAAATTCCTGAGATTTTTTACTCCTGGAGTCAGAATATTTCACGTTTTTTTTCTAGAAAATTTTTTTCTAGAATTTTTCGGCTGAAACTTATTTCTCCTTTTTTTATATATTCTACCAGCAATGACCCTAGTACACGGTTGTGTTTTAGAAATTTCTGTGATTAAATCTTCAAAGCAAACAATTTTTTTTAATGCTCAAACTAACAGAGTAAAGTGTGAAAGCCACTTTCTTTCCACTTTAAACCAGTTTGGGACCAGTGAGTGTTTTCAGTCGGCCATGACGCTAGGCGAGTAGGGGTAGACCTTCAGGACTGGCCAAGACCCCGCGACGGTTTGCTGTCCTTTACGTCGATGTGAGGAAACTGCAGCTCATCCTTGGGGAGCAGATACATTTTCAAAAAGCTTCGTTCTTTTTCGTCCTTGCGGTGTCGGGAGGAAGGAAATGGATTGAGGTGAGGTTTATCTGATTCAACACACACTAAATAACTGCTGTGCCTCCCACTGTTCTGATGGAAACCTGCTGAATGGATCTGAATTTTAGATTATCTGTACATGGCAGCAAAAAGATAACAAAAAAAGGAAAAAAACGACGACTGAGTTTCTCGACTAAACGGACCATCTCTGCATCTGTTGTGCCGACTGAATGGCCGGGTCCTGGGAAATTGAAGATAAAAAGCGGCTGCTTTGAAGTACACACTTTCTGCTGTGGATAATGCGATGTAAATGTACTCTCCGCCGTGAATTGATTTGTCTCCAGAACTGAAAACTCCACATGGGCGTGAAATCAGAACGCGCAACTCCTGAACTAAGCCCAACTGTCAGTCAGCTTCTGAGACAAGGGAGTGGTTCAGGGGGTTTGTGGGGGAGCCTCATGCGTACGACGTTAACACACGCGCTCATGAGTGAGCAGCTGTGGGCATAACGTCTTGTTCCATTGGTCCGCTTGCAGCTGAAGGGAGCACTTTTAAAGCCCCCCCCACCCCCACTTCTGCTTCCTGCATCCCAACAACCGACTACAGACGCCGCATTTTACACGTCAGAGGAACCTGGGCCGATTCCAATCTGCGAGACGCTCATGAGATATTAATAACTCACCTGTGCGGCTGTGTGCTTGTGTCCATGCGTGGGCGTGCGAGTGTGTTGGTGTGCTGCCAGAACGAGATAGAGAGAAAGAGAGGAGAGAGAGAGGGAGTGCTGTCTGAGGATGCTAAACACCCACAGCTCCCTCTAGCTTCCCCCGGTGTGAACAGCGTCCGTCCTGCTCCAGATGCAGTTTGCTGAACAGTGTGGGTTGTCTGGGCATTCAGCTCCAAGCGACTCGTTTGTCATGATTTGAAACGGGGATGGTGAGCCACACCGGAGCAGAGCGTCCGCTGATGGGCCAATTTGCTGAGCTGGTTTGTCGCATTTCTACCGAAATGAGACGAAAAAATAAATAAATAAATAAATAACGCCGCAAATAACAAATATCAACAGTTTTCAGCTCTTAGCAATTCAAATTTTTATTCATAAGCTCCGGTCAGCATTTCCGTCTCCGTCTCTTACCATTTCGCTTGATTGTGAAACGAGTCTTTAAGCTTTTTCTTGTTTTGTTTTTTTTTGCTGCCGGCGAGAGAGCCACTGGCCGTGTGGAAGGATGTGAAACATTGTGGGAGACGGGCTATCACAGAGTCAATGCCAATAATGGGAGCAAACAATGAGCCAGAGCACGAGCCACTACAGAGCTGCTGAGACAAGAGGAAAAGGAGAGAAGTTTAGACACCGGATTTTACCGATTGATTCACTGAGAGAGAGAGAGACAGAGAGAGAGAGAGTCTGAGGGACCCAAAAGACCAACTAATAAACACAGAGGCAGGAGGAATTGGGCAAACATTTGCTCCTCAGTGACAAACATCGGCTCTTATGAGGTCAGTGAGCTAAACTCTTATTTGGTCTGTAAGTGGCATGGCAGTGTTGCTTCGGTCCTTCCTGCTACTTTCTAAAAACCTCCTTGGTGATTTCTTTAACTTGTACGTTGGGCTCATGCTGGTGAGACGACATGAACCCAACCAACCTGTGGCTGGGTTGGTTGGCTTGAAGAAAACACTAAAGATCGTTTTGGCCACTGCTGCACTGTGAAAAATGTCCATTCTACTTTGATTAGACTTTAGCAAAGCCACCGTCCAACTGTCCATCGTCCTGATTCTTGGACGGTTGTGAAAATATCTTCCACAGGATGAAACGAGAAACGATTCAGTGGTATAATTATGTCAGCAATAATCTCATTTGTTAATGACTTTAGTCCACTTGAGAGGTTTTTCACAAGATGAAGCACGTAACTTTTACAAAAATATATTGTCCATGTTTGTTAAAAATGTCACTATGTTGTGAGACAATCTGAAAAAAATCCAAGCTCCTCCAATCAGCTTCTGTTACCGTCTGAAGAAACGCACCGCTCCCGGTCGAAAACAATCAGCCAGGAGGTGAGTCTTAGCGCTGTTAATCAAGCGCGTGTATGCGCTGCTAAATGTGTTAATGGTGGAGGAACAACTTGCCGTTAACAGGAAAACCGTTAATTCACCGTGATCTGTGGCTATGCTAACTAGCCTTAGCATTCATGGCATGCTAGATGGTGAAGAAAAAAAAGCTGAAAGAAAGCAAAAGGGGGCGGACGTGGGCATAAGTGATTGACAGCTCTAGGACCCTCCACCTGGCTCTGATTGGTTGTTTCTGACTGAGTGGTGTGTTTTTGCAGTTATCACTGGGAAAAGGCAGCGGAGATCTTTTTTTTCCCACAGATTTTCTGTCTTCTACTGTCACAACATTATGATAATTTTAACAATTTTAAGAGAACGTTAGCCAAGTTTACATACTGTAACTGTCAAATAATTGCGTATTTGATAGCTACAAATACGCATGTTTATTTTGCAAACAGAAATTTCCAAAATGACCCAGATTCAATTTTTACAAAACCTGGAAAGTTTTAGCTTGATAACATTCAGAAATACACAAGTTTAAATGGCCAGTGGTCATATAAATATAATATAATAATATAAATAAGTCGCCATATTCTATTATACAATATTGTATAATAGAAACAATATTTCTATTGTAAAATAGAAACAATGTTTTTATTTTACAGTTTTTCGGTTGTTTTTGTTATTCTAATTGTTTTTGTTTAGTGTTACTAGTTTTTTTGCTCATAGATTCTTATATTTTACAGAAAGGTTGTCTGTCTGTCTTGTAAATGCATGCAGGGCTTGTTGTTTGAACTCGCAGCATGTAAACTTAATTCTTCTTTCCTTCATTTGTTGTTACTTAAAACCACACCTCACCAGTCAGGTATTCCTAAAACCATAATTAAGCCTGAAAACTACTTAGCAATTTTTTTTTTTTGATAATCAGGTGCTGCCCCGACTTGGTAATTTTAAGCTAAATTACTAATTTTGTTAATAATTGCCTTGGGCACTTATTAATTAGAGCTATTCAAAGCAAAGCCAAGCCCATTGTTGCACAACAACTCTCTCTTCCCGTATCCATGGAGACTTTAATCCTTTAATTAAATATTTCGATTAAGGCGGGTGGATTTCATCAATACCTTTGAATGCAAACTCTGTACAACATCGTGCTAACATCACACTAAAATATATAACTAATGTTAGATAATTAAGGTTAAAGCTGCAGTATGTAGCTTTTTTAAAAACATACAACTTTTCCATGTTTGTTTCAGTTTAATATGAGACAGATAATCTGTGAAAAGATTGAGCTTCTCTGCCTCGTTCTGCTACTGCGGTATGAGGAAACGCAGGGCTCCCGGTCAAAAACAACCAATCAGAGCCAGGAGGAGGGTCTTAGTGCTGTCAATCATACTCATGTACTCTGAATGTTTTAATGGTGGAGAAACAATTTACCATTCCAGGAAAATCGATCACTAATCTGTGGCCTTGCTAGCTCGCTTAGCATTTGTGACAGGCTAAAAGTGATTGACAGCACTAAGGCCCTCCTCCTGGCTCCGATTGGTTGTTTCCGAGTGATGTATTTCTGCAGCTAGTATTGGGAGAGCTGGGAGAATGCAGTTTTTCCACAAATTATCTTTCTTTTACTGTCCTGACATGTTAATAATTTCAACAAATGTGTAAAAATAAAAGTTGAATAGTGCAGCTTCAACAAAAAATATGGAAGTGCTTAACTGGGAAAAGAGTGCAATGAGATTCTGGGTGATATTTAATCTACTTGCGACCTGTCATAGATGGACGGACGGATGTTCAACCAATGATAAAGCTTAGCTCAACATGTAGTTTAAATTCCACCTTACATTTTTACCAGGACTGTTTTTGAGGCAGATTTTTACCCAATTCTTGTCTGATTTGACTCTTGTTTCTGTATTTGTAGCATAGGGCGGGAAATAAAATCAACTCCAAAACTTTTAAATTTAATTCCCAGACCATCAATGGATCTTTTAACCCAAAAAACAAATAGTAACTTCAAAGTGACAGTAGTATTCTGTACGTACAGTACAGACGCCATTGCACTGTAAGTTCTACGTCTACGATGAATAAATCTTGTGGCAGCAACTCCTAAAACAGTACAGACTTTCAGCTGTTCCTCGCCGCAGTACCTCTTTGTCAGACCTATTCTGGGGACGATGGCACAAAACAGAGCGAATAAATGTATCATTCAGCCACTAAGTCTGAACTTGTACCAGGATATTTGGCACAAATGCGGTAAAATCAAGAGTAAACAAGTGGACAACCAACAACGGCAGATGCTACCACGCAGGTGCGCCGCCCGATACGATAAAGCCGCTAACTTCCAGCAAAGCTCGGCGAGATATGCAGGAAAAAAAAAAAAAAAAGCAGAGCCGGATCAGGCCGATTCAGATTTCTGAGTCGCAGCAAAAAGGGAAAAATCTTAGCGACTTTGAAAGAGCTCGCTGTCGGGGCGCAGATGGCAGCAGCTCAAGGCCACTCGACTGTTTAGTGTTGCAGTTTGAACGGTGGCGGCAGCTGCAATTTTGATCTACGGGAAAGACGACACTGAAGCTTTGGTCAACAAAACACATCTGATTAAAGTGCTGCATTAGTGTGATTATGTTAGGGTGGGGGGAAAAAAAGCAACTGCGTTGGTAATAATGGGTCTGCATTGCACAGAGGGGCAAATCGTAGCAGCTTGTGGTGGAGGAAAATATCATTACAGAGCGATTAGGGGGCACAAGTCAGGAGGAATTACTGAAAAACACCAACGCTGTCAGAGGAATCAACTTACATATCATATATAGGCGATCAGAATCTGAATTTACAGTGCTTGGACCAATGAAAAATGCAGAAATAGAATTATAAAACACGAAGCAGCAATGGCCAACGTTGGTGCTTTGAACCCCCCCGATCATCTACGACTTTATTTTGACTCTGTCTAGATTAAATTAAGCAAAGTCTTCATTAAACCTGCTTCATCTGATGCCGGTATGCGCATTCTCACATGCTAACAGATAACAGCCTAAGCAAGCGATGGTGTGTGATAACGTGACAGCATCTCACCAGGCTTTGATTGTTGATGACCATCACTGACCTCTTGGAAAACATTAAATAAACACCAGATTTTCACACCCTAACTACACTGACGCTACAGCCCCATTCAGACTTTGGTCTACATCGCATTTTAATCCGCGAATTCATTAGAAAAAAAAAAATTCACTACCTCACTTTTCTCAGTTGGGAAGATAGTCGGTAGCCTGGATTGCAGTCCTAGCTTACCACTTCTCCTCGCCTTTAAAAAGAAACTGACTTGTATAATTCTCAGCAGAAGCGATATGACAAACACTCATGAAAACTTTTAAACTGTGCCGAACCAAGAAGTTGCAGACTCACTACAGCAGACATGCGCTGTTTTTTTTTTATATCAGTGCGAATTGACAAGAAGTCCTTTGCACCGTGTATTTTACACGCAGAAGAAAAATGCTTCCTTTATACATTTAATCAGCAGAGTTTTCTTTAATATTTGTCGATGAAGGGATTTGAAGATCTGGGTCAGAGTTGGAACTCTGCTGAATCATCTGTAGAGGTAAAATGTAAATCAACACTAGCCAAATAGGTGACATATTTCTATTTTTTCCTATTTTCTGCTGCCTCTTTCCTTTGTCCTAATTGTAGCACCTGTATTTTTATTCTCCTCGCATCTCTACTTCCTCTCCGTGACTAGGCCTGCTATTTCGGTGCCTGAGCTGTGGAGGTGATTGGTGTTTTGTTTGGTTATCGTTTTTTTTCCCCTCTGTAATGTTATTTCTGGAATCAATGAATGTTGTATGGAAGAAGTGTAAAATAACCCCTGAAAGACGGTTTGTACTTCCTAATTAACTGAGGCAGCGACGAGAAACTCTTAAGTTGGCGAAGGAGCGTCGTAACCGTAAATGTCTCACTTCACGTTTTTTATCATCATTCTGCTGTTTAATTTAAATATAATTACTCTATGAAAAAAACGGAAAAATACCTTCAACCTGCATTTGTTATCATATCTACTTTTAAAACGTTGTTTCTTTATCGTTTTTGGTCAACGTTCAGTTTGTCCCACAGCAAACTGAACTGGTCATTTGCTCTTTACTATGATGGAAACAGTTTCATAATTTTTTTTACATTATAGTAAATATGTGGTTTTAACTATACTTTGTTCATAAAGACTTGCTAATATTTTCAATTAATTTCAACAACATATAGTTTAAATGTCTGAAAATGATGCGCTGCCTACGTTACCATGTTGCGCTGACAAGACCTTTAGATGACTCGCATGTCTATAATGGTTCTCATAACACATGGATATAAATGTAACTCAACAGCTGCTTCTGTCGAAAAATAAATTGCGTCAAATTTTTTTAGTGTCAAAATCCACAGAAATGGAGCTGCAGTTTTCATTCTGTCCATCCTCTGATGGTCTGTTTGCAGTCTGATGAACATCTGGACTCAGTATAACGCTGATCATCGCTGACATGCCGCCTGCCAAACCTCATGCGGAGAGCGCTAAGAGCCGGAGAGCTGTGCCCCGTTCATTTTCACAAAGAATTAGTACTTTCCCCATCCTCCAAAAAAAAGAAAAAAAAAGAAAAAGAAAGTCACCACCCAGGTGCCTTTGATTATCATGCTGTTAACCCTGCCTGACTGGAAGACCTGCAGGTCCTCCAGGCTGCAGCTCCTCCACATGTTTTAGCCACATGAGTGTGAAGGATGGGATGCTGCGGGGGAGGGTGAAAAGGATCATCCCAGCACGAGAAAATCCAGATTGGAAGATGAGCTTTTCTGGGCCGAGCCCCTCCAACACCGTGACCTGCGACAGGCCCGAGTTTGACTCCCCCTCCTCCTGCTTCTCCCCCCTCCAACACGAGTTGTCAGATGCGGCGGCCATATGGACTTCATGTGTCTGCAGCCCCCCCCCCCGTCCTCTGGGATGAGCTGCACTCAACGTTGAGTAATGCAATTATTGTCGCCATAATTCTGTAAAAAAAAAATTTTTTTTTGTAGTTCAAGGCACGTTATTTTTAATTAACACATGTGGCCGCACCGTGAACGTAAATAACCTGTGTGTGTGTTGTTTTTCGCGTGCCTGTGTTTTCTGTTTATGATAGCCACACCTATCTAATATTTATGAGCTAAGTTGTTTTGCCTGTTTTCTCACTGAAACGGTGAATAAGAAATAACGTTGATGCGGTTATGTCATATTTACTTCTCATCATTTTTTCTTTCTTTTTTTTTTTGCATTTCGTGCTGCTTTCACACGTCTGTGTACACAACCGACGCTACATGAATTTGCATCTGTCAGCGCATGTGTTTGTGCCTTGTTCCCTCCCTCCAAGTGCCAAATAGAGAAAAGTTTAAACTCTCACATGGAGCTCACCGCTGGATCGCTGAGGTCGGGGTTTGGAGGGTAGGGAGGTGTCAGGATGAGTGACTGCTGGCGTTTGGTACCATTTTTGTTCGGTGCAGAGCGAGATGGCATAAAAGCAAGAGTCGAAAATCGCATGCGCGCTTTCTGTCTCCCTTCGCAGTGCCAGATGAGCGTCTCCCGATTCGGTGTGACTGAGTGACTGTGAGGAGGAAGTGTTGAATTGTCAAAACCCCTCATGCAGATTTTCTCTTCCCCACTTCTCTGTACGCAGAAATGAGGCAGTTCGTTTATAAATGCGGAGGCTGCAGGGATGATGGTGAGGTAAATTATTTCCATTTACCCCACCTGCCCTCTAAGCCTGCTGCTCAGGTGCATTGGGGACATTGTAGATAGAAAATAAAGGAGTACATTTCCACCAAAAATCTCACATTTTCTAGAAAAAAAAGGTAGAAATTTAAATGTAAACTTTTCAGCTTCGTGAGCTCATAAAATTTCTAAGCATTTCCTTGAATATTTTGGAGGTAAATCTCAAAACCAGTCTGAGTTTTTCCTCTTTCAAATTTTGGACTTTTGGAGCTCAGAAACTTCCAAGATTTTTCCTAGAAAACTTGAGATTATTCTCAAAATTTAGAAGCTGAATGTTGCTTCTTTCTTATGTGGTAGACAAACAATAAAGCAGCACATAACTGGTATGAGTGGGGATAAAGGTCTTCCACTGTGTAAACAAAATCTTACCAAGTATTTTTGGTCTAGTCTCTAGTGCAAATATCTCGGTGCACTTGAAATAAGACAAAACAAACGTACAATTAACTTTTCAGCAAGACATAGGAGCTTGTTTAGAGTCAATGATTCCTTAAAATTGATGGAAAAGTACTTTTTCCAATGGCATAAATAAAGTCAGTATCCCATATGAGAATAAAACTAGCATCTTTTAATTGTAGATTTGATTAACACGACCAAGCTTTTCTCTAAGCCTGAAACAAAAACTGAACATTTAACAAGTGAAGACTCTAAACAGAGAAGGAACCAACCGCTCCACAGAGCTGGACCGACACGTAAACCCGTGCGGCGTTTTGGAGATCCTCTGTCAGTCAGCTTCTTGATTTTTGACAGTCATCGTCTCGGCTGAAAAACAAATTGCTCCACTAAGTGCCAAACAAATCAGACGGCGTCGCCCTGCAGAATGAATTAAACTGTCAGCGGTGTCACCGCTAAATGTTTCCCCCCCCGCCACTACGCAACATAAAACAAACCGTGAACTCGTTCGAATGTCTTCAGCTTTACTTTGCTTCACCTCGCTAATCGATTTCCCGCGGATGACAGGTTTTCCCCCCAATCAATGACTAGAGCCTGACGTACTCAAAATAATTAAAATCGTTTTGAAATCGACACACATTTCATCTCAAATTCTCCGACAGGAACATCTGTTTTTTCCTTACTGGACGACTGACTGGACGTCTTTGTAGTTTTGCTCGTTTGAAGGTCGCAAACGTGTTATTTTTACAGCAGCAACCCGTGATTTCGTTGCAGTTAGGCCAGTGTGAAGACGACGCGCACAAAGGATGAGCTGCAAAAGGCAAACTGCTCAGATAAAGCAAGATAAAAGATTAAAAATAAATACACTGTGGTCAGACGGCAGCCAATAATTTTCAGATTGGATTTCAGCTAATGCATTCTTCTTCTCTTTCACTTTACACAATGTATCGCTCTGAATCTGTGCAACCAAATCCCACTCAAGCATTGATTGCCAGCACTCCTCTGCTGTTTGTTCTTTCTTATATTTAATTTCTCATTCGTGCGGCACAATAGCCGCAGCTCCAATGTGCAACCGGCTCTGGATTCTGGTGACGTGACGATCCGTTTGGGGTCAGTTGGCCTTGAAACGGCGACAGATTTCAGACGGAGGTGAAAACGGTCTCATTTTCTCCCTCCCTGTCCCCCCCAAAATTATTCATGAAGCGGCTGCAATTCGAGCGATTAACGGTGGAGAACAAGGATAAACTGTGACGAGCGTCGTAATCGCAGGATTTGCGTGATATTTGCGGGATAAGAGTGTTTGTTTTGTGCGTGTGCTCCGACGGCAGGGTGTGTTTGACTTAATCTCGACGGGTAAAAGAAGACTCTTCTTGATACGCGTGCCCCCTGTGAACCCAAGTGGAATTGCTGACATCAATATTAATGAAGTGAATCATTAGCTGGCCTGCAAAAGTAGTTTTTTTTTTTTTTTCACAACGTCAGTCTTGCGGTTGGATTCTTTGGCGTCCTAATCAGCGAGAGGATTGATATTAGTGAGCAGAAGGGAAATGTGTGTTTCTCAGATGCAGATGGTGTTATTTGCTTCTGCACAATCCTCAGCTGCTGGCTCATATCTTGCTCTTTTCTTTTTTTTTCAAAGAAGGTGAAGGAGAACTCACCTTCTGTCGGTTCTTCTCTCCACCCACAAACTGTCTGGTGGAATTTAAAGAACTCTGCAGGAGCCCTCCTCTCTTCCCCCCTGCTGCTGCTGTTGTGTTGTAATTGCCTCCAACTCGTATTAATGCAGAAATATAGGTGGTGTGCGTGGCGCATCTGGGCTCCGCGATCAGTCGAAGTTCCCCAGGTTACTATAGAAACACTCGCGACGGCTCCTAAAGCCGGGCTGCATTTAATCTGAACGTGAAGAAGATGTGTTCAACTTGGAGAAGGTGCTTGACTTTGTGCTGCGTTTTTTCTAATACGCTCTCAAATTTACCAGCGAGATCTTGAAAACGCTTCAAGTGGGGATTTTTCTGCCGCCGCAGAGGGAGGCGGCGGGATGTTCTGACGCTGAGGCAAAAATTAGATGCTTTCCCCCCACCCCCACTGGGTGTCCTGTTGCCCGTTTCACGTCCATTTAAACCAGCAGCATTGCTTTGGTGCTTTAATGATCTAATTTACAAACTGAACTCACCAACTATATTGCTTCCTAAACACAATACCCCACACAAAGTGATTCAGTGGTTCCTAAAACAATAAATCCAAATACTACGCAAGAATCAAACCTTTCATTTGATCGTACCCAGTGACGCAGTCAACTAAATCCACAAACAGGAAGTGCTGGGGTTTCCCCTCCCAAACGCCAGAGCAAAGGAGCAACCAGAGGCGATTAGTGAACACAAAATATATGATAATAATCATAATTATTATCTTTAACTTCATAAATAAAATAAACATTTTCTAATGATCCAATGGTGTTTAATTTAAATTACACATAACTGCAATAAATTGCAGTAATAATGTCACCATAATGTGCTACACTACGTTACAATAGTCATGTTAAATGTAGGCATTGTTAATAAATGTTAAATGTTATTATGATTACATCATAGGTGAATAAATATCGCATCAACTTAATGAAACACATTGAACTAACAGGTTTCTTCAGTTTTATACTTATATATACTTTCAAATCAACCTGGAGCAGCTTTCCAACAATAATCTCATTTTATTGTGGGGTGAAAGAAAAGCCTGTCCAAAAGAGTAACACACATATTTCTTAATTGTTTCACTTTAAATCATGAATAAATTTGCATCTCCACCTTTTTGTGGGATTCCCAACAAAACTTTGGTAATATCTATTTGACGTCTGTACTAGGTTGCAATAATGTTAACATTAATATTCCTATAAGTAGGAAACCCTGAGCCTGGTAATCACTGTGTCCTGTGGCTCTGTAGACTTGAAATCTCCGTTTCTCAAAGATTGACGTTCGTGGGGCCTCAGAGCAGCGAATAAAAGTGTCCTAATTTACTTCCCTACTAAAATGAAAGATGTCCTGCATTGGAATGAGACCAGAAGAGGCAAAATATATATATATAAAAGTGAAAAACCCTACTGTCTAGAAAAGTTTGGTTAAAGGTGGCTGTGTGGAAAAATGTCAGCAAACACGTCACACCCGCAATCAGAAACAAACCAAACAAGTTAACAAAGCATGAAAACAACATAAGTATTAAGGTGCAGCGAAACAGCAGCAGGTGCTTTAGACTGATTAGTCAAAATTTGAAATATTTGGCTGGAGCTGAAAAGTTGTTTTATCTGCCAAAAGGCTGCAGAGCTGGATGGTGATGAGTGTCTGCAGGCAGTAGTGCGGCATGGTGGAGGTTTGGGGATTCGTTTCGACAAATTGTGTCTGAATGTCCCCGAAATGTATTATAAACCAGGACTTTGCCTCCAAACGCAGAACATTTAATGATATTAAAACAATCCCTGGAATAAACAAGCGCAGTGAAACATGGATGTGGGAATATTCAGGGGTTTCACAAAGTGTTAGCCCCGTTTCTCACTTTTTCCACATTCCAGCTTCTTTCTCAGGTTTTCTATATGGCTGTGACTGCATGACGCACCAATTACAGCCCCACAAAACACAAACACTGCTCTTGAAAAATATTTCCATTTGTAAAGAAGCGATTTGTATCACTGAACTGCTCATACAAAATTCAATTAATCATATTTTCCAGTCAGTGGTATTTATTGACACTTTCATTGAACTAACAGCAGAGAAAATAGTCCAAATAATAACCCTGACAACAGGGACAGGTTTTGTCCATTCCAGTCATTAATTGTAATTTTTCATAATAATAAATTGTAATTATCATAAGAAAAGTATTACAATAAATGATAAATGATACAATAAATGCCATGATGCAATAATTCGCTTTAAGGTGATTAAAGTGGAAACCGGACCTCAGATGTGTCTTGGTGCCACAAATACACCAACAAAGTGACCAAAGAATAAACTGAACATGAAAAGATAATAAACACAGTGTGAACAATGTGAGTCTAAATTAACAAAAAGAGACTGTACAGACCACATACACACACACACACATGAAGGTTGGCTGAAAACACCTACAATAAGCAGGTGATTACTGGCAATTACAATCAGAAAGCTGATTTGTAGCTGGACTGAAAGTAAAATGAAGCCACCTTCTCATTTTTGTTCATTGAAACTTTGGTACAAATATTGCTTTTGTTACAGCCCAGCCATTAGCTTGGCGATATTTGGCACAAACAATAGTTTTTCTTTTTGTTTATGAAGTTATGATTTGTTTACCTTTGTGATGGACCGAGCAGTAAAGGAACAGCCAGGCACCAGTTTTAAGTCAAAAATAATTGTTTTTTATTTAACCCAAACAACACTTGGGTAAATAATAGAAAAAATGACAAAAATTGGGCCCATAAAAGAGGTCAAAGTAACAGACATCAACTCATAATAACTCAAACAAACAGACCTAACTAACACAGACAAAAGGGGAAACTTAAATACTGGCTGATCAGGCCACATACAACACACTAAGGGGAAAATACACAAAACCTAACTGAAACTAACAGAAAAATCCCATTCCCCCCCTCTGGATGATGAGTAGTGGTATGAACCAATTTGCAGTCTCAGCTGGCTTGCTCCACCCCATCTCCACCTCTCTGCTCTCCTAAAGGATTGGAGCAGCCAGCCCTGAGGAAACTCAAAAACCAAACAAAGGTTAAATCAAGCATAACACAACAATGTAGACTAAAATGTGCGCACTTATTCCAGAATACAATGCCATGTGTTGCCTTCTAAACAAAAACCAGTTATTCTGTAAATTGAATCCTAGACTTAAAGAAACCCAAATATAAGTGAGGTGAACCCATTTGTAGTGAGAGTGAATGTGAACCTGTTGCGTGTGGTGAAAGTGAATGTTACCACATTTGTGTGGCTGTCACTGCAGCCATCACACACTCCCCCTCTTCAGATCTCTCGCTGGGACAGCGAGAGAGGCAGTCTGCGATGCAGTTGTCCTTGCCCGGGATATGGTGGATGGTGAATCGAAATGGTTGGATGGCAAGGTACCATCGCGTAATCCTTCCATTAGTATCTTTCATCTTCTCTATCCATTGGAGAGCTTTATGGTCGGTTTCTAAGGTAAACTCTCTGCCAAGAAGGTAGTACTTGAAGGAATCCAGGGCCCATTTAATGGCCAGTGCCTCTTTCTCAATGGTTGAGTATCGTACTTCCCTGGGAAACAGCTTGCGGCTAATAAAAGCCACTGGATGGCGCTCTCCAGGGGGTCCCTGCAACAGAACAGCTCCCAAACCTCTCTCAGAGGCATCAGTCTGTAGAATAAAAGATCTCTCAAAATCAGGGCTGTGCAGGACTGGACTCTTACTAAGAGATTGCCGTAGGTCTTGAAAAGCGGTTTTGGCCTCCTCTGTCCAGATGATCTTGATGGGGCTTCGGGAACCAGTGAGGTCCGTTAATAGCGCGGCCCTGGCCGAGAAATGAGGGATAAAACGATGATAGAACCCTGCCATACCCAGAAAGGATCTTAACTGTTTTCTGGTCTCAGGCAGAGGGCAGGCCTCTATAGCGGTAATTTTATTTATTTGAGGCTTTATCACTCCATTTCCTATAACAAACCCCAGGTACTCAGTTTCAGTTTTGGCAATCACACACTTGGCTGGATTAATAGTCAACCCTGCAGACTGGAGGCACTCCAACACCTTCTCCAGACATTTCAGGTGATCTTCCCAGGTAGAACTGAAAATGACTATGTCATCAAGGTAGGCTGCAGCAAAATCAGACATGTCAGACAGTACCTGATCCATCAGTCTCTGGAATGTTGCCGGGGCACCATGTAGTCCAAAGGGCATGACTTTAAACTGGAACAGGCCCCACGGTGTCCGGAAAGCAGTAAGCTCTTTTGACCGTGCCGTCAGAGGTACCTGCCAATAACCCTTGCAGAGATCTATGGTTGTTAAATATCTGGCCTTCCCAATCCGCTCCACCATGTCATCAATGCGGGGAGCTGGATATGAATCAAACTGTGTTATTCCATTCAAATACCTGAAATCAATGCAGAAACGTATGCTGCCATCCTTCTTTGGCACCAAAACCACTGGATGGCACCACTCGCTTCTTGATGGTTCAATGATTCCGAGTGACAGCATCAGATCGACTTCCTCTTTCAGTGAAACCAACAGACGCTCAGGTATTCTGTAACTCAACCTTCTCACAGACGCTCCATCTTTTAATACTATGTCATGCTGGACAAGGTCTGTTTTACCAGGATTTCCCTGAAACATATTTGAGTTGCACAGATTTCTCACCTGAGCCTGCCTTTCTTCCGAGAGGTGGTCCAGAACCAGTAATTGAGGTGAGGGCTTTGGCAGGTACTGGTTATCCTCTTCCTCCTCCTCTGTCACATCTTGAATAAGAAAAACATCTGCCTTTGGCCTCTCCACCCATTCTTTAAGCAGGTTGACATGGAGCACTCTGGTGGAACGGGGCTGATCTGGAATGGCAATCTTGTAGGTTGTGTGCCCCAGTTTGCTCTGGATTTCATACGGACCTTGCCATTTCGCCAACAGTTTACTGTCGGCACTGGGAAGGAGCACCAGCACTTTCTGGCCAGGACTGAAAGACCTCTGGCGCGCCGACTGGTCATACCAGTTTTTCTGATGTTTCTGTGCTTCTTCCTTATGAGCTTGGGCCAACGCCATCATCTTTTCCAGTCGTTCCCGCATCTGAACAACATAAGAGACAACATTTACAGCTTGAGATTTTTCCTTGTCACCCTCCCACGTCTCCCTTAACAGAGATAGGGGACCCCGGACCTCATAGCCATACAGCAATTCAAAGGGTGAAAAACCAGTAGAGGCCTGCGGCACTTCTCTATATGCAAAGAGAAGGTAAGGTAGCCACTGGTCCCAGTCTGTACCGGTTTCATCGACAAACTTGCGCAACATTTGCTTCAAGGTCTGATTGAAGCGCTCTGTCAGGCCATCTGTCTGAGGATGGTATGGAGTGGTCTTCAGGCTCTTAATTCCAAGGAGTTGGTACACCTGCTTCAACAAAGTGGACAGAAAATTAGTTCCACAGTCAGTGAGAATTTCAGTTGGAAACCCAACTCGTGAGAAGAGCTGTATGAGACAGAAGGCAACTGCTTTAGCTTTTATTGATTTCAAAGGAAAAACCTCTGGATACTTTGTAGCATAATCCAGGATCACCAACATGTAACGATTACCTGATTTACTTCTTTCTAGGGACCAACGATGTCCATTCCCAGCCGTTCAAACGGGGTGTTGATGATTGGTAAAGACTGGAGAGGAGCTCTGGGGGGAATTCTTAGGGAAGACTTTTGGCACTGAGGGCAGCTTTTGCAGAACAGAGCCACATCAGATCGTATTCCAGGCCAATCAAAATATTTTCTGATGCGGGCCATTGTCTTGTGTTGTCCAAGATGACCAGCCCATGGAATGGAATGTCCTAAAGACAGCACTACCTTCTGGACTGGTTCAGGAACCACCAACTGCACTGCTGACCCCTGCTGACGATATAGGATGCCATCGTTCAGAAAAAATTCCCCCAGGCCGTTCAAACCTCGTTCAGGACGTGTATTTCCCTCTGCTTTCTGAAATAAAGATGTCAGAGCTGGATCCCTGTGCTGCATTTCTCTGATGTCCGTGGGGATTTTAAACCCCAAAGGTAACTCAGGCTCAGAGCTAAAAGGTGATTTAACAACAGTGTGTTGAAATTTCTCTTGCCGTCGCTGTCTGCGGGACTTGCGAGACTTCCCGGGTGTGGTCTCCAGGTCCGCATCATAAAAAGGCAAGGCGCAGAGTGGTTGTATAAACTCCTCTCTCCTTTTAGCTCCAAATCTGGTTAATGCAACATTGCACATATTGCTGGAATTCAATAAATCACATAACACAGGCAGATCTTGACCCAGTACTGCAGGAAATGGCAGATTCTCAGCCACACCAATATTTAGAAGATAAAGTTGGTCTTGTACTTTAATATACAAGTCTGCTGTTTGATATGACAACTCATCCCCATGAATGCAGCGGACAGGAATTGTTTCCACATTAACTTTATTTGCTGGAACAAAGTCTCTGTGCACCAGGGTTTGGGTACTTCCTGAGTCAATGAGTGCCTTTAATTGTTTACCCTCAACTTCAATTGAGGTCGTCCTTAAACCAAACGCCACTTTAGAGTCCACACTTTGTCTGGGCACAAAACACATTTGTGTTATCTTTGTGGAGTTCTTCGGGCACATTGGTTTTGTGTGTCCTTCCATCCCACACAGATAACAAATCACCGTCTTGGCTGGGACTCTTAATGGTTCATTCAATGACTGGACCTTTAGAGGTTTACTCACCCCTGTCTTTTGGTAATAGGGAACAGGTCTTGCAACCTCCCTCATTTTCCATGCTTTTTGACTCCAGGGTTGTCCTTTTTTTCGTGCTGCCACAAACACGTCAGCCAGCTGTGCAGCCTCTGCAGCCGACTTTGGGTTATGTTCTTTAATCCATATCTGCAACTCAGGAGACAGCATTCTTAAGTATTGTTCCAAAATGATTATTTCACCGACCTCATGCACAGTTTTTTGTCTTGGCATCACCCACTTTCCATATAACTCCTTCAATCTTGCATACAATTCTTTTGGATTCTCCTCAGGTTTTACTTCCAATGATCGAAATCTCAATCTGTATGTTTCAGGATTAATGTCGTACTTTTGAAGCACCGCTTCTTTAACTTTATCATACTCCAAAGAGTCATCCATATCCATGTGAACATACGCACCTCTTGCTTTGCCAGTGAGTAATGGAATCAGATAAAAAACCCAATCTGCTTTTTTCCACCGGCAAACTAGAGCCATGCGTTCAAATGTTGTTAGAAAATGTTCAATGTCATCCTCATCCATCAGTTTTTCAAGTCTCGGTTCATGAGAGTAAAACTGACCTGAGGGAGCATGCCTTTGCTCATTATTACAGCAGGTGGGCTCATCACCTTCATTTGATTCTACATCAGATTGTTGAGACTCATCCAATTGAAGCTCACGAGCAGGGTTGGTACGCGCTTGCACTTCCACCTGTAGCAGCTGAAATTGGTGTCGCAATGCTCTGAAGCACTGTTCCTGCCGATTAAACTCCTCCCTTCGTCTTGCTTCCTGGGCTTCCTGCTGGCCCATATGAGAACGAAGAATGGAAATCACTTCTGATATTGTGGGTTCCTTACCCTCATTACTATCCACCCCTCCAGAGGCTCCATTTTCCTCTCCAACTTGCTCCTCCATTCCGACAGGCTGGTTTTGAGGTTCTCCTTTTTGTCCTTTGGCACTCCTTCCTGCTCTTTGCATGGCTTGGTAAGGGGAGAGGGCTACAAAAAAAAAATAATAATAACTGGTGCCTTTAACTGCAAGATCCCACTCCTGACACCACTGTGATGGACCGAGCAGTAAAGGAACAGCCAGGCACCAGTTTTAAGTCAAAAATAATTGTTTTTTATTTAACCCAAACAACACTTGGGTAAATAATAGAAAAATGACAAAAATTGGGCCCATAAAAGAGGTCAAAGTAACAGACATCAACTCATAATAACTCAAACAAACAGACCTAACTAACACAGACAAAAGGGGAAACTTAAATACTGGCTGATCAGGCCACATACAACACACGAAGGGGAAAATACACAAAACCTAACTGAAACTAACAGAAAAATCCCATTCCCCCCCTCTGGATGATGAGTAGTGGTATGAACCAATTTGCAGTCTCAGCTGGCTTGCTCCACCCCATCTCCACCTCTCTGCTCTCCTAAAGGATTGGAGCAGCCAGCCCTGAGGAAACTCAAAAACCAAACAAAGGTTAAATCAAGCATAACACAACAATGTAGACTAAAATGTGCGCACTTATTCCAGAATACAATGCCATGTGTTGCCTTCTAAACAAAAACCAGTTATTCTGTAAATTGAATCCTAGACTTAAAGAAACCCAAATATAAGTGAGGTGAACCCATTTGTAGTGAGAGTGAATGTGAACCTGTTGCGTGTGGTGAAAGTGAATGTTACCACATTTGTGTGGCTGTCACTGCAGCCATCACAACCTTCTTTGTTTTGCTCTCACCGTTTAAAGCCACAGTAAAGCCCCAAACAAAACGGATTCAAATTGCCTTTTATTAAAAAAATCCCCTCCTCTAAAACCCGCGCCGCGCCTTGATGAACGAGGCCGTCTCCAAGCAACATGAGCCGGCGCTGTCACTCCGCTCGATACCTCAGACTTCATCTGTTGTTCCAGTGGCTCCATGGGAACAGGTAATCAAGTTTGGTGAGCTATTGTCTTGGAACGGCAGCTACCTGCCCGGTAATTGAAAGTGAGCGAGTGTGATGTGGAAAGAGTGTGGCAAGATTTTTGCAGGGCTGAGGGAGACGTGACGGTGGGAGAGGGGTGGAGGGCTTAGGTGGAGGAGGAGGGAGACGGGTTTATGAAGCGTGTGCTTTTTGTGTGTCTGCAGCCGGGCTGTCAGAGAGAAAAGGACGGTGTCAGTGAAAAGCTCGCTGTCCCCTCGGATTCCTCTAGCGGTGATGGCTATTGGTGTTCCTCCTCCCCCGGCAAGCTGCTGCACTGTCATCGCAGCCGACACACACACACACACACACACTTCTGCACACAGTCCTCTGAGGCAGCATCCTGGCTCTAAAAGTATTAGGTTTGTTTTTTTTTTGGGATGCATAGACTCCCACAATCCTTCACACAGCTGTGCTCGTTTTTATTTTTATTTTTCTGAAACATTAACGCTGCACATTCCCGCACATGCATGACTTATTGTATACAACGCTTTACGTGGCATCCGTTATGGCGCCGGCACAATGACAACAAGGTCATGCCTCGAGGAGGTGAGCATTTTTCCAAAAGTGACACTGTAATGCTGCTGCTGCTGCTGTAACAGAGAGAGGGAGACAAAATGAGATTTATGAATCTCCCTCTAGTTGCTCATTCTTGACATTTTCAGCTCAGTAGGTGGCTGGAAATCCTTTCAGCATAACAATGTTGTTTCAAAAGCAGGACATCAATTGGTGCTTTTTTTTTCTTTGCACGTTGCTGCGTGTACAGGTGGAGAATCCATTTCAAATGTCCTGAATCCAGTTTGTCATAAGATTTACGTATTCAATGTGTAACTTTACTTGTTGTTTTGGATTGACAAATTTGAGTTCCGTATTTATTTTTGTCATACTTTGACTGTTTTTGCTTTACCTTCTTGTTCTGATTTGAATGTTAGTCTTTGTTAGAACCCTACGATCAAATAATTGGTTATTACTGACAGTTCCTCGGACTCGACTTAAGAGGAAAGGAGATCGAGCTTTTTCTGGTGCTGCTCCTGTTTTGTGGAATAACTTACCTTTCCAGATTAGATCTGCCCACAGCCTGGATAATTTTAAATCGCTTCTTAAAACTAATTTTTACCCTTTGGCATTTAATTGATGTATTGTTTTGTGCTCTGTTTTGTCATTTGTGTTATCGTTCTTGTGCAGAACGATGTAGTTTTATACCTGTTTTAAAGTGCTATATAAATAAATTTGACATTGACATTGGTTTTGTGTCTGGTCTTCTGAAATTTGTCTCACTTATTTGGTAATACAACCAGAAAATGAGAAGACAATTTTTTTTTTTTTACTTTCACAAAAAGAGTAAAGGTAAAAGGGCAAAATGTTAAAGCCCAGGTTTAATAAGTACATTCATTGCTCTCATTGTATTTTCTGATTACAACTTGATACCAAAAAAGTGCTAAAACTCATTTTTGTGCGCTTTCACCGTAGTTTTCTATGGTCTACTGTACTCTAAAGAGTATTTGGAAAGTGTAAAATTGTCTCGATGTGGTTTGACCTGTTGAAGTATTTTAGATTTCAAACTAGGCATCATTACATACAGCGCAGACTCTGAAAAAGCCTTTTGATACAGCACTGATTGGAAGCTACAAAGCCAATGCTAGCGTTAGCACTGTTAGCAGCTAACAGTTAGCCAGCTCACAGGGCTAAGACACAGTTTGTAAGGTAATTGTCACTCTGTTGAAGTTTTTTTTTTTCTTACTCTTTAATGCTTTGAGTTTTGTCGACCAGGCTGCTACAAGATGTGGAACTGCTTGTTTCTGTCATGTGCAACAAAATTCAACTGGCCCACTTTTAGTCTTTCATTGTATATATTTGTATTATATCTATATTGATGCTTTCTTATTTTATTATTGGAGCTTTGCAACAAAATTTCTTTCAATATGTAAATTTTTAAACATACAATTTAATGACAATAAAATATGCCTGTATATGTCTCTTTCAAGTCACTTTTAAATGGAATAGTATGTAACCTGCGAAGGTACATCCTATTTAAATTGTGAGGACCTTTATATTTTATGCCTTTCTTGAGTTTACAGGGGATTTTGTTTTGTTGTTTTCAGAAAATTATCCATATTACCTCCAACTGTAATAAACCGTAACATGATGGAATGGTTTGGTGTGTGTTTTCATACTCGTGAAATCAGATTAAAATCATTTTCGAACTTGGTAAAAACCGGATCATGTTGGAACTGCAGAACTCTACAACAATAATCACGTCTGAGGTGTGTGTTTGTTGTCCCGGTGATGTCCTGAGGATTTAACTATCATAAATTGCATGTACAATGCTCAGAGAAGAAACCGACACATTGTGCGATCGGTCGAGACAGAAAATGGCTCTTCCCCACGTCAATCATTTTCCCACTTCGCCACAGTGCAAGCCCTGATTGCCCACGCCTCTTGTTTAAGTGTCATTGGGCTATCGTCACAGCTTTTTGCTTCTGTCTTGATCCGCTGACAGCTGTGTGAGTGTAGATATTTTTATCTTAGAAACAGCATAACGAAGCCGTTACTACACTCCATAGACAAAGACGTGATGTTCATGGTGTGAATGCATTGCGTACTGTACAAGAACTAAAAACCAAAACAATACAAATGCAATTGTACCATTACTTCTGCTGTCTTAACTTTGTCGTGGTTGAAAGGTTAATTGTACTAACTGCCTGTCATGAGGCGGTGGTTTTCCGGTGAGTGAAGACGCAGGCAGGACCCAGGATGTAGCGAAAATGATGAATTTAATGACCAAGAACTCTCACAAGGAACAACAGGGAAACAGCACGAGGAAAACTGGAAGCACGGAGAAGGTGACATCAATAGACGTATCAATTGACATACAGTTGACAAGGACCCGACGAAGAACACAGACAACAGGGGAGACTAAATACACACGGGGCAATCACGGGAACGAGACACACCTGGGAGACAATCAACGGGGAAAGACGCAGAGACAGGACTAACAGGGAACAGGATCACACAGAAACTCAAAAATAAACACATGGAAACACTGATCATGACAGTACCCCCTCCTCAAGGGGCGACTACCAGGCGCCCAACAAAAGAGTCCAAAAAACAACCCAACAGGGTGGGCGGAGGGGCGACGGCAGGAGGGCCAGAGTCCAGAAAACAAAAACCAGATCCCAACAGGGTGGGCGGAGGGGCGACGGTAGGAGGGCCAGAGTCCAGAAAACAAAACCAGATCCAAAACGAAACTCTTACACCGCAAAGCCCTCCGGGGGCCGACCACGGCACAGGAGGTAGACCTCTCGTGGGAGGTCCGGCGGGCGGCGACGCAGGAGGCGGAGCTTGAGCCGCGGTGGGCGGCGACGCAGGAGGCGGAGCTTGAGCCGCGGTGGGCGGCGACGCAGGAGGCGGAGCTTGAGCCGCGGTGGGCGGCGACGCAGGAGGCGGAGCTTGAGCCGCGGTGTGCCGGTCGGAGCGCCGGCTGCTGCAGGCGCTGGAGACTGGGGTTCGGGCGGAGCAGAGGCCGTGGGCTCGGGCGGAGCAGAGGCCGGGGAACCGGCAGGACGGCCGGCTGGAGTCTCGGGAGGAGCACCGGGGAGCTGCGCACCGGCAGCGGACTCGGGGAGCTCTGGCGGAGCGCCGGCTGCTGCGGGCGCTGGGAGCTCTGGCGGAGCGCCGGCGGGCGCTGGGAGCTCTGGCGGAGCGCCGGCGGGCGCTGGGAGCTCTGGCGGAGCGCCGGCGGGCGCTGGGAGCTCTGGCGGAGCGCCGGCGGCTGCGGGCGCTGGGAGCTCTGGCGGAGCGCCGGCGGCTGCGGGCGCTGGGAGCTCTGGCGGAGCGCCGGCTGCTGCGGGCGCTGGGAGCTCTGGCGGAGCGCCGGCTGCTGCGGGCGCTGGGAGCTCTGGCGGAGCGCCGGCTGCTGCGGGCGCTGGGAGCTCTGGCGGAGAGCCGGCTGCTGCTCTGGCGGCTGAGCTCTGGCGGAGCGCCGGCGGGCGCTGGGAGCTCTGGCGGAGCGCCGGCGGGCGCTGGGAGCTCTGGCGGAGAGCCGGCTGCTGCGGGCGCTGGGAGCTCTGGCGGAGAGCCGGCTGCTGCGGGCGCTGGGAGCTCTGGCGGAGAGCCGGCTGCTGCGGGCGCTGGGAGCTCTGGCGGAGAGCCGGCTGCTGCGGGCGCTGGGAGCTCTGGCGGAGAGCCGGCTGCTGCGGGCGCTGGGAGCTCTGGCGGAGAGCCGGCTGCTGCGGGCGCTGGGAGCTCTGGCGGAGAGCCGGCTGCTGCGGGCGCTGGAGACTGGGGCTCGGGCGGAGCAGAGGCCGGGGGACCGGCAGGACGGCCGGGCGGAGTCTCGGGCGGAGCGCCGGCTGCTGCGGGAGCTGGGAGCTCGGGAAGGACGCTAGGGGACTCTGGAAGGACGCTAGGGGACTCTGGAAGGACGCTAGGGGACTCTGGAAGGACGCTAGGGGACTCTGGAAGGACGCTAGGGGACTCTGGAAGGACGCTAGGGGACTCTGGAAGGACGCTAGGGGACTCTGGAAGGACGCTAGGGGACTCTGGAAGGACGCTAGGAAGCTCTGGAAGGACGCTAGGAAGCTCTGGGGGGACGCTAGGAAGCTCTGGGGGGACGCTAGGAAGCTCTGGAGGGACGCTAGGAAGCTCTGGAGGGACGCTAGGAAGCTCTGGAGGGACGCTAGGAAGCTCTGGAGGGACGCTAGGAAGCTCTGGAGGGACGCTAGGAAGCTCTGGGAGCTGCACGCCGGCAGCGGGCGCAGGAAGCTCGGGGAGCTGCACGCCGGCAGCGGGTGCAGGAAGCTCGGGGAGCTGCACGCCGGCAGCGGGTGCAGGAAGCTCGGGGAGCTGCACGCCGGCAGCGGGTGCAGGACAGGGTGACCAGGCTGTGGCGGCTGGAGACGGGCAGGCTGTGGGAAGAGACGGAGCTGGCTTGGGTCTCGCTGCCAGCACAGCCTTTACCGTCTCCAGCTCCAGTTTTACCTCCTGGTAAAAATCCTCCAAGCCCAACCCAGGAAGGAGCTGGATCCACCTGTCTAGGTGGATCACCATCCGAATGGCGGCGTTGAGGCGGGTGAACGGAGAATATGGTTTCTTTAATTCCTCGTCGTATCTCCTGATCTCCCTAAACAGGGAACGACGGTCTGCTGGGTCCATGACGTTGGCGCGTCTCTCACCGGTACTGGTCGGGTCCTTCTGTCATGAGGCGGTGTTTTCCGGTGAGTGAAGACGCAGGCAGGACCCAGGATGTAGCGAAAATGATGAATTTAATGACCAAGAACTCTCACAAGGAACAACAGGGAAACAGCACGAGGAAAACTGGTAGCACGGAGAAGGTGACATCAATAGACGTATCAATTGACATACAGTTGACAAGGACCCGACGAAGAACACAGACAACAGGGGAGACTAAATACACACGGGGCAATCACGGGAACGAGACACACCTGGGAGACAATCAACGGGGAAAGACGCAGAGACAGGACTAACAGGGAACAGGATCACACAGAAACTCAAAAATAAACACATGGAAACACTGATCATGACACTGCCTATTCAAATAATAGTTAAACACCTTTGTGCTGCTGTTCCTCTGTACTTCCATTTTGTTATTTTAAACAAATTTGTGTACTTCTGCACCTCTTTTCCTCTGTATCCAAATCTCACTTTCAGTTTAGCTTAATGCTGCATATGATTATCTGCATTGCACTCTAGTATATTGGCTCTGGTCTCCGTTTGGGCCATTCGCTCTGATGAAATATTGGGGATCATGACCCCTGCCTAAACCAAAAGCAATTCTAATCGACCATTTGCTGGTATATATTATTTACTGGAGTCGTTTCCTTACAGCAAGCTTTGGGTAGATCAAAGAAAAATACTCTAAATCTTGCCAAGGTCACCGAAAGGTTTGAAACTTTCCCTGGCGAGTGTTGACTGTGCCCTGGTTTTCTGAGAACTAGAAAAAGTAATGACAACCAAGGCAAAGGACACTGAAATGAACCAAAGCCCAGACCGCTCTTCCCCTTTACTCTCCTGTTATGATCATTACCGCTGACTACTGCCCTGGCACGGGTCTTTTAATCCAATTTCTACCGTCCTATCAAGTTAGAAACATATTTTCAAATGGGCCCGAAACGGGCAGTTTTAAAAACATCTGCTGGCGTGTAGCCGGAGCATGAATAAATGATCGTGGCTTGTAAACGTACTCATCAACACGACGTGAAAAGCATCTCATAAATGCAGCCCATTTAGTGGGTTTTTGGATCAGAGCAACCCTCGCTGCTGAGGACAGGCCAAGCTGAAAAAGGAAGGCGCTTCACGGGCGCAAAGCCTCCGATTGAGGGCGCAGAGAGGGCCAGGAAGGGAGGAGTGCCAACGCTTGCCTTCGGTGTCCACCTCAAATCCCTTCATCCTGTCCCTCCTCCTCTTCTTTTCCCAGCAGCTGGCCGGTCTTTTACCCCGTCGGAGAAAGACCTCTGTGTGCGCTCTGGTTAAGAACAGAGACCCCGTCCATGAATTCACACCTGCTGCCTCCTCTTCCTTTTCTCTCCAGTCGTTCCCCCCTTCACTTCCTGTCCTCTCTCCAGAGTCGCCACTTTACCCCCAATCATCCCTGGTTCTCTTTATGTTTTCTTCATATTTTCCACAGAGCTAACACTTACCGCTCTCCTCCTCTCCCTCTCCTGATCCAGCTGTCAGTCGCGTCTCCGCTTTCTCTGGGCCAGTTATTATTGACTCAGAGTGGCATGCCGCTGAGACGATAGCAGCAGTCCTCGTGGGGAACTCATTATGTACAGATATGGAGCACCAAGTCCACACCGCAATGTCAACAGCATCTGACTGCAGGGGAATTAGAAGCAGGAGACACCTTAAATGAGGCCCGGCGACTCCCACCGCATCTAAACACGCTGCTGCTCGTTACAAATGAACCCCTGTAAAGTCGCAAATGGATGGATTGGGTCAGCATGGAGATCCTCCTGTCTTAGTTTACTCTCAGCATTCTGGTTCTTTGGTTTGCGGCACTGTCAATCTCTGTTTAACATGAAATCAGAAATATTTCAATTCAACAGCATGACATACATTTCATTTTACTCACCCAGGTTACCGATAATTCAAAAATGAAGGAGAGGTAGACTCGCGAGGTCGTTTTTTATTTAAAAATAATGTTTGTCTGAAGGAGTTTTTTTTCCCCGACAACCAGAAACAAGAAACTTTCCTGGAAACTGAGAAGCGTCTGTGTGGGAGGAGGTCAGAAACACAGACACAGATGATTTGTTGGAGCTGCGGTGCACAACCAGACCAAGCTTAAGTTCAGAGGTCACTGCTTCTTTAAATATGTGGGATGTTTACTGGAACAAATACTACTATATTAGTGGAACTGTAGTAATCCCAAACAACTAAATGGAGACTTTAAAGGGTGGAAAAGAAGAAGACACATAATTCCCCAATATACATATTTCAATTTAAAGAAATAAATGCTAGTAATTAAATATTAGAATTGATTGTTTGTGATTCAAAATGTCCTGCGTTTGTTTAATTCTATCATTTAAAGAAATGTATCATCAGAAAGAATATCAAATATAGAGTATTAGGACATTGCTGAGAAATAAAAATAAAATAAAAATAAAAATATTGGGAAAAAGTCTTACAAGAATAAAGTCAAAATAATAGAATAAAGTCATAGAGTTGAATTGTGACTTTATTCTTGTAAAATTACAACTTAATTCTCATAATTTTATTTATTTTTTCTTAATATGGCCCTAATTCTGTTCTACATGTAACTCTGTCATATTTTTGTCTTAGACACTTATTTCAAAGAAGGAACGAAGCATTTCCAGAGCTGCCATGTTGGGTTGACGGCTAACAGCAGCTGCTAACCGGCTAGCTCGACAACAGTAAAAACATCAAAAAGCCTCTTTTACCTTGACGTCTCTTGTAATGGAACATTTTATCGAGTTGTTTATCAAAGTACGCCCCGTTCACACTGCCGGTTAGCTAGCTGAAAGAAGCCTCCTACACTTTCTCCTTGATAAAAGACCATATAAGATAATGATAATGCTAAAAGAGCTAACGGGACTCTCGTAAAAGGCTTGAAATTGCTTTTAGATTTGGACTACCTAATTGGTTAATACCCAGAGGGGCGTTATTTTGTCACAGTCGCGTTTACCGCTAGTTAGTCTGAGAGGAGCTAAAGACTAGAGATTAGCCTTCTCAACATGAACCATACGGCAGCAACGTCCCACCCAGACAGGAAAGCAGCAGCTCTTGTTTCTTGGTCTGAGGGTGACTGACCAAGAAATCTATCACCCAGATGCAACTGGCATCTTATATGGGGGAAGAAATCCCAGCAGTGAGATTCCCAGGGAAAACATTAACATGTGTAAACAGCAAGCCTTTATCCTGACAGCAAGGGGCAGACTACTTAACTCTACCCACCTCCTCGTTGTGCCTTGACAGCCTTCCCGGATCATTTATCAGCTCCTTTGTCTCGTGCTTTCTGGCGTGTAGCTTTCAGCTGCGCTGTCTATTAGCACCTCCAACTTTCTTCCCTCTGCGGCTTCTGCTGTCGGTCGGCATCCCTCTTCGGTGCTGTCAGCTCTGCTACTCCTGAGTTTTTTTTCCCAGTGTTCCTTTCTGCTATATACGCCATTGGTTCCTTCCACACCTAACTCCTTGATTGGCTGAACGAGGGAGAAGCATCATTAGCAGGCCCCACTACTCCGTCTTCTTTGCAGTTCATAAATTCTTCAAATTACTTGCTCTCGAGGCCAAACCCTTAACGTTAATCAGGCCTGTTACACAAAACGATAACCATACTTCTCCAAGCTCTAACCACAGACAAGCTGCATTTACAAGGGGGATAATGTTTATATTATTTATTATCCTACATCCACAGTCAAGAATCTATGACGACTTGTCATGAGGACCACCATAAAATCATTAAATTATGAAAATAAAATCATGAAATTCTGAGAATAGTCACAATATTACAAGTCACAAAACAATAAAGTGGGAGTAAGACGAGAATAAAATGACTTTTTGTGTATTACTTTGACTTTATTGTCATAGGAGTTCATTCTCAACATGTTATGACTTTATTCTCCAAGTTTTAGACAACTACATATTCTGGTCCTGATGTTCTGTCATAAGAACCAGGGCAGGTTTTTCTTTGGCTAATGCTTAAACCAGGAAGGTAATGGACTTTGCTGTCTGAAACTGGATCTATTGAGTTTGTGGCTGCATATTATGGGAATAAAGAGTCATAATGGTGTTAAAACAATAAACTGCAAAATGTACATTATTCTAGTGGGTCCGTTACAGATCACATTAGGGGTCCATGAAACCATTAATCTCAGAAAACAGGCAGGATGATATAAAACCTCAAACTGGGAAAGAAAGTATTCAATAAGCTTAAGGCTTTTATTACTTAAAGTTCAACATTTTACAATAGATATTTACAGCAACTTTACATTACCTTTGTATAATGGAGTATAAGGGCCACGCTCATAAAAACATACAAAATTAAAAATTACAAGAATAAAGTAATAAAGTTACGTGAATTAAGTCTTAATATTATGAGAATAAAGTTGAGATAATAAGAATAAATGAACACGTTTGGATATATTTTAGTCAGAAGAATAATTGTGGATTTCAATAGAAAACGTAATAAGTGAGGAACAACAAGTAGAACGGTTAGAAAACAGCTACTGATACAATTTAAAATGACTAGAGACACATCTTCAGTAAATACTATCTGGGGCAGTTGTAGCCAAAATGTGTAAATGTTCAACACAGGAAATGACTGGAAGAATGTTAGGATTAAAGTTTGCTGTTAGTAATTACTTAAAATGAACTTATTGCACTACACCTCTGTTAAGGTGTACATGCCTTATTTTAAATTAGTCTGCACAAGTACATGTGTATGGAAAGCTTCTTGTCAGTAAATTGGTTTTCACAGAGTTATGAGTAAAACATATATTTTATATAAATTGCTTGTACTGGTGGGGTTTGTAATTGAAAGAAAAAAAAACGGCTTGTGAAATGTCTGAGTGGCCGGTAAATTATTTCCTCCACCATCCACTGTGGCTGGTGGAGAAACTGTTTAATTTCCACCCCAGGGTTGAAAAGAAGGGGTGACCAGGGTCTCCACATGTTCCCAACACAACATTTACAGCGTTGTGCTAAAAGAACATCCGCTTCCAGAGAACTCGGCAGATGCAACCCCACCTGGGCCGACAGATTGGCGGTGGGCCAAGGAAACGAGGGACATCTCAGGGTCACCAGAGGCTCGACCTCTGCGGCACAAAAAGAGCTCTTTGACAGGATCTTTACCTTGAAAGGCGGTGATGGAAAAAACACCAGGGGGTTGTGAGAAGCAAGAGCTACATTTCACAAGCACAAAAAAATTTTTGTTTCCCCTTTTTTTTTTTTTTTACCTTTGTGGCGGAAATCTGTTGTCAAAGAAAAAAATCACCCTGATGCTTCTTGTTGTGTGTGACTGGAACCAACCATTCTGCACCGTCACTAAATCAGTTGTTTTCAATGGAAGTGGTAGAAATCAAGGTGATTCAGGTGATTCAAATTATTTATTTATTTTTCATACACCATCCCTCTTATTAATATATAAGTTGTTGGTAAGGGGATGAAGGCTCAAAGGCTTTTGGTTTAAAGTTTCTTCCTCTTGAAAGCAGTGACATCCACACACCCACATGGACCAAAACCGTACAGTGAAAAGAACATGTGCAGCAGAAAAACATATTTCTATTTTTCTTTTTTTTTTTTTTTTTACAGATTTTGTTTTTTTTTACTGAGAAAAGTTTTACCCTTACATTCTCCATCCATCCATTTTCTTACACCCTTGTCCCTCGGTGGGGTCGGGAGGGGTGCTGGTGCTTATCTCCAGCTAGCGTCCCTTACATTCTGAAATATAAAATAATGCACAATATTTTATTGACACAAAGTCGTCCTATTTTGGAGGGAAAACGTATCTTTTAATCCAAAACAAATCAAAGAAAAATGTGGCGCTGTTTATTAACATAATTCAACTTAAAACAAAAAGTTTTATTCTTAACGTGCGACTGAAGGTCTGACAGCCTGAACAGTGTTTTCTTTGCAGTTCTTGGCTTTGACTAGGCCATTCTAACACATGAATATTCTTTCTCTATTGAAGCCAGTCGTTTTTAGCTCTGACATTTAGGGTTACTGTGCAGCTGGAAGTTGGACCAGTCCTGTTTTTTTTTTTTGTTTCTTCCATTATTGCCGTTCTGTTAGCTTCATCTATCTTCATTTACCTAACTTGTCTTCCAGTATGTTCTGCAAAAATGATCCCCACAGCATGATGCTTCCACCTCCGTGTTTGGGTTTAAATCTGTTGCCATTCACACGGCTGGTAACAAAATAGCAACTTAGCTGATTTTCTGAGTCTTTCCTTCAAATAGTGACTTTCTTCCTGCAACTCTGCTGTGGCGCTCAGGTTTGCTTTTTTAAACACTTTCCAAACTTTGATTTAACATTTTAGAGAATCATGAGGAATTTATCTCCACTTCCAAACACGCCCTACTATTGGGTTCATCACATAAAATTAATAAAATATAAAATTTGTACTGCAGTTATTAACCACATTGCCCACAGCCATTCACTCTAATTACATTTTTTAAAATCTAATTGCTTTCAGATAATTGTCCCTCTGAATTCGCAGTAGTCTTTGTATGATGACCATCAGATTGTACTGACTTTCTCTTCTTTCCTGTGCGGCGCAAATGCTGATCATAATGCATATTAAATATGTCATATAGAGCAAAGATATATGTTCAATATTTAACATCTCAAAGGGTTGAGAAGCGTCATATTTGTGACGATGTGAAGTTTCCTGTCTGGCAAGAAAAGCTGACTCTCAACTCACCGTAACCAAATCAACCTAATGCTAGAAATAAAGTTGACTGATTGAAAGAAATCTGCTTATTTTTTATTTTCCACACAAACGTTGGGGACCAATTCGACTCCCTCGCTATCAGGTCCTGCTACGACAGAATCAGAGTTATTCCGCATCCCAAATTGCTTCCGTTGTTTCTTATTGTACCAATCAGAGAATTTTGCACAAGCGACACCGTTCATCCGGATGTTTGACTCATTTTTGTTTTGTTTTTTTATTTCACTGATTTATTCATTTGTCTGCATGTGTGCCCACAGAGCTCGAGGACAGTTTAAAAGCGTAATCTAATCAATTAAAAACACAACAACATGTACTCTTTGCAGGATAATCGTCTCTTGCCAGACAAACGGTTTCTGAAAATAATCCCGTGCAGCCGGGAAGGCCTGAGGTAGAGCGGAGCGCTCCCAAAAACGCTCGTCTCTGCACGCTAGATTTCCGCTTACCTTCTGCTCGACTCCTCGCCCCTCACCTCCGCTTATCTGCTCGCAAGCTAAAAGCGTTCACAACAACTTCCAACCTCGTGCAAAGCAGCAGGTTCCACCCCCCCCAATCTTTGATTTGCGCCGCAACGACGTCCCTGTTTTACACGGGTCTATCTCTGCGACCAGAAACGAAGAACAAAACAAAACAAATTGCTTTTGCGCCGTGCATGTGTGTGTGTGTGTTTATTTTTTTTAGATAGATTAATTAACGCGGCTCAACTCATTAACTTCTGAATGAGTTTGCTTTATCGCGTGGAGCTTGTACTTGTGAGGCCTTACACAGCCGCGTCCCGTGATCCGTATGGAGCAACTCATCTAAAAGAATATCTAATTAAGTAATCAAGCCGCATGCATTTCTGTAGGCTGTCTGATGCCAAGTCATGCATGTACTTGCTGGTGCTGGAGGAAATAAATTAAGTTACAGAACGGAAGATTGGTGCGTGTTTGTGTCTCTGTGTGCGTTTACTTCTGCTTCACTTTCTCTATTATTCTCAACATCTAAGTTGACAAAAAAAAAAAAAAAAAGGGGAAGAAACCAGCTCGTCTTTTGGGCTGAGCTAAGACAAGCACAGAACAGAAGACGCTTTTATACCTTTTTACTGTTTTTTTTTCCATTCGTTTCAACTTGTCCCGGTTTCATCGTTTGCGAGCGAAGCGGACCTCTCTGTTCTCTTCTCTGAGCCGCGACATGACATGAGCTGCATTCCCGTCGATCCCTCATTATGCTGGTGGAAGTTAAAAATAAAGAAGAAGAGTTGGGGGGGGCTGTGGGGAGAAGAATCGGTTTTGTGTCTCGTCGTCGTTGTGGTTTCAGCCGCGCCGCAAACAAGAGCGGCTCTTTGATTTGCCCGTAAAGGCCGCTCCCTCTTGTCCCAACTCCCCCGAGCTGTAAACACATCCCCAATAAAACGCCGTCCACATCTGGAGCTATTAAAGTGACAAAGGGCCGAGGGTGTAAATATGCCATTTTCTGTCAAATGTTTTTCACGTGGATGTAGTGAGCTTTTCCTTGCCCCGGTGCAGGTCAAGTGTTTTCAACAGGCCTTCATGTAAAAGAGACTCATCACACGGACAAATACACATTCCCTTGAGCCTTTGCACACTTTGTCCCTTTTCTAACCACGAAGGATGACGTTTGTTGGGATTTTATGCAGCAGACATTCATAAAGTAGTGCAAAGCGGTGGGAGGAAAAGTGTGGTGTGCATTTGTACACACCTTTCACTGAAGCAGCCCCTTAGGAATGTCTAATCGAACTCTGATGCAGACCAAAACAACTCTGGTGCGATTTAAATGCCTGATCCATCCACCACCTTGTTTCAACATTGAGGTTCTGAACAGTTTATTCAGTTACATTTACTTGAGTAACTTTTTGTTTGAAAAAAAAAATATATATATATATACTTTTTAGGAGTATTTTGTCTACGCTGCACTTTTTACTTTTACTTGTGTAGTTTTATTATGAAGTATCGCTACTCTTGATTAAAATGTGCATGAGTAACTTCACTGAAAGGAAAATGTTTTGTTTTAATCAAAAATTCATCAGACGCAGACACAAACCTGGAGCTTTTGTTAAGTTTCATAAGTTTTATGTTGAAAAAAATGTCTCTTTCGCCTGACTTTGTTACTTTGTAATTGTTGTTTATAGTTTGATTTAAATATTAAATTATGTTTTGATCAGTTACTCTGGACTTTAGCCTTTCTACCAAATACTTTTCAACACTTGAGTGATTTCTTTTTACTTTTACTTAAGTGAAAATACGTTGAAGTAGTGCTACTCTTACTTGAGTATAATTTTTCCTACTCTACCCACTTGTGGACTCCACTGGTTACATTGTTTATTATGTCAATATTTGAGAGTAACTTGGGCTAGATGGATATTATTATTTGTAGAATATTCTGATAATTATCTCTCTTTCTTCCACTTCACAATTATCCACTGTTACATGTTGATCTATTTACTTCAAATCCTGACAAGATGCATCAAAGTTTGTGTACATCATCATATGAGAAAAGCTCAGGGGATCTGAATGCCAAGGCACTGAGACGGTTGTTTATCTTTTCAAAAGTTTGCTAAAGAAGGTTTTTGGTGCATACAAAGGTAAGAAGTGCAAACTAAATGACGTTGTTTTTAAAAAAAATCTTTTGTCAAAGATTTTTCTTCTTTCAGTTTTGGATTTGCAGTTTCAGAAAAACTGCCACGTCGGTGTTTGGCGTAAAATGAATCTCCTCTCCTCCAAAAACATTCTTTGTTATAATTTGCCGTCTTTTGTGAACAACCTGACTATTGTGAGATCCATGAAAAGGAAAAAAGGGGGACGAATGATCATTTTGGTGACATGAAAAGACCAATCCAATTGCGGATGGAATGCTGTAGAGATTAATGTCAGACTGCAAAGGTAATCTGGATGAAATGCATCCCGACACAGCGGAGATAAGAGGTGCCGGGCGCGGGGCAGATGTGTCGGTCTCCATGGCAGCCGGACCAGATGGCCAGACAGGATTAAAACCGAGCATCTGAACAACTGTAAGCGCTCGATGAGTAACCCACGGTGGGCGTTGGAGATTTTGGTTTAGCACTCGACAACCTTCCCTGGATCTTTTCACCCTCCTCCGTTCAGTAATATGCCAGCCTGACATTCAGACGCACCTTTTGCTGCAGGAATCTCATTTCCACTGTTGGATTTGTTGCTTTGTGCGCCGTTATTGGCTGTGAGAACGCCGCGGTTTCTCATATTGTCTCATGCAGATGAGCTCTTTATGAATCCCACATTCGTAACGTGAGGTCCCTCAAGGTAAATTCTACCTGATATTAAACTGCTGCGCCGTCGTCAATTATTTTTGGCGGCTAAAAGCTCTGTTTAACTATAGTTACTATCAAAACATCCAATGGGACTTAGGGCAGGATTAGGGTTAGAGTATTTTGTATTTATCTAGGCATTTTGATGGTCTAAAACTTTTCCATTCAGACTCAAACCTTTCTTTCGCAGTGACTTTTAAGCAAACATCTGCATTTCAGTCTCTGGTAACAGCTGTCTCCTGTGGAAAAAGTCTTCTAAGAAAGTAATTTCCCTCTAAGTTCCCTCGAGGATAGCAAGATCACGATTTGAAGATTGAAGTCGTGCATTTTGACCAAGAGAACGCTTGCACACCAGTCAGGGTTATACAAAAACACCCACTGGCTTGTGTGAGATGTTCAAAACACGTCAACCAGTGTATTTCTGAAGTTTCTCTGGTGGACATTGTTTAAAAGTAAAGACATTTTTTAAAACACATGTTCCTTTCGGGGTGTGGCGCTCGGCGCAGGGTCAGTAAGTCACAGACGGTCATGAGAAGTAAACGAGTCAGTAAGTATCCTGTTTTCATGCGCCGCCTCTCCTGGATAAGAGACAAAGAGTGATGCAACAAGACAGCATTAGATGGATGAACTGAAGAAACGTCTGTCAGAAGGACGCTGAATTTTTCATAAAGAAACGGTTTGGCACAGGTGATGCAACCCGAAATCAACAGAAGTTCCCACAGTCAAGGTGTAAGATTCAAGTTTATCTTACAGCACATTTAAGCAGCGACTCAGCTCAAAGTGCTTCATACCATAAAAACACACAAAAAAAGTCAGAAAAACATCACGCACTTTGTGAACAAACATTACATGGAACGCTGTAGAGATTAATGTCAGATTAATGTCTGTCTCTTCGGTCCACTGCTCTGGACCAAAGAGTTTATTTTTTTCATATCAAATCAAACTGTGAGGTGCTAAAACTGAGGATTCAGGACTTGATCTTGTTGTAAGTCGTGTCAAACTTGAGGCCCGTGGGCCAAATCCGGCCTGCCATAGCTCTTTATGTGGCCCTCCAGATTCTAGACTAAACACTAAGTGAGCTTAAATATTATGTTATCAGTCAAATCGGTGCAGTTTTTATCTGTTTACTGCCAAATTATATCAATCAGTCGTCCAGTTTCTTCAGAATTATCGTTGAAATTCACGTAAAATCAACAAATCGCCGGACTTTTTTGAGCTAATAATTGGGAGTTTATAACAGATTTTTCTCAAAAATTGTCAAAAACGTTCTTACTTGTACTAAACAGCTGCCTCAGCCTTAAAGGATGTCAGATTGTAGTCCTTGATCGATAGTGAGTAAAAAAAAGTTGTATCTACTGTCATAATTAAGCTCAAATATCGCAAATATTTCCAAATTAGTAACACAAACACTTTAATTTTTATTGCAAAGAATCACAAAATCCTGTAGAGACTGAAAAAGATGTTCAATAACATTTCATTTTAATAATTAATTGATATTTTAACAGTTTGTGACCAGGTTTTATATTTACATTCTTGCGCAACTGGCCCTTTAAGAGCATTCATGATCTTGATTTGACCCAAAATGAAAATGAGTTTCACATCCCTGTTGTAAGTCCTTTCACCTGATTTTGCACCCACTCCCCCTCTACTGCTGCTCCTCCAAGAGGAGTTTTGCACCAAACCGATTCCTGTTGTCCTTGAACTTGTTCAGCTCAAATTCTTTCGGGTTCCACAGCCAAAAACGCCAAACAAACCTTTTACGGCACCAGATCTGTGCTGGGATGCTTCCACCAGCAACATGAGGAAGCCTTAAGCAAATAGCGGAAGTTTGTATGGATCAACTCTACAGATGGTACAAACCGGATTCCAAAAAAGTTGGGACACTAAACAAATTGTGAATAAAAACTGAATGCAATGATGTGGAGATGGCAAATGTCAATATTTTATTCGTAATAGAACATAGATGGCAGATCAGAAGTTTAATCTCAGTAAATGTAACATTTTAAAGGAAAAATATGTTGATTAAAAATTTCACAGTGTCTACAAATCCCAAAAAAGTTGGGACAAGTAGCAATAAGTGGCTGGAAAAAGGAAATTGAACATATAACAAAGAGATGGAAGACCAATTAACACTAATTAGGTCAATTGACAACATGATTGGGTATAAAAAGAGCTTCTTAGAGTGTCAGTGTCTCTCTGAAGCCAAGATGGTAAGAGGATCACCAATTCCACCATTGTTGCGCTGAAAGATAGTGCAGCAATACCAGAATGGTGTTACCCAGCATAAAATAGCAAAGACTTTTAAGTTATCATCATCAACCGTGCATAACATCATCAAAAGATTCAGATAATTTGGAACAATCTCTGTGCATAAGGGTCAAGGCCGTAAAACTCTACTGGATGCTCGTGATCTCCTGGCCCTTAAACGTCACTGCACCTCAAACAGGAATGCCACTGTCAAGGAAATAACAGTTTATACTTTTGATCTGTGATTTGTGTTCTATTGTGAATAAAATATTAGATGTTGGCACCTAAACATCATTGCATTCAGTTTTTATTAACAATTTGTTTAATGTCCCCAACTTTTTTGGAATCCGGTTTGTACTTGAATGCACCGTGATGACCTGTCTACATGAGTAACCTCTCAAAGCGCCGAAAACACATTGATTGACTGGCATGAGTCACTTATCCTGCACAGTTCCACTGCACAAGAGACAGGATTCAAAGATTTATGTGCACTCAACAAAACCAAAGTGTTTCTTTTAAAAGCAAATATCTTATCATCCTAAAATTATGAATTTTATTTTTTGGAAACATTTTCTGTTTTCCTCATTAATTTGACAAAGAAAAGTACATGCAAAGGAACAGCTGGCTTCTATTTCTTTGTTTTCATCTTCACTTCCTGTTGTATTCAGTCCTATGTGTTACCAGCTGCGCACGCCCCTAGTTATCTGAAAAAGGCCCATTGCTTTTAACTGTTTCAGATTTAACTTTTTCACATGTTACACCTACAATTTTCATTGTTCTGTCTATGGAATTGTGATTAACTAATAGCTGAATAAACGTTTAAGATGGAATTAAATTCACATCCCAGTGACATATTTGGACTGGAAGATGATCTTTCACGTCCTTTTATGGTCATGCCACATAAATATTCTACTTTCTGTGACACTTAATCTCAGAGAGATCAACGGAAACATCCTAAAGACAGAAAAGAAGGGAAAAAAGTGAGGAAATATTGGGTTAATTGTAACCAATAAATGCTTTTTTGCATCACACGAGTCATGAGATCAACAACCGGATGTTTCTACTGGCGGAAAAGACGAAGAAGTCCACAGGAAGTGGTAGGAGGACGATGACGCGAAAACACTTATTCATGTGTGATTTCGATTGCGCTTCTTACTGAATGAAAAATTGAGAAATTTAGTTTTTGTGACATTAGCGGAACATCAACAACGTTTTGATCACGTTTGTAATAGAAACAGAACCCGACTAAGAAGCTTTCATATTAACTTCATTGTTGCATCCTGATTTCATTTCATATCCTGGAGTCACTTCACATTTAAACACAAACGTAAAGGCTGAGCACTGGTTCTGTCAAGTCATTTCTTATATTAGAGTTTCTTTAATAAAGCTTGTCTGAGGACGACACTGAAGGATTTTCTCTGCTGAAAAAAAAAAATTGTTTTTGCACATTTCCTGAAGGAGACGGACACGAAACTGATTTAAGAAACTGACTTCGTTCCTTTGATCTGACTGGCTGAGACGATCAAACCCACAATGAACTTTCCGTGACGTTATCTGGGTCCATTTCTAAATTACCATCAGGGCACATTTTCCTACAGGAAAAACCATAAGCGTTTTTATCCAATATAAATGAGTGAAATTTTCATTAAGTGTCCTAAACCATCTCCATGATGAAACAAGAAGAAAGTTTTATTGTTTTTTTTTGTTTTTTTTTTTTTTTGTGAATTTCAAGCTGTCAAATGTTTTTCTGTTTGCCTTCATTCATATGAAACATAATATTTGGATGTTTGATCCAGAGAAACTACTTTTACTACAGAAAAATCTTTCTGATATATGCCCCTCCTTCCAAATATCTTAATCTTAAAGCATAATTTATAAGTTTAAAAAAACACAATATGAGTTCAGTCGGTCATTAAACTCCCTGGGGATTAGTGCAACAAGGTGAACTGGAGGGAAAAGCATAAACACAATGGTGAACTGTTCATGCATGAACATGCCAGCGTTGTCTGCGTGAGCCACTGTTCATGTGAATACGAATCAGCGTCGCTGTCTCATCGTGTTGCTTCGTTGCCTCCAGCCACGCCCTGAGATGATTGGCGAAAACAGACGCAATCTCGGTGGCGTGTTTCCTCTTTCTCCCGCTGAGAGACGAGCCAGTTTGATTGCAGGACGGAAGGCGTGAAATAACAAAATAGCAGATTCGTTTTGCTAGGAGCTGAAACAAAGCAGACGCCTAATTTCTGCATTATTGATATCGTTCTCATATTGTGGAAAATGTGAATCCCTCTAATTATTGTTACTATTATTTTTTTTTTTTGACGTTAGCTTTTGGGACTCTGTCCAAACCTCATAATGAGTAAATACATTTATGATGTGGAGCATGAGACGTTCCAGATTATGTGACTCTTTAAAAATTGAGAAATATGTTTTACAAACTTTTTCCTTTTTCAGTGTGACATATCTTTTAGCTTCTACTGAAAAAGAAACAAATCAGTTAGGGGACAAATGCAATATTTTTTAACTAAGACTTTGATTAAACTTCTTTTGAATAAACTTTAACGAAATTCGGTGAATAGTCACTGAAGCTCAGTATGTTAATCAGCTTAGAGTTTCTCTCATTTCCAGAAACAGCTCTGATTTATTCGATAAATACAAACCGTCTTAAAACCTTTAAAAATTCTCTTTAAAGTATGGTATAGTTTATTCACGACTTCAACTTGTATATTTAGCAAAAAATAAATTAATTAAATATTCTCATAAATGTGTGGATTTCATTCTCAAATAATTAAAAAAAGAAAGTGCAACAACCAACAGCAACATTTGCAAAATGAACAGAAACATAATTTTGAAGTGTAAAGAAAATGATACCTAACATTTAATTTGCTTTCAAATCCCTGTAAATAGTACTATTAGAATTTCTTTTGTTTTGCCGCTATGTTTTTTTCTCTTGTTGTTCAAACTGGTTAATGAGTAAACACATTTATGCTAAAAACAACGTGTGGCGCATGACAAGGAACGGTCTGATTTAGACATGTATCCCCTTTGCGTGTGTATTCTAGGCTAACCGTTACTTTAAGTTTTACTTCATATCCAGGAACGCCGCTAGCATCCTTGAGACGTAAACAAACAAGCAAAAAATAGCATTAAACTATTCAGACAGAGATTTAGTTTAAATCCAGACAATTTAAATAATTACTGAGTCCAATTATGAATCAAAAACACTATTCAAAGGATGATGACATTAATTCCTGCCACTAGCGGAACAAGTCAGCGTCGGGCCGGGTGACGGGGCCAATAACCTGGCCCCTCATGTGTATCACCTGCGCTGCTGGAAACGTTGAAGGGGGTTGGGGGTAGGTTTGGGCTGCGTTTCTCATTTAATTTTTAACCCAGGAAGCACATTGGCTAAACCGTGAGTCAAACAGTCACTGGGACTGACTACTATATATTCCATTGAGGGAGAGTAACTTTAACATTAAATACACCTTACTGAACAGTCGAGGGCGCATTTTCTCTGTCTATAATCAGACATTAAAGCGACTTGAAACCATTCCTCCCTCCCTGGCACCTCCAGACCGAGGCCCCCATGGGCACCCATCTGGGCCCGGGCCAGGGGGCAGCTGCCCCTCCAGCCCCCCCTATAGCTCCGTGCCTGATTCCTGCAGTCATTTTGGTTATAATGATAGCTCTCCCGGGGTTTCGCGTGAACATACCTCCGTTCGACAGCTCTCCCAGCACATCACGCGGGACGTGCTCTGAGGCTCGTCTCGTCTTCCACTCGCGCCTCCTCTCCACTGAAGCCGCCGCCTGAAAAGACATGACGGGGTTGTTCGGCGGCGAAGTCAGGGGGATTTAGTAAGCCGGACACCTAACCCCATGCGTCAGAACAAGGAGAAGAGAAGCAGATGAAGAACGAGCAAGACGTGCGGAGCTCCAATCTCATCGAGGTAAGCCGTGGAGCTCAGCCTGTCTGGTCAGCTACAGTAGCGTGACTGTCGAAGTTCCTTTGCTGCATTTCCGGCTTTCTGTTGCACTCCAGAAAACTTTAGCTTCCACACACCCTCTTGAGAAGAGATTTATCTTTGCAACTCCTACGAAAGATTGCGTTCCTTTCTCAAGTGGGAACATCCGCAAAGTACAACTGGGGAAGTAATATTTTATCTATTAGCTACTACGTTGGGATTTGATTCCTACTGGGATCAGGAAGACTTCCCATCAAAACATTGGTTAGACACCCGTTGCCAGCTCTTATCCCCTCAGAGCCCTCTAAATCTGTCATGGAGGCAATGGGTTTAAACTTCTTTGACAATAAAAGGAAGGGGGAAAAAAAGGTTGGTGTGCTATTCTGTCTGGAGATCTGTAACGCCACGAGTTGATTTTCCCATGGACATGAGTTGGGAAAATTTGTCATCACTCTTCTTATAGGTGATTTAATAAAAACGGAGTTGAACGAGAGAACTCCAAGCTTTCTCTTTTAATCCTGTTTCACTCAGATTAGATTAGATTAGATTAGACGATGATCTGATAAAAGTGGAGATCTTTTTACTAACGGTTTTGAGAAAAACGGATAAAGTCTCATTATTGTTTGTGAATTACTTAAATTCGTGAGGAGATTTTTGAATTAATTGTAAAATACATTTGTATGCGTTGCTTGTTAACGTTGCCTCTTTCCCAGAATGTGGGAACGCGCATCTTTGACAGGGACGAGAAGGTGGTTCATGTTTCAAACATTCAAGAAAACCTGCAGCATTGTCCCTTAACTTTAAACATAGCTGCTACTTTGCATTGGTCTTTGACATAAAATGCAAAACAGGTACAAGTCTGTGGTTGTAATGTGACAACATGTTAATACTAAGCACTTTATTCTAAAGATTTTCTGCTTGTAATACACCTTGTAATTGGGCCAGGTGTACTAAATCAAAATAATTTTAAGTCATATTTGATATTTGATATACTTATAACATTTTTATAACAATATCAGTTAACATAGTTCCTTGATTGTGCTATAGAATGGTACCATGTGGCTGGAAAACACATACTACTGGTCCTTTAAACCAATCAATTTGTACTTGCAAACGTCTTATTAATGTTCTATTATTTACTTGACTTAACTGCTGCCTTTGACACAGTAGACCATGATATTTTAATTACACAACATTGCTGGTATTGATGGCACTGTTCTTAAATGGTTTAGGTCTTACCTGGAGGAGAGAACAATTTCAGTGAAAATTAGTGACTCTGAATCATCTACTGCTTCAATGCCTTATGGTGTCCCGCAGGGCTCAATTCTGGGCCCACTGCTTTTCTCTCTTTAGTTACTGCCTCTGGGTTCTATACTTAGGAAACATGGGATTTCTTTTCATTGCTACGCTGATGATTGTCAGATTTATTTGCCCATGAAGCAGAAGGATGTCCACTCCATCAAACATCTCCTGGCATGTCTAGGTGATATTAAAGCTTGGTTGGCCTTGAACTTTTTAAATTTTAATGAAAACAAAACAGAGGTGATTGTGTTTGGACCCAGTGGCTCCTGTGAGTCCTCCACTGTTGACCTAGGACCCTTTGAGGTATATTTTAAACATGTTATTACGGATCTTGGTTTTAAGGTGGACAGTGATTTTAAATTGGACAACCAAATCAGAGCCGTGGTTAAGTCCAGCTTTCATCATTTAAGGCGATTGGCGTCAGTGAAATCTTTTCTTTCCAGGCAGCATTTTGAAACAGTGATCCACGCTTTTATTTCATCTCGATTGGATTACTGCAACTCACTTTATCTGGGAGTCAGTCAGTCGCTGCTCTCATGTCTGCAGCTGGTTCAGAATGCTGCTGCACGACTTCTGACTGGAACTCGAAAGAGGGAGCATGTGACCCCTGTCCTGGCCTCACTTCACTGGCTGCCTGTATATTTTAGGATTCATTTTAAAATTCTTATGTTTGTTTTAAATCACTACATAATCTTGCCCCGGCTTACCTCTCTGAGCTTCTTCACCCCTATGTACCTTATCGGTTTCTCAGGTCAGCAGATCAGCTGCTCTTGGAGGTACCAAGATCCAGAAGGAAGCTCAGAGGGGACAGGGCTTCTCTGTCATTGGCCCTAAATTATGGAACGCCCTGCCTTTGCAGGTTAGAGAGGCCCCTTCACTGTCCATTTTTAAAGTTTGTCTTAAAACCCATCTATTTTACTTGGCTTTCAACTCCAGCGGGATCTAGTTTTAAATTGTATGTTTTTGTTTTTAAACTGTAAGAGTTTATTTTTTTATTATGTTGTGATTTAATGTACAGCACTTTGTATCAGCTGTGGTTGTTTTAAAGTGCTTTATAAATAAATAAAGTTGGTATGGTATTATTTATGCAAATTGCTTTTTTTGTTGTTTGTTTTGTTTTGTTTTTGGGGGATAGGGCACCATAACCAGCTGCAGCCCATTGGCTGGACAAATAGAAATATTCTTCTATTTCTGGCCCTGCTTCTCTATAAAGTTCAGAAAGCACTCTATATTATATTTTCATCGTCAGCCGTGGAATCTGCCTTTACTGAATCAAAATACCCGCATAACACATTACATGTGTTAAGATATCAGCCTCGCTGTCCGCTTCCTCACGGACATATGAGAGATAAATTAAATTACAGCTAATGCAATCCCTTCCATCCACGGCTTTGGATTAAAAGCAATCAACATACGGAGACATCCGCCCAGTATCTCCAAAGCAGGTGATGGATCTGGAAGCCAATTATAAGATACTGCAGCAGCAGTTTGTCTTGGCCTGGTGTTAAAAAAACCCAACGCAAGTGTTCAGTCCAACCAGAGAAAAACACTTTGCTTAAATGGGTTTAAGACAAACAATCTTCACATTCAGAAAACCTTCCTCCTAAACCAAAAGCGACGCTAATTAAATCCCAAATGTAAATTAAATTACAGGTTGTTTTTTTTCTTTTCTTTTTAGAATACATCTAAAGTTTCCTGGTCTGATTTATGGTTAGGATTTTTGAAGGACACACGACTTCACAACTTTTCAGGTTCCTGGAGAGCAACTCGGCTCGAAAGAGAAAATAAATGAAAATGGGCGCTTTCTTCTTCTTCTGCTTCTTTAGATTTCAACGGCAGCTTGCATCCATTATTTCAATTGTTGCACTACTGCCATCTGTTGGATCCTAATATCTATACCTCAAATTCTCATAACGATCCCAGTATTACTTAAAAAACGAAAAATCTTCTTTTTCCCCTCAATGCTATTTAACTGATCAACAACATTCTCAAATTTCAATTCCTTATTAAAACCTAATTCCGTTTTAATGGACAATTTCTTCTTTGATTTCCAATTTTGACTTGCAATGATTCACTTTCTGCTAAAGAGCCCCCTGGTGGTGGAAGAAAAACCCACATATAAGCCGCACAGCACTATAAGCCGCATGGTTCGAAGCGTAGGAAAAAAGTAGCGGCTTATAGTCCGGAAAATACGGTAGCTAACTTTTTGTTATACTTTTAAATCTAGCACCAACAGTCAAACATATTGTTTGGTTAGAAAAAGTTTTACAAACACATTTCCATTGAAACAATGTTAAGTAATACGGTTTTCCATGTGGTGTCAAATTAAGACGATGCGCCACAAAAACATCAGTGACGCTCTTTTTATACATTATTACATTTTAAATGCTCTTTTTATACATTTATTATCTATGTCTGGTTATCTTGTTGCCATTTGTAATTCTTTAAAATGTTGAAAGTGTTTATTATGTAGAGGAAATTGTAAAAATAGCCAAATAAGTAAAATCTTAACAGCTGCTCAGGAGAATTGCTAGCTTTTCTTCTTCTTTTGTATTTAGAGGTTTTATTGGTAGGAATCGGGCCCCTTCTATGCAGGCAGGGGTAACTCATTTTTTCTACATTCTCATTTAGTTAAGTAACATTAAAAAAAAAAATCCAGTCTAGAGTGACTGAGGTGTAAATGCGGCTGCATTTGCCACATAAAGGGCAAATGTTTGAAGCAGTTCGTTTCATGCGTTTCTACTTTTATAAGCCAAGAAGTTGGATATAAAAAGTTCTTTTGAACACAGTTTGACAGAAAAAGTTATATATTTTAAAATACAGGTGAGTTTTGAGCATTTTAAGCTCATTCATCTCCACAATGTACCAAGCTATGTAAGGAAGCAACCTGATACACAGTAGCTGTCTGCGTTAGCACGAAAGGGTTTGTTTACTGCACAGAACAGAGGCTGAATTCGTTAAACATTTTCATTTTCTGGCTGTAAAAATGCTTTAGTTTAAACTGTTTTGCGAAAACCTTTTGTATCAATGTTCTACTTATTTTTCGGTTTATCTTTACAGTGTCATTTCACAACCGTTCAACCCAATTATTTACAAATAATTTCAGTCCAATCATACATACATTTCAACTGGCGCTCGTTTTCCACCAGTGCAGTTAAGTTCAGCTCATTATTCAAACTGATTTGAAAACGTTCTCTAAGGAAATAAAGCCAGAACCTTGTAATTGATGCGTTTCCGGTACGCCCGAATATATGATGCACAAATGACATCCGCTAAACAACATTAGCAGGAAACCAAGCTGCTTCTCTCATCCCAACGGGATTTAATTTCCGCTTCAAAATCGAACTGGTGGGACGCCGGAAGAGGCTGCTGTTGTGTGGAAGTTGTGCTAAAAGGAGTTAGCCTATCACTAAAGCTTTTTAAAGTCTAAGACAGCATCTTAGTGCTTAACATGTTGCAGCAGTGCAGACGTTCCCAACGCTAATGTTCACGCTTCCAAAGAATTATTTTTAAAAGAAACCTCATGAATGACCAGAGGTTCCTGAAGCACTTGAAAGCTGAATGGCTATAAATAGCTCTTTGCACCAATCTGATGGTTGAATTACTGAAAGAACAGATTAAAAAAAGAAAAAAAACCCAAAAACAATAAATATATTTGCTGTTCAGCTCATATGTCTATTTATTCAGTGATTTAGTAGCTTGGAAATAGTTTTGATACATTAATTTAAATTAATTGTTGTCTATTAAATGAGTTCCCACCTGTTGTGAATGATTCAATTCCAAGGTTTCAGTCATTTGGTCGTAGAAAACATTTATCAAGAAAGTTTCTGGAGTGTAAAACTATATCTGTATGCTTTTTTTTTTCCACACTGAGAGAAGAGCTAAAAATACGCCAAATGTTAAAGTCGTGATGAAGACTGAATAAGTGTCAGTGTTTCCGAATCAAGGTCGGGTTTCCATATCAGTTTGCCAGCCTTTGAACCACTGTCACGGCCCTTCGCCACAGAGCGCTCAAATGATGCATTAGGAGGACGAGCGGGGCCCCGCACGTCTCTTCGGGGACGGCAAACATAAGTGATATTAATGGAAACCATTACAGAAATCTTACATGAGAAACACAAGCCCCGAGTGAGCAGCTGTGACTGGCACCGATCGGGCCAGGCGTCGCCTTTCGGCCAGACGAGGGCGGCTTTCGCATGTCGTCGGTGCGAGACGGAGGGCTTCTTCTTTTTTTTTCTTTTTTTTTCCCCGAACAAGGACGACAAATTCTTGCGCCACATTAAATGTCGCCTTTCCGCTTTGCCAGGATGACCTCTGTGGCCAATTATACGGGAGGCTAATGCTCTGGCTGACATGTCTATTTGAATGGATGAGATGTTTTTGCTCATTCACTGACACAGGAGATCACACGCTTATTATCATCACAATGGTCGTATACACAAGCTTATGTAAATGCCTCCTCACGCCGTGGCGACTGTCAGGCCCGCCGCATATTAGCTTTGTGCTCGGAAGAATGGCGAGCGTGGAGAGAATGGGACGGATAAATTCAGGGTTGCCGGAATGTCACCGCCTGAGCTGGAAGGGCAGCGGGCCTGTTTTTTTTTTTCATTTATTTGTCATTGTTGTTTAATAAGTTTCATCTTGGCTGTTTTTTTTCTTTTGTATAGGACAGCGGAGAGGGGTCTTGGGGGGGGATTGTGTGTTACATCGTAGCTTCTAGGGCTTTCTGACCAGTAAGACGTCGGTGAATTTCCCATTCAGGGAGCCAAACCATCAAGCGATATCTTTGGGACTCTGAACTGATAATGAACTACTGCAAATGCATTGATTTTTTTTTTCTTCTTGTCTTGATAAGATCAATTCCCAGAGTATCGAAGGCTAAATCCAAACGTGCTCTCAATGTCAAGCTAGAAACGAGAACTGGAACCTCCCCCTCCGTCCCGCGCGTCCTCCAGGTCCAACCGTCCACTTTCTCCAGACTGAGAGTGCCTTGTGGACGCAAAAAAAAAAAAAAAAAAGAAGTGGGGCAGGCACGCAGGCCCGGGGCTCAGGAAGAAATGGAAAAACAGCCGCCCTGGCTGCATGGTGGACTGAGCAAATAATACAGCTGCTCCAGCCGACTCCCCCAGGAAACGGCCCTCAATTAGGCCTCTTCATATTCATCTTTGCCAGCGCCAGAAGAAAGGGGGAAGAGAAAAAAAAGGGGGCAACTGTAGGGTTTTTGGATGCTTGGGCAGAGATTTTATCTGCGTAGCCATTCTGTGATTCCAATTGTGTTGGCTGACGATATCCTCTGCTGCCTGCTTCATTGTTTCTTCATCGGACCTCTTCATCAGACTCCAATTAGCCGAATGCATGCTGAAGGACGAGATAGAATTCATTTGTGTGTGAGAAATGTGTGCACTCTGCTTGGCACACGATGTGCACGCACGTCTGTGTGCGTGTGTGTGTGTAGGTGTTCTTGTGTATATTACAAACAGAGGACCATTATAACCATATTCACCAATGAAGGGAGATCATGTATGGAAAGTGAGGACTTTTTCCAGAGGCTAATTTTTTTCAATTGAAATGCGCTCTACTAGTTAGGTTTAGTGTGCAAAAGGGTAAATGTCAGGATTAGGCTATAAAAATGAATGGAATTCAATGCAAAGTCCCTGTGAAGATAGAAAACATACCCTGTGTATGCGTGCGTGCGTGCGTGCACGTGCGCGCGTGTGTGTGTGTGTGTTTGTGCTCAGGCTGAGCGCTGCTGTCGGTAATCGTCCCGTCTGGGGGGAAAAGTCGACTGATTTGCCTCCTGCTCTCCTCTGTTTGATCGCGCTGCTTTCTCAGCCGTGAGCTTGTTTGGTAACCTTTGACATGCAGATGATAGGACCGTACTGATGACAGAGCGTGCATGACAGGTGTTTACTGAGTTTGAATGCAAACATCACACCCATGTACGCATTATGAAAGGAAAATTCTTCCTTCCATTATATTACTTTTCTGGAGCCCACACTCGATCTGCAATGTTTTCCGTCTCTTTGATGCATCCTCTAGCCATGTGGACTGCAAAAGAATTAAAATCCCAAACATTCATTGCATCTCAAAGGGATTTTATGTCAATGAGCAACACAAAGCACATCTTATCTGTGAAGTGGAAGGAAAAAAGAATACATGGTTTTCATAACCTTTTCTGAGTAAAAATCTGAAGAGTATGGTGTCGTCCCATGCATAATTTAATCTCACTGTAAGCACAACTCTTCTGTGAAAGCCTCAGACGTTTGTTGTTAAGATTAACAAGCAAAAAGCATCATGGAGACCAAAGAACATAACAGGCATGTAGAGAATACAGTTCTGGAGAGGTTCAAAGCAGGATCAGGTCTTGAAACAGTCCCAAGCTTTGCATGTCTCTGAAAATCCCATGAAAAGTGTGAAACGTGGCAGTGATTAGCTATTATCAGCAGGTATAAGGAAATTGGTCATAGAGGAACATCTGTTAAACAAAAAGTATCTTGAAGATCAAGGAACAAATCAAAATCAGGAACCCTGACCCAGACAAAGAGAGCATTCATCAAATGTGAAGCCAACAGACCCATGATACATCTTGTGGGGTTGGAGATAGCTGCAGCTCAATCTGCTGATCGGAGATTTGTTAGTTGTGCTCTTTACAATTTTGGCCTTTATGGGAGAGTGGCAAAAAGAAAGCAATTGTTGAAGAAAACCCATGAGGAGTCACATTTTCAGTTTGGCATCACTCATGTATCAGACGCAGCAGATGTGGATGAATCTGCTCTGATCACGTGTGGCCAAAATCAGACTTTTTTTGGTCTTCATTCAAAGACCTGTCAGTTTGCTCCAGCTGCTCTAGGGTACACTGACAGAAGTGAGGCTGCCATGCACCGACGCCACCGGACTCTTTGACCACCAGCAGGCAAGGTGGGTGAAGTACCGACAGAGGCGGGTGGAGCCGGGATCGAACCAGCTGATTGCAGGGTGAACTCCTACCTGCACCCTATCATGTTCCACTTACCACCAACTTTGGAAATTATGTCAAAGATTGCTTTATTTTTCCAGCTCCAAGTTCGCAAACCAATATAAAATCATGTGTGTCAGTTTTATAATTGACATGCATGGGTAATAAAGACACGAGTGGCTGAAATTATCCACATCCGAAGGGCAGCCAGACTCAGCTGAAGCCTCCATCATCTGGAGGGGACCTCAAAGTGGAGTCACTGCTTCCCCACATCAAACTTAGTCACTTAACATGGCTCAGGTGATCAGGGGGGCTTTAAGTGCCTCTCTTTGGATGTTTTTCAGGCAAGTCCTATTGGACAGTGACGGGAAGACCCAGAACCTTCTGGAGGGACTATATATCCCATCTGACCTGGGTCTGAGGGTGTCATTCAGGAGACGGATGTCTGAGTTGTCCTCCCCAAAATGTTACCCTGGTAACACAATCTTAGATAAGAGGTACAGCTAAAGTGATGACACCCCTCACTCATCTCAGACGGATTGAAAGAGTAGTCAACTAACTGTATTTACCAACCCAAGCTAGTAACATTGCATTTGTCCACATTTTGTGTTTTTAAGTACTACATACATGTACAAATCATAGATAACTCATACATACAAATAAACTGTTATCACCAGGTTTCATATGCGAGGCAGCCATATTAGAGTTTGAGATTGGGAATTCAAGGAACTTTTGTGTCCGTTTTCTTGGTGAATTATGTTTCTTTTAGCTTTGTTTTTATGACATACAGCAATGTGCCATGACTTGAGAAACCATTAGTAAGTGATCTAGTTAAAGTCTACATCTAGATCCAGTTGATGATCCTAGACTTGAATATTGATGTTCAAACACTCCTCATCCAAGCTGAGTGAGCTTGAATAAATTCACATATAAGTATGGGTATCATTTCAGTCTCTATATGTGCAAAGCTGGTAGCAACCCTCAGCTGTGGCTGCTGTGTAAGGTCGTTTGATAAAATATTGATGCCAGAAGGAATGAATAAAAAGTCTTTGAGACTTCTATCTATAAACAGCTTTTTGAAACAATTCAGTGTCTTCCACCTTACAATTATGCGCTACTTTGTGTTGGTCCCATCATATAAAAATCCCCCAAAATGCATTGATCCGTGAGGGTGTAATATGGGCAAAAGTGAGAAAACTCAGTAGGCCTTGAATACTTTTGCAAGACACTGCATGTAGAATGCTCAGAGCAGTGGTTTTTTTATCTACATCATCCAAATGCACATCTCCAAGTCACCTCCTCAATGAGGTTTGATCTAGCAGCCTGGAGGGAACACAGGGAAGAGAGTGGAAGGGACAGCAGCGCGACATCTTGCATACAGAAGCATCTGCCTGTATGTGTCTCTGTCTCGCTAGGTGTCCAACGGCTACAAGTCCAGGTTTATTTTCAACCTTTCATTCCCTCAAGCAGCAGCCTCCTCCCACCCCTCCTTCTTTAATGACCCTCAAGCCGCACCTACACTCCTTTGAAAAGTTCAATCCACCTTCGCCTCACCCGGCCAGCTACTATCTGCCTGTAATAATTGAAGCGCCTCATCTTTGTAGATGGGGCTAATTTGCTGTCTTTGTGCCGTTTTGTTCTCCCTTTTCATTGGATTACTCGCTCCACCTGCCATACTTGAGGATTCCTTGATGTCCCTCAACCCTCGCTGCCCCTCATGTGGACGCAGCCGCAGAGACTACTGTCACCTACTGCACTCTGCTGGCCTCTTTTGGCATTGCGTCTGCATAGTCTCCTGTACATGAAGCCGTGCAGTAAAAGAGATTAAATTTAATGGTTGCGTTAATAGTTCATCTTTCACACACCTGTAATCCTAAATGTGACCAGATTAGAAGTTTGTCTCCGTTCCTCCTTGCTGGCTCTCCTGTGAGGCATGGAAAAAAGAAAAAAAAAAAAGCAATCATTTGGAGGATTCTCAAGGGCCCAATAGCCTTGTGATGCACCAGGTGTCATTTGCTCACTCTGCTGTGTGTCTTATCATCCTGGAGTGGTACATTACTCCTCACATACCCGCAGGAGTTTTGTGAGCTCCTGCGGATGGATGGCTCGGCACACTAACTTTGGAAAATACTTTAAGATCTTATGCGGCGTAAAATTCAGACGAGCCGCTCGCCGACAAAACACATAGCCATTTGTATTCCGCTGGCGGTTTCGCTCTGCGTTCGAGAGGCCCAAGAACCGCTCCAATCGTTCGGCATGTCAGTTGTTTTTTTATTCTATCTCTTACTTTTTGGAGAATCACAGGCTTAAAATAGCTCCGTCCATTTTGGATTTGGCTAGCGCCGGTGAAGAGGCGGATGAGGCGCAGCTGGCTAAAAGGTTTCTGACAGCGGCTATTCAGGCCTCCCCGGACATGAGTACGCAAACACAAACGCCTTCGCACAACGGCGACACACAAAACACAGACCCACCGGCCCAACAGAACTTGGCAGGGCTGCCACCGCAGCGCTGGCCAGAAAACTGAGGCCAAAGAATGACTTTGCTTCTCTGTGTCAGCAGCTGTCCCTCAGCGCAGAGTTTGGGGACGAAGGAGGGACTGCGACTGTGCTCTGCCTGAGTGCCGTTAATAAGAACAGGAAGCCCAGATAAAGGGCTCTCTTTCATGCTGTGGCGCTGGCATAATGAGCCCTGGCATCTGATGGATTACCCAGACTTATTTTGCAAAAAGCCTGCCTAATTTTTACTTTCGCTCTCCACTAACCCTGCGCTCTCCCAGACTGTTGAACAAAGGCCAGCCTTCTCAGCGCCTTGATGCTCTCATCGCGCGGCCATCATGCGCATTACGTGTCTTCCGCTCGTTAATCGCCCGGCGATAAGTCGGACACGATTTCCTGGAGCAGCAGACGGAAACGATGAGAGCGCTAGGCGAAGATATGGCGCATAGCAGACGCCTTTAGTCACAATGGTCACGACTGGGGGGATATAGTTTCAGCTAATTTCATAAAGCTATTTCACTCAGTCAAGGAGGGAAGTGGAGGAGTGGGGGGGACAAAGAAGAAGATCCTACATGTGAAAATGGAGTATTTCTCTGATTGGCCTAAAATGCTCTTGTGTTGTGTTGGAAGTTTACACACACTCATGTACACCAGACTCATTTTGGGGTTTTAATTATCTTCCTCTACGACTGCCAACGCAACAAACCTCAGTTATTTATAAAAACACAACGTTGCTGTCAACGTTTTTCCAGGACTCTGGTTCAAATATTTACATACACTTTCCACTAATGTTACATGTTCATTTCCAAGTAGAAGAGAACCTCAGCGCTGTTTTTTTAGCCAGTAGCAAGGCTCTCATATATGCAGGTCTGGAAAAAATTAAGAGAGCACTTAAAATGATCAGTTTCTCTGATTTTACTCTTTATAGGGACATGTTTCCAGAAAATGAGAAATGGTCAAAATGGACAAAAGAGACGCAGTGCTTTCAGACCTCAAATAATGCAAAGAAAACAAGTTAATGTCCATTTAGAAGCAACAACGCTAATATTTTAACTCAGGAGTTCAGAAATCAATATTGGAATAGCCATGAGGTTTTCAGTGCAGTGGTCTCTTTATTTTTTCCAGAGCTTTATTAAAGGAATGATTTTGCAAAGAACTTGACAAGCAAAATTTCTTCTTGAGAAAATTTTTAATAACAGCTTGACCTCAAAAGTTTTGAAAAAGGTGCTGTAAAATCAGCAGTTGTAGCCCAGAACAATCACACAAAAAAAACGTTGAAAGGTCCTGGACGGACTGTTTTATTGTCAAATCACACAAGGCTCGAGTCAACTGGGTATAATGTCCAAACTGGTGGCACGTTGCTCTGTTACGTTGGTTCTCACTTGTTCTTTTTTTTTTAGACTTTTGTTTGGAACGTGTTTGGTTGAAGCACTGACTGCATGTTTGGACAGTTATCCCCTCTGGTTTTGGCTGCTGTGTGACGGGAATCACTTTTGCTCTCACTTATTTTGCTTTTGGACAGTTGTTCATAATCATGGCAAAGATGTATTCTTTTCTTTTCTTTTTTTTTTTTTGAACAACCGGGAGCAGCTAGTTAGCATCTCAAAAGCTCAAACAAACCCTGGATTCATGGATTCAGGTCAGGAACAAAAAGGCAAAGAGAGAGGAAGAAAGTCAAACCATTTCTTCCATTGTTTGTAATACGTGTTGGTGTGGAATGTCACCTGCTGCTCAGATATTGAGCTGTTAGCATGTTGTGACAATGCTACAGTCAGATTCCTCCTTAGATTCGTTTTTAGTTTGAACACAAACTAAAAACGAAGTGTTTTTCTTGTCACTGTGGCAAAATTCAAACCTTTTTCAACATCCTTACTTCAGTGGATGTTGAATAAGTGGAAACCTGGTCTGAAGCATCAGTTTTGAAGAGCATTTAAAGCCATATGTTAGGTCCTCCTGTTGTGGCCAAAGCAGCTTAAGAACCACAAGGAGGGTTTATAGTGTGACCCGAGCTAAAAACAATATTTCTGTTTTGTTTTTTAATGTGTAGAGTTTTGAATTAAACCACAGCTGCACTGGATTCATAACCTTGGCAGCTTCAAAGACCAGTAGCTTCTTAACAAGGGCAAAGACCTTGTTTTCTTCTTGCATGCATGCGCCGCACGGTCAAAGAGCGAGACGTGACGGTTCATGCGAGCGGCGGTGCTTCTACCCGTGTTACACGAGCACATGTGTGCACTGTAATCAAAGTGACTGTGTGAAAGCGACAAAACGCTTCTTCTGCCTGCTCACCTCAGGAATAACTATGGAAACTGAAAGCTCACGAGGAGCCGTGCCACGGGTCTCTGTGGTACCGATCAATCAAATTGATCTAAACTTCAGCTTTAACATGCTTTAAACGTGACGACGGGAATACGTGACGTTTCACTGGAACGCTTTTTTCCAGTCCCCAGTTTCAAGCTTGTTGTTGAGCTTTATTGACAGAAATGAGGAATAATAAACACATATGAACATGGTCACTTTGAAGTTATGGAAAATGGTTCAGTATAATTATCAGGGGGTGCTAGGGCTGAAATGATTAATCTGATTAATTGTGATTAATCAACTGTTGAAATAATCTAATTTAGCTGTAAATGAATTGCTATAGGGAGTACACAAAAAACCTCATTTGCTTACAAAAAGACAACGTATTCAGAGCTGTAATTAAGCCACAGCTGTCACACATATGTATACGTTTCATATTTAAGATAGAAACATCTTCATCTATCAATATGTTTTACCCAAAACTCCTCGAGTGGCAATTTTTATATTCACTACTGGTTATTGCGTTTTAGGCAACAAACTGTTTTTCTTATTCAAAAAGGGAACTCAGTTATTTGTTTCGTTCCATCTTTTAATGTATTTCTAATATATAGAAAAGGTTTGAGTAGTTTCATGGAAAATCTGCAGAATGTGTCCATTTTTCCAACCCCAGATTAATCGATTAATCGTCAGAAATATTGATAGATTTATCAATTACTAAAATAATTGTTGGTTGTAGCCTCGGGGTGCTGATGATTGACAGTAATCCTAGCATATTTTCATATGCTAGGAAAAATGTGCTGCAAAAATATCCCATCTCAGAATCAGGTTTAGCTTTTTTGTCACACCTAAATATTTCAGACCAAACACATTTTAACATTAGACAAAAATGTCTACAAATATAAAAAAAATAAATATAAAAAAAATCCACATAACTGTGGTGAGGTCAACTTCAATGGCAGAAATGGCAGTGAGGGTTTTTACGTATCTGTGAATGAACTTTGACCCACCGTTCTCCTAAAACTTGCAGTTACAGTTCAGCATGACAGACCACAGTGTGTCATTGGGATGCTCCCAACAGCAGAAGCTGTCAGTGGAGCAAATAAGTCTTTAATATTGAACAGGCAGCGTGACGGAAGGGGACCAGTAATGAACAATAAAATCAGTGAGCTTCTGTACTGAGGTAATGATGGAGAACGCTGTAGGATTCAGATGAGCTTTAGCAGGAACAGCTGTGGACGAGAGCAGAACAGTGAGTCTGCAGGAAGGTGACGAATAACAGAGGGAGCTGAGCCCGACAGAGGAGCAGCAAACTCATATAACGCAATTTGTACTTTCCACTAAAGTTTTGATTTTGTCCCGTCAGTCAACAGAATATCTCCCAGACAGTTTTGCTTCAAGATGGGGTTTTTCTTTTGGCAATCGTGAGGAGGGCCTTTCAGTCGTTTTCTTTTGGTCAGCCATGGTTTTCACCTTTGGACTCCACCACTGATGCCATTTTTGTCCACTTTCTTTCTTATTGTACAATAATGACCTTAACTGAGCTGCAATGTTTTTGTTCTGGATTCTTTTGTGATTTCTCTTGTTTTGGGATGATGATGATGATGATGATGATGATGATGATGATGATGATGATGATGATGATGATGATGATGCTCCAGAGGTATTTTCATTGCTCCCTCCACCTTTTGTGGATAAAGCCTTTCCTGAAAACAAACAAAATAAAAACAATCAAAATGAAAGTTGAAATGTATTTACTGACCTGGGTCTCAGAGGTTCATCTGTCTTGTGCATGATCAGGTTTCCTCAGACCTAATAATTCACCCTTCTGGAGAATGTCACATTTTAAGAACAGAATGTCTGAGTGTTTTGTGAATTTTGTCGTTTGATCTGTTCTACGACCTTCTGTTTGAGGATGACTGTGATTATTTTAACACTATAGCATGGAGCAGAAGCTGCCGGGACTCCTATAAATGTCCCTAGATAACTGGTATTGGTTTTACCTCTAAAAACCACTTAGATCTCTGTGGTACTGAAGCATAATTAAAGACAGAAATATTCTGTTCCTCCAATTTATTAGACTTCTTGCTGGATGTTTTCTCCACATCAACGAACTTGTCAGACAAAGAGGAGAGTGGTGACCAGTGGGAGAACAGGTTTACCCAAGTTGCTTCCCAACAACTCCTTTTTGAAGACTCAGATCTGGACAGACTTGAGTCTCGGATAGAGAGCAAGAGGAACGTGTCCGTTTACCGGGGTTTGTTCCACCCGCAGGACCACACAGACAACCGAACTCTATACGCTGGAAAAAGAAAGTGGTGAAACTGTAGACATCAGGAACTCTGGATGCAAAGTAAGCTGGAAAACACTCATCACCTCTGATCGGGTTTCACCACAGGAAAGTGAATGATCACTTTGTCCGTAAGCGTAAGATGAGTGGTCAGGTAGAGCTAACAGACAGGGCAGTCAGAGCTGGCGGAACAGATCCAGAATCAGTGAGGCTGTAATAAGAGTCCTGGTACTTGAAGCAAAGGTTCAGAGCTAAAACCACTGTAACTCACAGAGCCATCAGGGAACAAGCAATGGCAATGAGGCAGAAAACATATCAGATAGTTCAGACCACTGAAAGGCTGATTATAGGTCTCGAGGATATACATTAAAATTAATAAATCGGGTTGGACACCATGCCTACGGGCTCGGGTCGGGCTAAGCTGGATTTTTCAGGCCTGATATCTATGATCTAAGAGAAACATGTGAAAGCAGCAGGAAAGCTAAAGCTAGTTAGCATGGCCACCGCTAATGGCGGACAAACGCTTTCCTTGGAACGGTAAGTCGTTTCTCCTCCATTAGCACATTTAGCACCATATACACGAGGATAGTTGACAGCGCCAAGACCCTCCTTCTCGCTCTGATTGGTTGTTTTTGACCAAGAGTGGTGAATTAATAGTTGCAACAGTTGCACTGGGAGGAGCTGGAAAAGCTTGATCGTTTCACCAATTATCTGTCTCATATCATGCCGTCACGACATGGTGACAGTTTTATATGTGAAAAAATATATAGTTTTTATAAAAGTTATATGCTGCAACCTTAAGCAATAAAAAAAGCACACGGACAGTTTAGCTAAAAGTCTCCTTCCAGCGGGAGCTGAAACATAAACGACAGACCTGCTGGTTCCCTGGGCTGCATTTGCATCAACATACGTACACGTTGAACGTTCGCGCATTAACATTTCCATTCGTATCTGCGCTAATGGAGCATGCGAGAGGCGACTGTGTGTTTTCTCCAAATCCTTGGTGCTTCTTGGTCCGCAGCCAGAGCCAGAGCTGTGTTGCAGGAGATACAGCTCGTCTGTTACCGAGACAGAAGGAAATGGAGCTTGGCTCGTCGCACAGGGCCCCTCACAACTGTATTTCTATCAATTTGGCAGCGGGGCTCGCTCGGCCACCCCGAGCCCCATGTGCGTGCTCATCAGCGAAGTGTCGCGTCTGCCGACAGAGAGCTGCCATTTATTCAGGGAGCGCTCCCCACAGAACACAAACAACAACAGAAAAGAGGGGCCCCGTCTTTTAATTGCGGGGTAATTTATCGCCTGACTTGCTAATTAAATTGCATCTCCAACCAGACTGCCGTGGCTGCACGGAGTCTGTGTTTGAGACTCTAGACTTTGCCGCGAGCGGGAACGGGGCACAGGGAGCAGAAAGGCGGGAGATGAAATGAAGCCAAGGAGTTGATTTGCAGAAGAGACGAGACATAAGGTCAAATGAATGGAAAGAAGAATATAATTGGATGAAAGGAGGAGAGACGCTGGGACACATGACATCTCTGATCCTTCCTGCTTGAGTGTCACCAGAAAAGGAAGCTGGATGTGATTTGCATGTTCAAATAAGCCCCAATAATTAAACTAAGCATGACGAACTGCGGAAACAAAGATGCAAGTCAGACTTATGAGTCCATTTTCACTGGCATTTTTAGTAGAACTGAACATCATCGCTGTTTTGCAATGATGAACGGGCAAAGCTGGTAGAGATGTAACCTAAAGAGACTTGAAAAGATGAATATAAGCCCACTGCACAACTTCCAGATTCTCTTTGTAAAAAGCGTTAAGAATGCATAAATTTCTCCTCGATTTCACAATAAAATCCAGCAGCAATACAGAAATTTGTGCAGTCAGTCCTGCAAAAGTGGATTTTGTGGTGGGACCGGGTCAAACACACAAAAAGAGAGAAAGAAGAAAAAAAAACTTCTCCTTCTCCACTGCGTGCGTTAAAAGACATGATGGGTCGCCGTTTTCTCCAGAGCCACAAATGTTTCCTGTTCTTTTTTTTCTACTCTTGTACAAATGCCTGTCGCATTCTGCAAAGTGCAGAAACATGTCAGACAAAAGTGCTCAGCGGGCTCCCTGGCTCCTGTCCTGGATGGTCCCGTCACAGGGACCCCGGTGGGGTCGGGGAGTGGGCCTGGTGAGGACATCCACAGGTTGGTACATACTTATAGGGGTAGCTGCAGATCACTGCTGTGACATTTTCTTTCCCTCATGTGACCCCAGAGAACCGTGGGACATGAGCCGGTTCAGGTTGGGTCATGACCACAGAAAGCTGACAAACATCAGTTTTCATGTCGCTGCTAAGAAATTTTCTAAATTTGACCTTTCTATATGAATGCACTTTCATTAGACTTTGCTTGTTTATATATTTGACAGGTTATAGCTTATCAAGTGTAACTTAAAGGATCTGCTGAATTAAAGGAAGTGAACTCATATTTAATAAATGTGAATAACATGGGGGGAAAAAATCATTTATTTGAGTAATTTGATTCTCTAACTAAAACACATTCAGTGGTTTCTTCCAGAAAACTTGCTGAGCCTGGTGTTTGGGGCGCTCTGCAGTCATTCATCCAGCAGCCCGCTGTGTTTTTGAGTTAAAAAATGTTTAAAGTTGACAGGAAATTTGAAAATATCCTGCCATTATCTGTGAGATTATAACAGAGAATCTAATGTTATTGGAAGATTGGAAGATTAATACCTGTACACCAACTGCAAAGTTTAAAAAAATAATGCAAACATTAAAAAAATAAATAAATAAACAATGCTAAGCCTGGTGGGGGCACAAGTAAAGCCTGGTGGCCCGCCAGGCTTAGAACACACTGGGGAAAACCCTGACATTGCATAGATTGTCTTATTTCTGTGTATTGTAAAGATTTTCCACTTACAGCTGATGAAAACACTACTAAAATAAAAACATTTTAAAGACATAAATGTGGGCTTAATAAAAAGTGTGAATAAATGCTGTTGTGATTTTTAAAAGTTATTTTTAATCTGAAAAAAACAATCCTCATCAAAACGCATGTCGTAATTAATAAAACTATTATTTTTTTCATGTCTAATTTTAAGTAGGACATGTTGTTTCATATGTCCTCAAATTACAGTTTGCATTTAAAGTTTAAACTCACACAATGTATCCAGAAAGTTTTCATAGTGTTTCACTTTTTACACATTTTATGTTACGGCTTTATTCCGAATTCTATAGAATTAATCTGATTCCTTAAAATTCTACACTAAAAGACGTCTGCCCAGGTTCCTCTTGAAAATGAGATCCAGATCTCAACAAGGCTTACCTGGTTAAATAAAGGAAAAAGTAAATAAATAAAAGAATACCCCAGTTTGAGTAAGTGGGGAAAAAAACTGAGACTTTTGCAAATTTATTAAAAATAGAAAACCAACAACCCACATTCATGTAAGTATTCATAGCCGTTTTTGAACTATAAGGAGAGAGCTAAGTGAAAACAGTTTGGAATAAGGCTGTAGCAGAACAAAATGTGGGAAAAGTGAAGCACAATGAACATTTTCCATATCTACTGTCTTCTTGAATCCTCATTTAAAAAGTTTGAAAGATCTTAAAACTGCGAACTGTTTTCAAATTTTAGCTTTTCGAGGCAAAATGGCTGACTTGCTAAATTTGTTGTACTCCTCTTCTTTTATCAGATTTATTTATTTATTGCTTGATGTAACACCAGGCCTGTGTCTGTGTTTAATTAAATGCTGCATTCGCCCGCTGAGCTGAACTCACGGCCGTCGTCCTCATTATCCATACAGTATGTCTGAGCATATATCGCACTCATCAGCGCTCTAAGCTATCATCCCCTGGTTCATTCAGCAAGATTTTCTTACTTATTGATTTTCGTTTCTCCATTATCTGCCGGGCGCTGAACAAAAAAAAAAAGATAAACGTGACATGGTTGGGGAGAGGTACTGTCATTGTGTATGAATTTAGATAAGGCATTTAAAGCTCGCAGCAGCGTCATGCATCAAGTTATCATCCGTTGTCAGCTTCTCTCTCGTCCTGAGCTCTTTTCAAAGGGCAGCCGGGTCGCTTTTGAGCCGCTATTTGAATTCAGGTTTGCTTCCCAGAAAAAGGTCTTGTCCGGTTTGTTTAGCACGTATCCGTGTATTTCTTTAGGTCTTTGAGAATGTTCACAATGAGGAGTTCTTTTCGAGTATTTCCGTAAATGCAGACGTTACCTCTGTTTTGATAATGAGGCCTTGGCTGTATCTCAGCACACGTACCTTTCAGATTTGTATTCACGCAGCGTTTAATAGATATCCTGTGTTCATATCTCATTTATTTTTGACAAAACACCTGTGAGGTTTTTCTTCTTTGCGTTACAGATGAATTCTCGATCAGCCTTCCTTTTCATTTTTCAGCAACTTCTGCACACGCATGCCGGCGTCGTTCTTGAACTCGTGCACCTCTTTCAAATGCTGATTTGATTCAAATACTAATTTCCGAAGAGACTCTTTTTTTTAATTTATTTACATAAAAAATTCAGGTTGATTCTGGAAAAAAAAACACAAAACCAGATGTTAAAGGAGGCGTAAAATTTCTTTGAATGGCATTGAGAGTAGTGGATTATATTAAAATGTACATTTCTATCAGAAACAACAGCCCAGTCTGAATAAATAAATGCATTACGTGTATAAGGTGGAAAATATTGGTGAGGAATTGAATGAAAACAAAGAGAATGGGGTTTTTCGGCTGGATTCATTCATAGTCTTTCAGGGGCTCTTCAAAGGCCTTGGGATTAATGAAAATGTGAGATATTGCCGGAAGAGCAGCTCAAAAGGCTGATTGAGATGTTAGTCATAATGCTTTCTGGAGAACTAATTTGTAATACAGGTGAATTAAAAAAAGGTGAGTTGACAAGAAGCCTCCTGGTTAAGGACTACTCAGGGTTTCTGGAAAGAAGGATGCACCAGGATAGTCAACTCTTGGATTCTGGAGGAACTGTGTGGTTATCGTTCTGGCGGTGGAACATCGGACCAGATCTGCACCAAGCAGGGTCCCCAGAGTTCACCCAAATCAGTTTATGTGCGTTTCTTGAACTCAGAGAAGAGTTCAAGAAACCTGCTCCCCCAAGCACAACTGCTTAAGTACTTGGGGGAGTATGGAATATCAGACTGTAAGGTCCCTGAATGACCAGCGTCAGAACTTGGTCAGCATTGCTGGCAGTAAGTCAGACACGTTTCCAGTGACAGTTGGACTCCACCAAGTTGCTCTTTGCCACTGATTACATTCATAACCCAGGCAGGGCCAAAGTGTCAAGGAGATCCATTTTGGTAAAATTGCATCTCTGCTTTTTGTAGATGATGTTGTTCTGTTGGCTTCATCTGATGGAGATGTACAATTTTCATTCGAGCAACCTGTAGGCAAGTGTGAAGAAGAATCAACACCTCCAAATTCAAATCCAAGACCATGGTCTCGACCGGGAGAAAGGACAGAGTGCTCTCTGCGGGTCAAGGACAAGGTCCTGCCCTGAGTGAAGGAAGTGTCTCAGGGTCATGTCCACAAATGAAGGGAAAATGGAGAAGGATATTGGTACGCAGATCATTGAGGCAATTGCTTAAGCTGCTGCTCTGCAAGTCAATCACAGGATTAATACCAAATCAGGTTTATGCTAGCAGGTACATAGCAGTTGATTCATGCAAACACTTCCAAAGTTAGCATACACACAAGTATTTCTAACAACTACCTCGAATACCAACTTACCATACAGAAGTACAGGACATCATTTTCTCATGTATTGACAAAGCTAAACACACTTTTGTGTGTTTTAAAACATGCAGATGGGGTTGCGGAACCAAAGCGGCGTCACATATGTCTAATAATATCGGATTGTTGTGTCAGGATAAACTTATTGGCTCTTTTAATGAATTCACTGCTTCAACTTCAGCTGCCCATAACATGCCAATGCCTTCAGGTGGTTACCACTGAGTGCAGAGCTCAAGTAGATGCTCGAGGTGTGAACATACAACAACACGTCCTACACTGAGTCAATGAACGTATCCCATCACACCACCTCCTGATCACTGAAACGCTGGAGGCTGTTTTTACCTTTCTGATTTAATGACAAGTGGATAACTCCAAGAGCACAATGTGGCATCCTCCCTTTTACTCCGAGAGACTTGTTCAACTCCCTCGGTACCCAGCGAAACACTCATCTAACATGAGATGTGGAGCAAGCTCCGTTCAGCCATTGAAGGAAAAGTATAATTCAGAGATCTGATTCACCTTCGCCACATTAGTAGCAGTGTTCTGACAAACAGCTTAAATAGGCTTTGCCATGAAAGTGATTTGATATGAGAATCTCAGGGGGCACACAGGGCTAGATTAAACGTTGGCTTTGTGTGTCGTGGAGCTCTCTCTGTGTGAGTGCGCACGTTTGATGACTAAAGGCAATCAGCTGGAGGCGCTTAAGCTCAACGCTCTTTCCACTTTGAACGAGTCTCTATGTCAACATGAGAAGCGAAGCATGAAATGTGGCAAACTGGTCCGCTGGCATAAAAAGTCATTTTAGTGAACTTATCTGCTGTGTACATGTTTGAAGTCCTCTCACGCTCCACGTTAAATTGTAGTAGCTTGTTTGTTGTGTTGCACCGAAAGTGTTTATTTGCTGGTTCTTTAATCTAAAGAGTTGTACTCCACATCGTATTTGGGTTTTCCTCATGAGGCCATCGTTTGAATATCTTGTATGATCCGTTTAACAGATTAGTTACCTGATCCCAACGAATATATACATTAATATATACATTACATATACATACAGAATATATACATTAAAAAAATGAATCATAACAACTGAAAGATTTTGACACATTTTTGCCACAAACTTCAGTTGCTTTTTGTGTGTGTGTTTTATGCAAAATAGAAACACATGAGACCACTTAAAATGATCAGTTTCTCTGATTTTCCTCTTCATAAGTTTATGTTTGAGTAGAACGAACATTGTTTTTTTATTCTATGAACTACTGACAAAATGTCTCCGAAATTCCAAGCAAAATTGTTTTATTTGCAGAAAGTGAGAAATTGTCAAAATAACAAAAAAAGATGCAGTGCTTTCAGACCTCAAAGAATGTAAATAAAACAAGCTCATATTCATTTAGAAGCAACGACACTAATGTTTTAACTCGGGAAGAGTTCAGAAATCAAGATTTGGTGGAATGACCAGGAGGTCTTTAATGGGGTTCAGTGCAATGGGCTCTTCATTTTTGTCCAGAGTGGATATAAAGTGGAAGGAAAATGATGCATTGTTTTCTAATATTTGTACAAATAAAACATCTGAAGTGGGGGATGTGCGTCTATATCCAATAGGGTTTTATATAAGTAAGATGATTTCTAAGAAAACTTGTGAAAAAATATATTGATGAATCTGAACATAAGAGCTGTGCTCCAACCTGGGCAGACACCCTTGAACATTCTCCTGCTGAAGCTAAATCCCTAATTTGTGCCACAGCCATGCCTTTTATTCTGTGGTAGATCAACAAAACTCTCATACTTCTCTGCTGCCCTCTACTGGATGATCTTGAGAAGCAATAGCAATAGCCCCATCCAAGGTGAAGGTTTCCCCAGTAGAGACAATGCAGTGAAAATGAGACATGACAAATCTTGACGAAATGAGGTTCAGAGGATGATGGTAATGATATGCTCTGAGATAATATAGCCATGCGATTCATGATTGGCGGTCATGATTGCACGTGCCTCATTTTATAGCCTTTTTGGCAGATGATTTCGGCGAGAGGCGATAACGCTAATCACTGAGATCATCTGCTGTGGAGAGTTTGATTGGCAAGGAATCCCGTTTTATGCACATGCATTCATTCTAGTGTGTCACGGCTTCTGGGAGCGATGAGAAAACTTCACGCTGTGTTCTCTCACTGAGGATAATGTCCCCAAACCCATTGGGATTATCAGTGTAATGCCCTTTTAACTGCTCTGATTAGCCACTTATGCCTTATTAGCCTGCTGCGCCACAACAAGAGGATACCGCCGTCCTTACATCGTTTCAGTGTTTGTTTTGGGCAGCAAAATCAGAGGAAGTCTCTAAGGAGCTTTTGGAAATGCTGTGTGACCTTCAACAAAGTTCAAAGCCACGTTTTAACTGCCCAGTAAAGTGGAACAGCGACTGTCAAACACGCCACAGATCAAGCTAAAGCTAATGCTAACGCCTACGTGTCCTGCCCGCAGGGCAGAAAAATACAAAGGATGTGTGAAAAGCACTTAGTGGCTCGCACTGCAGTTCAGTGGAGTCCAAAGACAAACATATTTATATTTTACTACAGGAGCAGAACCTCGTTAGACATGGGCAAATTAGCTGTACAAAGGTTTGAAATAGCGATAGCTGTAAAAATGCTAACATTTTACCTTGACACCTTTCCAAAGATTTATAGTCCTTTTCGTAACAGGCCAGAAAGAGCGTCTGAATATTATCTTTTTTTCCCGGTTGTATGAGGACCCTCCCCCACATATTGCTTGCCAAGTCAGTCGATTGGGTGACTGAAGGTTTTTACGCTGCTACCTGACTCAGCAGAAACCAAATTTTGGCTAATGGGAAACATTTGAAATCATGAAAAACACACAAATCTCCAGACTTGTTACTTGAACAGACAGTCTGACTGACTTCCCCAATAAATATTGACTTGGTCATGATTTTTTAAATTTAGTGGGAGATTTTGCCACAAAATTTTTTTATTTTAACAAAAAAAACCAACACATTTTTAATCAAATTTCTACTTTACCGAGCATAAAGAACTGCAATTTCCTTTCCACTGACACCAAAAAGTAAATGGCTGAATGGTTGAAGAGAGAAGCCGATATCATTTAGCCGATCTAAATGATCTGCTTATTATCATCTTTATGTTATTTTATCAAATGCTTGTGCACAACCCAGAGTTCCACGCCGTCAGCGCCGAGGCAGATGTTCCTTGGCTCAGGGACGCTGCAGCCCCTGACTTTCAACCTCCTAATTAATGAGCGACCCGCTCCTGCACCTGAGCCGCAGATCTCATACTCCTCAGCGTAAAGGCCAAATAAATATTGTGATTTATGTTTTGTTTTTTTTTGCATTTAGTAAGAAGCTGTTATGTATATAAAAAAGTTTATTATTTATATGATACATTAAGACAATTTATTATATAAATAGTGTGGTGGAAGAAGAAGAATATATGTTTTTAATGTGTTTTATTTACAAATTAAATCCTACCTCAAGAATACAATTGCAACTGTTTATTGAGAATGTCTACGAAAAACGATTTTCCAAGTCTTGCCCACAGATTCTCAATTGGAACTTTGATTGGGCCGTTCTAGCACAAACATAGTATGATCTGAGCCTTTCCTTTGTAGCTCTGTCTGTATTCTTAGGGTTGGTGTTTTAGCTCCAACCATCAACTCTGCCCATCTCTGTTGAAGAGTAGCATCCCCACAGCATGATGTTGCCACCACCACGTCTCGCCATGTTTAATCGTGTTCCGTTTTAAGTCAACTTTAGGATTCATGGCATCATGCATGACATTTTTATCTTGATATGTTGTTTTGATTTGTCTTTTAACTTGTTTTATGTTGCTAAAGGCACATCTGGGGATGTGCATTGCAAATGAGCTAAGGCTCTAAATGTCGTAGTGTTCTGCTTTTTGTTTAAGCTTAACACCTGTCCTCATGCAAATAAAAGACAAAAATCAATACATTGTTTTTTTTAAAAGACCAAAAAGTTCAAATTCAGGCCAGCAATGCAAGCTGTACTTCAGTTCTCATTGGTATTTTATGTGCTGTTTGATATATTTTTAGACTGCTTTCCTAATTGGACTAATCTACTGTAACTTCACGCCTCACCACTCGGCGTCCTGGTGGGGGAGGGAGTGTGTGTCAGCGTTTTGCCACTTTGCAGCTTTAAGACTTTTTATTTCCAACAGCTTCTCCAGCGGGAGCAGGTGGCTATCAGTTTGTGTATTGGGGGGGTTGTTTCAAAAACTCCGGATTATTGAGTCTTTATTTAAAAAAAATAATATTAAGAAAATGTGGTGGGGGTGAAAGTAAAAAAAACAAAAACAAAACAGAGGCAGACCCACCGCTTCTAGGAGCTGAACAGTTGGTCTGCATCACGCCTCTGCTCACCCAATTAGTGGCTAACACGGCTCCACGCTGCAGCAACGCTTCTTATTATTTAATGACTGTTGCAAAAAAAGGGGAAAAAAAGTGCTAGGAAATAAATTTTCTGCTAGCAGATAATTGCCATATTTCAAGCCGATACTTTTTCTTCTGTGTTCAATTTGTGCACCTGTAGATTTAATTGGTTTTCACTTCAGTTGAAAAAAAACCAAACAAAAACACAGCTCAGTAAAAAATCTAAACAAAACAAAGACGAGCTGCAGAAAAGCCAAAGACGACGTCTCAAGACATTGTTCATCTTTACATTCGTTTTGGGTGTTTGGTGCTGCATTTAAGCTGTTTTTGTCGCCTTGGTGAGGTAATAAATTGTAATGTTCATTGTGAATTTTCCTCCAAACAATGTTAAAACTGGACATAAAGGCTAAAATGTATCTTTTGGATAAATGTTCACTAAAAAGCGGTAACCTATGCTTTCTTTTCTATTAGCTGGTTTCTTGGCATTGTTGAACCTTTTAAGCGTAGTCCCAGCCTGTGCAGTAGCTTTACATTAACCTGCTTCAACCAATCTAAAAGCCATTCCAAAACCTGTTTTTGAGTGAATTTGGGATCATTCTTATATTCACATTTTTACATCATAATTTGTTAGTGTGCTGCTGCAACAAGTGAATTTCTGCTCTGCATCCATCCAACTCTTCTCTTGTTTTTTGTTTATTCTATTGAAGATGTGTGTTGTAGTCACAGTTCTCACTGGAAAAAAATGAAAGGTTTATTCTAGAAAATCTCCTACCACCGTCTCTACCATCATCCTGTCTGTATGTAAACATCTGACTAGAACTTCAGGAATACTTCAACATGAGTGGTTATTTGTGGAATTAGATATTTAATTTCCCCAGCCGCTGATTGTATCTTCTTCTGTCTGTTAAAGCGACGCGCTTCTCTTTGGTTTGTGACTTCATTAGCTAATCTCCAAGAGGCAGCTTGATGTGGCCAACCTGTGTGTAATGAGCCTGGGAACTTTGCTGGATTAGCGCGGGATAATTGGTATGAGATTGCAATCAAAGATTCAATTAGGATGCGGGTGCTAACTTATTCCCCCCCCTGATTGGTGATTTGCAGTGTGTTTGTTTCAAATAAGTGTTAGTCTTTCCCTGACACTTAATCTCAGGCAACGTTTGAGATACGTGTTGACTGTCTGTCTGGATAATTTGTTCTTTTTCTGCATTCCGTTACATTACAACCACAAACTTCACACAGGTTATTGAGCAAACAGCATTATGAAGACCAAAGAACGCACTTAGACATGTTGGTTAGAAAGTTGTGGAGGCGTTTAGGGCAGATTCTAAAATGATAATTCAAGCTCATCTCATTATGAGATATCTATTCACATAGAGACTTTTAAATATTGCTCCATGACCGAGCTCAGACTGTTTTGAAAAGAATTGGTTAATATTTCCGACGTCTCCATGTGTCAAACATTTATCATTTTCACAAAATCACAGTACACATTAAAGTTTGCGGTTGTAACGTGGCAATATGTAAATAAACGCAATGAAAGGCAATGGACACCAGAGGGCAGCAGAGGAAGAAAGCTGGACGGCGGTCTTGGCAATACATCCACGATGAAAACGGAAACCCAAAGACCAGCCAAAGAACTAGAATATATAGAAATGTCTATCTGCCTTTAGCAAATTATACTGTTTATAAGACTCTCGTTGTTTTATGTTGCTTCACTGATATACATGTCGTATCTGTTGTAGTTTAAACTGAGGTAATAAAGTTGCTCAGTATTTCCTCTAACAGATAGGTTTAGCTGGATGCATCCAGACATGAATGAATAGCTGTTCTATCTACTGGGTTTCTATGGCGTAGCTGTTGTATTGTTTTGGTTGGGAAATTTGCCTTCTACAGCAACGAATCACTTTCACTAAGGTCAGTCTTTAATGCATGGATATCACTGTATGTATGAAAATAATGTTATTCGGTATGCTTTACAACGCTATTAGGACAAAGTAAAAGCGATAATTGCTCCTCTCGTGTGTTCGTTGCTAACTGAGCGCTAATGTTAGCTTGGTGGACAGTTAGCTGCCAGCTCAGCAGTTGGGTTTATTCTGACACTTGCTAATGTTAAATCATAGTGAATGATTGGTACCTCACGAAAGTCGTTGTCGGCATATATAATACTGTTAAATAAAAATGAATGCTTTAGTCATTAAAGCTGTTAAACGTAGTGATAGCTAGCTATTAGGACATTAGCATTATGGACTGTAGGTGATGCTAGCCACTAACTGCTGTTGATTCTATAATTTAATTGTTTGTCCCAAAGCCCCGGGTATTGTTAGTCGTGAGCATGCAAACTGTGGCTGGTAAAGGTGCCTTTGAACACATATTGATAATATTGTATTACATTAATTTTAGCGCTAGCTTTCAGAAGCGAACCCGAAGTTAAACAAGTAAATTATTCTCTCTGTACAGGTGAAACTTTTCTAAGACGTATGTCTAAAAATACATTTATTCACAGATATTTATTAGCAACATTTTTTTTTTTACTTAACGTGTAAGCACTACTAAAGGAATCTAGAAAAGGCTCCGGTTGATGTAACGTTAAGATAGTTGACCATTTATTTAAGCTAAGCTGACCATTTCAAACGAAGCATTACTTAAAAAATGTATCTTAACCCTGTTCAGTTTTCTGCATATAAATTCCTTTAATTTTTTATTTTATTTAAATGTGCAGCCAATAATGTGTAATGCGTCTTTTTACATAGTAAAACCTGACAGTATGTAACAAACTATGCATCGTCGTACTTAACCTCTCTCTTTAGTAATAGAGGCATTATCTGTTACGGAGTTTTATTTCTTTATTAATCTATTTTTTTTTTATTGAAAGCATTGCTATACCACTATGACACACAAATAATTATTAATTATACTATTATGTGGGAGCCAAGCTGTTGTAACATCATTTAAGTTTTATTGACCTCGTGTGCTTTATTACTTTCTCATTGATTCAGATAGTAATGCTTTTTCTTACATATGGGCATTTTACAGTACGTGGCGATAACCCATACTGTTTGAACAAGAGAAGTATGACAACATGTATATATAATGTTTTAAACTCATATTTTAAATATTTTGCAGTGTCTTTTGGTGGGGGGTTTTTGCACTCACAAATATTTGAAAGTAGGACATGTTAAGCTATATGAATGGATATTATTAATTTGATTATGTTCTATTTGTTTTTGTATTAAAAGTCAAAGATGTTTAATAACATCTTTAATATGACACTTAATATTTAAACATTTGGTAGCTGTCTCGAAATGTTGAAATGGTCCTCAGTTTCTTTTTTCTTTAATAAAGGCTACAATAGTTACTCTGCTCACACATATAATGATAAACATTTAACAGAATTGATCACTGATTTAAATGAATGTTTCTAAATGCATTAGTTGGTGATTTCTAAGCTTATGTTTTGTTACTGAAACCTCATTGATTATGTAGAGACAATCCAAGGGGTTGGTCAATCAATTTCTAAAATGAAAGAGATATTTACTTTGACTCTTCAATTTTTTATTTGAGTGAATGGTGTGATGATAAATCCTGCTCTACTCTAGTCCTAAAATATCATCAAGCTTGTAATCTTCGAATGAATATATATATATATCTAGGTTGAACCCCAGCAGAGGGCAGTGCTGCACATTTATTAAGTGACGTCTGGAGAGTTCATTCTTATTAGGGGTGCTCATGTTTTATGTGTTCCCGTTTGCCTTTAATATGTTTCCGTACAGCTAAGCTCTGGCGTCTTTCAGCCCGATCTGTAAGAACTGCATGGGCGGTCCTAGACAGGGGCCAACAAGGGCCAGTCCCCCTGTAAATCTGGTACTGATTCCAGTTTTTACCCCCGTTCTGAAGACATATTATTTAGTTAATTGTTTTACGATATGCGCTGGTACAGAAACAACAGCTAATTCCTGCCTTCACAGTTTTACTTTAACTGTGAATTCAAAAATTAAGGTGGTGCACTTTTAGCTTCAGCCGTATTGAGATTGGATCTCAGTTTTGATATATTAAATCATGAAATATTGCCCTTTTTTTGTTTTCCAATCTTTTGTACTGAACAACTGTCAAGACAAGTTTATTTGTAGCAAAGCAGTTCAAAGTACTTTATGCCATAAAAACATAATAAAGCTGCTCAGGGTTTCCCCCAGAAAAACTTGCTAAGCCCGGTGGTAGGGCAGTCATCCAGCCCACCGCCATATTTTTGAGTTAAAAAATGTTTAAAGTTGATACGAAACTTGAAAATATCACTTGGTAGTTATGGGTTATTGAAAGACTGGAAAATTAAAACCTAAACACCAACTATAAAGTCTTAAAAAAAGAAACTAAAATAATTAAACAATGCTAAGCATGGTGGGGACACAAGTAAAGCCTGGTGGTCCACCAGGTTTATAATACACCGTTGGAAACCATGCAGCTGCCATTTATGAAACAAGCAACAAACATTACGTTTTATCAAATGGAGCATAAAAACTGAATCTCCATCTTCCACCAGGTCCACCAGGTGGAAGATGGTCCACCAGGTTTATAATACACCGTTGGAAACCCCGCAGCTGCCATTTATGAAACAAGCAACAAACATTACGTTTTATCAAATGGAGCATAAAAACTGAATCTCCATCTTTGCTTCTGCTTCTGGGAATGCAAAGTAGACCAGAACCAGGAGACCTGAGTGATGTGGAAGGTTGATTCAACAATATAACTACCGGTATTTAAAAAAAAAAAATGCTGACCCTAACTTAGCCGCTCTGGTCAAAATAGTCTAGAACCGCTAAAAACAAAAATGCTTAAAAAGTCTCACTGAAGAATTGAACCAGTTTTGGTTAGTTCAGCTTGTCAATGCACACTATTTATGTCTAAATGTCACAATGACATTTTCCTCCTGGTTACACACATAAATTCTAATTCTGGTCGCTGTACGAATGAAAAGTTAGCATGTTAACATTCCAGGTGGTACAATCCCTCCGCCCCGCTGAAATACAACTTCTCCAGCATTTCCAGTGAACACCGTTTTCTTTCCCCGTCACTTTCTCATTAATGATTGATAGCGGCAAGACATTTCTATTAGAGGAAACATGGCCAGCCAGGAGGAGAGCTTGGAGTCCAGGCTGGGAGGAGTTTGGTGGAAAAGTAGATCCAGCTGCAAAAAGGAGTAGTCTATTTCCTGGCATTGCTGTTCACTGCTTCCAATGTGTTTGAGGAAAAAAAAAAAAGCTCGACCCACTTTTAGCCGGCAGAGGGTTGTCCCATCTGGCTGCTTCTGATAAAACCCTACCTTAGTTAATCACTGACCTTTTTGGATCTTATGTAAATGCATATTAAATTTACAGATATTAAGTTTCAGATTTCCTGTTTTTTTGTGTGTTTTTTTTCTTCCTGTGTTCATTGAAAGTGATGGATGAGCAAACGGGCTCTCCTGCAGGCAACGCTGACAACAACAGCCAGAGAAATGGAGATGAGGTAAGAAGCTAACAAATATCAAATGACGCATTTTTCACTTCTTTTTCTTTTTTTCCTCTCTCTTTATTTTTTCCTCAGAGGGCAGGAAACTCCCACGAAAGCTGCTACCTGCCGCCTTCCTCCTGTCGTATCTCAACTTGTGCTGTTCCTGCAGAAACCTCGACGTGGCAGCTGGACCAAAGGGAGGAAGAGGAAGAAGCCAATGAAGGACAGCAACGCGCCCAAAGCTCCCCTGACGGGCTACGTTCGCTTCATGAACGACAGGCGGGAGCAGCTGCGGGCGGAGCGTCCGGACGTGCCCTTCCCAGAGATCACCAGGATGCTGGGCAATGAGTGGAGCAAGCTGCCCCCGGAGGAGAAGCAGGTCAGGACGAGAAGTTTCCAGACGGCTCTCGGCTCTTGGGCGCGCAACCGTGAAGAGAAATGTCTGGAAGGTGGTGTTTGTGTTGGCTTCCCGTCGCAGCAGCGCTCAAAACGGGACAGCGTCAGAATTAACCAGCAGGCACAAAAGAGCGTGGAAAACTCTTGTTCTAAGCCAAACTGCTAAATGTTACATTTGTGTCTAAAACATGTCGTTCTTTAGACCCTAAAACATCGACCTTTGTTTTTCTTTATGGAATACCTGCACAGAATGTGTACAGGACAGTGACAGTAACCCTAACTAATGATAGCCCTTCATCTTTTCAAGTCAAGTTTATTTATAAAGCGCGTTTCATCAACAATGGAGTTAAAAGTGCTTCACACAACAAAAACATGACACAGTAACCAAATATGAAACAAGCAATAAACATTGTTTTGTCAAATCTCATCATCAAAATCATCAAGTAAATACACGTCGAACATGTTGATCAATGTTCCACTGGCTGCTAGTCCAAAGCAACTCTAAAAGCAGTCTGGAAGTTTGTTCCAGATTTGTGGTGCATAGAAGCTGAATGCTGCTTCTCCTCATTTGGTTCTGGTTCTGGGGATGCAGAGCCAGAAGACATGAGGGTTCTGGAAGGTTGGTACAGCAACAGCAGATCTTTAATGTATTGTGGTGCCGAACCGTTTAGTGATTTATAAACTAACAACAGTATTTTAAAGTCTGTTCTTTGAGCTACAGGCAGCCAGTGTAGGGACTTTAAAACTGGTGTTACGTGCTCTGTCTTCCTGGTTTTAGTGAGAACGAGAGCAGCAGTCTTGTGGATCGAAACTGATTAATATTTTTAGGCAGACCTGTGAAGACACTGCTGCAGTAATCAACCTGACTAAAGATAAACGCATGGATGAGTTTCTCTAGATCATGCTGAGACATCAGTCCTCTAATCCTGGAGACGCTCTTCAGGCGATAGAAGGCCGACGACTTTGTGACTGTCTTAATGTGGCTCTGAAGGTTCAGGTCAAGAGTCCATCACTACTCCCAAATTTCGGGCCTGATCGCTGGTTTTAGTGTAATAACTGAAGCTGTGCATTTACTCTAGATCTATAACTCTAGATCGCTCCTCTTTAGGTCCAAAGATAATAACTTCAGTTTTGTTTCTGTTCAGCTGGAGAAAGTTTTGGCACATCCACACATTGATCTGTTCTAAGCATCTGTTCAGTGATTGGATGGGTTCAGAGTCACCTGGTGACATCGTGATGTAGAGCTGTGTATCATCTGCATAGTTATGGTAGCTAATCTTATTTCCCGTTATAACCTGAGCTAGTGGGAGCATATAAATATTGAATAGGAAGGGTCCTAGGATTGAACCTTGGGGTACCCCACATGTCATGTGACTTTTAATGAGAAATTGACTACTGAAACTAGGAAGTCCCTGTTCTTTATGTAAGAGTCGAACCAGTTGAGTACTGGGCTGGAGAATCTGACCCAACTCGATTCAGTAAAATGTCATGGTCAACAGTGTCAAAAGCTGGAATAAAGTCCTACAGAACCAGCACTGTGGTTCTCCCACCGTCCGTGTTTAAGTGGATGTCATTGAACACTCTGACGAGGGCAGCCTCGGTTGGTCGACGTTAAGAAACTATTTAACTGTTGAAACATCTTTTTCAATAGTCTTGCTGTTGAATGGAAGGTCGGAGGTCGGCCTTTAATTCTGTCAATCTCCGACCTGATTTGGTTTAGTGACTTTTTGTCAGAAAAATTTCTAGTTTTTTTTTTTTTTTTTTGTCTTTTAATTAATCTATTTTCTACTACTTATAAAACCTAGCATTTTTGAAACAGATGCATGGACTTTTGAACGTGTGCCGCCTTCCCTCCGCAGCGTTATTTGGACGAAGCGGAGCGAGATAAGGAGCGCTACATGCGAGAGCTGGAGAAGTACCAGAAGACCGAGGCCTACAAGCATTTCACCAGGAAGGTCCAGGAGAAGCAGAAGGGCAAGAGGCACCGGGGAGGTGAGACACGGTCAGGCGGCCAGCCGCCTTTCCCTTTTTTTGGGAGGCGGTGAGGACGAAGGGACTTCCTGTTAGAAAAGTGTTTTAGAGAGACGCTTCCTTAGTCTGAAGATGTTTGGATAAACCAGTCATTGTTGACTGAGGAGTCCTTTCCAGACAGGATGACTCACAGGAAGTTGAATGTGTAATGAGGGTAAGTGGAGGAGGAAGCAGTCAGGAATGGGTGGTTTCTCTTTTTTGCGTGACCTTTCCGAGTCCTTTCACCAAGACATCCAATCACCAAGCGATCAGCTGGAGCTTTGGGTTGCATTAAGTTCAGTCTGTATGGGCAACTTTTGCAGACGCCTGTGTGGTTGAAAGAAAGTCAGGGAAATTTTAAGAGTTCTCCTTTTTTTAATTAAAATAAGTATTCAACACATCACAATTTCTCATGGTAAACATATTTCTGAAGGTGCTAGAGACATGAAATGTTGAGCAGGTGTTTGTAACAACCCAACACTGCAAAAACAAAAATCTTACCAAAAATATTTTTCTTCTAGTTTCCAATGCAAATATTTTAGTACACTAGAAATAAGGCAAAACTAACTTAAAAGTAACTTTCCGGCAAAATAAATAATCGTGTTTTATGAAATGAAATGACATCAGACTTACATATAGCACAGTTTCAACCCTCCAATGATTCTCACAGATGCTTCACATGAAATCGGCTGAAAAAATAGTTTTTTAATTTTTAAAAACAATAATTTTAAGTTTATACACTTTTAAGTCGATAATTATTGAATATAGATATAAAAAGTCCTATTTCCACTGGTGTGTGTGTGTGTGTGTGTGTGTGTGTGTGTGTGTGTGTGTATATATATATATATATATATATACATACACATAATAATTATACTTTATCTTGCTGAAAAGTTACTTTTACTTTAAACTTTGTGAAGATTTTGTGTTTTTGCAGTGAACTGATCCATCCACAGAAAGAAACCAAAACAAGTGAGTTCAGAAATGAAGTTGCGTGTAATAATGTGAAAAGAAATAGGGGAAAAAGTATTGAAAGAAATACCATTAGAAGTGTATTTACTATATAAATATAGTTTATTTCACTCACTGTAAATCAAATCAGAACTACAAATGCTAGAAGTGTATTTTGTCCAGTCAGTGGGGAAGTAAAGGTAGCAGTTCAGACAGCTAAACATAAGATTCAATTACCTTTTTGCCATTTTTGGCCATATTTTGCATCTGTTCATCTTGAAATGTTACATCCTCCGCAAAAAAAAAAAAAGTTGAGGAAAAACGGCTCTGCTTGGTGGAAAAAATCCCCTTTCCACTGAGCTTGAAGGATTGCCTCATTTGAGCTGATTGATATAAAGTGTCGACATTTTTATTGACCTCTCTGTTTTCGTTCATTTCCATGAGTTCGTAACGAGCTGACGACAAGCCTGCAATCCCAGAAAATCTGACTCATCCGTGATGATGTCCCCTTCATTTATTCTTTCCTTCCTCTCCAGATGTTGGGCACCAAGTCGCCAGCGAGGCTCTTCATGAGGTCAGTAAGTCTTTCCTGCCTGGTGGTAACGCTCAAAATTGCCCTTCATAAGTGCTAACTATCATATTTCATTAGGGGAAGAAACCCTCTTCTAGTTCACTTAAGAGTTTTATGTGTTACACAACCCTATTAAGTCATGGGGTGAAAAGCTCTTACCTAAGGGGTTTGTGACTTGGGCCACAAAATGAGCTGGACGTTTTATGAAATGATCACAAAAACATTAACAACAAAAAAATATGATGATTTAAATCATTTTACAACATTCTGCTTCCTCAGTGACTTTAGGGATATGGAAATTCCAGCCGAAGAGAGTGGATTTCTTTTTATTTATGCTTTCCTCAAGGAGCAGCAGGCGGTTATGAAAGAGAACCCAAACCAAATGGATTGATGAAACCATTTCACTCACCAAGATCTCTCTGGCCAGGACATTTCATACTTCATCAGAACTAAAGTGCAGAACTCCTGGGAAATCTTGGTGCTGTCGGTTCCTCCCACAGGAAAGAGGTTCTGCCAGTAGTAAATGTGCAAAGAACAAGCTGCAAAAATTCCCAAAGCACAACAATAGAACTGGGTTGGTCATTGTAGTTTCTGTGCTATGATCCGCAAGACTGAGGCTGTGATTTTTCCACAACTCGAGAGTCTTTCTGTAAACTTAGTCAGTGCTCAAGTAGCTGTAACTCCTCAGAAACAAATGTCCAAAGGTGGAAATATCCAGGAGTTTCAGGATGAATTCACATTGATTAAAGTGTTTAGTTCACTTTAATCAAACTCTAGTTCATTTGCTCAAAACGTCTGGTTCCTTTGTGAAGGTGCAATCAAACTCTGCAAGCAAACTCCGGTCCACGTTAAATCCTAGGTGTCCGTTCAGTTGAAGTGAACTCTGGTGCAGTTTGCATTTGAATGCAAGCGGACGGGTGACTGCGCCCGATGCAGGAAGTGGATTATACTGCTGGGCATTCTGGGTAAATCCAATCAAAGCAAACACGCAAGTCTGGCACTAGTGTGAGAAGTGGCTTTTGGTTTTTTACCAAAGATGAAAGAGAAATCTGACAACGGCTAAAATCTGACAACGGCTAAAATCTGACGCTACTCGATTTTTGTTCACATTTTGTGAAGAAGGACATTGCACTCATTGTCTTCTTAGGAGGTTTTCTTCTTGTTTCCTTCAGTAGTTATTGGTTCAGCGCCACCTCAGGCAAGGAGGTGAATATGTTTTTCAAAGGATTTGGTTCTTTTGACGCAATGTGGTGTGAAAGCGAACCACAACAGCCCAAAATGTAGAAGAAAAAAAAAGTTGCAAATTTTGTCCCCAGTTGAACGGAGTCTACCGGACTATCAGGTATGAAAACACCCTCAATCAGAGGAAGCAAGCTGAGCGCTTTCATTGCCAAGATTTTCTATAGAGGTGAGATGTATGCCTACTGCAGACATTTCCCTCCCTCCCCTGAAACAGTCAGCGGCTTTAAAAGACACAGTGAGCTATCTTTGTTGTTGGCCAGAGTATTGGGAATACAATAGGTGAGCATCATATTGGAGCAGAGAAAAATGTACCGCAGAAATAAATTCAGGGACAAAATAGCCGTCATTAACAAATCAGACTGGAGCTAAGGCTGAGGATCACTGTGCTGTGTCAGTTCAGGTCACAGTGATGAAGATCATGTGGTGCTGATGAAATCTAGAGGGACTTTTGAGTTAGTTAGGAAATAACAAGTGATTGGGATAATTAAGGAAGGACTGTTTTTTTTTAAATTAATCTTATTTATTTTAAACAGACTTAAAAGATTGACTGAGGACATCGAACGTGCTCTGATGTGGTGTTTTATATATTTTGTTATATAATTGTTCAAATATTTAAATAGATACATACACACGTATATATAAATCCTGATCAAACTTTTTTTATGCAATAGAATATTGGCCATATTGTAGGAAAGAAATGATAAACATGCAGACGGAGCTGAAAAATAATTAAAAGTTATTAAATGTGCTTCACGTTCAATGGAAAATCTTGGCAGTATTGACCAAAGTTGCTGTTATGACTCAACAGCAATGCATGATTGTGTGTGGAACAATAAAATCTAGTCATGCTGGAGAGGGAGGGTTTTCTGGTTTGTTCTGAAAACTGGTAAATCATGGGGGGGGAACTTCTGCTATTACATTTTAGCATGGCTCTTTCTAAATAAATAATTCCATTGTGAAACATGTCATGTGGCGTTGATGAGAGATAGATACGCATTAACTGTGGGTCTGGCTGTTTTATTTTGAAAATCCAGCAGCAGGCCTGCCTTGTGTTTGTCAGCTTGCAAACACAAGGCAAGTTGTAGATTGTAGATATGCAACCCTGACTGAATTTACTGGTGCCTCCTGATAAAGAAGCGTGAAGAGCCTGAAAACAATTTCACGTAATCATAGAAAAATTCAATTTGTTTGATGCGAGTGAATTTATTCAGTGAGGAGAAATGTCATCAGCAGGGCCAGATTTACTTGGATGGAAACCATTTTGGTGCCGTACTCACTAAAGAATTACATTTTTTTGCTAATTCAAATTATAGCCCATTATTAAACATTTATTTATTTATTTAACCTTTATTTCACCAGGAAAAATCCACTGAGATTAAAAATCTCTTTTGCAAGAGAACCCTGGCCAGGACTGGCAGCAGCCCACAAAACATTCACAACAAAAACAGAAAAAATGAACACTGTCATAAATAAATTAATCAAAAGATAGTAATAAAGAGTTTTTGAACGGTATTCCAGACTTTATTAAGATTATTGCATTTAAAAACTGTTGAGCTTTTGCATTCATTTCTAATTGCAAATGTTGCAATAATAATATCAGTAATAATCATAACCAGGTGTGAACTGATGATACCAACTGATGATAGTAGGTTTAATACATCCCTTCTCTAGTAGCTCAAAGGATACACACCTACACCTACACACACACACAAAAAAATTACAATAACTTAATGATTTTCATATAATTGAGTATTGTTTATAGTTGAAAAAATCCCAAAAGTATTACTACAGTTCACCTAACATGGATCTATGGCTGTTATATAAAGTACATTTTTAGCAAAACACACATTCATTAAAAAAAAAAAAAATTAAATGTAAATGTGAAACATTTGGCACCCTGGGCTACTGCCCCTGAAAGCCCTTTCTAAAGTTTGGCCCAGATCAGAAGTTAATTTGGACTTTCTAGCCTTCATACTTATATTTAAGGTCTCATTGATCAACTCCCCCCAATGAAATCAGATAAAACCCCTAATATTTTAATATAAATTATTTTTTAAAAACCCTCATACTTCTAAACCTTCCAAAAGAGCAAAAACCTCCACAAAGTTTTGTTTGTATATTTTATTGACGTGCTGAATTGTAACAAGAAAACAGATTCAGACTTCTGCCAAAAAAGGGGGAAATGGGCCATCTCTTTTTTCATGGTTTTTTTGGTCCTCAGAACAAAATCCTTTAGAAAACTTGCAGGGTGAGCTGAAGAGAAGAGTGAATAAGAGCGTATACCCAAGACTCTGGATCATCTCCAGAGACATTCACTCAGTTGAACTTAAGAAGCCCGTACCGCCTCCCGCTGCAAGTTCCAAAACAAGAGAGAGTTCCTCCAAAGGAAGATCGCTGACTGCTACATCAGTGACCCTGCATTTAACAAAAGGCGAGAAAATACCATGGTTTATTTAATTTTATTTGGGGAAAAAAAACATACACCAAAGACGCAAAATGCTACTTTAAGTGTATAAAAATGAACTGTTAGTTTAATTGATCAACTCTAAGGCCATATAATCCGTGTTCTCCCCTGGGAGCGCCGTTGGCCCTTCCTCTAGCTCCAAACATTTAGTGCTCATTGTTGCACGACTGAAGCCGGGGGTTAATCCTCCTTAGAGCTGTGTTTATGATCCAAATGCTTAGCTTCCACTTACCGTGCAATTCATTTTTATTAACTTCAGCGTGTAATTAAGAGACTTTTTTTTCTCTTTCCTGTGTAGCTACTTTAAGAACCTTGCGGAGGGTTGTGGCCAAGGTGACTGAACCGGGATGAGCGTTGCCGTGGGAATAGTGTCGCTTCCTCCCACCCCGCTCCTTCCAGATTAGCACCAGCAGGGGGATTCAGCATGAATGTCATTATGTTGGGGGGGAAATGAAGAAGGATGGCGCGTTGTTACAAAAGGAGGGAGTGAAAGCTCTATTGTATCGCGTTCTTCTGTTTCAGCGCCTGTTTTTAGAGCAGATTTATTGCACGGCCTTTCCTATCTCGGATGCAGAAATGATGAAATTACTTCCATCCCCGCATTTCATAAAAACTGTATCGCAGTGTACGTCTTGTGGCCAGATAGAAAATCAATTACCAGCCCACCCAGAGCCCAGTAAGATAAATGACTGTGTCTGGCAGTTCGGCTAATCTTCCTCCCTCCCTCTCTAATGTCTTTGGCTGTAAACAGAAAGACGCAGAGGGAAAGGACAGGACCGTGTTTGACATCCCAATCTTCACGGAAGAGTTTCTCAACCACAGCAAAGGTAAAAATAAAGGAGTCGGGAGGACAACTCAAGTGTCTGAGCGAACCCTTAGAGCAGGAGTGTCAAACTCCATTTTTATGTTGGGCCATATCAAAAATCTGAATGCTCTTAAAGGGCTGTGTTGATAAAACCAATTAAACTGTTAAAATATCAGTAAACAGCTGTTCTCCCAAGATTGTTTTAGTGCTTTTTTGCACTCAAAATTACCGATTTTGTGAGGAAATTTTTGTAAGGAATTACCATATCAATTGCAAACTATAACTTGACATTGAGTAAGGCGGAAGCAGCAGTCACTACAACTCAATGTTTTTGACCTACAGCAGGCCAGAACTGGCCCCCGGGCCTTGAGTTTGACACATGTAAGCCAAGAGTTGACTCTTAAGAGCATATGTGTGTGTGACTGTGGATTCCCCCCCCCAAACCATTAGCGAGAGAGGCCGAGATGCGGCAGCTGCGCAAGACCAACATGGAGTACGAGGAGCGCAACGCGGCCCTGCAGAAGCACGTGGAGAGCATGCGCGGGGCGGTGGAGCGGCTGGAGGGCGACGTGATGCAGGAGAGGGAGCGCAACGGGCTCCTACACCAGCACCTGGAAACCCTGCGCCAGGCGCTCACCTCCAGCTTCTCAACGGTGCCTCTGCCAGGTGAGAGAGATAGCGCCCTGAAAAAGTGTCGACGAGTCTTTGACCTTTTTGCATTTTGCCATGTTGTACACGGTGTCAGCACATCCTTAAAAAGACATTTTGAGATTAAGGACTTAAAATGTCTTAATTTCAGTTTTAAAAAGCGTGTTGGCCTTAAATACGTCATTCACAGGTCTTAAATTTGATCATGGCAGGCGTATTTAATCTTTTATGTTTTAGGTAATTTTTATTCTCGCAGGACGTTCTGTCAGGCAACAGTTTGACTCACACACAGACAGGTCACTGTTACTAGCTGCTAATATACTCTCGCTAGCTAGTTAGCTAGCTATTTCCTAATATTGTTTCCAGCATACAGTGCGCACCGGGACTACTACTTATTGTGTTGTAGCAAGTTTTCAAAGAAATGATTTAGAAATTCAGTTAAATTTTTGCTTAAAGCCAAAAGGGGGGTCAGGCAATCCTGGAAGGGCGTTCTGGTCTAAAATGATTGATACAGTACAAGTGCAAGATGTTGTGTGGCAGAAAAGTATCACTGCACATTTTGCAAAACAAAACACTTTGGAAATTAAACATGATTGCTGTTTAGTTGGATGGTCAACTATGGTCAATGTTGATCGAAAGATGGATGGAGGTAAAAAATCCAGTGAGAAAACCAGTTAGCTGCAAAGCACTTAAGACCGTTGCCGAGTTTCACCAACAACAAGCCTAAACATTCAGCCAGAGCTACACATGTTCACGTGCTGCAGCCGTCCAATCAAAATCCAGTCTGAAATCCAATGACAAGAATTTAAAATTGATATTTCAGTCTCTTCATACAGTCAGACTGATTTTGAACTATTTTACAAAGAAAACACAAGAAAGTTTCTGACCAACATGACAACACATTAAAAACTGAAATGAATGACTTGGCAAAGGCATGTCCCAAACATGGTAAAACATATCTGAGTTTGCTGCATCTCATGTACCAAACTCGTTTTTTTAAACAGTTGTAAACATGTTAGTCATGTTGCATACTCAGGCAAAATCTGCTGTGAGTCGTCCTTTGTAACTTTATTTCACGTTGATATTATTTCCCACGCATGTTAGCTCTCCTGACAGCAGCCCTGCAGACTCGGCAAACAGCAGAAATAGACATAATAGGCCCATAAATTATTGCATCAGAGCTCCATAATGAAAGATGATTACAAAACTTCAGGTAGTGCCTCCGGGGCTTTTTTTCTTTTTGTACTTCCTGTTGAAAAGCTTTTAAATTAAACTGGGTAGAACGAAGCCTTGTGTGCTTCTTAGTTTACAAAGAGCAGGTTTGGCTTTATTTTCCCCACTTTGATTGTGGTTTATTTTTTTTTTTTTTTTTTAGTTGTTGGACTTAAATTGAATTAAATTACAGCAGTTTATATTTCCAGGGTTACGACTCAGCCACGGGTTCTCCGCATGTCTTAAACTTTATTAGGAAATCTTCCTATAAAAGTAAGGCACGCTTGTGCTTTCATAAGAAGATTTTATTGGCAGCGGTTCTGTAAGTACAGAAGAGGATAAGGGCCACTACAAGGAGAATTGCCTTTTTTTCCCTCAGAGTTCTTAGAGTATCGTCTGTGTTTTTTGTTTTTCCTCAGTGACTTTAATCCTCCTCCATTCACAAATCACGCAAGTATCTTTTTAGTACGTTTTTCTTTAAACTCAGAATGGAAACATTTAGTGGTTTTACGTATTAAAAGCACAATTTAAAGTAATTACGAAGTAAGCATAAAAGCTTTAAAGAGCTAAAACTCCAGGAATAAAGTGCACAAAACGTCAAACAGAAACTTCACTGATAGTTTAGCCTTTAAAAAAAGACAGAAGGCTGGAGAATCTTCTACAGAGAATTGAAACTGAATTGGAATAAGGCTGAAAAATGAAGCCTCTTTCCTCCATTTCTCGACTCGAGAAATTCCAGTGAAGCGTGAGTGAGCCCGCGCTCCGAGGACGATCTCTTCTTGTGAGGTTATGGGGAACAATAACATCATTTAGCTCATTACGGGCTTTCTATGGGATGAAGAGGATTTTATATTCTCAGCATGTTTGTGCCCAACTGCAACTTAGCTGCAGCGTTTAAGATCAGCGAAACAATTTTAAGCAAATTGTCTTGAGACCCCCGTACAAAAATGCCATCGCAGTCACGCGGCCTGGAAGTAATAAACGCCTGGAATGGGCTGCAGCTTCACTTGGGACGGGATGCTTGTGAATGTGGCGCACTGAAGGAGAGAACGGGAGAGTTAAAATGACGAATCCACATGGGCTGTAGCAAAAATGATTACAGGTTATTGTCTTGTTTGAGACACAGAGTCTTGCCGAACTTTTTCACATTTTGTCATAGTTGATTATTTGTTTTGTTGTGATTTTTTTTTTTTCTGGCAGACCAACACAAAATGTGAAGTGGAATGAAAATTAAATGGGGTTTTTTAAGTTGGCCTGTCTGTTGTGTTCCCTCCACTGCAAAAACACAAGATCTTAAATATTTTTTGTCTATTTTGTAGTTCAAATATCTTGGTACACTTGAAATAAGACAAAACTAGTAAGTTTTCACCAAGATATTGGAGCTTGTTTCAAGTCAATAACTCCTTGATTTTGATGAAAAAGTAAGAGAAATAATCTGCCATTAGAACAAGGCACTTTAATTTATAACATGGACAAAATGTCCTGTTCCTCTGGCAGATTATTTCAGGTTATTATACATCATGGTGTTTTGTCAAATGTGGAGTTTAATACGTAGTGAACACAGTGATCAAGGCAGAGAAAGGCAACTATTATGAGTTTGGAGTGGGAGGAAATAATGATTGATGCGCCGTAACATCTCATTTTGTTTTCCATGTTGTTGTAAGGAAAAGAAAAAAAAACCCAGACAGTGTCTTTGGGACGTTAGCCTGCTACGTTGGACTTTGGGAGTTTAGTGTTTTGGTCTAAAAGTATGTCTTTCCTTGGACAATCGCTCCCCAAAACTATCGATCCTGCTGTTGTCCAGATAAACTCAAAAATTCTCACCAATCGCCCCAGTAGTTTTGCATGGGGAGGGGGGCGAAAAGTCGCAAGAAGGGGCTCAGAACAAAATGACTATATTTTCGTCACACATCTGCGACAAATGGAATCGATTTCCACTCGTTGATGAACCTTTTAGGTTGGGCGAAAACTAACGCAGGTATTTCAGATTTTTATTTGTAAAAAAAAAAAAAAAAAAAAGAAAGTGAAAGTTGTGAAGACGTTCAGTAGGTACGAAAACGCTTGCGATGCCAATCTGAACACTGAGGACGCGTGCTTCCTGTCTGTAGGCAGCGGAGAAACCCCGACGCTCGACACCATCGACTCTTACATGAAGAAGCTCCACACCGTCATCGTCAGCAGCCCCCAGGAGCACGAGAGTCTCATCAACACAGTGAGAGACGTAGTCAACCGCCTGGACAGGTAGGAACGTCTTTCACTGCGTCTACTTGGGGATGGATTTTTTTATATTTCTCTCTACCTGATTGACAAAACAACTGAACCCGGAGGTTTGTTCGCGTGGTGTCTAGGTGAATCAGTGGCGCTCACTCTGAACTCCAAACGCTTTTTTTCTTTTGCCGATGTTCGGAGCAGATAATCGGATGCAGTTCAGCTGATCTGATGGACCGGGATTCGTCTTCAAGACGTCTCATCAACTTGTCGTCTCCCAGCCGAGTTACAAAATGTCCAGACTCTGCTGTGATCATATTGGTGAATGTGTGGTAGCGTCTCATATTAATTTATTTTGTCCCCAACAGTTTGCACCCGATCAGTAGGGCGGTAGTGATCTTCTTGAACTGGACATTTTCTGTTGTTTGCATCCTGTCCATTCACGTCTGTCTCCTCACCAGACCCATCACTATCATACATGCTGTGTTTGCATTAAGCCGTTGCCGAGAAATGTCCCTGACGTGTCTGTTACTCTCGTATAATCAGTCGAAGAAGAAGAACGAGAAAAAAAAAACTAGTGCCATTATTTGTTTTTCCAATTGTGAAAAGTGTTTGTATTTTCAATAAAAATGTTTTCATCATTCAGTTTTCCGTTTTGTGACAACCTCAGAACTACAAAAGTAAAAATGTAAACATTTATGTATTTTCTTTTGTTAAAAAAAAAAAAAAAAAAATCCCGAAATTAACTCAAATACAGGAAATAGTCAAAACGTTTTCTCCTAAAATAATAAAAATGTATTTCTAGCAAGAAAATTCTGTATCAAAAGTTTATTTTGGGTACAAAAAGTCTGAAATACGCCCATATTTTCAAGTTTAATGTATATTCTGATAAGTTATACATTGTTTGTCATTTTTTGCTTTTTCTGTACTTTTTTGTTTTATATTTTGTTTTATATTTTCTTTATTTTCTTTTTTTTTTCTTGCGATTTGTAGTTCTAGAGCAGGACGTTCCTGTTATTATGCTGGACTACAAACTCCATGGTGCAGGATTTATACTTTAATTTAAACTTGATAAACACCACTAATACTTCGACTTAGAATTTGTCTCAAAGTTTTAGTTTTCCACACCAAATTGCACAAATGGGAAAAAAAAAAAGTTCAATCAATTTAAGGGGGTTTAAGAACTTCTCAGGTTTCTAGGGGTTTAAAGTCTTTGCACTATATCCATAAATCATCTGTGGCTAATCGCTGCTAATTTGCCAACCTGCTCAGTTTGCAGCTAATCTTATTTACTTCCAGTTTATTCAGCCAGTTAAGCAGCTCTGCAGAGACGCCGCAGTTGGATTTGCTAAACACTTTGGCTTTAAAAATTAAAGTAGATATTCCCGATTTAAAGCCTATAAATTTTAATGTGAATAAACAGATTTGCTTTAAATAATGCATTCCCGTTCGCCGACACCTGTTTAATTTCCAGCAGAAATGCTCTCCGCCGATGAATTCCACCCTGATTGTGTGTGTGGATGTGAAAGTGACACATTTCTAAACTGTGCAGGAGAAGACTTTGACTTTAAATAAATCACTTAAGACTTTTGCTGTCTTCTTGACTAGCAGTGTATTGTGCAGTTAATATATAAAATAATAGGACAGCTGCATGTTTATGTGCATTCACAGTATTCAAGCCCTAGAAAAACGCTATCCTCGCTCTGTTTAAATGCTTCTTATTTATGGACAGAAGCAATCGTTGCCACAACACAACATTTGAAGTCGGCGGCCGGAGAATCCCAGGATCAGTCAGTCCTGAAACTGGGTGTGTCGTCAATCCAGCAGAGCCTTAACTTGTAAGGTGTCTGCTGCTCAGCACAAAAGGCAGTGTCATGCGGATGGATTACAGACGTTGGTTAGCTGACCTCATTAGCTAGTAATGTACAATACTCTCAAAAGTATTCACGCGACGAGAGCTTTTCCAGGTTTTTTCACTTTGCAGCAAAAGGTGGGCAATATTGAGCTAAAGTTTTATCACACTGTTCTTTTGTGGTGCTGTTGTGATGGCGAGAAAAGTGACAGAGCTACTCATTGCTTTGTTTTTAGGTAACCTGTGTGGCTGACGCAGCAATCGTAGCCCCATTAATACAAACAGTGCTTCTGGAAAAACAGTCACTGGAAAAACCACAAAATCTTACCAAATGTTTTTGGTCTTTCTAGTCCGAATATCTTCGTATACTTGAAATAAGACAAAGCTGACTTAAATTGGCAGATTATTTCACTAATAAGACTCTTGTCCCATGTTATAAGTGTAATAATCTGCCAGTGGAACTAGAACTTTTTCATCAACATTACAGAATGACAAACTCACATATTGTCCTGAAAAGGTACTTGTACGTTACGTTTGTCTTATTTCAAGTGCACTAAGATATTTGCACTGAAAACTACGGCAAAAATACTTGGTAAGATTTTGTGTTTTTGCAGTGAATGTGCAATATGTTTCTTAAGGACATCAGTCACATGAAGATGTTTGATGTGCATCGCTAAGCAGCGCACATTAACTGAATTTAATAATATTTTTTATATCTATTGATACAATAATAAATCAGACTGCTTTATCATGAAAATAAACTTATCATGATAATTGATAATGCCTGCCCAAAATAAACTGCAAACTAATCACTTGTGAAATTTAGTAGCTCATTAATGTAATAGCATACGTGGTTTTGTGAAATATCAATTTATTAACATGTTTCTTTATTATTAGAACACATAAAATAGAGAGAAATACACAGTAGCCGTCTTTATTTATTTATTTATTTATTTATTTATTTATTTATTTATTTATGTTTGTTGCAAATAATAGTTTGCTCCAAAACAAGTATTAACTTACACTGTTTTCCAACAGTGGAACGATGAGACCAAAACATACTCATCTGTTAAAGTGGTCCAGTCAAGTCCAGAAGTAAATTCATTGTAGCAAGACCTAAAAATGTACCCTCACAGATACTATCCATCCAATCTGACTTGGCTTGAGCTGTTTTCCAAGAAAAAATGGGCAAAAAATAGAGATCAGTCTCTCTAGATAGCACATGTAGAGAAATTCCCTAAAAAAATCTCCAGTTGTTACTACAGCAAAAGATAAGCCAGATGAGATAACAGATTTTTTGTGATGTGATCAAACTTAAGGGACTGCATCCATTTAAGCCACACCAACATATGGTTACAAAACCTTATGCAACAACAAGAATGAGTTACTGTGACTTTTCATAAGCATTAATCTGCTGAAGCTCGAGTGTGTCCTGCAGCTGTGGACAGGACCAGCCTCTGACTGCGGCTGGAGGAGAAGCGAACGTTAGCAACGCTACGGAAAGTAGTGCCAGCCGATTTAACATTTTTCTTGATTAAAAAATAAAAGCGTCTTCCAGAAAGAGGGAGAGAAAAAACATCAACGGTCACCAAAGCAAATGAAGCTCGTCCTGAGAACATAAACACCCGACTTCATCCATATTTTATCGCTTGCTCACAAGTTAAGTTCCTCTTCCTGGGAATGTCATCCAGCTCCTTTTATGAGATCCCTGATGAGATATGCAGCCTAATCCAACCATAGCCAATCTTCTTAGAGCTGAGAAAACCTTTTGCAAAGTTCGTGCCTGCTTAATGTCATCCCTGGAGGAGCAATGGCTGGGAGAAAAAAAAATGCATGCTGGATGAAAAATTTGGGAAGTGAAGAGCGTTCCCCCCTGGGACTCTACCTCAGCCCGTTAAAGTTGTTTACCTTTCGGTTTATGGTGTCATCATGCAGATGTGCGCGCCGCTCACTGTGTGCAGTGGGTCTCGGAGCTCGTTTGTATAATGAGCTTAACTGGAGCGCCGTTATTATCATTATTGTTATTTGGTTTTGCTTTGATGTTGCCCAAAAGCTGTGAAAACACCATGGAAAATAAAAAAAACATAATGAATGCTGATGTTCCAGGGCTTCTGCTTTGTGGGTTAGTTATCCTCTTTTCCAGGTGATGATGAGGAAAATGTGTTTTTAGTGAACAGCTGGAGAAGAGAAACAGCTTTTCTGCCTTTTCACTGTGCATCAGTGGCAGTTTTTAATACAGGCCATATGGCTCACAGCTCAGGGCGCTGTGTCGGGGGGGCGTCAGAAGACATTTTTAAAAAAATTTACAAAAAAAAAAGGTAATGTTACTATTGCTTATTGTTTCCACTCAACAGGTAGTGTGTGTCCCTGTTGCTTAGCATTGTTGGAGAACTAGCTCAAAATCTAAATGGCCTAGACCAAGGCTCTGCACTCCGGCTCTTTAAATTTGACCTAAAATGTTAGACAATAAAGAAACGTAAAGGTAAAAAAAATTATAAAATTGCTAGTTCCTGCATTTTTTTTGTAATATTCAAGTTGTATTTGCATAGAATTTCCACGAATAATACAAGAAATTTGTTTATTGTTTAGTCAGAAATTAGATGTAAACAAAATAGGTCACGTAAGTTTTGTGACTTTACATTATTTATGAAGAAAAAAATGAGACAAAAATGGCTGTTTGAATCATAAAGATCGCTAACCTCTGACCTAAGCTAACAAGACAACTAAAAAAACCCCAGAAAATCTGTATTCTGTGTGGAAAAAATGTAAAAAAGACCATCTCAATGCTTGTCTTTTTTTTCATCATTTTGTATTTACTGCCAAGCGGATTATTTTATGCTGATTACAGATTCTTTCAAACTATTTGGATTTGGAAAACAAAAAAGGAGAGTACTTTTCTTAACATTTTTTATATAATAGACAAAAACTAAATGATTGTGATACATTTGACTTAGGATTTATATTGCACAACCTAATCCCTAAAGTAAACAACTAAAAATAATAAAACGATAGAAAACAACAGGAAAAACAAAACAACTCAGCACTAAGCATTATTTTCTTAATATCTCAGAAACTGTCACCTTTGACCATATATTTCTTCAACATTTACTCCCTTTCCTCTAACAACACAAGAGAACTTCTCTAATAGAATTTTTTTTAAATTCCTCTTTGTGTTGCCTCATTGTTGTGAAGTCCATAATTGCGCATTCTTTACGGTAGGGTTGATGCACTGCCCCCTCTTGCCCTCCTTTTGTTTTTTTTCTGGCCTCTGAAATAAACACCAACCCCTTCAGTCTTTTGTCTGAACAAAGAGACACTCAGAGGAACACAAACACCTTCTGCAGCTCCTCCGCTGGGGGCTCGTCCGGGTTGTTGGCCGCCCCGTCCTGGCCCGTGGAGCACAGCGGGGTTGACGTGAGGACAGAGGAGCCAGTTCCAGCAGAGAGCCACACAGATCCTGGACCAGTGGAGGGACGGAGGGAGGGAGTGACTCAGAGGAGAGAGGATGAGTCAGTGCGTCATGTGCTGAACAGGCAGGCGGAGGTATCAGTGTCCTGAATGGTTTCTCTTCCCGCGGTGTCACGGGCCGCTGTGGTCAAACTGAGCCACCTTTTGTCAGGGAGTCGGGGGTCTAATCCACTGTGCACATTTGTGGGAATCCTTTACCATTCGCAACGGATAACAAACGCGAATGAGCATTTCAAAGTTGCACTGGGGATTGTCTGGTCCTGAATATAAATTTGGGTGAAAACGCTAGTAACTTTTTTGCAGCAGTTTCTCTCATTACAATGTGTTTTGTTGGGATTTTATATGATTGACCGACACAAATTAGCATGTAATTGTGAAAACAGAAACAAAGGACGTGTTTATATTTAGTGCCCTCACCCCTTAGTCAACACTTTATATATAGACCCTTTATGGTGTAATTACAGCTGTCTTTTTCTATTTTGGTATGTCTACAATGTTGTTTTCTGCAAAGGTTTTTATCAGCCTGAAATATTTCCATTAACTCTGACCAGCCAGCTGTCTCGCCTTGATGAAGCGTCCTGCTGCATGATGCTGCCACCGCCACCATGTTGCTTCTCCTGGATCAAGCTTCTGGAGAGCAGCTGATCGCACTGTTTTTTGTTGGGGTCTAGTCAAATCAAGTTTATTTGTACACCAACAGGGTTCAAAGTGCTTTTAGGTCATAAAAAGATAACAGTAACCAATTATGAAACAAGCAGTTGACTGTCAAATGTAACCTAAATTATTGAACAAATATACATCAAATATTTTGATCAGTGTTCCAGGTTATTAATCAATGGCAACTAAAAACAAACTGGGTTTTTAGCCTTGATTTGAAGTCTAGAACTAACAACGTGGACCACACTTTACAGATTTTTATTATCACTTCCGGTCCATTTAACAATTATGCACTTTTTGTGTAGGTCTATAATAAAAAAAAATCTGTATAACATACAGATTTTACATGGCTGTAACATGTCAAAATGCGAACAGGCTTAAGGGGTAAGAACCGTTTTGCAAGGTGGTTTTATTTAAGCACACTCATCTGATTGTTTTTAGCTGAGGAATAACTGAAATAATCTTTGCCTGGTGAGGAAAAAAAGGGAAACAATAGTCATCTTCCTTCATTATTTCACTCCTCCACATTTGGAAAATCCTTGGCTTCGGCGCTCGGCAGTGAGGAGGGGGATAACAATGCCTGGAATGTAGGGGGAAAAAAAAAACTTGAGTCATTCCCACGTGTCGACGTCTGGTTCAGCTCCTCCTCCTCATCTCAGGTTGTGAAGGTTTCAGGTTCCTCTCACACTGGATTCTGTCTTTCTTGGAAGGTGGCTTGAGAAGTCATCACACATGACAACTTTTGTTCTTTGGGGGAAATCTCCATCGGCAAAGGTTGCAGATCTCACCACAAACTGCTGTCAACTTTTTGTAAACGATCACATTTTAAAGGATGACTCTTTCATCTACTTGTAAGACTTAAAAAAAATAAATAAAAAAATCTAGGAAAGAATAGCTTTTATTTCTAATTAATTCAGATCACGGCATTTCCCCACAGAGCCCCGGGGCGGCTGAAGGAAGTGATTTCCTTTTTCCAGTGGTCATTTATCCCTCGCCGAATGCATTATGTCAGTCGGGCTGCACTCAACGCTTTTTAATAAGCATCACAGACTCACTCTCACTGTGGTTTTGTGCTGTGCATATGTTTACTCCCTGCTGATTCACTGTGCTTCCCCCCCACCAAACAAACAAGGATTTGAATAAATTAGACTGACTGACATAAAGTTTCTACTTTGAAGCGAGCCTCCGTAACTTCCTGTGAACAAATGCAGCCATAGGAAATGGATGTGTGTAAATGCCATAACGAGTTAGAAAGTAATATTCCAAAACAGAAAAGCAACTGCAATAATTCCTCGTCCGAGGGATTGCTGACTGTAGTAGCTCTAATTCTAAACGAGCCAAGTCAGATTTACTTAAGCCTGAACTGCTCTGTGTTTATTCACCATGCTTGTGGGGTTCCCCAGGGTATGATCTTGGGTCCAAAATAGTTTCTTTTATACATAAACACAGTAGCTCTCAGGAGTACACCTGTTAAAATGGGAGGTACTTTGTATTGTAAAATTATATATTTCTAAATCATTTAAAAAGTTTTTTTGCAGATATAATGTGACACATACCCTGTTCACAATAAGTAAATATATTAAATTATAAAATATTAGAGAAAAAAGATATTTTTCTTTCAGGTTCAGCATTCGGTTTTTCTTACTTCACACTCACCATCGTTTATAGTGAATCTGACAAACACTTAAAAATGTTTAGCTGTGTTAGTAGGATTTTTTTTTTTTGGTATTTATTCATTTGGCATTTGGTCAAATATCTTTTAGGGCAGATGTGTCAAACTCAAGGGCCAAATCTGGCCCACAATGGCTTTTTATGTGGCCCTTTAGATTCTAGACTAAACACTGTTTGCTTAATTAATCAAATAAGTGTAGTTTTTATCTGTTTACTGCTAAATTATATCAGACAGTCCCTCCAGTTTCTTGAGAATTCTGGAAATTCACACAAAATCAGCTAATTGCGCTAATATCTAGGAGTTTATTGCAGATTTTTCCTCAAAAATTGTCAGAAACTTTCTTATTTGTACTAAACAGCTGCCTCAGCTTTAACTGATGTCAGATTATAGTCCTTGATCTATACAGCGAGTAATAAACAGTGGCATTAACCATCGTAAATAAGCGCAAATATTTCCAAATTGGTACCACAAATATTTTCATTTTTATTGCAAAAAATCACAAAAAGAATCAAAATCTTGGAGGGACTGAGAAGATGTTCAATAATATTATTTAACTTTAAGAATTAATTTATATTTTAACAGTTTGTGAATAGGTTTTATCAACACATTTTGGCACAACGGGCCCTTTTAGATATGAGTTTGACACCCCTGTTTTAGGGTAATGAATTAAGGTATGTTAGTACAGGTAATTTGTAATAAGTTAAGTAGAAAATACATTTATTCTTTGCCTTGAAATGTACAAAACAATGATAGCTTCTAAGTGTATCACCAATATGAAATGTTCAAGGGAAGGGTGAAATCACTTTTTATGTGTCCTGTCCCGTTTCACCTGTTATCCCAGTATACCCAGCTTGCGCCCTGGACGAATGCCATTATTGACTACAACATAAAACCGCTACGTGCGGCAGGTTAACAGGCATAAAGCTTGTTAAAAATAACTGAGTGAAATCAAAAGTAAGGCTCATACTAGGCACAATGTTAGGTTTGTCTCACACAATTTGGATTTTGAAGCCAGCTCGGCGGGCGTCACTTTGAAACTGCGCGTGCACGCCTCCTTCTGGCTGGCCCAATCTCCGCTGCGCGCGCTCCCGCATCACCTCGGTGGAAGAAAAAAAGAAACTGCTGCGGCTGTTGCAGGAGCCACGCAGAGCGAAACCACAGACTCCAGTTGGAGTTCAGCTACTCACTCCCGGGTTTTTTAGGGGTGTTTTTCTGTGGGGACGTCAGTTCAGTCGAGAGAAAGGCTTGTCAGGACCCGGATTTATTATGACCAAGTAGTGGGAGCGGTGGCGACGAGGAGGCGCGAGGCGAGGTAAGGAAAAGTTAGCCCGGGCTTCCTTTTCTCTCTCATTGAAAGTGTCTCAGTCACAAAGTCTGAACAGTTTTTTCTTACGGATGCAAGTTCCAGTTCGTACAGCTGAGGGTGAGCCGTGTGTTTCGGAGCGGCTCTGCGTTTTAAACGCTAGCTGCTCGGGGTTTCCAACCTTTCAGGGATGCGAGAAGTTTTCAACCAGTCGAGTTTTTACCCGACTGCAACGTTAGCTGCTGCTGCTGCTGTCAGGAGTTTCAGTAAGTAAGGCTTAAATACTGAGGGGCTCGGCTCGAGTACACCAGGCAAGGTAAAGAGCTAGCACCAAACTCTTGACTGGTCTCTGTTTACTAAATGGGCTGGACAACGCTTGAGTTAGTTTTGCCCAAGCTGGGGTCTTTAACGGGGAGTGGTACATGGTTGCGTTTCAGATCTGCAGCATGTCAGCAGCGCTCTCCATACTGTAGTTACGGACAGGGAGCCATCAGAACTGACACCTGCCAGGTTAGTATTTGTTTAATGTTTGTCACACTCGCATTGTTTTCATCCCGTGTTTATTCGCTTTTGTCAGACTTTATGCTACTTCTTTAATTTATCTGAGCTCAGCCAGCAGTAATAATGTTTGAGTTGCTCTTATCTGACTGATACCAATTGCCTTTGGAGTCTAAACCTGCCGATTCTAATATTGGGTAATTCTGTTTAGTTATATTTTTAAAATATTTTCTTTAAGGACAAGCCTCTTTATCAGTATTTAGTATGAAATACTGATCAAGAGTATAAAAGATAATGGTTATCTTTTAGGCTGCATGAAATCAGAAAAATATTTTACTGCAACTACTTTACCTCAATTTTCCTGATGCATATCAATGGTAAAACATCAAGTTTTAACTTCAACATCTTAGCCGCTAAAGATATACATCAGGTGAGGGAGGTTGAGGGGGATTAAGAGTATGTCAACCTGCCAGAAAATGTCATGGCTATGTATTATGTGATTATTTGACACTTTATATATAAACACTCCTTTCCAATTGTGATATTGCCTACACTGATACTGCAATGGCGAATGAGATTTGCTATATTGGAAGGTTTCCCCCAGGGTATTATAAGCCTGGCGGACCACCAGGCTTTACTTGTGCCCCCACCAGGCTAAGCAGTGCTTATTTATTTAAGTCTTTTTAAAATTGTTACATTTTTTAAGACTTTGCAATTGATGTTCAGGTATTTATCCTCCAATCTTTCAATAACTCATAATTATCATCATGGCAATGGCTGATTTTCAGAAGTAGACAGGCTTGGTATTCCTATTTCATTAGCATTGTAGCTAGAGATCTGCTTATGCTAAGGGTGGGACGTCCTTCAAACCTTTACAATAATAGAAGCTAGGCTTCTCCGGTCAAAAGCAACAGATTGTTGTACCCACAACAATCAGGTCCCTAAATCTGTGAGTTATAATTCCCTTGTTTATATTTTTGATATTTCTGATTTTTTTTATATTTCTGTTTTTTAACATTGTGTTTGAAAATGCCTGGCTGCAAAACAGATTTCCCCCTTTGGGGACTATAACGGAACTGAACTGAAAGGAGACTGCTACTACTCTTTGTGTATTCTTAAACGTGTTCTCATAAAACTAAGATAATACTGATAACCATCACGAATTTGCACACAATAGTCTTGACACAAAACATTTATTTCGTCACATTCCTAACTACTTAAAACCCATGATGCTTGACTGTGACTTCCAGATCAATTTTATAACCCGCAAGCCAAAAAGTCTCTCACAGAGCAAACACAGATTGAAATGTTGGAAACTATCAACTTTAACGTCTTGAATTTGACTATATAGTCATATAAACACCTTAAAAGATTGCAAGCATGTCTTGACATTGGCTACTGGCATGTTTTGCTGCTTTGTCAACTCCATTGCTTTGGATGGAGAATTGAGTTAAACATATAATTCAATTAAATATTGATTGGGTATTTTCAGTGCTTTTGTTGAAATCCCATTAGCTGTGGTAAGCGGTCATCATGGGACGAGAACAGGGATGGAAAGACTGTCTTGTCATGCAAAACCAAGTTTCCTGTTATTCCTTAAACCTGAAATCCTGCCCTCAATGCGTGGCAAGAATTTTTCTCCGTAGACTTTTTGTTAGAATAGAGGAAGGAGCTAACAACATACAGAGTTTTCACCACATTCATCCTTATTTTTTAACATTGTCCCAGTTAAAAATGTCCCAGTTAAACGTCGTTTAACTAAAGTTACCCTTGTAAAACAGCGTTTTAACTAAAACTCTGAGGTTTAAGCCCAGTTAAACGACGTTTAACTGAAGTCCAAAATGGGGTGCGGGTTTTAATGTTTTTATTTATTTATTTTTATTTTCTTTTAAATCTCTTTCTGTTTCTCACTGTTTATTCAATGCCACATGCTGTTTTTATTTTAATCATGTAAAGCACTTTGAAATGCCTTGCTGCTGAAATGTGCTATAGAAATAAAATTTGATTGATGATTGAGTATTTCTCCTCCATCTTTAACTGATGTAATAATTCACCAATCATGGAAATAATCCTGTTTCACTTTGTGTGAGAAATCACCACTCTTTGGCTTTGTGAGGATTGAAGTAGAGGAAAATGAAGAAATTTAGCTAAGCTGCAAATCGGTTCTCAACCAAAAAATGGCTCAAAAAATGGAAGCAAGGTGTTCTGCAGTAATATTTGTTTTCCAAGAAGTTTCAGACATAATCAATCCTACAACAGCAAGAATAAGGTGGAAAATACATTAAAAAAAAAAAAAAAAAAGATGCTTGAAGTTTTAAATAGTCTGCCACTGATGGTGTGTGGTGGATACCCTCTCAACCTGGGCATCCAGGTTGATAGGAACATGTCTAATGAAAAAAGAAAAACTAACCCTGACTGAAGTCGAAGTGTCCGCTGTGTTTTTATACACTTCAGTGTGACCTATACAGTGTGCAATAATGGCAAGAAATGATGTTGATGAAGCACTGATTTGCTCTGGGCAACTGCAGAGAGCCTGTTCATATGTCTCTAAATATGATTTTGAATAAGCTTAGAAAATGCATCAAGGTACATCTTGGTATTTTCTGCATTATATGCTGAAAATGGTGCAATATGAAAAAAAAGGAAAAAGAAAAATCACCGATCAGTCAATTAAAGGAAATTTCCAATTTCTGAACTGTACATTTGCAGATCCCTACTAAATAGAAACTGGGACCAAAGTAATAAAGAAGGCTATTCCATTTCATTATTCAATATTTACCTAAAAAAGAGAAGATGGAGGATGAATGCTTTTTCAAATTAATGGCAGAAACTTTAGCAAAATTGAAGCTGTAAAAATTAACATTCAAATGAAATGGCAAACCTTTCGATGGAGCCAACCTGTCTTTCTCTCTGATAACCGTGAAGTTACAGCTTCTGTTGCTTGTTTTTTTTATTAATTTTTTTGAGTATTTTGGATAAAGTAAAATGTTCATTAGTCCTAAGTGTCACAAGTACAGGTCAGTGAAAGTTTAAGTACATTACCGCCCCGAGCCTCGGCTCATTCAAAGCACCCTGTGTGCTCCTGATAAACAAGCTTTCCTTTTGTTTGTTCGTGTCGGCTTGTAGTGTTCAGTTCTTGTTTTTACTTACTGGCAAGTGGCCAGAGACAGTACCTATTAGGTCTCTGTCAACATTACTGCTTCACCTGTGCTCGGAAAAAGGCTTTAGTAGGGTTTGCAGCAAATCCGGGTTTGCCTCCTGGTAATTGTCCTCTGAATGCTCGTCCCGGGAGCCTTATGGGCCAAATATTTGTTGGAGGGTTTCCTACATCTCTGAGTGGGGAACATACCTTTCATTCTTGTGGTGAGCAACAGGAAGATTGTGTTTTGTGGTGAACTGAGTGTTTGTTGTAAACAGAGCAGTTATAGCCTTTTTTTTAGGTCCCTTGCTTTGTTTTTTGTTTTTTACCATGAAGTTCAACAGGTGGAGATTGTCTGGTGAAACAGAACATTTCAGGACATTTTGTATTTCCTGAATTTGTAATTCACCTTTCCAGGTTGTCCGCGGATCCCAGAAATCCTTAGAAAGACTTAAAGTCATGGATCTAAAATTAAGGCCTTAAAATATCTTAAAAGCATAGCAAAAAGTATTTTGGCCTTAAATATGTTAATCACAGGTCTTAAATTTAGTCTTGGCAGGACTACTTAATCGTATATTATATGTAATCTTTTTCTCGCCAGACATTTCCATCAGGCATATGTTTGAGTCACAAGCAGACATCTTTGTGACTCATTGCTAACATACCCTTGCCAAGCTAGCTATGTTATTTAACCTTGACAAATGCAAAAAAATGCTAGCTAGCTTAAGTAAGTGGGCAAGTGCAAATGTATTGCCAGCTGGCTGGACGAGGTTTGTACATTTCTTTGGGGAAATGTCTAAAAAATGTATTTTTTTTTAAATTCAGAACTTTGATCTAAACAAGAAAATAAATAAAAAAGCAAAGGTCTTAAAAAGTCTTAAATTTCAGTTGGTAAAACCTGCAGAAGCTGTGCATTCAGTTGGGCGCTCCAAAGCCTATCACTTAAGCTTTAGGTTTCCTTGAGGCACTGATGTTGACTGAAATGGAGTAGAAGAACATTGGAATGTTCAACATTTGGTCCTAGAAGACGTGAAAAGAAAATCATCAACCAATTAGCTCGACAATGCTAAGAGTAAAGCCTTTTATATAAGAGAAAATTTTTGCCAGTTTTCAGCAAAACAAATTCCAACCCTTTTAATTTTTAATTACTTGACAAAACACTGATGATGTGACAACTAAATGGTGCACCCAAGAGTCTTAATTTGAATGGACTGATTCCACATTTTTTGTAATCTATTTCGGTTAAGAGCACACTAATCGGCTTGAATCAGTCACTTATTTCAAATAAAAGAGACCTCTTCTCTGACTGCTTTACTAAAAATGTACAAAACATTCTTTTCTAATTCTCTAATTACTGTATCTTGAGCTAACGAGCTGCACAGCATGTACAAACGGCATTATTTATCGAAAGTGGCATGAAAGCACCAAATTCACACAGTTGTTATTGTTTATTTTCTTAATTCATTCCAGTTTCAGAGTCTATTTAATTGCATCTCGGCATGAAGCTCAGGGTCTTTTTGTGTAATAGTGGATTAATTTGATGTGTGACCGGCTGTAGAGGTTTTCCCATATGGTGTGAAATTCAGTTAGATTTCCCTCTATTTAGTTTTGTTTATTGAAATAGTTTTTATAAGTAAAAGACCCGAAAGCACTTTAGTTTGTTGCTTTTCCTTATCGAAACATGGTCACTAAAATAAATCACTTCTTTGGACAAAATGTCTTATGCAAAGGAACTTGGTTTTTTATTATTATTATTATTATTATTGTTATTTGCCTATAGTGAGAATCTTAGTGGTGGGATTGTTGTGCAAAACAGGAGAAAAAAATAACATTTATTATTACTGTTGCAAATACAGGAGCCTTCCTGACCCGTTTAAGTTGTTCTCAGATATTATGTTAGTAATGTTAGCATGTAGCATTAGCACAGCTAGCATGTGGCATCCTTCAGCATTTCTTTTCTTTCTGGAAGATTGGCTGGAAGAAATGCAACAAGTTAGGCAAATGTTAATGAGTATATATATTATCAATTTTGATGGAAATTAGTATCTTTAAATAATTCATTTTTCTAACATCTATCATATCAAGATATCTACTTAGAAAACCCTAGAGCATACAAATGCATTCACTGCATGAGTTTCATATTTCTGCAAACAGTTTGTTGTCCTAGATGTGTAGATTTTACCATCTTTTTTCTGAGTGAATAATTTTCTGAGCACTCAATGTTTCAAAGCAACAATAATCGGGCTGTGATTTGCAAAACGCATGAAAAAGATCAAATAATTCTGTATATCAGTTATTTGTTGGTTGGGCCATTATCTGCTTGCATTACATTAGTAATAGCAGTCTGTTTATCTTTTTCATCTGACGTCATTCTGCTTTAATGCAAAAAGTATAAAAAAGCAGTGGTTGATATTAGACTTCAGAGCGTGAAGTTAAAATCTGCTTGATCATAGGCTCATTTTTTACAGTGGAGCACCTAAAGTCAGATTAAAATTACATCAGAAAGTTCTTGTGGGATTAAAAATAATCTTAATATATGTGTTGAAGTTATAAAATATTTTTATATTTTAAATGTTATGCACTTCACCGAAAGAACAGATTGGTGGTAGCTCCATGATGTGGGGTTACTTTTCTTCAGACGGAATAAAATGTTTTGTAAGTGGATAAAGTCTTAAACACTAGTTCAACAGAGATTTAAAGGATACGGCCAAATTAATACCAGAAAAGTGTACGTTTTGGAACAGCCTAGTCAAATCCATCTGTGTTAAAGCTGTTTTGGTTTGTTGACAGACTAAATGCTTTAACTGAACTAAAAAGCGTTTCAACACAGTATTAGCTTAAGGGGATCCAACCCTGTACAACCTGGTTGTTGCAGCTTGTTTAATTTCTAAATTTTCTCTCAAACTATTTGTTTTCATGTTGAATTATACACATGAGAGGTAGATAAAACTTTAAAATGATTAATCAAGGTATATCTGGCATTTTAAAGGAATTGTTCAGAACTTTTAAGCAAAACATGAAAAACTGTTTGAACTTGTTAAAATCCAAAACAGGTTTTGCATATTTACATGACTGACTGAGAGATTTCGACTCTACAATCTCAGTTTTTCCAAAGGCCTGAGGCTGACTGTAACGTCGCGCTCTGTTTACACCAGGGATTTGGTATATTTGTTGCATTGCAACAAAACAGCCCTCAAACAACTTTAGGCGCTTTTGAAGGTCAGCATGCTTGATAAAGTACAGTTTGGGCTGGAGGCCATCTTTTAAATGAACTCAGCTCTGCTTGCAATCAAGGGAGAGCATCAAGGCAGAGCTATTTTTTGTTGTTGTTTAGGAATATCGGTCTTGACCTGAATTAATGCGGGAAGATACATGTTGAGACTTAAGTGAAATGCTTTGTTTTTAAGGAATCGGATTGACTTTTTACATGTACGCACATGACCTGACGTGACCGTTCAGGTTCATATTCATCAGATAAACAACACTTTCACACCAAGAGCTTTCCTTGTGCATTAATACCACATTTTATCAGCAGGATTGGGGTGAAAGTTCACCTGGCTTTGATAAGTTGTAGTCAATTTGGGATGTAGATGTGAAGTGGTAGGCGAACAATTGCAGCACCTTCATTCCCTTTACATTTGTTGCTGAGCTGATGCACCTCTGAAGGGAAGAAGCTGTGAGCGAAAAAGGCCTGCTTTTTTTTTTACCAGCATTGAGCAAGAGCTGTTTTGTGAAAAGAGCTTCTGTGGTGAGTTGTTGTTCTGGTGGAGACCGGATAGTTATATGAATGCTATTACTTATTTTGTACAAGCCAAACACATTGTTTTTGACCAACCAGACATCAGTTGTTATTGATCAGCATCTCATTTCCATCAATTTATTCCTTTAATGGTGTTTCTGATTGCTTTGTATTCCCCGTTGCCAATTTATTCATGTCTACAATAGGTCTGGTTGACCTTTATAGGGAATGTTGACTGTGTAAACAGTGATTATTAGGGGAACTAAAGGCTCTGGCGTTGCTGATAAGCTGCTAACTGGAGCCTGACCTTGAAAATGTCAATGTATTAGGCTTGTTCAGCTGAGGTGTTCAGCTTCGGCACCTTAAAAAATCTTAGGAACCATAAATTAAGTAAACTCAACATTATCTTGGTGGAAACATTTGGTCTATTTCCTTTAGCCATTATCATAGAACATTACTCAAACTAGACAATAACCAAATGTTTGTTTATATTACATTTACATTAGTTGTTCAGTGTCAAGTGTAACGTTTCAGCATGTTTGAATTAATTACTGAGCTGGTGATGCTCTGATTGCTCAGTAAATATAAAGTGAGTTTGTAACTGGTTGACTTTGTTGGTACAGACCTTCAAGGACAGTCAGAATTTAGCTAACAGTGACTTTAATTTGAGATGCATCAATGAGATATCGACCACAATCAAATAATTTTGAGCTAGATGTGCCTTGGTACGTGAACATTTGGTAATAAACCTGAAGATCCAGTATGTTGTTGGTTAATCAACCATAAGATCTAACAGAATGTGGTAACAGCAGAAAGAAAACACCGTTAGCCTAGAGGTTTTTAAAAAGGAAGTCAGAGGAAGATTAGAAATGTACATTTGAGAGGAAACTGTTTTCTTTACACAGATCCAGATATTTCTCCAGTCATTCAGACTGCAAAAGGGTGAGAGAGAGCAAGACTCTCAGCAGATAACTGGACGGCTTAACAAATTACAGCACATTGTGTGCAACTGCTTTTGATCCTGGTAGAAATAATGATAAGAAACCAAAATCTGCTGCTGTACATAGCAATAATTGGTCCATATAGAAAAAATTAAATCTAAATTCATTATTGACAGGCCAAAGCTTTACTCAAACAGGAGAAGGTTGCATCTCTATGTGATTATTTGAATGAGAATACGTAAAGATTTCACATATGCTTTTCAATTTTTAAATGTAGAAGGCAAAACTGTTCACATGTGAAATGGTGAACGCTACAAGCAAAGTTACCCAGAAAACCTTTTGGATGAGACTGAACCTAATATTGTTCTGTGTTATTCAAACACCTCTTGATGTGATATGACGTCTAACTACTTCCTGCATTTCAACCCAACCTTTTCACTCAGTTGTGCGTTTCCTGCTTCAATATCTTTAAAAAAAAAAAAGCTACTGTTTAAATCACAGTTGTAGGTCATAATCTGAAGCTGCTGCACCCAGTAGTTTAATGATTGGTTTTAAATGCATTGCAGTACTCAACATGAGATAAACTGCCACCATGTTTTGTCCTGTAGAGTTCAGAAAGCAAACTTGAAACAGGAGCCAGCAGTGATGTAAGCCCATTTTATTGTTGACGTCTTCCAGACCTCTCACCTGTTTCTCAACTTGTAAAAACGCCTATTATGCCTCACTAATGTTTACTTAATTGTTGATTGATGTGAACCGTGTCAGTGGGATCAGCTTTTGCTTTTGGTTTTGGTTATGGAAAAACCTACAGGACCTTTCTACATCAGCAATAAATCTGAGGACCTTGGCAGGAATGTCTTCTATACTCACTTTACTTTAAATAGACTTTAAAAAAGAGAGGTTGCTTTTGAAGATTCCTTCTGCTTCAACTTTGTCTTCCAGTCTTGGTATTTAGTGTTATTCCTAAGTGTAATATAGGAGAGGAGTAAGACCAGGATATTGTCAGATTATTAAGTCAGGACAAATGTTTTTGCAAAAGACCAGTGACAACCTTTATTAGTAGATGAAAGGAAATGGTAGGAGCTAGATTCAGCTTTTCTATCCTTGTTCAATGTAAAAATGAAAGCGATGTTGCCCTTCAGAGTTTTGCAATCCTAGCTGGTCTCAAAGCTTACACGGTTTATTTCCTAAGGCTGCCGAGGACGATAGGCTCCAAAAAGAGAGTTAACAATCTTTAGAGAGATTGAAATCTGCAGATGAATCGGGTTTCCAGTTTCATTGGCTGCCCAGTGCCTGCAGGCAAAATAGTACAGTTCTGTGTTGCTAGTGGTTCAATCTGAGACTTGATGGACAAAATTGTTGAAAATCCTTAGTTATTTCACAAATTATTGCAAATGTTGTTCTCAAAATGTAAGCAACTGTGTTTACTCTTTTATTGTTGAAACCCTAATGGGAACATGGATAACATTGGACACAAGCAGTAGCTAGTCTTCAGACGCAGTGTATATTTATGAGTGATTACAGTTGTTCAAATACAGACTGATAACATAAAATATATTTTTATCGCGTGTATTTTGTGTGTATTATTTTTTTTCTTCACTAAATTTAAAGAAACGTGTCTGAGGCTAAAACCTTTAGAGATAGATTGATGTGTTCTCTAAAGCTGAGTCTGCTAAGTTACTACCACAATGGATTGGAGGGTGTGGTAAACCTATGATTGCGTTCTTTAATATTGCCAACACAATAAACCTTCATGTTTTATAATCTTTCAACCAGCTCATCATGACTCACTCACAACGTTCCATCCCAAAGTTGAATTCACAGAGATTCCGGTTTTTATGTCTTACTATCATAGCAACCTCTTGTATCCATTACTTTGTTGTTTAAGCTTCACCAAGACCACCTGTCTCCGGGGGGAAATTGGGACAACCCATTTAACGATCAGCATTTCAAGGTGGCAAGGACATTACGCAATATTCGCGGGGAAAACGCCTCGCGGTGTTCGCCACCTCAACACTTGTAAATAAACAACCAGAGCCTGACCTCCTCTGACACAGCAAGTCCATTTTCCAGAAATAAATCTTGCCGTTGGCGCTCGAATTAAACCTGCACACTCACCCCGTTTTCAAGCCAGCCAGCTGAGCGAGAGCACATCTCCAATTACCTAACTCATAGTCCATCCTTTCACTCTCATGTCATTCTACACGCACACACAGATCAGAGCCCATCTTAACTCTGTGACTCCCCCCATCCACCTGCTTGTTTTGGTGGTACCTTTTTTTGTTTCTTGATCGTATGAAAACGGTACTGGTACGAAAACAAACCCAGACCCTGGCACTGGCATTCGGGCTCATACCAAAGCTGTATCAGTTCTGCAATGCGAGTGTGACGTATCTGTCTGAGAATGGTGAGAAAGGAGTGAACACATGCCCGTCCTTATTTGGATGAGAAGAACTGGTTTGTGGATTTTCTGTTTGCTTTGTGTATGACTGTGATAGCCAGTGGCTGAGCTGGCGAGACACTGGCATCCAGCCACGAGGTTTGGGCCATGAAAGAAAGAGGAACGAGCAGCCGGGGGAATGCGAGGGGGTCTCTGATTCACAGAACTGTTGAGTGACAGCAACAGGGGCAGCACTCAAACTAGCCAGCAAGCTTACTGCTGGTAAACAAGCTCTGCTATTCAGTTCATCTTCTTTGTGAATTCACAACTGGGATGAGATCAAAGTTAAAATCTGATGTTCCTGTTTTTTTTGTTTTCGCTCTTGCATTGAGCAGGAGGAGATCAGCTGTAGCTATTTTTGCTGAGTAAACACAATTTAAATACAGAATTAATTCATGCACATATTTATGTTGGAATGCATATTTCTGCCTTGTGCCGGCGTATGTCTCTCTGGGCCGGTGTTCCAGTACAGCACTGACTCATGATGGTGACAGGTTCTGCATTTAAGCAAAAATACAATTTGTAATAATGAAGAACAATAACACCCTGCTTGTTTATTCTAAATGTTTTAGTGGTTTTCTTCATGTGTGATATAAACTGCTCTAACTCACAATTTGAGTTCTGAGGATATAAATTCAGTGCAAAAATGGTAATCTAGATGTTCATCAGTCAATCGGCCATGGCTCTGATTAAAGAACTGTTGGATAGATACAGAAAAATCTCATTTTACTTTCTTAAATCCATCACTACTTCTATTTTCCATTTATAAATGCATCAACCAAAGTTTTTGATGTCTAAATGGGGATAATCTTGTTGTTTTCTGTTGCATCTATAAGTGCAAAGAACAGGTTTTTCCTATAATCGTTAGAACAAAAAATTAATGGTCAATGGTGTTTTTACACGTGATAGTCCAGTAGAGTCGGTTCAATAGGGGACCAAAATTTGTTCCACTTTTTGTTGGTGCGGTTTACTTTCACACTGCACTGTGTCAAACAATCCAAACCCTTTGAACAACCTGTCCCCCTCCTCGACTTGGTGCACCAAGAACTACTGACGGAAACACAAAATCCTCCAAAGAAGACATGAATCCAATTTCCTTAACAAAAGTTAAACAATGCAGAAGGGTCATATTTTAGCAGGTGTATGATTTCTCTTTTGTTTTTGGTAAAAGACTATAAGCCATTTCCCCAGTAGTGCTAGAGTCTTGCATTTATATATGTTATAATTACCCAGAATGCCCTTTCGTTTGCTACCTGCTTTTGGAACGACCTCCACTTTCATGCATTTGAACCGTGCCAGAGTTCACCTGCCGTGCCGAGATCTAGGTTGTTAGGCGGGCCAGAGTTTGTTTTTTGCTCTGCAAAAGAGTTTGCGTGTTCACACCACCCCAAAAGAACCAAACTTTCTTGGCAAACAAACAAAAGTTTGATTAAAGTGGACCAAATAGGGCTGGCACGAATACCACACAATCATCTCAAGTTGGAACGAAGAGGACCAAAGAAAAATGGAAATCAGTAGTCATTAGGAAAAGCTCAAATGGTGCATCCCCAATTTAACTTAAACCCTTACTGTTTAACAAAGTTCTCACTTTGCACACACTGCAGTTACTGGCAATAACATCTCAGCCAGTTGAGCAGCACATGTTAATTTACTGTTGTTGCATCAGCAAGAATTTGGCTCTGCAAAGAGGTCACACATCCTGATGAGAGCAGCATTTTTCAAAAGACAGATTAAGTAGGTTTGTTACTTAGATATTGAGATGGTAGAACCAACACAGACTAACTTAAACTGTAGCTTTTGATCAATAATTAGACCATATACTTTACATTGGAAAAAACCATGGACATGATTCAAGTCAACACAAAGCAAAGGGAAGAGTGTGCTTTTTTATATATATATGTTTTTCTGTGATACACCAACACAAATGCCATAGTTGTGAAGATAAAAAAAGTAAAGATGTGGTTGGAACTGGATAAAATGTTAATTTCAGTCTCTTGTAAGGGTATTTATGCAAGTTAAAACTTTAAGTGCTTATGTGGGCTGCTATGTTTTTGTCGAGCATTCCTTTACAGCACAGATTTCAAAGAGACATCTTGTTGGTTTTCATCCCGACACAGTTTCTCTGTTTACTTGAGAAAAGTGCCACAGTCCTCGGATACTTTTGTACCGGCTGGAGTTGCTGAAGCTCAGCGAGTTTGCTGACCTGCAATTAGTACCGACCATAAACAACCAGAACCCCAGTGAGCGGTGCCACGGGTGGCTGCCCTCACCACGACAATCCGGAGTTTCCCTTTTGTCCTCGAATGCGTCAGATGTAGAGCCAGCTGCCCACCCCGAGGTTTCAACTGCGCGCCTACTGAGACGGCTGAAAGAAAGTTGTGGAGGCAATCGCGAAGTATGCAGGGAGAAAATGTATAAATACCACTGGGGGGGAAGCAATACGTTGCAACGCCTGTGGCTTTAAAGAGGTTTTGGCATGTCACACTCCCCTTCTGTCTTCCAGAATAATTTTTAAATATAGTGCCTGATGTCATGTGAAAGTGATGCAAAACCTTGCCTCTATGATCAAATCCGATACTTTGTCCACTCTGGCTTCAGATGCATTGTTATGACATCGTTAATGTGCTACTCGACCTCACTCCCCTTTATTGGACGTTTTATGTTCTTTCTTTCACAATGATTGCAACAATTCAATCACTTGCCAGATTCTATACCTTTGGGAAAATAGTCACTTGCTTATGCTGTCATTGGCTTGGAGTGGAGGTATTATATGTATTTATTTTCCAAATTATCAGCAAATTGCTGTGGGGTTTGGTTTATCAGTTTCCAGATGTGTTGTGAACAAAAGGTTTTTTTCCTAAATCCATTGTGGATCAGCTAGGAGCCCATCCTGTGGGCTCTTGTATTATTTAGATGAAATGGTAATGAAGACTGTTTTCACAGTTGATAGACTCAGTTCTGTTGGGGACCAAAGTTGCAACATTTGTTCCATTTTCAGCTGGTGTGGCTCACTTTCAAATTGCACTGTGTCAAACAAACCAAGTGTTAAAAACTCTGCACATCCCCTGTGGTGGCGGTGCACAAAAAAACCACTGAAGGAAACGACATGAAAACCTCTGAAGAAGACATGAACACAGCTTACGTCTTCATGAAATGTAAAGAAAAATGGAGTGGTGTCAGATTTTAGCAGTTGGAGGATTTCTCTTTTACCTTTGATAAAAGATCATTAGTTATTTTTCCCACTAACATAAAAATAAATAAGACTTGTGCTTTTGTTTTGGTTGTATTTTCCCAGAACGCCCTGCACTATAGTTCACTTCCTGCTTTTGGAGCGGTACAATGTCTGCTTGGCATTCACATATGCATTTGAACCGCGTCAGAGTTCACTTCAATCAAACGGAGATCTAGGTTTTTAGGCGGACTAGCGTTCGCTTTTTTGGTCCTCATCAGAGTTTGATTGCACATTCACACCTCACCAAACGGACCGGACTTTCTAGACAAATAGGCTAGAGTTAGATTAAAGGGGATTGTGAATGCACCCTTCACACTTACCTCAGTGGGACAAACATATGTGCATTTAAACCAGTTCAATGTTCAAGGCAAGTCTGCTTAATGCTCTCACAGTAATGAAATTTGAAGATGTAGAAAATTGGCCTAAAGAAATAATGTTGCTCCTTTTGGAGGACAAGGGATTCTATATATTTTAATGGGAAAGAATAGAGGGTTCCTACACTCTCAAAAATTTGGAAATTGATTTGGGCTTTTATGTAGGTTTGGATTAGCATGGATCAAGGTTAACCCCCCATCCTCTCCAAAATAAAACATATATATATATACACACACAGAAAAATACTTCTATTTGATTCCTGTCCCATGAACTAAATGTTGAATCCGTCCATCTGGTATTTGAACATTATTGAAGGTTCAGATTAAAATTCTGTTATTGCTGTTAAAATGTAAGTAGTCAAAAGAAACTTTTGTATTAAGAAATGAGCAATTGAATTTAGATCCTGAGAACAGCAGACAGCAAGGCGTTAAACGACTTTGAATCAAATTTCTTTGCCTTGGCCTGTCTGGTATGACGAGAATCTCTGAAACTTTTCTGTGTTTCCCAGTCAAATCCTGTAATATCACATGTGGTTTCGGGGGTTAGCATAATGCAAAGTCTTTGATCCAGGTTGTGTTGAGCTTGGCATGTGTTTTTTTTCTTCCTTCTTCTCATGGGGATCTCAGTATTTGCTTCAGTTTAACATCAAATGCCTTGCCGCATATACGCAGCGCTCAAAGCTCGCTTTGACAGCATATGAATTCGTAACGTCCAATTATGGTGCATTGCCAGGTTGGATCCAGACCTGATATTTTCTCAGCTTTATACATAAAAGATGTCCGCCGCATCATCCTAACCACAGTTTGTGAAGCCTAAGGTCCTGCAGGAACAACCGTTTGCATCACGGTAGCTGTGTGTCAAACACAGACACATGGAAATGTTTTGACCGCCCGTCTGTTGGAAAAAGAAGAAGAAACTGTGGTGCTGTTCCAATTAGAGCGGGAGGAAGGAAGTGGTCAGCTCTAAAAACCCAAGAGTAAACAACAACCCAGGGGAGGCTTGACCTGGATCCTCTTTTTTTTATTTCTTGCTCAGGGCACTTCAGACCGATTACTGCACTTTAACCTAAGAGCATTTTAACTCTATTGTCTTCATCTGTATCACATTATGCAAGTAATGTCTGGCTTATGTAAGTAATGTCTGGCTTGAGCTTCAGACATGTAAGGATTATTATTACCATCCAGGGATTATTTCATAGAAACGCTGACGTAAAAAAAACAACTACAAAATCAAATATTAACTTGATTTCACCTCTTTTGACCCACTGTGTGCACAAGAAACCAATATTTGGGTTGGATTATGTGCTTAAATATGAAATCATGTTATCAAGTGCACCCTCTTAGAGCACTAAATAATAATAAAACCTTTCGGTATAAACAGCCTCCCTTCCTCCAGGCCCTTAACTTCTAATAGTTTAGAACCACAAGCTGAACTCAACACTAACATTTCCTTATATAGCTTGTTTTCTTGCCTGAGCCAGACTGCGGGGTAAGAGGGTGAAACCAGCATGTCACGCCCGCAGGGATGAATTTAAGGGGAGGGGAGTGGTTCTTGACTAATTTCTGTTGACTCACTGCTTTTAATGAGAAGTGGGACGTGACGCCCGTTGTTGAAGGAAAGGTCGGGAATTGCTCGTTAGTGTCTGCCGGCGTTATTAATTCACTCCAGCCTCTTTTGTCTTTCGCTGTTGTGATTGTTATCGTGCATCATCAAGGAGGGAGCCACGTTTTTGTTTTTGTTTTTGTTTTGTTTTGTTCTGAGACGCGTTCTCGTGTCGGGTCCTCCAGGAGACGCGCTGACCGCAAAGAGATCACATTAATTATTTTATGTCTAGACTTGTTGTCACACGATGCCAAGAAGACGTGTGATGATTTTGCTGCTTACTATGAGAAGATACCTGTTTATTATTTGCTTATGGTCCATCTTACACTGTGAAAACCTCAGTATTTTCATCACTTCCGATGAGTTGAGAGAGCGTCATAGCTGTGGGTTATATTTTTAACCTTTACCCTCTGCTACTTCCTCTTCTAGAAGTAATCATCAGATGCAAGACTAAAGGCAGCATTTACTGTCAGTATAGGTTATGAAAATCTGGTTGAGATTTGATAAGCCTGTCACAATAAGCGGTTAGTCAATTAATTGTATGATAAGTGAATTGCTAGTCTGATGATTAAAATTTTTTCAAGAGTAATTTTATTTTCAGTTGCTGAAAAATGTCTTTCAGTTCCAGTCTAGTCTTTGAGAGAGAGCTAACTCGCATTATTATCATTATATTATTTGAAAATGGCATCAAAATGACAATATAATAAATGTCCACTCGTCAGTGGCAGCAGAATGGAAAGGTCAGTTTTTTTAAGTTTCAAATTATTGGACCAATCAAGCTGAAAATTGGTTCATGTTTGCTAATCTGTTAAATTCAAGCTTTAAGCATGAGAGCTTACAATTTTTGTTATCTTTTTTTCTTTCAAGTTTACGTCGTCAACAAGTTGTTTCAATGTTTTCAGTGGTCATATGGTGTAAAAATGTCTGCTTTTATGTCAAACGAGAATGTTTTCCTGCCAGTTTTCGTTCCACAAGATAAATCCTTTCGTTTTTAACCATCTTGTTCTTCTGCAGGAAAAAAATCGCGTGCAGACGGAAGATGCGCTGAGGAATTTGTCTGAAGCAGCAAGGCGCTGATACGCTCAGCCTCAGAGGAAACGGAAAACCGGCGCCTGGCAGGTGAGCCGAGTTGCACTTTCTGCTGCCTTTTATTACCGAGCTGTCATCATTCGCTGGGTAAACAATTATCACAGCAGGGCTGCTGCATCCCTTTGTTGTGTAATCTCTTCAGGCATGACAGTTTTACATAAGTGCTTCCTGTTTTTTTTCTCTGCTGTACATCAAAAATGACTGTAATCCCACAGGCTTTTCTTGGACTTTTGTTATAGATTTCTTTTTTTTCCTCTCCTTTAGCGGGTTAGGATGCCATGCTGGGTCATACATATAAATAAGTCTACACAGTACGACAAGACACATAAAGAAGTGCTGTTGTCTTAAATCATAACTTGTGGTGGAGCTTTCCCAGACAGACTGTTGTTGACGTGTTAGTCATTACGATACCTTGCACACACCGTGATACAAGGAACATTCTCACTTGTTTACACAACGGTTGTTTAGTCATGGTTTTCCAGGTAGACCTGAGGGCAGCAGTGTGTGTTTCAGTTTCTGTCCTTGCTGCCAGACAACACTGGTGACAGTTTCACTTTGGTGTCAGTCTGCAAAGATTAACATCTAATCTTGTGTTTTAAAATACACAAGATTGGATATTTTGTGATGAAAAATAGCTGAGTGAAATTAACAGAAAGGTTCCGCTTCCATATCTTTTGATAAAACAAGACTGACTTTGATTTATATTAAGATGTGCAGTTTCTTTCTGAAAACCAGAAAAAGGGAGAGTTGAATATTTTCCGGTAAATGTTAATCGTATTTCCATGTGTGTTGTCTAATTTTTCTTCTTGCACAGTTATGGGAATCACTGCAGTTTTAGTGAAAATGCTTCAGGAGGAAAGGGTTTCAGCACAATGTGTTACTGTTTCTGCATTTTGTTATGTCGGGAGACTTTCAGTGTTCCAACGTTATGAAACACGCTAGACTGAGATTTATTTGGTATTTAGAAACGGATGGCAGTAAAATCCTTAGTTTCTGCAAAGAAGTTGTTTTTCCTGTGGCTTTATTATATTAGCAATCATATTAGATTTACAGCTTACTATACATTGAATGAACTTGGAACAGATGAGTAGTATAGTAATGTGTCTGACATGACTTCTAACAATCATTAAACAGCCAATAGTGGATGCACTATTTTCTGGTGTTTCCACAATAGGCTAAAGTTTTTTTCTCATGTTTGCTTTGATAACAGTTCAGATAAGATTACTTTCACAAGAAAAAAAAATTTAAATATACATGCAACATGTTTTTTAAAAGATGATTAAAAAATGACTGCTGTCTTCAGATTGAAATTAAAAATGTTTGAGGCATAAATATTGGTGCACCAATCTGTTGGCCATCAAAATCAAAATTTTGAACTTGCTGAGCTCGTTTTTATGCTGTTTTTATTTTTATTTTTTTAAAGATATTCTTTGAAAAGCAAACGGTCGTAAACTTAAAATCCTATTTTTTCTGTACAGTGGATTCAACAAACTACCGGCTTGTCAGTGAAATTTAACAATGTTTACTGTCAGTAGGGTGTTTTTAGAAAGGAAGACAGGATGTACAGAGATGTGAGAAGATATTTTAAAAGTTTATTTTTGAGAGATGTTTGTGGTCCACTCCAGCTGCAAGAGAGTGAGAGAGAGTGAGACTTCAGGAGGTAAACGGAGTACTGAAGGTATTACAACCAAAGTTTCTCTTTTTTTTTTATCAATATGAGATTTTAACTTCTGTCATGAAGCATGGCGAATTTGTAAATTATTTGTATTTTTTATATTGAAATTCTGCTTTGCAGTGTCTTCTCTCTGTTACACTGTGTAAAATAATTGCTTAAAATAATAAAACTTTTATTAGCCGCATTTCTATTGTCCATGTAATTGCACAAATTAGAATTACGAAAACAAATCTGCTTAATGTGAACATGCCAATTTGTGTCAAAATCTTTTTTGATAAAAGGATTTTTCCCTGGGGTGAGGTGGTTTTTCAAATGTATTGAAATGAGCGTATTCAACAAAACTGGGGTTGAAACACTTTTTTCACATCACACAAGTCATGATCAACAACCCTGTGTCTTTTCAGCAGACATGAGCTTTTTAAAATGTATCATTGTACTTTCATTCTACAGTGCATAAATGTGGAAATCGGTTCATGTTTGTTAATCTGCTAAGCTCAAGCAACAGTGATAATCTTCTACTCCATTCATTTTGTGTTGCCTTTATCAAGAAACCTGCAGTGTGTTTTTTTCTGTCGTGATCAAAGATTAAATAAAGTTCAAATTAATAGTTACAAACAAAATTGCCGTATCTTAAGTCACAACAAGCAGGTCAGAGTTTAAAGTAAACCAGTGAAACCTTGGTCAGTTCATCTTCAGGCTAAATGTCCTCTACCAATGTTTAAATGTTGCGTTTAGATGGCCGGTGCAATCTGAGGCCAAGTGCTCCTCAGTCCCAGTGGAGGTTTAGAGTACTGTGAAAGTCAATGTCTATTGACTGACGGTAAACGGCGTGTGTGTAGATCCATCACTTCTTTGACTCATGGATGCTCGTAAAGTTCCTCTGTTTATCGATCGCTGCGTTTCGACTTTGTAATTATCAGTGACGAACGGACAGGAATGTGTCCTGTGCTTTTTACCTCTCGAGTTACCACTGCGGCTCTGCTCCTGAAAGTGCCCTTGCCTTCTCGTTTGAGGAGTAAATCATGCACAGTTTTCCCATTAGGACCCGCTTTATGGGACTTAATTGAATTGTACCATAGAAAGTGTTTACCTTGCAGCAAAAAAGTGTGAAAGAGGAGAAAAAGGCTCTACCCATTATGTCCTTGAAGCCTATTGTGTTAAAATCAGCAGAGATCAATAAATTAGTAGGCGTCTAGAGCACGTAGTCCTATCATACTCCTGTGTTTCACCCCCCATCCAACTCACAAGCCCCTTGTGTTTGTCCTGCTAAGTGGAGTGTGCAAGCTAGCAGCTGTTGGAGTTCCCATCAGAGAGCAGAAATGGATTTCACAAAGAGTCACAGATGTCTGAGACATCAATATAAAATGATCTGTGGGCCAGCTCTCTGCTCCTTTTCCTGCAACTACTGTTTCAGGGAAGTGGATGTGTGGATGCTGCGTTGTACGCTACGCACACACTTCCCAACCATGACAGTAATTGGATAATTACAGGTGGGATGATAATTTCTACAAATGATGCACAAAAATGTAAACAAAGCAATGACCGCCGGATGACTTCCAGAAAACTGTTGATTTAGCTTCTCCTTCTTCTTGAACTTCTAATCTGTGTTACCCCATCCTCCTGACCTTGGATTATTTTCTTTAACTTTTTAGATGCACTTTGGTCCTTGTTGGATAAAAGCGTTTGACGAGCGGTGGGTGGAAGTTTCCCATAAATTCCACTAAGTTGTGTCTCCATGTTGCATGCTTTAGTTACCCTGAGTCCATTTCACGTTAGTTATGGTAGGAATGTGCCATTGCATGAGAAAAGGTCATCATTCCTGTCATGGCTCTCTCAAGTCCTTAGTCAAGGCTCCCAACATAAGGACATTCTTTCCCACACACGTAACCATGCTCCGTTTCATCAATAAAATAACTGCTATTGTTTATTATGTTTGGAGCTTGGCTGTTCTTTACTCAGAGCCTTTAAATGTAAAAATAAACATATTTTCCTGAAAAGACTTGCTTAGTTCAGTCTAGTTTATAAATAAACCCACAGTTGTTCCAGTTTATTACTGGCTTCACAAATTAATTACTTCCATATAGTAACCACTGACATGTTATCTACACCCTCATCATTTCATGTTTGCCTTGTGTTTTAGTAACATAGGAAGATATCTACTTTAGCTAAATACTGCTAAAGTTTCATTTAACCAAGCTAAACAATGTTAAAGCAGGTCTTTAGCTAAATTAGCAGTTCTCAACGTGGGCGGTACCGCCCCCCAGGGGGCGTTCAGAGGACGGCAGGGGGCGCTGGCGGACATTTTTACAAAAGGGGGGCGCTGGGATGCCTTTGGGGCGCGTTTGGTCAAAGGTAAACTTTACACCTTAAATCCACAATAATACCAGTTTAGACTTTGAGCAACTTGGTAAAACTGTATTGTGAAACATTAAAACATGCTTGGCTGCAACTGTATCGATGGCAGCTCTTCTTCTATTCAGTGTTTGTAGCTTCATGGCGCAGCTCCGCATCAGTTTAGCGTTACATCGGCTGATGACGTTGCTGTATGGTATTTATGTAGGCTACATATGTTTTGGTAGTTCTGTGATCATGTCAAAGCAGCAATTTATATTAAAAAGTGTTTTATTTCCATTTGAAAGCTGCCCGCTTCCATGGAAGGACAATAGAAACCCGCTCTTATGAACATGTAATTACTAAAATCACGATACCCTCACTTTGTATCCCTCTGAAAAATGAACCCATTTAAATAAAGAAATCCCTCCATGGGTGATACCACGATAGAGAGCGTTCATTTTATAGCGTTAACACCGGAGCTGCAAGTGGTCCGACATGAAACGGGTTTGATGGAACAACGGTACCACAGCATTTTTAATTTCAATAATCAGAATATCGAAATTGTTTCCGTTATTTTAAAAGGTTTATGTCAGTCTGCCTTTTCCCCATCGATATGTTTCCCGACCGCCCTGCACCTTAGGGAGTTTAAAAAAAACAAAAAACGCCGCGCACATTGAGCCAAAGAAGAAGCGGGCAAAACGGAGCGATGAACTTGATGTGAATTATGGCATAAAAACAGAGAATCCGACACTGAACAGTGAAAAATCAACACATGATGTGAAACACATGATGATTAGGAGGTGCAGCAGGTGATGAGTGAAAATTACTGATGGTCAATAAACGATAAAATAAATGTAGCAACAGGAAATAAACTAAAGTGGACATAGCAATAAACCCAGAGAGGATAATACTAATCAAATGAAACTAAATGGAAATTAATGAAGAACAAAATGCAAGAATAAACTAAGAAACTAAAGTAAATACGGAGGAATAAACTGGTATGGCAAGACCTTTTGAGCAATAATTACAGAGACTGTATGGCAAGAATAAACGGACACTATTTCCAGATAAAAGGTAAAATAATATTGTTGAAGTGCCATGGGTAGGGGCGCAACTACACATTATTCATGTGACCTGCTTCAGCTAAAGCAGGCTCTATTCATTCAAATTTATAAATAAACCCACAGTTGTTCTATTACTGGTTTCATTAATTAATAACTTCCATATAGTAACCACTGAAATGTTATCTACATTATTTAGCTTAGCTAAATAATGCTAAAAACTTGTTTCAGCTAAAGATTTGCAGAAGCAAAGCCTTTAGCTTTAGCTAAAGCAGGTGTCATCGGACATTTTTGATTTGTGGAAAGTATTGATTTGAGAAAATTTGTCACAACTTTAATGCACTCCATATTACAGCGCTACTACAAAACTACATGACTGCTACTAAACTTTCGAAGAAATAGCCTGACGATGCTAATCTCATACAACACTATGCGGACACTTTGTCTGTACTTATGAAGAGTCACATCACAAACTGATTAATTCAGTTAATAATTCTCTTAAAACTTTGAGGCACTCAAAGAAAAGTAAAACTTTCCTCTCCAGAAAGTAATTTGATTCTTAGTTATTGAGACAAGATGGTGACGTCATGGCAGAAAGTAGTGCTTCCTGACTCAGTGGAAGATTTTGACTCTTTATCCATAATACATAAAATATTCAAGACAAGGGGCAAATCCAATATTTCCTAAGCTGTCACACATTTATTTATGTCTAAAGCTAATGGCTACCATTAGAATTAAGGATGGTGGTAAAGGACTAATGATCACAGTAATGTGAGGACGAGAAAGAGTGCAAGATCAGAACATCAGTTTTATGACTGGATTAATTTATAAGACATCGGCTAAAACTCAGTTTCAAGATCAGTTGTCATTGATTCTCATGGACTTATGAACACAATCTTTTTTCTTTTTGTTTTACGGTGTTGTGCGTTTATGTCCTGTTGGAAAATATCAAACAGTGTATCAATCAACACCTCAAAGACTTGGAATTGGATCAAATCAGGGAAAATGCATAAAGTGTTTTATAGATAGTATTCCTTACCTCACAATGCTGTCATGTAATCTGATTTTCTGATTTATTATCCACCAGTTTGCCCAGTGACTTTAAACTCGATCTCCACTAAGTCCTTTGGTCTTGCCACCAATTGTTGTATTGGTAATTCAGCTTCGTCTTGGCGGTCTCTTTAACGAGACTGATGTTTCAGCTGTTCAGCCTCTGGCCTGGCCTGTGCAGCTCAGGCTTTGAAAATGGAGAGACGATTTGGACTTAAAGCAAGACCAAGCTTAAAGTAGAGATGAAAGAAGTTGTGGAAGTACCACTAATATTGATTGGAACAGCTGGCAAATGAGTTGGGGCGACCACTACTAGTGATCATGTTTTAATTAATCCATCTGCTCATTTTCAGATTATTAATCGGTTATTGTAATTGATTAATTTTACTAAGAAAATCTGACAACTTCATGAGATCTAAGGAGAGACTTTAGTTCGTGAAAAATGTTTTAATATGTCAAGCTGTTGATCCTTCTGTGGTTTTAAAAGAAGAACCAACTGCAGCCATAAGATCCAACTTTCTGCAAAACATTTTTTTGCGTAAAGTGTCTCGTTTACTTCATAATCCAGATTTAGGACAGGACTGACTGCTTTATTGTCGTATTTCATTTTTGTTCATAAAGCACTGTAGTGAAGTTAGAGAAACAAACCAGAAATGGAGCTAATCACGAGTCAAGTCATTGCGAAGTGATGTGTTTCTCCATCTGCAGCCTAATACTGCATGGAACAAATTATGTTTCCCACACAAACTTAGGCAACATTGTAAAATGGATGTGTTTTTTTAGCAGCATGGAGTTACTATGATGCCCCGGGGCATCACAATCTTAATTGGACTCAATTAAACACTGTTAAGACATGTACAAGTGTAAAATTGCTTATGAATTATCTGCCTTGTTTGCATAAAGAAAGGTTTGTGACTTTGTAAATTCAGAGTTTATTTAGCATGCAAATCCTCTTTAGTATCATATTTGAAATATAAAAATTTAAAACACTATTTCACATTAGTGTAGCCTGCATTTAGAGTGGATCACACAAGTGAGAGAGCTGCTCTGCTGCGTATCGTTGGCTTGTTGTGACTACTCAACTCCCAGCCAGACCCCTGATCTTCCCACCCTCTTTGACATGTTTTTTCAGCTGTGTTTACATTCTAGGCCCCCCTAAAAGCTGAAAAGTGGGCTGAATGTCTTCCCCAGTCCTCACCCGCTGACATCTGTCAAGTCTGATTATCATTCAAAACCAGCATTCCTCAGCTCTTGTGCATAGTGAGCTCTTACAAGTTGGGAAAACTTCCCAAAAATGTTCAGAGGGAGACAAACATTGTTTCAAGGTCACTTAAGACGAGCTCCAAATGTTTTCAAGTAACCAGATATCTCCAAATATTCAAATGCATAAAAGAAACTATAGAAAAGTAGAAAACACAGGCATTTTCTGAATAAGATCTTTCTAAGACATGTTTTGTTGATTTTAACTTGCTGATTACTAGAAGGAAAAGACTGACACTACATTGCAGCTGAAATGCTTCATGGTAGCCTTTGACTTTTACATATTTAATTTATGATCAATATCTTAAACCAATATGTTTGCAAGCCAGAAAGAGTATTGTGTTCATTATGCATTATTAGTAAGTATGAAAATAAACCTACTGAGCTATATGACGTTTCATTATCATTGTACAGAGTCCCATCCTATCTCTTTATCTGTTATTAATCAGTTGCAATCCTGTCTTAGGTAGTTATTGTTAATCAGAAATTTACACAGAAACAAAATGACACACTTGGCAACAACTGGCAGATTTTCAGCTTGATCGGTACAGATCGAAGACTGATTGGTTAGCATTTCAAAAATCGGAAACCATCCACACTGCGGTATCAGGTGGTAGTGAAAACACTCTTCAGTGTGTTTTATGCTACTGACAGAAGAGGGCTCCATACTTGTTATTTTCAGCACAGGCTGTGTGTTTTAAAAGGAAGTTAGAGGCAGAACAGAGATGTAGGAAACTATTTTAAAGAAAAATGCATTTTCTATGACATGCCTAAAGTTCTTCTAGATTGCAACAGAGCAAAATAAATTAAGACTTCACCGGGTATAATTCAAAACTTTGAACTGAGATTCAAAGTTCAGAATTTTGCTAATGTTTATAATTGGTAATGCTAATTGCTAATGTAAAATGCTAAAACAAGCTTGAAATGCAAACTATCGTTTTCTTTTTCTAAAAATGACAATAAATTTGTTTACTGCTTATTTTTTTAACATTCTTATTATAAGACAACTTTTAATCAACCTAATACAACATTAGGAGGTCAAACAGTCAGACTGGAAGTCAACCACAAATCTTCAGTCGATATTCATCTCAATAAGCAATATGCTACATGTAAGATCCACCAAGAATTAATGTTAATACTTGATAAATGGGAATAAAGGTTAATCTTTTATTGAAACTCCGACGCTGATATTTTACCAGAATCATACATTTCTAGGTGAACTTCTGACACATAACTATGTGGATATTACAGCATTCAGGTTCATTGACTTATTTAAGTCCGTCCTCTAGTTCAGTTGCTTCAGTTGAATAGCAGTAATTTTTAGTGAATTATGATTTTTATTGTCCTTGATAATGAAATAAACCTCAACAAAAACTACAATCCTGGAATAGATTTTTCATCATTTAAAATCTAAAAAGAAAACCCCGTGAGCAACACTGTACTGATAGTTTTTCAAGCTGGCAAAAATTTATTTATCAAAAAAAAAAAAGAGCCATGTGATGAAAGTTTTAGCCATCCATCAAATTTTCCAGACAGCCATTTATTTAGGCGGTCACGGCATGATTACTTAGTTATGATGATGGACAGTTGTGAAGAATGTTGTTCCCCTGACGCGGCCAGGAGGCAGATGGATAGCGTTGTGGTAATGTCGTCAAGATGTTAGCAGTCAAGTTGCGTCATTTGTAAAGAATGAGTGATGATTAAACCAGATAGATCACTCGACTCAGACTTTTAAAGAAGTGCAGCGATTCAATACCTGCACCAATCAGATTAATGGACCCATCCTTTTCAGGTTTTATGCATATAGATGTTCTCAAAAGCTTAAAATTTGGATATAGGAAGTGAATATTTGAACTGAAAATCAGAGGGATTCTTTTTTATTTAAGGTTAACAGCTGGACCTGCACTGCGAGTGTGTGTATGTGTCCCCTCTACAAAGGCCCCACAGCACTGATTCATCCAAGGCCGGCTTCTAGATACCATAAATAGTTTGTCTGAGTGCAGTACAAATGTTTTCATGGTTCGTCCTGTTCTTTAATTCCCAGCATTTAACTGTTTGCGTTAACTGCAGACAGTGGGACCAGTAAAAGTCTGTTGTGGTGAATTACGGCCAGCAGGCAGAGAAAGTTCCAGTAGTTTGAATCTGATATGAAGGCAAGTGTGATAAAAGGTGCCACACTTTATCAGTGAAATATCACGGACCCCTTGAGGGTTTTTTGAACATCTCGAAACTTTTCCACGTCTAAAGAGTTTTTTTTTTTTTCAGCCTCTTACAGATGCAAATTTATGATGGTTTCCCTCCAGTATCACAAGGTAATAACTTTTATCCTCAAATTGATGGCGTTTCCCTTTTCTTTGGAAACATTGCGGTACCTCCTGCCAGAGGGCCTGCGGAGCCAAGTCTTTCTTCTGTCGCCAAATGACCAAAATGAAATTAGATTTTCCGGGAGGCGGGGAGGGGAAGTGAAAACTATTTTCAGAAAGAAAAGTGGGACAGGGTTAAAATTGACCAGAAACTGCACGTCATTTTGTATCCTGTCAACCTGAAACACTAGGCAAAGACTTTTTGTTTTGCTTCCTGATATTTGTAAATGTGAACGTCCTTTGTTTGGACTGACTGAGTTCTGGTTTTTTAAAAATGTTTTTAGTTGCATTATAAAATTTCAGGAGTTCTTTTAAGGTGAAAAATGGAACATCAAGATCAGAGACAACATAGGTTCTCCTGCTTTCCTCTGCAAAAACGTAAGTTGATTGGTTTCTGTTGCATTCTGGATTTTTAATTCATTTGTCTCTATAAAGCATTTACTGAAACATCCTGTCGATTACACCACTTTGCCTTTGTCTGCACAGTTCCTACGAAGCTTTGACGTGCGTTGAGTTTATATTGTACCCAAATAAAATTCAGTTTCAGATGTGGTCTGGCAACCCGATGCTGTGCAGATCTTTTTCGCTCATCAAAACAATGCAACGTGGTAAAATTCACAACAGTCTGACGCTTCATTAAGATAGATGCCCAAAACCTGTCATGTTGCAACATGATATTTCTCCTAAGGCCTTCATCGCCCGATCCGTCGTTCTGGTAGTGTTGTGATGTCCTGTTGCTGCACGTTTCCCACAAGCTCAGCTGTTGATGGAATGCATGGTTGGTGGAGTTGAAATACTTTTTAGCTGGATGGCATAGATGTGCGAGCTTCATCAGAGGGGAGTGAAGCATGACCTGCTAAGGGATTTTGCAGCACTTTTAAAACCCAAAACACAATTGGGTTCAGAATAGATTAAATAATTTGTGGCAGAGACGATCCAGAGGATGTTGAACCAGAAGAGGGAATCTGGACTGTATGATGGTAACTAATTTCATGTGAACAAAATTAGTTTTAGACGCATTTGTTAAAAATGTTGCACTGTGATTAAATTGGTTGTTTTTATGTTTAAGGGATATTGCATTTTGTGTTCTTTTCTGTTCTGACTAGCAAAAGTACGAACGCAACTGGATGTGCACTTACCTTGAAGACGTAGTCGAGATTTGTAATTTGGAAGCAAATCTAAGCAACACTCCCAGTGGGGCCACCATTTTCTTTCTTCCCATCTTTACATTTCAGATACTGCAGGGTTTCCTTCAGTGTATTATAAGCCTGATGGCCCACCAGGCTTTACTTGTGCCCCCACCAGGCTTGGCATTGTTTATTTACTTTAGTTTTTTTTTAATTATTGCCTTTTTTAAGATTATAGTTGGTATTTAGGTATTTAGACTTTAATCTTAAAGTCTTCCAATAACGCATGACTATCAGGTAATATTTTCAGATTTTCTGTCAACTTTAAAATTTTTTTAACTCAGAAACATGGCGGTGAGCTGGATGACTGCCCTAGCGCCCTGAGCACTGGGGTTGGAAAGTTCTCTGGAGGAAACCCTGTACTGATACTTAAGTCTTGTAGTAGACATAAAAGCTGCAAGTTTTACTTTGAAAGGCTGCACTCGATTATTAGCGAGTGATGTTGATGAATTATGGGATGTTAATGACTCCTAACAACCTGTACAATGGTGACTAAATGAGTATATCTGCAAATAAAAGCTGCAATAAATGTCATTAGGTCAATTAAGAAAAAAACAAACATAACACACATTTAATATTCTCTCTGATTTGTCGGATCGCTGTCTTCTCCCAAAAGAGACGCAACAGAAAATGGAAGTAATTAGTCACCATGTTACATAAGTCTTATTGCTACCAATGGGGATTTTAACGACCATTATACATCAACCTTTATGGTGGAGAGAACTTGCCGTGTTTTGAGAATCCATTTGCGTTCACAACATAAATGAGAAATCGCACTTTCATGTTACTTTTTTTTCCTTTGTGATTTCCAAGACATCCCTAACTACATTGAGCTTTATTTTAAATCTTCACTCTGAAATTTAACATCCATATTCGCATTCAGGGTCCCACTTTCATGCTGAGCAGTGAAGAAATTCACTTCCAGCAGCGTTTGGTTCCTGGTGTCTATTACGGATTAGACTTCAAAGAGCTAATTTAGGACTGACATCCTAAAAATAGAAGAGCAACACAAGGCTGTAAAACTCAGCGGGGAATGCCCGTGTTCACGTTTCTAATGAATTCATTTCTATGCATCACTCGTGGTGCTGATGGACTTCACCATCTTGCTGTGTTTTAATGACTACCTCATCCCTTCTATTGCACCGATCAAGAGAGTTGAAGTATATAAAAGAGCGATACGCTTGATATTCCCTACTCAGATTTTTTTTTTTTCGCACTACCAGCAGATTTTTCCTTCTCCCATTTATGGGATTCCTATTAAACAGAGGGAAAGCAGATCTGTCTGTCATCCCTGGCAGGGTTGCAAGTAACAAATATGTCATTGATCGATTCATTTATTCAGTATTCTGACAATTAATTGTTTATTGGGATAAAAAATGTCACATTTTGCAGTTTTCTTTATTGAAATATTAAGTATTTTCAGTTCAGTGTTTGTTTAGAAGATGAAAATAAACAGGCTTTTAAATAAAAAAAATAAGCATTTTATTTCCTAAAATGCAATAGCTTAGCAGAGCATTCCTTTAGCCAATTGAGGAGTTTTGGGTTAAATATATGTTTTATGAAAGCATTTTATCTTAAATGCGAAATATATGTATATATTTGGTACATTTTTGGCCAAATTAAACCTGTGAATGTTTGTTTTTAAGCAAATAGCCTTTATTTTGAGTCTGTTAACCAGTTAACTAGTGATCAATTTCTACAATAGTTGATGATTATTTCAATAATCGATTAACAATCGTTTCAGTCCTAATCCATGGTGGGATTACTCAGCACTATCTTGAGCTTGTTATTTGTTTTTTTGTTTTTTACCACCAACTTTCCCTGTTTCATGCAATCTGTTTTTCCTGAATGAAAGGCTTCCGGTGCAGACGAAGGATCAGAGCAGCTTTTATTTTATTTTGTTGAAACAATTGCACTCAGGTGGCATATACTTTGGATGCAAGGAGATGCCTCAGGTTATGTTGGTGTTTTCTCAGCACTTCACAGGAAAGCAAAGGTGCATATTTTCTTTTTGCTACTGACAAGGTTTGTGTAGAACTGTTGAAGTATAAATGTACCGCCTTTAGTCTTTGAATTTGCTCCATGGAAAACCAAGTAGTTTTATGGTTTTTAACCTTTAAAAGAAAAGTGGAACCAGACTTTATTGCTGCCATTACAGTTTGTTAAATGAAACTTAAATTAAATTAATTGATTAGTTTAATTAATAGGTGTATTGATCAAGATATTTTTCAAGGATGTATAATTTCTAGTATAACCTCCAGTAAAATTGTCATTGTTTTACAGTATAAATACCAAACATTTTAAATGCAAACATATAACATTGGCAACTTGGTTTTTATTTTAAAAAAGAAAAGTCCTGTTGCTGCTAAAACGTTAATTTATAGCTGTTTATTATTAAAGAATATTTTAATAACAGTGGTTTGCAAACTTGTTAGAACATAAAATTTTTCTTTTTTCCAAATATGACCATATTGTTAAGACAGGTTTCCCAGTAGAGTTGGATCTCAATTTGTAGTATTTTATCTAAAAAAATAAAAAATAATAATAATAATAATTAAAATGGACAGAGCATATTATTTTTTCAATCTGCGCTGCTTGTTTGAACAAAAAATTAAACATTTTGAGTTGACAAAATAACCAGGATGTGAGAAAGATAAAGATCTCACCAACTTAAACGTCAGAATCCAACATGGCTGCCGTGCACATATATTTGTACAAATTTTACTTGTGGACGTTATACATAAAATGCAGAGACAGTGTTTTTAACTCATGTTCCTAATAGCAATTAGCCTGTCAAAAGCTTATCAAGCCACTTGCTAGTTATTCAAATTTGAACATAGTTGAGTGTAAATCTTAAAAATGCTGCCATTGCAGGGCAATATTCATATTATGAAGAACTGTTTGGATTGCAGTAGTTGTTGGCCAATATAGGTTAGGAACTTGCATTGTTCATATTGGTGTAATATTTACTCAGTTGTGTCTCTCAGCAACAGATGCTCACACTGGACACTGATGACATAACTCAAAATATGATTTGTGCCCAACCTGTCAATCAAAAATTTATAAATTTTATTGCCATTTTTGCAGCTGTAAAGGATTCAGAACAGCTGAATTTGTTTTTCTGTTATGCAAAAGAAAGGGTATTGGTCTTCTTTCAGTTAACTGGCCAACAGCAACAAGTGGGGAAGGGACAGAACTCCATTCCTCCAAACAGCTGAAGGACACGCCCATCTCTCTGGCACTTTCTCTAACATTTCACTTTAAACTGTAGGAACAATATGAATTTATAGTAAGCAGCCTATTCCTAATTCTGCATGTTTTTGCTTTGCTTCCTGTGGCTATATTTGTTTTCAAGCAGCTTTATGAGGACCTAGACATACACATCTTCACAGTCCACCTTAAACTTGATAATGTCGGTTAACAGAGAGTTTCTTCTTTCCTTCTGATTTTTGGCGCTCTTATAAAATGCATGCTGTCTGGCTTTTTCGTCTTCTCCTGTGTCTGCACTTTTTTCCCCCCACCATCTACCTCAGAGGACTTTTAGCAGTTCTTTTTCAGACTAACAGAGGCTTTTAGAGACATGCAGCAATCAGCCCAAAGAAGGAGGACAGTATGAGCAGGCAGGGCAGAGACATTATTTTCTACTTAACAATCACAGCCCCATTCTCCCTTTCCTGTCATCCCTTGTTTTTGTTCACTTCTCTCTAGGGCTGTTTATAGGAACTCATTGTCTCTGCTTTTGGCATTCGCTGCTCTCAAAACTTTGTCCTTGTCATGGTTGTTGATCATGATAGAGGATCCCCTTCCAGTGAACCTCTCTGGATGTTCGACGGCTTACACAAAGACGGAGTTTTTCATCACTATCACAGTTTTTGGTTTCCTGTACTGTGTTTGTGGGACTTACAGTACTTTGTAAATGTCTGCTGTGTACTTTATTCATATCTCTCCAGGTCTAATCAGTTTCACATCTTAATACCACTTGACATTTTTAATGGGACAAATTGAAGATAAATTATTAGATTATTGTGATATGATAACCTTTATTAAACATACCATTGTTTCATGCGGTATTCAGCCTGCAGTCAGCTGCAGACATAACAGATGAATTTCCAGCTTCAGTTTTAATCAGCATTATCTTGATAAAGGCGTTTCCATGGTACCAGTAGCTGCATTTCCATTGACCATATAATTGAGAGATTTGGAATTGCGAAAATAAATTTGCTAAATGTAAACAGGGCAATTAAAAAAACACCCAAAAAACTCTTGTTAATAAAAAATGTTGAAGCTAAAATGTGGTGGGATTTTTTTGGGCTATGTCGAAATTACTGTATTTTGCAAAACTGCAACGGAAACTTTCTTTTTGCATCAAACGAGTGGCATGATCAACAACCAGATGTTACTGCTGGTAGAAATGACAAAGGAGACGACAAAAAGTGGTAGGAAGATAACGGCACGGTGTGTTTCTTAATGACTTATCATATGAACAAGCTTATTCATGTGTGATTTTAATTGCAGTTTTTGTTTAATGGAAACATTACAATTTTGAAATTGTGTTTTTTCGACTTTGCGGAATATCAGCTAACTTTTGCGCTTATTTGTAATAGAAACGCGGCTAGTGTTTGTTTCTCACAGCTGTTTTACAGTATTTCATGTATATTTCTAACGGCCAAATTGTTGTTGTTTTTCTTACCAAGGGAAAAGTTTAGTGGGTGTTTTTCAGCCATTTGACCTGTAGTACTCTTATTATTGATGGTCAATATTTGAAGAACAATTAAAAATCCATTATTTGATCTTTGAAAACTAGCATTTTTATATTTGTAACTTTTGTACATTTAATGACAGAGGAAAACTTGTGAAGTTTCACTTTTTTCACTTGTGGTTTTTAAAATACAAGTGTAACAGATAAAAATGTAGGTAATTTGACCCAAAACGTCCTGATCCTGGACTTCAATTATTCAAATCCTCCTTGTACGTCTTTGTACTTTTCAAACTTGCAGTTCCACGTTGTTCTCCAAAGGGAGCCAGACACGGTTGCCCTGCTAGATAATGGTTTTTCAAGCCTGGCTTCATGTAAGCAGACCTGAACTGTGAGTCAGAATTGTACACTCATTAATTTTGCTCCGTTTTATCACTCTCACTGCTTTACTCTCTGTGATCTAGTTAGGCTATCATATATCTGTCTGGGATGAATATTTTATGACGCAATGCCCTCCTCTGGCTCCAAAACGTGTCGAAGCTGATCTGTCGTCATTCTGTTTCTATTGCTGTCCTTTGCCCTGCTTATGGGGAGGAAAGGACTTTTTCTGCCGCTTTTACTGCCAGACAGGCCCAAATGGCCATCTGAAGCGGTCATCTTATCACTTCATCTTCTTAAGAATTACAAGCTCCAGGTCTTGTAAGTTTTATTACCCTTTAAATTATGCATAGCAGTGTAACACAAGTAATATATGTTTCATATCAGGACAAGTGATTCCCACGTAGGACTCCTTTTGAGGTAAATTTTAAAAATATTACTTTTAACTGTTTTTATGAAGTAATTTTACATTAGTAAACCACCTTAGGGATGGTTATAGCTAAGCTGTGCTGCTGTAAGAGCTGATATAACATTTAAATCCAATGCTGATATTACTAATTAGACAGTAATGCAGCAGGAAAACATTTTTATAAGATGGTAAGAAAAATATTAACAATAGTATATTGTAATAGAGGAGGAGGCAATTAAAAGCACGGCAGAAACTGGACACTTGTATATTAATTGCATAGGGTAAAGTGGTAACAGTGCAGCACAGCTTGGTTTCACAGGAGGTTAGAAAAGCAGCAGTTTAAGACTTGAAAGAGCTATCACTTTCAACATAAAATGACAACTTTTCATCATATTTGCTAATTTGTACTCAGTTGCATTTATTGGGTAAATAAATATGGTAAAAATATATGCATATATTTTCTTAGCTTTTTAGCAGAGAGCTTTGAGATAGCATCGCAAGCTACTCTCTTTCCTCTTGGCGTGTGAGGTTATCACAAAAAAACAGACTAAATTCTTTCTAAAGAATTTTTAAAAATTGAATTAACATTCAACATGCACAGTGGCGCAGTTGGTAGAGCTGTTGCCTTGCAGCAAGAAGGTTCTGGGTTCGATTCCCGGCCCCGGGTCTTTCTGCATGGAGTTTGCGTGTTCTCTCTGTGCATGTGTGGGTTTTCTCTGGGTACTCCGGTTTCCCCCCACAGTCCAAAAACATGACTGTCAGGTTAATTGGCCTCTCCAAATTGCCCCTAGGTGTGAGTGTGTGTGTGCATGGTTGCTTGTCCTGTCTGTCTCTGTGTTGCCCTGCGACAGACTGGCGACCTGTCCAGGGTGAACCCACCTCTCGCCCGGTACGCTAGTTGGAGATAAGCACCAGCACCCCTCCTGACCCCACTGAGGGACAAGGGTGTCAGAAAATGGATGGATGGATGAATTAACATTAAAATTACTTGTTTTGTGTTTATGCGAAGTATGCAAGTATTGGCTGATTATCAATCACCCAAAATTAAAGAGGGGTTTATCAATAAGCCAGCTGATTACCTTGGATTGGTGGTATTGCTGTTCAGTGCAGTGTGGTGTTTAGAGGATAAACCTGCTTCCAAAAGCCATAATCATATTCATGTCTCTAACCTTATTTTTTTCAGCTTACTTAATTCTTTTTATTTCATAGTTTGCATTTTGTAACCTTAAATCTTCATGTCACTTCACAGAGTTGAAGACTTCTTAATAGTTTTAAAGAGGCTATGCAAAAGTTCATGCTGTATTTGAATTACTACCCAAGATAACAACTGACAGCAACTCTTGGTTAGCAGCTACAAAGCTCGTATTTCGCGTGTATGGCACTGCATGCAGAGGCAAAAACAATCCATTGCTTTGCCGTTATCACTTAGTGTCAGTCGGCTCCCCGAGCTCAACCTCGCTGACGCAGAAGGCCTTTCATTCGCTTTGATCTCGTTAATAATTGCATGCCATGCAGCTGAAAAAGAAGGGCAGATTTAAAAAGCAGCAGAATGCTGCAAACTGATAGGGATAATAATAGCGGGGGACTTGAGACTTTTGTGCTGTTTGAGTTTTAATCCACTATTGTCTATTCAGCTGTTTCAGCTCATTGTGATAATTTTGCGGATGGTCTCCGAGTTTTATTAAAAAGAAATTATCATTTTTTGAAACCAAAGACAATATTTAATGGATTTAAAGAAGGTGGATTTGAATTTTTGTATTTTCTACGGCTCTTTTTGTGTTTTTTTTGTTTTTTGTTTTCCCTCCCTGACAAATAAAAGTAAAAGACATGCTGTCGTCCACCCATAACAGAACGAACGTCAGCTGGCTCAGTGGCAGAACCGAAGAAGAAAAGCACCAACCGGGAACATAAGCAGGCCAAGAAACTGAACTGTTTTTATTTGTCATCTCCTTTCTCCACTGGAGCTGGAAATGGATTGCGTTAACATTCTTCCATTTCATTGAAACTCACACTCGCCTGTTGAGTTATTCTCATAGCAGCAGCGATTTAAATCCTCAAAGCTCTTAATGTTTTCACAGGGAGTCAAAGGCATACTGGGACTGCTATGGTGTGTACATTGTAATAAAAGTGTGTATTTTTTGAGTCATGTCGGATCAGATGTTTGCCTGATAACATTTCATGAATTTTTTTCTCTGTCTTCCCCTAAGCTAGGAGCAGACTAAACACAGCATGCAGAGCAGGTTGCATTACACAAATTGAAAGATTCTGCAGCCAAAACAGTCTCATTCACTACCAAAAAAAAAAAAATCCAATTTAGATTTGCTCCACCAAGAAGTTTGTTTCTGTTAAAATGTAGTAAAATCAGTTTGAAAATTGAATGTGAATTTTATTTTATTTTTTAAATGGATGCAGCGATGTGAAAATTTGCATGATCCCTGGACTAATATCGCCCTGGATTAATTTACGGGACTGATACCAATATATATGAAAAAAATGACTAACGTCGGCCGATATTTATGTTATTGCCAATATGTAAATTCATGTTTTTACTTGCATGCTATAAAATGCTGCATGCTAAAAAAATTAATAAAACCTTTTCAGTTATGAACCGAAAAATTCTCATTACCATTAAATCAAATTTTTGATGAAAACATGCTTCTTGCATGTTTTCACTGGTATTTGAGGTTGGAGGGCCTCGTTGTCATCACCCTAATCTTTAGTTTCCTCCACAGATTCTCCATGATGTCCACACACGTGATGAAAAACAAGTTCAAGTGGAGGATGTGGTTGTGTTTTCCGTGAGTGTGTTTGTGTGTGAGAGCACAGATGACAGGAATAGTTATGCATGGAGTTTTGACTCGCAGACAAACACAGAGCTCACATTCACAAATGAAAGAGGGGTGAACCATAATGGGCAGGTTGGCCATACATAATGGTGCCTAACCACAGGCATTTTTCCCAGAAGCAATCTGACATTATGTGTGGTAACATGTGGTTTGTAGCAGCTGACTCACTAAAGACTGAAAAAGTCAGGTAGACTCTGAAAACAATAAAACGGCACCAATCTCTGGATCCTGGCCGTTTGAAAGATAAACAAGCAGGTCATAATTAGACAACTATTCTGGTTTTCAGGAGAAATATCAGCTATTTTTTCTGTCAAAGTTGAGGAGCTGTATGAAGCTTTGAACATCTGAGCACCATGCAATTCATAATCTGAACATGGTAAAATACTGCCAATCTATCAATACCTGCAACCGTAAGGTGATGCTGCAAGAACAATGCATTTTAAACACAACATATTCTATTATTTCCACTGCATAATTATTCAGTTTTTTGTGCTGGTGTCATAAAACCACAACAGAACACATCAAGTCCATACGAGCCTGTTTGGGTCTGGTCTTTCTCTAACAAGTAGCGCCATTTGGTTTCTGTAAATCATCATCTGGAAGAAAAGCCCCCTTATTATTACTTAGCCTTGCAGTCAAATGGGGTGATTAAATTGAGAATGAGTTCAAGGATTTATCTTTCATCCGATTCCAGAGAAGGACAAGCATCAGTCACCACAAGGCCTACAAAGTATCTGTGTTTTTCTAATCCATCTCCCAGAAAACATTTGCTTCTGTAAAGTGTCTGTTTTTTATTAAGTCGGCTAAGCACTGACAGACGTCAAGGCGTTGCACTCAGCCTCTTACTTTGATTTAACCCTGGGTTTTTTCTGCTTCTTTGCCGTTTTTTGTGTGTTTTTTTTTTGTGTCTTTTATGCCCACAGCAACATTTAATATGCAGCCTACCTGGATATTTCATTTCCACTTCAACCCCGATAAAAAGTCGACGTCATTGCAGCAGTTGCTGCTATTATTTTGCACATGTTGACCTCGTGTGGCCCTTCCACCTACTGTGACCTGACTTTATTTTAATATTGACCCTGCTGTGTAAAAAAGCCAGATGTCAGGTGGTGGGGCGCTTTCCCCAGAGCAGGTCAACCGCCCACTGTTGTCACATCCGTACGCATACCACCTCCAGAAAAACGCCCTGCTTAAAGCGAAATGAACTGCCAAGGTGCCGCCGAGACTAAACACCAGAGAAGCTGGTATCCGTCAGTTGTCTTTGTCTTCAACATGTTTTGAGTGTTTCAGTGAGGAATTCCTCTGGCTTGTTTCGATTGGAAAGAGCGAACGTTTTGATTTACTGAAAGTTTTAAAGTCTCACAGAAGTGACAAACTGTGGAGGCAGCAGTGGAAACTTAACCATCAAACCATCTGTGGGAAAAAACCAAAATAATAAAAAAAAAGATTGGTTTTGTTTAGACTGAGCTTGTATGTGTTGGCTCTTAGGTTCCTGACACCCTAAGGGTTATCTTGATGGTATTCGCTTAGGGACATTTCACAGAGATTTGCTATGTACTTTTTCTTTTAGATATTTAGTCACATTAGAACAACAAACATTGATAATTAACTTTAGTGGGGATTTTATGTGATAGACCTACAAAAAGAGCCACAATTTTGCTGCATGAAACAGCTGCATTGGGTTATTTTTCTGTTTGAGCAAGTCTTGAATTCAACTCAATTCATGAAAACTATTGAATTATTAATTAATTGGCTAATCCTATCGCAATAAGCAATTGAATTATAATTACTTCCAGAAAGGGAATCCTATAAAAACAAAATGGTTTGCCATAAAATAAAAAAGATACAATCTACTTTTTTCAATTATTATAAAGTGAATCGAGCAAAAAAAAATAAATAAAAAAAATATCACAGATTCAGTGCTTGTAAGTAGGCCTGTCACAATAAATAAATCAATTAATTGCATGACAAACTAAAAGGAACTCAATAATTTCATTTGCTTGACTTATCAGTTTTCTCTTTTTTTCCCTCTTTTTACCAAAAACCGAATGATAAAAGTCTTCAGTCTGGTGTTTTGGTCTCAACTATCCTTTTTTTTTTTTTAAAGATAATTTTATCTTCATAATTTATTTTATTTGTCGTTTCTGTTGTTTTCTTTATTTATTTTGGATATACCAAATGCCTTCAAGTTCCAGCGTTTAAATGTTCATTAGAATTTCAAGTTGATCTTCGAGAATGTGTTTGTGCGTTTTTATATTATTACTATTGTATTACTTGAAAATGTTCTCAAAACAATTTTATCGTTTATCTCTAAGTTCTGGGGCAATTTATCATCCAGCAAAATGTGTTATTGTGACAGGCCTATTTGTAAGTTATAGTAAGAAAATATAACTTGGCTGTAAAAGATACCTGGTTGTGTGGCCCTACAGTGATGCCCCCCATAAAATCACTGAATTTATTTCCCTCTGCTATTTTAACTCTTTGTTAGCTCACTCCATACATCAATCAAACATCTTTCAGTTCTGATAAAATACTTTTCTTCACTTGTTTAATTTTTCTTCCAGGCACCTCGTCAGAGACATACCGGGTCACATTCTCTGTCTAGACTCTGTATTTAACAAACCGTTTGGCTGCTGACCCGTCTATTAAATCAGCAGTAGGCCGACTAGGAGCTTCTTTTGCTTTAATCCATATCACTGGCAGGCGGACAGCTGCTGGACTCTCCGTGCCTGAGATGTATGGTTAACAGGCATCATGGAACTGATATGGCTCTTTGGGACTTCAGTTCTGCTGGGAGGATTACTCTTAGCCTCATTCTTTCAGGGTTTTTTTGTGTCTTTTTTTTAAATCCCCTCTATGCAACATGAGTTGTTAACAAGCCCCGGTGACTGCTGAAGGAGTTCAGTGGACACTGGGATTGAGCGTGAGCTATAATTACTACCAGGAAGGGAATTCTGTATCATGTCTAGCTGACTTCATCTTATGCTTTTTCTCGTACCGGCTTTATCTTTTAAGTTTCTCTGCTGTTTTACCCCTAAAACAAAACTTGCCTTAGTGTTTTTTTTCTTTCTCCCAACAATTTTCCGTGCCTGTCTCGCTCCACGCTCGTTCCCTCCCTTCGTCATCTCGTCGCTCTTAAGCTCTGCCTCCGTCTCCTCCTCTCATTCATGCTCCGGCTTCTTCCCCACCAGGCTTTTCATGTGGCTCATTCATCCGCCTGACCGCAGACCGGATTCACACCAGCGCTCCGTGAGTAGTGTGCATCCAGTTTGCGTCGCCGTTTATGTTCGTTTCTCATCTGCCGAGCCTCCACCAACTGTTGCTCCGGGGGCTTTCTCGCAGGGCCACGTGGGCTCGCAGGCGTAACGATCACACAAGGTTCTAAGAGATTCCCAGAGAAATTTCCTTGAGTTTTGGAGGAAGGGAACAGTGTGAGAAGCAGCAGAGGTGGAGTGGTAGGCCTGATAATCTGCATCACCTATGTCAGAGGATTAGACGAGGGACACTTGGCACTGATGGGACACCCTTTAATTTAACAGGATGTGTTTGCGTTGGATAAGCCAGCTCACATTTTAATGAGCGCGCCTCATGCACAGAGAAGCTGGAGTTTAAATATTTGTTCAAAGTGTCACTTTTAGGCAGCTGTTGAATTTTTGTTTTTTATTGCTCAGAAAATAGTTTATCCTGAGATCCACACATGACTGTTTAACAGCTTTTCTAATTTGGTTTAATATGAATAATATTCTGTTTGCAATAATATTGCAAACAGAACAGCGTATTCTCCAGAAAGGCTCAGTAGCAAAGCATTGTTTTGACACAGGAATTATTATTTTCCTTCTGTCTCTTTTTGACATTTTCTGCACATTTTTTCTACTGTCTGTGGAGAGCATTAATATTAACATGACTTTCTACAGTCTTAGTAAATTCTAACTTTACACTTTGGAAAGTGGAAGACAGTTTCGTACCAAAGCAGATTATTTGTTGATACTTTTTCCGTGAACACAACTGAAAGTGTTTAAAACACAGAAATGTTGTTACAGTTTCACTAATAATATTGATGCCCTAATAAGGAGTTTTATCTCCTTTATTTTTTAAATCATTTTATTGGCACTTGTGGTCTTTTTTTTACCAGACAGGAAATGGGCAAAGAAAGAAGGGAGGAAGACATGCAGCAAAGGTCTTGAGATCAGAAATCATCATGATTGATTCCAGGAGAGCGATACCCAAAAATGATCTGTCAACTTATCACCTACAACAAGCCTGGCTTTATGATTTGCTTCTATAGATCACTTGCGAAATATAGCTTCAGTCTTCAGAAATGCATCATGTTTTCTTCCTCACTGTTTCAGTATGACTTGTTGACAGTTTGTAACAGATTTTAGTTGGGTCCTAATGTATTGTGCGTGAACATAATTTACAGGATAAAAACTGCAATTGCGACGGCCACTGTAGATTGCAAGTGTTATAAACTTTGCGCTTTGCTTTGAACATCATGACATTTTATGACTGGTGTTTCAGCTGCTTTCTGTGGATGTTTAACCTACAACATAAGCTGTCAGAGAGCAGAACCCAGAGCAGGCCATACGACACAGACGGGCAGGAAGAAGCAACAGCCAGTACAGCCTCTCTTTCTCTTTTGGAAGACATTGCAAAGGATGAAGAACACTTAAAATTTTAGCAAAAATCTGCTGCACATGAAAATTTCTAGAATTGAGGATGTTTCGGCATGGCTGGCTTGGGCTCCCACTGGCAAGAACTTGCAGACAGTACACCGGCATTTAGAATTGGGAGTTTATTCAAGGTTTACTTTACTTTCTTTCAGCATACATAGGATTTTATCAGTGTACACAGGTTTTATCACTCCAGTCTTTCTTTTTAGCTCTAAGAGGGAAAAGTCGACATACACTTGTGATGCCTACCACATTTCAAAACTGCTCACTGTCATTGTCAATTGAGCATTGTTTTTATATACAGTATGTATGTGTATGTAAGTGATGGTACACATTTTTCAATAGGATATGTCGTCTTCCGTGACCATTTTATCCGTTTTATAGAGCAGAAAAGCTGGTTGCCAGTCACTTTATCTCTCTGTACTTTAAACTGCTTTTCTGTGTCCTAAAAATAATCCAGGCACACTCTCAGGCTAAAGTGTTGATTGGCATGGTTTCATACCTTTTTTGTTCTTCACTTCACTCGTGTGAGCACCAAGAGGGTAAGCCAATGCTAAATGAACTGACAGGGAAACATTTGGAAGCCGTCCTCTGCCAACAATGAGAGACAAGTGTTGAAGCTTTACCTCTTAAATTAACAGAGAAAAAAAATGGGTCACAGTGCAGTTTTTACTGTAAAAGTTTTGTAATCTTACAGAAACCTCATGAGATTCTCAACAAACATTTTGGAGCTGGTTTTGTTCTGTATTTCTATTTCTCGTAAATATAGGATAGAGGGGAAAAAAACATGTTTTTGTCAGTGTAGCCTACAACATGCAACAGCCAGCTCCCACAGCTATGGCTCGACCACACTGATTTCCTGAGGTTGACGGCTACTCTGTGATTGCCCTGTAATTTAACAGACCTTGAATCTTTTCTGCATGCGGTGTGTTCACACTAAACTGCAAGACAGTTTTCCTTGGTAAACTTTTCTGTAAATCAAAGATCCTTCCTGATTGATGTCTCTACTTACTGGAAACTAGCAAAAATGATCACATTATGACTGCTCAATCTTCAGAAATCCATTGTCATAAGGAGAAGTTATCCAAATTTCATATTTCAGTAAAAAGCTGTAGATGTATGTCTCCTTTTTTTGTTGATAAAGCTAAGTATGTTGGTCAGCCACATTGGTTGTGTTGTTGTCCATTTTAATTATCAAAGATACATCCACTCTAAAAACAGTAAAACTAATCAAACTTTCAGGTGGTGCTTTTAAGTCTTTAGTCAATAACAATCAGAATGGGCTTGATATGATTACTAAACAGAAAAAAATCAGAAAAGAAAGGTTTGCCACAATTGGCCAATACCATTACACTATTATTGATATATCCCATCATTCTCTTACAAAGATTACCTATGAAATTATAGCTTAAAGGAGAGTTGTTTTGGATTTGTCAAAACATTTCTTTGCACAAACATCAAGACTTAGACATGCCACATCTTGTGCTTAGCCACCACTATCAAACTATGCTATGCAGAAGCTTCGTCTGCACTAGTGAAGTCGTTAACTTGAAGAAACCAATCATGTGATCAGTTACTGTGGCACCAAATTAAATGAGTTTGTGATTTCACAAAAAGATAACTTAATCCGTCTTGTCACAGCAGCAGACTGTACACATTATCAAAATGGAGGGAGGGGGAAAGAGACAACTTAATGATTTACAATGTTTCTTGTAGTTTAGATCTACACATAGTAGGCTAAGAAACAATGTAATTGCAGGTTTAGGGTATAAAAGTCAGACCTAAAAATGTTAACCAAAATTTTAACACATACGATTTATGAACGGCAGCCGTGGGTGAAAAGCCACCAAGTGACCTTGAGACCTTTTGGTCTGAGTCACTTGGTGCCTCCTGCTGTGCCACCTGCCGTCCTCTGCCAACTGTGGCTGTGGGTCAATATGCATTAGACCCACAGCATATTCAACCTTAAATAAATGTCCAACACACACTGAAGTAGGAATTCTTCATAATTCAGCTCAGAAGGTTGAGAATGACAGCGCTGCCTTAGCCAATTAGTAGCAACTACTTGTAAGAGGCACATCAGTATGAGGTCAGGCTGCAGGCCACTTGTGTGTCCTTTGCTCCTGAAGTGTTTTTAGAGAGAGCTGAACTGCACCTGCTGCTGCAATGAGCTAGATCAACACCCACATGTTGTCTTTTTGTTAGATTTAAGCTCACCTGCTTGTTTAGTTTGATTATAAATGCATTTGTAAAATCCCTGCCAGATGGATGGATCACTGGCGTTTTCAACATACTTTCAAGTAATGATGCAAGCAATTAATTGACTTACGATTCATTGTCAATTAATGATCAAAATTAGTTCAAATCAATTATCTAGTAATGCTAGCTTAGACCTTCTCTAGGTGTAGTAGTATTGCTGCCACCCTGAAGAGGGCACCGCTGGTCAATCCTAGGTGGAGCAAGTTGATACAGAAACAAAGATGGTGGAGCCATACCAGAACAGGAAAGAGAAATGATCTAGAGTCCAGCGTGGGATGCAACATTTACTTTATTATAGACGAGTTTAAAAAAAAAAGGAAATCAGGCTTGCCACAAACTATTATATTTTCTAGTGTCAGCGGTATTCATAAATCAATTTTCAGAAGTACCGATGTGTGTTGAAGGTATGGATTTAAATCGTGACTGCTTGTGTTGCATCAAGCGTGCCACTAAGCTCTGGATTTTACGTGACGATTTGTCTGTGGTGCTCCACCAAGCCATGTTGTTGTGTAAAAACTTCCTGTGCCTCGTTGAACTTAACCACAGACATAAACTATATTGAACACACCATGTTAAAAAAACAAAACACAGGCTTTCAAGACAGGCTTACTCTGTAATCTCTGACATTATTTAGATCATAAATGTCAAGCTTTGAGAGGCAAACTGTGTTTTGGAACTTGCATGTGTTGCTTGTAGGATATTTTTGGAACCAGCTGAGCTCACTGGCTTGCACTGTACAGCTTACGGGCCATTGAGTAAGAAAGGTTGGTTAGGTATTGTTGTCATGTCATGTAGATTGTCCTTCAAGCAAAAGACTTGGTGGATCTCTTTGCAACTATCGTGTGGTTGACCAATTGTTGGACTTAATAATTATACTTTAATCCTAATTTCAAGCAGGAATAGTACACAAACTCATATGACTTATAGTATTAATTGTAATGACTTAAGTTTTAATGCTCGACAATTTCCTTGATGTGTTTTTTGTGGTTTAGCTACCATCTAACCCGCCAGCAGTGGGTCAAAATAAAATAGAAAAACCTGTCTTGCAGAGACGTGGATTTTTCAGTGTCTGGCAATTTGATTCCAATTTTTAGGGTCACGATTCAATTCAGAAACTATCTTTGATTAGAAAACCGATTTTTCTATTCAAATAACCCAGAGATTGTTTAAATTATCTGACTGACGAGAGGAAAAGATGTTGTAAATAAATAGAACATTTATCTAAAGCAATCAAATTCCATCAATGTATATTTAAACAAAAATAGGATTGTGCATAAAATTCTGTAACTTCAATTTCCAGTATTAGGTTAGCTTAGCTGCCTGGCTTTTTCTTAACCCTTCCGCAACCTTAAGAGCTAGACTATTATTGTTTTAGGACCCGATGAGCTTTTTACTCTGTCTGGTGGAGTCACAGGAACCCTGTGTGCAGTTTTCCGAGGGTTTTCTTGTGTGCGTGTGTGTGTGTGTGTGGTTTCGAGAACTGACAGTCTAATGGGATAACACCTCACTACCCCACTGTCTGACAGTGACATCTGCTGCACTCATCCAGAGCATCATGCTAAGATCGATGGAGGGTTAAATAAACAAAATATCAAAGAATGGTTCAAAATACAAGGTGGCCAATTGGGCACGTATTAGGATATGCAGTGTAGTTGCAAATAGTGGCAAAGACGTACAACTTGAACACATTTTAAAATAAATTTTTGATCATTTTGAATTGATTCTGAATTACTAGAACTAGGAATTAAAATTCTCAAAAGAATAAATTATTTTTCTCAACAATCTCTGCTGCTTTGATAACAGGCTGAGGAAGGTAAAGATTGAACGAAGAAGTGAAAACTTTGAGAACAGCTAAATGATGAGCTGTCAAGTCATTCTGATGCTTTGTTCGCAAACCCTTTCAATGAAATTGTTTGTGTTTATGGGTGCCAGTGATCTACTGGTGTGATTAGTGAATCATAAGCCGTACCAAGTGATGAACAACACTCCTTCTTTTGGAAACCTGTATTGGAGGACGAAGTGTTAAAGTTGCTTTTGCAATTGTTTGCAGACAATTGCAGACAAGTTGAAATTAAGGGATAAATGTGATCATTTGTACAGCGTAACTGCTCAGACAGAAAGATATTCTTTTCTTTTATACATATTATTATTTACCTCCTGTAGATTAATTGGAATCTGCAGAAATTGATAGTGGCAGGTCAAAACTCAGCAAAACCTGCAGACTGGAAAAAAAGCCACAAAAGTTTAATTTATGCATGTCTACTCTGAAGATATAAATAATCTGGTCGTATTAGGTGAAGAATTTAACTTCAAAGTGCAGTTTGTAGCTCTGTCAGGGTTCTGTACCCCTCTTCTCGTCCAATGACCGTTGGATAAAGCCACCTGCAAGGATAAGCTGGTATAGACAGTGGGTGGATGGATAACTACATTTACAAAAGCACACAGATTCCACCTTGCTGCTATGTTTTGAACAACAGGAAGCCAAAATGAAACTGTAAAAGTAACAGATACACCCTGAAACAAAATTTTAAATGAGGTGAACTTTCTTTAATGTGCAGTAGTAGTACTTTTTAACTTTATTTGGAGGGGGTAACACTACAGTAGACTGTGTGTAAGAAGAGCAGCACATCAGCATTTTTAACAGCATGTTCTACCTTGTGCCTTTTAAATCTCAGTGGAAAGCAAGACTGGAATAAATGTGAAACTCTAAGACTATATTCCAATTTAAACAGCGCTACGCCCTACAGACTGGGCAACGTTTAGCTTTTTAACAAATAAAAACATGTTTGCAGTAAACCAACACTGCAGGCCTGAGTAATAAGACCAACTGGGAACTTAATTTTTCTGAATGCACTTGGAGAGATAAAAACAGCCATAGAAGTAATCAGTACGTTTATTTTTAACCCCCTGATGCTTTTGAAAATAAAAAAAAACTAAATGCAGAGACACAGAATTAAAAGCCGACTCAGTTCAAACTGCTATTATTGCCATCCGCCGTAAAAGCAGCAGCGGTTGCTCACGGTATCCCTGGAAGGAGTCGAGGTAATGGTATGCTAGAGCTGTGAGTACTGCTTAGGGGAATTTAACAGGTAGCAGATGGACTACTAGAACCAGCTGTTGTTTATGAGGCCAGAGGGAGACATTGTGGTTTAGAGTTCAGAGGCAAGGACATGTGTGCAAAGGCACCTGTGAACAATCCTTACTTTGATGGAGATCTGCTGAGGTGTGCAGACCTAACAGGGTTGTATTGATTCACTACATCCTCTGAAGAAGGCCTCAGTAGTTTAAGGCAAAATCATTTTTGATGAAACTGCTTATAGCCGGCATATTTCTGTCTATTTTGTGTTATAATATGTTTTATTTTGTAACATTTCATAGAAATAAGTTAGAAATATATGAGGGCAAACAAATTAGCATGCGAGCTACTTCTAAGTGCAGCCCTTGTAAGAACGATTGCAAATGGCATAATGGAGGAAAATTGTTGTGATGACGAACTGTGGGCGGAGTGTTGGAAAGAGTAAAAGCTTCTGAAAGAGACATAGGCCAATTTCAAAGCGTCGAATTAAGTCATGTTTGATATACATTTCATTTTTATAACAACTTAAAGTCACACAGTTACTTGATTGTAGGAGTACAGTAATTTATCTGTGCTGATTTCCTTAATTTTGGAAGATTGGTTATTGGAATTGGCAGGTCAGGCTTTTTAAAGATAGGTAATCTGCGACCGTCCAGAAATCTGCTGTTGGTGCAGCCCTGCTGGATTGTGCTGTAAAATAGCTTCTCAAAATGAGATGTGACTCTATTGGAAGCTGAGAATCAAATATAATCTTTGTCCGCATAAGCCAGATGCGGTTTTTCTTAGGGGCCCTCACTCCCTGTTCACTAGATATGCAAATAAGCAATAAAAAACCTGTTCTTCGAATACTAATATTTTATGAGGTTTTCTTTTTTCCTCTGAGTTCATGTGGTGCCCCCAGTTGTTGCCACCCAGTGGGGTGAGCCCTAACAAGAAACACCACAGGAAATATCCTCCCACAGTTAAGGATATCAACATTGAAGTTTTGGACATTTGTCTTACATACAACGCAGCTTTCAAAGACTTTTTAATCCATTTTTTATTTCATACAGTACATTTTCCTCATTCAAAATAAACTAAATTGGCTGTAACAGAGAAGCCAAGGCCTTTGGGATGCCTGCGGTTATTTTCATCGCAAATAAAACATCTAATGCGGAACATTAAAGGAATCGTAAAAAAATGGGGTGATGCTTTTTTTTTTTTTGTTTTGGCTTGTTTTTCTTTTTTTTTTTTTGTTGTTGCATAGCAACCCACATGGAGCGACTTACTTTGCATCAAATACAAAACCTCCAACTGATCCTACAACAAAGGAGGGTAGGATTCGCTGACGGGCTGAGCAGTCTCAGTTTGCCCATGAAAAAGTATGTCTTCTCTTCACAGTTGGCATTAAACCCACCAACTGGATTAGGAAAGCTGTTACTGTCTAGTTTATTTTCAGCACAGTCACAGCAGAACAGAGCAGAAACGAACACGCCGCAAAGACGCGAGGCGCTCAAAGTGACGCGTTATACAGAGCATTGTGCGTCCAAATCAAACTGCAATAAATGTGCGTTGCATTTAGTCTCTCTTGTGTTTTCTGGCTTTTCTGCATACAGTGGAGACAATGTTCCTTGAATACTAAATGTGTCAGCAAATCTGACAGCTGTGTGATAAGGCAGCGGTGCTTCTCCAACGTATCGTTATCACAAAAAATTGGAAAGTAATGGAAAACATATTCCATATTTATGCACTTGAAAAGATTTATCCATCAAAATTTTATTCTGGATTTATTGTCAAAGCCCTCTCGGATGATTTACAGTACGGCGAACTGTGTACAGTGGAGTAGGGTGATGTGAATATGACCCGACATTTTCATAAGAAGCAGGTTCGTGTCAACTTTTGCACATTTGTGTTGGATATGTGATAGTCGTTATGTAACACCGTGCCTGAACTGTGACTGGCTCTGACAATAAGCTATGATCTGCTTCACGTCAAGCCCCTCTCTCTCTCTACTTCGTCTCCGTCTTCCTTTTTTCTTTCCACACTTTTCATCTCTTTATCTCGAGTAACTCTGCCGTGTGTGTGTGCCTCTCTTGTCATCTGTAGGCTCCAGCTGCAAGTGCTCTCAGCTCCATCATCTGGGACTCCATGGCCGCCATGGCTGCTGCTGCTGCTTGATTCATTGCACTGTGAGTTAGCTTCTGTTTTATGTGAGAAAGCGTGCGTGTCCAGGTCTCCCTGTCCATCTGCGTTTCGTGGTGTCATTTTCTTGGTTGTTGGTTCTGGAAATGAGCGGTGCATGTGCATTCAATCAACTGTAGAAGCCTCACTGTGTCACTATCAAATAGGTTTTTGTCATATAAATTTGTCACAGTAAAGTTTTTACCTGTGACACTTCAGTAAATTCTTGTTTTGTATTTTAAATGAACTAAAATTATAATTTAAAACTTCAAAAGGTGAAAGAAAAAGTACTTAACGGTGTTAGAAATGAAGGCCTCAAAATGTGTTAATTTCTGCTTTTTTTATTTATTTATTTTTGTCTTTAAAGTTTGCTGTTAGTATGCTAATCACAGATCTTAAATTTTGTCATATCCAGACTTCTTAATCTCTTATGATAATTTTTTTTTCCACGGGACATTTTTGTCAGACAAAAGGTTTAATCAAACGCAAACATCTTCACTGCCAGTAACCAGCTTCTAATGCACACTTTCCAGCTAGCCTGATCAGCTAGCTAGCTTTTTCAGTGTCCATCATTAGTAAGTTCAAATTTATCGCCCGTTGGTTGGACGATGTTTGTCTTAAGCAATAGCTAACTTCTGTTGCCAACCCAAATGATTTATTTATTTACAGTTTTCTTTTGTGTTGTCGGGATGCAGGTTTTAAATTCCTTTCATATAGATCTTAAAAAGTCTTAAATTTGAGTTGGTGAAACCTACAGAAACCCTGTGTTTTGCCCCTTCACACGCACCCACTCAGACTAATTGCAGCAAAACTGTCATGTCATGCAGAGTGCTTTCCTCCTATTGAGACAAAATTTAAGGGTTCAAATTACCAAACACTCCGGTTAAAAATGTCGTAGGAGTCAAAGTGCCAATGTTGCAGCTGGGAGCAGTCTATAACAGCCTTCTTTAAAAACGCTACGGGAGGAGGTCCTGCAATCCGAAGGTTTATGGGTTTGAGTTTTGATTGAGGCGTTGCTTGTTTGGGCAATTATTCCCTCTGGTTTTGGATGCTGTGTAGCTGGAAGGATTTTTGCTATTACTTTTTTATTGTTGAGTATTTTTATTACAACTGGGAGCAGCTATTAGTATCTCAAAAGCTTAAATAATACATGAACTTCGACCCCAAGCAGAGAGGGGAGGAGAAAATTTAAAGCATCTTTTCCTTTCAATATGGTATCTGCTGCCCAGAAATTTTGCTGTTGGCGTGTCATGACAGTCAGGACGCTCTCATACAGCAACAATTTGAAGTCAGAAGCCTTTTTAGATATGTTGCAAGACTGACTGCTACCAGATACTCTTCCTGCTCCACAACGACTCTTTGAGGCAGCTGTGATGATGTTACGACATTTAATTTCCCTTTGGAATAAATTGTGTTTTTAAATTGAGCTGATGTAGGTAGAATTATATGGTGTGTTTTACCTTGTGATGAACTGGTGTGAAGTCTCCACTAACCCTCATGCGGTCTTAAGAGATGGGGTCATTTGGACCCCACAAGTTTTTGCGGGGTCACACTGACCCTGTGTGCGCTTCTGTAAGGTTTATTCTGCGGCTCGTTTTGGGAACTAGCGGTCTGATGGGAGAAACCCCAATTTTTCCACAGTGATTAATTTGGAAGAGATCGGTCAGTAAAATATTCGCAGATAAATTAGATCATATTTTTACAATTATTTAATGCAGTGAAAAAATATTAGATTCCAACTTTAGGGCTGACAATATCATTGTCCTTTTTAACTATATTTAGACTGTAAATATGTACATTTATCCATTTAAATTTTTTGGTTGAGACATAAACATTTTAATTTAACACACCTATCAAAGGTAGAACTCCTTGCTGTTTATAACACTTTTCTGTCTGCCTGTTGTGTGTTTTACCTGGAAGGGAGAATGGTGCAGGATAATGTTGAAATTCCGCCATCTCTTCAGCCATCTTTGGTGTCAGTTACTTCCTGCTTGTGTGTGTTTTGCGCTTTGTTTTTCAGAACAGCAGTGGTGTTGTTTGCACCTCTTGGTGCTCATGGAGCCAGCAGGCTCCACTTTTCCACATTCTCATAATGGAACGTTTTAGTTCTGCAATTAAAATCCTCCTGGATTCTCAGTTTTTATTTGAAATGCCTCGAATGCTGTGATTTTTTTTTTTTTCTTTTCGAGATAATCCATGATGTGAAACAGAATCTGTGTAAAAAATATGGATTTTGTTTTTCCCTCCTCCGACGAAGTCTGTCATGCTTGAAAATGATTTCATGAAGGCTGCTGTGAAAACGTTCCAAACTCAAGCCAGATTTTCGGATCAGAACCACCAAACTCCAGAGAACACTTAGCAGGGCTTTGAAACAAAGTCCTACTTAAATCATTAGTGGGGGGGGGAAAAAAAAAAGAAGGGAAAAAAAAGCCTGTCCCATCATCACTACCAGGCTGATGCTGTCCAAAATCATAATGAGAAGGCAGAGAGACATTCTTCACTCACAGAAACGGTTTCTTTTTGGTGGTGGTAATTGGGAACTGTTATCAAATCTGTTCCCTTGTTCTATTTTCTCCCAGAGTTGAGAGCTGTAGCAGAAAGAGCCGTTTGTTCTTCGGAGAAAGTAGGACAAGCTTCTCCAGCTTCATTTCAGTCAGAGCTCATGTTTCCTGTAGCTTCCTGAATATTCCAGATATTCCACATCACAGTGTGATGGCTCCTTCAGCCTGGAATCAGCTCCAGTCTGAACTCAAGATGTCCGAATTGATTTCACTGGACTCATTTCGAGTGATTCTTAAAAACAGGCAACGAGATTCTTTTAAATAGTGTCACTGTTTTTAAATTGTTTTATACTGTTTTATACTTGTGTTTATGTATTAATCAATTTTGTTTTGTAACCAGGTTGCTGTGCACTGCAGACTTCTGCCCAGGTCCCCCTTGAAAATGAGATCTGGATCTCAATGGGGTTTACCTGGTTAAATAAAGGAAATAAAAAAAAAAATACATATACTGTATATACGGCGCTATAAATGTTCTCCAGTTAGACCAAGTGTGAACAAAATCAGCTTTTATGTTTTAATTTCTTACATGCATCTGATGTGTTTATTCTGTTTTTCTGTACAGATAGATCTCAGTAAATTAGAAGAGTTGCTATAGTTCAGTAATCCAATTTAGCTCACACACATTATATATATTCATGTCCCATGGTGGCATAGTTCAAGCGCTGGTTTTTGTTCATTTGATGACTGGCGTACAGCTAATAAAAATCCAAGAAGGAATCCTGGCCACTGTGATAATGACCATTAGGCTCATCTTCATTGTTGCATTTAGTATCTCGTCTTTCTTTTACAGTGACCAAGAAGGGTCAACACAGCATCAAAAGCGTTAACAGCAAAAAGCTGCGTTGGAGGTTATGCTAACACGTAATGTAAGCTGAAACGGATGTTGTGATAAAATGAAATTTATTCTAAAACTGAAATTATGCTAAAATGGAATTCCTTTATCCCACTTTAGCATGACATCCATTGTGGTTTGTGTTGTTGAGTTGTAGCTTTTGCATTTTTTCTGACCCTTGTGGGCCACCGACCGTATCTCTATAAGCTACCATAGAGAATTTATGGGATTTAGTTTTTGCTAATGAAACACTTTGATAACCTGAGCATTGTGAAGCAGGTGTCTGTAGTTTTGTCAGGTCCCGAGCCCTGCTGAAAAATTAAGTCGGTATCTCCATAAAGCTTGTCATCACTTGTGAACCTTTTTCATTTTAACCTTATTTTTTCCTCCACTCCAGTTTATTTGCCTTCATAAACATCCGGCTTCTTTAGCAATGAAGTTTGGTGTACACCCTGTATTCTGGACAAACGTCGACTCAGCAGTGTTCCTCATATCTCTGCTGTCCATAACATGGCTAAAACGTAACGCTGCTCTAAAAGTAATTTATTTGTTGGTTTTGGTCTTCATCTTTTGTTCAATCTGAGACAGATTTTTTAAATTTTCTTTAAATAAAATCCACTTTGGTTGAAAGTAACAATTTTGTGCAAACTGTGTCCATATGAATTTTACTTTTTAAATAAGATTATTCACGTAAATGGACTTTAAATTGAGATTGAAGTTTACTGGGATGCATCTTTATCCATTAGTGTTTTAAAATATATTTAAAAAAATAGAATACCACTTTGAACTAAATCAAAACCAATTACATTTTATTTGTATAGCACATTTCAGCAGCAAGGCATTTCAAAGTGCTTTACATAATTAAAAGCAGAAACACAGAATAACAAATAAGCAGTAAAAAAGATAAATACATTTAAAACTTTTTATTAAGTTTATGGTTTTTCTGTTGGGATCTTAAGCAACTAACAGACCCGATGCTAACCCATTATGGTAACAGAAACAGTATGAACATGTCTAAGACGTAACAGATATCAAGAAAAATAAAAAACTCATGAATGCAAGTTTTGCAGTAACTGTTACAGGCTTACTCCACATTAAGTCAAACAGATTCCTGAGCACTGAAAGTATCACAGGGCATACCTTGCCCCCTGAAGTGCCTAAAAACCTGTGTTAGTGAAAGCAATGTTGTAGTCATTTATAACAAGTGTATCAGTGGGACTTTATGGCCTTGAAGCCGTAGGAATTTGCTGTGATCCCATCTGATTGCTGTTCCCTGCATCCCCACTGGCAGTCTGAAAGGATCCAGCTCTGTTCTTCTACTGTTCATTTTCCCTGATGGATAGCTCGGCTCGTTTTACCATCGGGTGGAGGGCGAGCCTTCATGAGCTCTCCATAGTCACCACCCTGCAGCCTCGGGCTAATCTGTGTCGTTTTTACACTGCAGTGTGCAGAGTGTTATTGGATATGAAAGGCTGTGTTTGTGTTAAAGTCAAGAATACTGGAAAGATGTTGTTCTGTTGTTTATTTTTCCCGTAATGTAGCTTTTTTTTTCGCACAAAGAATATATGTAGGAGATGATTTAAACTCTGCTACAATAGACCAGCTAGATCTGCATTTGTGTGGAAGTAATTTGGGGAACAGGATGTCCTGCATCCTTAAAATGTCTTAAATTCATTTCAAAATTAAGTTTGAATTCAATATGTTATTCCCAGGTCTTACATTTAGTCTTTACAGGACTGTTTAATCTCATATGTTCCATGTATTTTTTAAATTTTTTTTTTTTTGTGGGACTCTACAGTCAGGCAAAAGTTTGAGTTGCTGTATTCCTTGCGTTCTGACTTGAGACGGTTGAGGCTACCGCTAACTAGCTACTGATGTACCCCTTCAAGCTAGCTTGTTTGTGTGTATCATAGGTAAGTGCAAATTTATCGCAGGTTGGATGGAGAAAGTTTGTACATTTTTGTGGAGATACAGATCTTAAATTTCATTCATAATGGTCTTAAAAAGTCTTAAATTTGAGTTGGTTGTTTGGTTGGTTTTTCCAAAAAGACAGTAAATGCTGATCAGAACCCTAGAAAATAACTTTCTATGTAAAAAAAAAAATACAGCTTTTACACATAGCTGTCAGTTTTAAGTGTATTTATGGAATTAGAATGGTTTTAAAAAAGTAAATATTACTACTTTAACAACCACTTTAACCACATTTTGTATTAAAGTGATGTATGTCAGCAAGATAAATCACTATTTCCTCAGGAGACCTGGTCACATTGATACAATTATTTGGGAAAATAGTTTATTGATTTAATATTTTATTCATTGAAGAAAAAAAAATCCCATAACAAATTATTTTGACTTTCAGACTTTCAGTGAGAGATTTTTAAAAATTAAAGAGAAAGAAAAAGGATGTTTCTCAGATCATGATAGGAGAATCTGATGCTCATGGATTTCAGGCCATTTCGCATCAACTGCTGTACATGAATGTTGAAGAATTCAGCATGTTGCCACAGCAGAAACACACCTCTACCAGCTGCTATATCCTCACATCTGATCCCTGGATAGAGGAATTAAAAGATCAAGAAAGCTGAAAAATGAATGCATGCATGTGTATGCAAGTTTTCCGTCAGATGTGGTCACCGCTGGAAGGGAGCTCTCAGGAAAATGAGTGAGAACCGCTGAGTTAGTGTACATATTTCTGATTTTTTTTTACATTTTTGTTTTATCCCAAGCGATGCATGCATTAATTTTTAACATGCTATGCCATGCTAGTGGATAATTCTCCACTAAAGATAAAAACATGGATTAAAATCTATGAAACTTTAGACCACCTTAAGATCAGACAAGCAATAACTACATCTAAGAACTGGTCATTTAAGGTCTGTACTGAATGAATCTATAAAACACTATTGGAGGCAAAAAAAAACTTGTTTTCCACCCCAGAAAATATTGCTAAAGTTTTATATCTTCCATTCTTGTGTGAGAGATTTATCATTACATCTTTGTGGAAATTGCCTTCAATAAGTCTAAATTTGCTCTCTGCTTAGAGCATGTGAAATATTACGCTGCATGTTTCACATTTATGATTTACACATGGCACCCAGAAAATATTGTTATGCTCTGGAGACGTAAAAATACAGAGGAGTCTTTTGGCCGTTAATGTAAACGGGAAGCTCTAAATGTTAGCTTGTGGATTTCTGGAAACAAATCACTTCTGACACACTGAGCTCATGACTCACATGACTGATTGCCTGAACTGAATCAGTTGTTACTGGGTTTAGAGAGTAAACATGACCGATACTTAAAGAAAAAATGATCCAAAAACACAGTAAAATTAAAAGCTGCCACACAAAGTCATTCCCTTTCTTTTTTGGCTCATTTATAGTCAAGTTGGATGATTTTTTTTTTTTCTCTTTCATGTTCAACACCCTGTATCACCCCCTACTGACAGTTTATATCATAAAAGCAGATCTGAACTTAAAGGGAACCAATTACACAAAATTCACATTTTGCACGTTTTTGTCTATTTGGGTTTTTACTGCTTCTAAAAACAGATTAAGAAAAACCGCCTAGCTGGTTTTTGGCAATTAATGTTTTTTTTAACGTCGTAAACCAGCAGGCACTGCCCTCAGCCCGTGACTTGTGTTTGTTTGGCCAGCTAGTTTTACTGCTTTTTGCGCTGCTGGAAAAGACAAGTGTTTGTCTTCTACTTTACCACCCAGAAACCACTTGCTGCATTCTTGTTGATTGTGCAGGAGGCCCCACTTCTGCTTTTCAAAGATGTGTGGATGTTTCATTGCACATCTGTTTGCAGACTTTTTTACACGCGAGTATAAACGTTGAGCTTGGGATTGTGGCCAGCAGCAGCTTATTTGGATTTAAAGTGACAAGAGGCCCTAAAATATCCCATTCTGAGAGGAGCTCGAGATGGGAATGATTATAAGAATGATTTTGTGCAAATAAATAAATAATGGACATATTTTGAATAGCTCATAGATTGATCTTAACATAACCTGTTCAAGGAAGCATAATAGGCCACCTTTAAAAGTTTGTTTTGTAGTAATTTTGTCACCTGAAACATTGATTCATGTTTCTTTAATGCAAATTGTCCTTTATGGGTTTTACTTCCTGCATCCTGAACGCCCTGCTGTACTGAAGATGATCTGATCTACAAACCTGTTTACCATGAAAATGCAGTTGAAGTAGCTGCTACACAAACTTTCCACAAACCCATCTTCCTGCTTTTAGAGCAAATATTACATAATGAATCTCTGTTTCTTTTGCTTGGGTTGTGTGTGTGCGTGCGTGTGTGTGTGTGTGCGCACGTCTCGTTTGTTCACCCTGTGTGTTCTTTGTGTGTACTGTGACTCCTACGCATCTGGCTTGGTCTGCCTTGCCACTCTGCTGGTGTTTTTCTGGAGGCTAGCGGGTTGCCTTCCCAGGAGACCTCCACTGGCTCTTTCCCAGGCCGGGCTGCAAGCACTCTCCCAGAGCTTGCACAATACCAAATACCACAGAAGAATGTGGTTGCTTTCTCATTTCGCCCCCACCTTTTTTTCCCCTCCCTTTATTTGCTCTCCATTTTTCCTCATTTTATCCAAGGTTTCATACTGTCTCTCTCTTAGTGTGTGACTCATGAATGCCTGAAATGATCACTCTTATCACATTACACCATATAATTGTTTAAGTCATGCCTGCTGGTTGAGTATGGTTCCAGATATAGCTTAGCATTGCATTAACTCTTCTAACTTGCCTTCTTGTATGACTGGTAAAGATACTCCATAGACTGGCTTGATTAAAGCAAATAAATCCAGTTTTTTCTTGGGACCTTATCGTCCTTTGCTGTTTTCGAAAGTTCTCTTAAAAATCTCCTAATCCACAGTTTGGTTATCCTGTGATTATACAGAAACCAAACTGCAGATAAAGAGGCTTTAACCTGCCAACAGGTGATAACTGAACCCCTCTGTTATCAGGCTTTGTTTTGACATTAACAAAGTCTTTGAGCATTTGTATTAGTTGTGTCTAAGGTACGTCCGTCACTGAATCAGCTCTAAGTTGAGCCTATAATGGAGCGATTTAGTTGTCACATTACTCATTACTCTGTCAACACAACAAGCTTCAAGACGGCTTAGGCGCGTCGTGATTTTTGATCCATTTTTGGTAAAAAGAGAATTCAGTGAGTCATTGTACAATCCTTGCTTAGGTATTCACATAGTATATTTAGGATTACAGTAATTAACTATGATAATTACTTTTGTTTATACTTTTTTACTTTATTTTTTCTGTGAATAAAGTAGTATAATTGAAGGTGGCATGGCCAGCCAATAGTGTAATCAATTTAAAACTGTCAGTGTTGATGTTTCAGAAATGTTCCAATAAGACAGCGTCTGTATTTGGTAAATTTGCTGAATTTACATCATTATTATTATTTCCAGTCATCCAGACCACTCAAATCGATTTCCACTACAGACACTTTCATCCATGTGCATTCAAACACTTTTATTCATTGATACGCTGATCAATAGCAAACATGGGGCTAAGTGCCTTGCCCACGGGGCTCATGTGACGAAGGGAAGCAAGAAGACCAAGGAACACTTGTAAGTTAGGGAGAAAGTTGTAAAAAAGTTCAAAGCAGGATTAGTTTGTGTAAAAATATCTTCCTTTCATGTTTGAGTATGTTAAGAGCTGCAGAGATCAAAAAATGGAAAGCTAAGTTTGTTTCCTTTCACTTGTGTCACATAAAATTGCTGTAAAATACACTGAAGTTTGTGGTAATGTTATAAAATGTGAAAGAAAATGTTATGAAGCAATGTCAGCTTCTTGATCAGAAATTACCGATGTGCTACAAAGGTGAAAGAACGCAGAAAAATATATGTGATGGGGTAAAATCCCATGATGGCTGTAAGTAAGGTTGATCTAAAGAGCTGTTGCACTTCATGGAGGGAAGTGTTAGCATTCCTTCATAACAACCATAGATGGTCTGAATATCTCTGTGCAAGGAGAATTAAGAGTTCCACATATTTTGTTCTTTTCATCTTTTATTTTTCTGTCCAGCAACCTAAAGACTTGGCACAGTTTTCTTTTTATTCAGTCAATATTTAAATCAAAACAAAAAATGTTTAAATCTAATGTTTCAGCATATTATGAAGAAATGAGCCATTTACGTTATGGAAAGACGCTCTTGACACAAGAGAAAACTCAGGTTTTTAAGAGCCGCTCATCGATTGATTGTTAGTCCATCAATAACCTCAATCAACTTTAGATTTATTCATTAATCAGTAACTTGCAGCCCTATTGGTGAGACGTTATTGGATTTGAAGCAAAAGCTGTCTTTATGTCTGTCACTCATGAGAAAATGAATCAGTCTGGAAGAAGAAGAGTAAAGATGTGTGCGCTCTGTTTTGGGTATAAAACACATCGATCATCTAACTCCAGTTTCTGCTTCATTAGTATTGATCAGCCTTTGAATCATCACAGTTTCTGCGATTCAGGATCTTCAAACCATCTTAAAGCATTCACTTGTTAAAGCTTTCATTCCTTCTTTCTTTATTCCAGTTTCTTCTCTCCTGGCGGCTCTGAGACTTGTTTGGGTCATAAAATCTCTTTTTTTGGATTATCTGTAGATCACACGCTGTCGTCAGTCGTGGTTGTGCCGTTTTCTTCCACATTATTTCTGCTTCCTGCTCTAGCCTCATTAACCTAAACTTTATGACTTACTGCTTTATTATTGAAGAGGAAATTAGTGCTCTCAGAGCACATTATTCTCATAAGCACATATACCTTAATTGCAAACGGTCTGCTTGCAATAGTTGAACGTTTACTTGTAGTTTAGCATTTGTATCGTCTGTAAGGGACTCACTAGTTTCTTTGTGTCCTCAATAACTGAGGTTATTGCTGTTTCCACTTAAAACTGAGAATTAATTTATGACAATCTGCCTATTATTTTCCTCTCAGAAACCAAGAAGCCACCAAACTTGTTCACTTAAAGGCTTTGTTTTCAAAATGAAACTTTTTTCTGGTGTTTCTCTCAAACCCAGTACGAGTATGTAAATAGCAGAGAAGATTTTGTTTTTATTTTACGTTCGTATTTAGCTGTAAACTGATTACAACCCATAACATGTTTAATTGAGCAGCTAATGAGGGTTGTGGGAGAGAGCTCCTCCAGGCTGGAGTGACATGCGGTCCCTCGGTGAAGTGACTGAGCTGAAATTGGGTTGAAACTCCATATTGTGTGAAACGATTCAACCGTGAAGTGGGCTTTAGTAGTGGAAATAAAAGCTTGTTGGGATATGCCACCCACCTCTGGGGTTATACAGTCACATTTACACACTGAAATTTGAATCATGATTCTTCTTTTTCTATGGTAGCTGTTAATTGATTAAAGTGGTTCCACCAGGTAAAGATCCAAACTGTTGGCAGCTCAGAGATATAGAGACGGATCCATCATTGCGTTTTAAAGTTTTGATATTCTTTTTGTAAAGCTTAAAACCTTCTGGGTCTGTGAGGTTTCCAAAAAGCCGCCAGCAATTCGAAATACAACATATTTCCTGACAAAGGTTGAGAGCTCAAAAAGATATAACAAAATAGAACTTTACACTACAGCGAACCTCTGGTATTCAAGTGGATAGTAATAACTAAAACCCACAAATATGTGAGACCCCTCTCTAAAAATGCTTTGAACTGTATATTTTATTGCTTCCAGCATCAACTACACCTTAAAATGGGTTAATATGTACACTGTAACCCGTCTTAGCACAACAGCAGTAGCTTACATCTGCAGTCTTCCCTATTTCCACTCTTGGGCGTACAGCCAATCAGCACCAAGGAAAATAAATGCTGCTCCTGGATTGCAACTAGGTATTTTAGTTTCCCAAGCTCCATTTCCTTTAAAATATAACACTTATGAAAAAATCTGCAACTTGGTGAATTTTCCGTAAATATTTTTTGGAATTATGTTCCATAGAAAAATCTGCCAATAGGTAAATCTGTGAATCCTGAACCGCGAATACGTCGGGTTTTGCTGTATTTCAGATCACAATCGTCTTAATTTAGTACCATTGTCTTAGCTCGTGTTGCCTTCCTGCTTCGCTTGGGTTCAGGTCCATATGAAGAGTTTGAATGGGTGTCTTTAATAGGAGACATCTGTTCAATTCAGATTTTTGCTGAAATGCATTTTTTTTTCGTTGTCGTTCATACAACTAACCAAATGTGACTGCAATCACACCTCAATGTGAACAGATTGTGACCCCAAAGTGACCCTAACACACAGAAAAGGATCCTAGGTTATGTTAAGTGCACCAAAATATTTGGATTAAAAACCGATTCTTCATTTCATAAAAAAAAACACACACAGTTTTCTATATTTCCTTTATTTGTGTTTCTCAAACTACTAGTATTTTGACTGGCCTGTCTTCGCTATCTGCCTTTATAGAATATGGAGGAATATAGTAAACTATATTTTTTATCAAATCAGTCAATGCTACACTACAGTTAGAGCTGATAAAAAGTGACCTTCATTTTATCAGTAGTATCACTAACCATAACGCAGCGTGTGCCCTCATCGAAACCCTCTTTCCAAACAGCAGTAGAAAATCCCATAACCCATCTGCTCATGGCTGTGGGTTTCAGCTTCACTTATTCTCCTATTATGAAGCTCGGAGAGCTCCCACTCTCCCTCAATAAACTTGTTTGTTCCAAACCAGCTCCCATACCGAGCTCATTTCTGAGGAGGAAGACGTTGCGTCTCTGCGGAGGGTTGATTGTGTAAAAAAACCTGATGTGAAATTTCAACAGGGTTCTGCTGTTTTGATGCATCGCTTACTTATTTCTCAGCGTCATTATCTCTGTTTTCATTGCGGTTATTGTTTTTTTTTGTTTTTTTTTTTAAACCACTTCTCTCTTCTTTCATGGTTTATGGCGCCTTGTTCAAGCATCTTTACACCAGAAACCACATTGTACGTTTACAGTCACAAACTTCAATATGTTCTCTGGTTTTTATGACGTTGTTTGTTCTCTAATGTTCTCTAACAAACCTCTGATGACCTTGACAGAACAGCTGGATTTATGTGTAGGTTAAATTTCACTCAGTTGGCTCCAGAGTTGGGTAGTAATTACTTACATTTTCTCTCAGGGAAGCCCGGTGCTAGGAAAGCAGCCTATTTCATTTTTGAGTTAAAAAAATATTTAAAATTGACTGAAAATTTGAAAATCAGACTAGATAATTATGTGTTAATGGAAGACATTACTAAAAATACCTAAACACCAACTATTAAGTCTTAAAAAAGACAAACAGAAAAAAATACAATTAAAATTAATGTCAATTTTTAACTTGTCACTTTATTCGCTGAAGTTGTTGTTCTATTATGATGTTCCTGTGAATGAAAAAGACACCTGACCTCAGTGTCCGTATGTGTTCACATACTGACCAAATTATGTTCCCATTGTCCTTCCAGCCATTTCACCAAAGAGGCTCCTTAACCCATCTTCATTGTCACTGTTAATAGTGTATAAAACAACCTACAATAATCAAAGAAACCGTCCTAAGCCTGGTGGGGGCACAAGCAAGATTTTTTTTTTTTTTTTGGTGGGGGGATACTTTTAGGACTACTAAGTTGTACTTTTTTATTTTTACTTGAGGAATGTCATTATGAATTATTGCTGCTTTCTACATATTCTACCCACTGTGAGAAACTGCACTGAATGAAGAACAAGCTTGTTTTAACAAATAAATAAATAAAATAAAAAACACCAGACATGTGCAGTTTTTTGTTAAAGTTTTATATGTTTTATATTGAAAGAATTTGTTTTGGAAAAAGTATTATTTTGCCTGATTTGGTTTTGTAATTATTTATATGAAATATTTTTATTCTGGTCTTTAAGATACCAATATTTCTTTATATCTTTATATTTTGATCCATTTGATGACATAATTTTTAAATATTAAGTGATGTTATTTCCTGGACAGCTGCTTTTTACTTTAACTTAAGTTGAAATACATTGACATCAGCGTTTCCCCCAGAAAACTTGCAAAGCCCTGTGGTTGGAGCAGACAATTATCCAGCACCCCATTGTATTTTTGAGTTAAAATTTTTTTAAATGACAGGAAACTTGAAAATATTGCTTGATAATTATGTGTTATTGAAAGATTGGAAAATTAATATCTGAACACCATCTATGCAAACATTTTTAAAAACTTAAATAAATAAGCCTGGTGGGGGGAGGGGGCAAGTAAAGCCTGGTGGCCCACCAGGCTTATAATATACTGGGGGAAACCCTGGAAGTACTGCTGCTCTTAAATGACAGTAATTTTTTGGTACTTTATCCACCTCTGGTTGGCTCTATTTATTAATTATGTGTCTTCTTAGGGATACAGAAAAGTTCCTGTATTGCTCTGTTTTTTATTGATTTTAACTCGTGCCTGTTGGGTCTTCAGAGGTATTGTACTCATTTCAGTGTGGCAGTCGATGCACCCACCAACTTGTTGTGTCCGAAAACATCATTTAGACTCTGCTGGATAGAATGTGTCCTCCAATTTAGTCCTCCGAAATCACATTCTTGCCTCAAGCACTGCTTTCCAATCCCCTTCTCTCTCTTCCCCACCGCACCAGCCGAGCAGACGGCACTTTTTTCTGAGTCAGAATCAATTTGACCCGCTGGAAACTGGTGCAGAGTTGACGAGCTTTGGGTGGTGCGCCACTGTGGCTAAAACATAGGGGTTGCTAAACTCGTAGTGACATCTTTGCAATCATTCTCAGACAGCTTCCTGATGCTTTATCTCCTTTAATATGAGCATTTTTCTGGCATGTCAGTTCACTGAGCTATAACTGATGGGGGAAATGATGAGAAAAGGCCTCAAGTGTAAAAAGAAAAAAAGATGGATGGAAAAGATGAAAAGATGATCTTGGTGTCAGGATGCAAATAGTGGCTTTAAGGAGCTTCCTTTAGTGCAGTCATTTAAAACATAACTTGATAGTCATCTCAGTGTTTTAATGGATGTGACAAAAGTAAGTACTGGAGTAGATTAATTAATGGATAAATGCATTTGTGGTATACTGATGAAGTCGATTATTTACGGTGGACATATTGTAGTGGGCAGATTTGTTACCTATTAAAGAGGAATCTTTAAAATAAATTAATCTTTTATAATATCTATATCATTTAGAAAAATCAACTTTTCTAAAATTGGATTTGAAATTAGGATCGGCAGTTTGCCGATTGACAGCACAGGCTAGGTAACAAATTCTCGTCTCCCTTCAGTGCTCCATCTGGGCTTCCTCCCATTGACTTGAATTTCTCTGGTAGAATTAGACAAATCAGTGAACAGAAGAAGTTGTAAACTATGACATTGATTTTCTGTGCTGTTTTAGAATCGTAGTCTGCCTGTAGTTTTATCAATGGCAGCAGAGGAAGTGAACGAAGTCGTTCAGTCAATGTTGGCCACGCTTTCACTTATTGAATTAACCTTAACAGCCGCCTTGTTTGGATCAGTTCTTCTCTCTTTGCAATGAGGGATGGCTGTTTGTAGCGCAGGTAATTTCCGATAAGCTTCATAGCATTGAACTGGCACATTTCATGTGTCACAGCCAAACATAAACTATTGGGTAAAATTTAAACAGAGGCCACGCCTCCAGGTTTCTCGATAGCCGAAGGTTCACACCGTCTGTACAAAGTGACGCATAGAACAAGTTACTGGTTTTTACCAGTCTAGTTCCTAAGGGCATGAGGTAATTTTTCGATTAGTCATTCTTTGTTTTACGCTAAACCATCCTGGAGCTTTTGCAGTGAACATTCCAGTAGAGTTTAGCAAACTCCACACCTTGTGTAGGACAGAAAAGTATCTTGCCTCTCAGCCAACCCTTTGGCTCGTAAATAGCATCAAATAGATGTTACAAAGACTTGGTGAAGCCAAGATGACACTTTGATGTTTCAAGAGACTTTTTATCTTCCCTTAGAATGCTCCTCTTTGTACTTTGTGACTAGATATATGTGGATCCTCACCAGCCTAGTGGCTGGACCTCTGCGTCGTAATATTTCCACTGCAGAGAAACGGAGTGCCATGGAAGTTCTTAGAAAATCTGGTTGGCCTCAAATGTACAAGTTATTGCGATTCCTCATTAAATACTTGTGAAGATTGCAATACTAAACTCCTCTTTGAACATCAGGTGTCTGTTTGCTGCATATATCACACTATTTCTTCATATTCAAAAAGTCCCACTCTGGACTCCATGTCTTATGATCCTTCTAGCGTTCTGCAAATAAAGTTTTAACTCACCAGTTGCTTTCAGAAGCCGTACAAATCTGGGGCTCGCATGGTGGACCCATGAAGCCTATGTTCTGGGGGGGAGTGACGGCACAGAGCAGCAGGTGTTGTGTGTTATCTCCTCTGCAGCAAAACCAGACACTGTTTGCTGCAATCAGATCTGGAGCAGATGGCCACAGAGTGTTTTCCTACGTTGAATCCCACATGAACAGCTCACTCTGCAGCATTCAAGGCAGTCACAGACAATGAGACCAAAACGGTAAAAAGCTCACTGAATGCCCCATTTTGTTTTACTGTCTTCTTTTTTGGGTTTTTTTTAGTAGTGGAAGGTTAGTGTTGGGTTCATCATCTCTGTGGCTAGTTTTTTGTTTATACATTACTTTAAATCCAAGAGAGAAAGCTACACTTAGCTCCAGTGAACTCTCAGGATTTGTGTGGATATTTAAGATGAAACCATGTATCTGTTCTACTTTGAAACTCCATAGTATGTCCTCTACATGTGATGGATTGTAGTGATGACAGTTGTCTTCAAATTCATGAGATTTCTTCGTCTGTCCACGTATCACATGTGCAACCTTCATGTCGCTTTAAATGGAGATTAATAAAAAACTTTTAGCAAAACATCCTCAAAACGTATTTACTACTAGGCAATTGCTGTTGGTTTTACAACAGATATGAAACTGAAAAATTGACAAGATATATTCCTTACAAAATAAAGAGTTCAAAAAACAACTTTTCCATATTTACTTCACGTTAGGCTAGGGCTAAGCAATAAACCAATATCAATATATAACAGAATAGACACATTAATGCATAATGGATCTGAGAAAATATCCACTGAACTTCGATCCAGAACTGCACAGCATTCTGGGAGATGTAGGCAGAAGAACTGCTTCAGCTGTTTAACCTCTGATGGCCAGCTGAGCAAGGTGAGTGGCATCAACTATCTTGTTCACTCTTTGGTTGCTTAGCAACAACTTCAGGAGTAATCTGTGCTGCAGCAGTTTTAGGTTTTGCCACTGTGCCTCATAGCTACTTAAAAATAAAAAACAATGGTGTGGATTTAAAACTGTGGCTAAAACTTTCAGCATTTTGGGAGTATTTCAGATATTTAAAGCAAAAAAAAAAAGAAATTCAATAATTGGCTATCAACTAAAATGAAATGGTTATATTGTGATAAGTCTCAACCTAATGCCTAGTGTGGTCGCCAAATTGTTCACAGAAATTTTGTTTGTTCATTGATTATGAACTTGTCTTCATAATCAATGAAGGTTTTAAGACAAAACCTTTAAGACACTTGTCTTAAAACCTTCCGAAGAAGACTTGCAGAGTTGCTCTGCAGGGGTCCGCTGAGGTCAGGGATCACGATACTGCAGCTACACATGACCGGTGGACTTTATCTCGTGGCTTTGAAATCCTGACTTTTTCATATCTTAGTATACCTTGATACCGGTAACCAGCCCATGCTGTAGGTAATAAAAAGGCCAAAGATTGTATAATACAGTTATGATTTAAAACTGCTTTAGAAACAAATTGGTTCTAATTCATCACATTTCCATTGCCTTACATAATCTACATTGCATAATAAGCCAAAAATAGGTCACAATTTGGCTGATGGCCATCCTGCAAAAACATTAGCTCTGAAAGAAATGCTCTCATACTGAAGCAAAAATTATACAGAAAGAAACATTGCTTATTTCATAGAGACTTCTACTTTGATTTATTGTGTTGTGTAAATTTCGCCTCTATTGCGATAAGCACCCAACACCTACATGTCACACCAGATTACATTATCTCCTGGCTTCCCAGTTAGCGTGTGGCACTGATATTCATCTTAAGCACAGTAAGAAATTAGATTACAAGCAGATTTTGCTTCCTTGTGGTTGTAGTGTTGAATTAACTCTGCACAGATGGGGGAGAAATAGCAAGGAATTTGAAGGTGATAAAAAGAGTTGCCACGTCCCTCAGCAGGGTTTTTGTGCTTTGGGTTATGACATGAGTTTCTCCAGTCTGAATCAGAAAAATATTCTTATGCTTTTGGAAAGACATCGTCAGTTACTTGATGTGTCTCTCTTGTGATTTTGTTGGAATGATGGCCTGTGTTTTCCTAGGAGGATGCACAACGTGTGCTGCAACAGGATGAATCCTCTCCCATCCTTTACCAGTCAGTCAGCAAAGTTTTGTTCAGAAGTTCCTGCTGTATTGTGTCTGGCGCTGGGTGGGGTTTTCTCATGTTGAAGTTCATCTATACAGGATCTGACATACATGACTCCACGACTGGTTCACACATCTCTTAGCAATGAGTCACAGCTTCATTAGGATTTGATGAAAAATAACATTTACAAGGTCAGACCATAACCGAATCCCACAAAAAAAACAAAGCAAAACTTGAGCTATCCCTTTAATGGTTGCTAATTTCTTCATAATTAAGAAGCTGATGTATAGATTTTGAAAAAACAATTTGTTATATAAACAGCGTACCTTTAACTGCTTATGTGATGACCTCACTACTTTTTGCAAGGTTCCTGCAAAGTCTGAAATGAGTTTCAATCATTTTCCAAGTCTAGATAAGTACGGAAAAACGTTTTAAGTTTTCAGATTTAATTTTATTTTCAAAAATCTAAACAACTGCTAAACAACTCTGACAATGTGCTGTTTGCATCAATTCGTATTTTAACAATGTTTTTCTTAGTTTTGTTTTTTACACCACCAGCTGAGGTTGACTTTTTAAGTATCAGCTGTATGGTTTCTGAGTTGATGCTCAGTAGAGCAGCGGTTAGCTCTGTTGCCGTCCAGCAAGAAGGTTGTGGGTTAATTGGTGTTATTGAATTGTCCTTTGGCATAAGTGTGCGTGTGTACAATGTTGTTACTCCTGTGCATCTCTGTGTTGGCTGTGATGGACTTGCCACCTGTCCAAACTCTATCCCACTTCTGGTTTAGATACCAGCAAGTTAGTGTTGATGCCAAAAAGCTGTGGAATTGCCTTTTATCACAGTGTCGAATTAATAGCCAAATTCTGACAGAAAAATCTTTGTTTGTTTCATTAAGTTGGTTGTGATTTCTGCTTTTATTTCTATTTTATTTTTGTCAAACTGCTGTGTTTAGTATGATTCCTGACTTTGAGCTTTTGATTTAATGACAAAGTTGAAGCCCTTTGTCTCATAATCCTGACTAACATCTCCAATCTTCTGTCCTTCATCATTTGTGATTTTTACTCTTATGGGCCATTTGGTGGGTTGGGAGACGCATCACTGCACTTTTAATGGCAGTAGCTATATGAGGTGAAAGTTTGCCACCTTCTGGAGGAATTGTGACACTGCTTTCCCATAATGCTTTACTTCTCTGTCTCTACAGGCCTTTATTTTATATCTTGTTCTTGTGATTGTGCGGCATAACATTTTGTTTGTAGGTGTTTCGGTCATAAGGCATAAATGTATTATCTAGGCATAAATGTATTATCTGTATGTTAAAGTAAGTTTTTTCATCTTTCTGCAAGAATTAAAGTCATGATTCAGAAACAAATTATTTATAAAAGCTTGTATTCTTTCATCTTCTGTGTTTCAGGTGCAGTTTTCCTCATTGTTGTTCTCCAAACCTTTCCTGTGTGCTGTGGCTTCATGGAGGGATTTCCTGTGCACTGAGCTAGCAGGCTGCCCACTGGACCAGCTGCCATGTCAGCTTGCAGCACCTTCACCGAGCATGTGTGGAAGCCAGGCGAGTGCAAGAACTGTTTCAAACCAAAAAGTCTGCACTGCTTGACTCAGAGCAGTGGGGGGAAGCCCCCCTCTGAGCAGAGACCGCCATCAAACCAACAACAAAATCCACTTCCTGCTAGGACCAGAGCTAACCCCAACCTTACCGCCAACTCTCAGCGGGCAGGAGGCGGACCTGCACGTTCAGGACACATCCGCCCTCCTGTGGCCAAGAAGCCAACCATTGCTGTGAAGCCCACTATGATGCTGCCCAGCTTATCTGTAGGACTGGATTCAGATGGCAACTTGTCGCAGCAAACAAATGTAATAGAACCAGGTAAAACATCGGCTTTTACTGCCTGGAACCGCAATGGACTGAACAGTAAAAGGCCTGGTGGGCCCAACAATAACAATGAAGGAGAGGATGACAGTGAGGAAATTGAAGGTTATGGACAACTCAGTCCAAGGACACCCAGTGGAAATAATAACAGCGGACTGACGGATGTCCTTAAAGAGATCGCTGGGTTGGGTCCAGGTTCTAGCCCCACACTCCTTTCTGGTTCCAAAGACCTATTTTGGGGGCGAATCAGTAGCTCATATCGTAGGTCCCTAGAGAGAGGCCTTCCAGCTTCCAGCTGTCTGGCTATAGGAAGCGGCAGCAGCGAAGGTGGCGCTCAGAAGCGGGTATCGCTTAGTGATTGCACCAAGATCATAAGCTCAGAGGGTGGACGCTTCTGCTACCCAGAGTTTTCCTGTGACGATGAAGATGATGATGAGGATGAAGAGGAAGACGAGGCGGGTGAAACTGAGAAGGATGATGAGGAGCATGAGAGCTGGGATGAAAGCGACGAAGAATTACTAGCCATGGAAATCCGTATGCGAGGCCAGCCGAGATTTGCTAATTTTCGTGCCGCCACCTTGTCTCCAGTGCCCTTTGCAGTGGGGAAAAAATGGAATACGGTGCCCCTTCGAAACCGTTCATTACAGAGGATCTGTGCAGTGGACTATGATGATAGCTACGATGAGATCTTGAACGGATACCCCTCTAATGGAAGCCTTCTTCCCTACGGACCTCGTGAGACGCAAAGCAGTGCTTTCCTCTCAAATTCAGAGTCTACAACCTCTCCAGAATCATCGTCATCACTACAAGAAGACTCTCAAACGATTTCCAGTAGTGGTAGCAGTGTGTTTAAAAATGGCTTGCTTTCGCCTACATCTTCCAAGGCACTTGCACCGTGTACAACCCCCCCTACAAAAGAGACTCTCAAAAGGGCTCTAAGTCCACCCAAGGTGGCTGAGACCCACAAGGCAGTGCTGGCAATTAGACTAGAGGACCAGGATGGCAGGGAAGGGATGCCAATGCCTCAAGCACTTCCTGGACAGCCAGTTACGATAAGTTTTAGCCCTACAGAGGAGCAGGCTAAACCATACCGTGTAGTTAATTTAGAAAAATCCCTCATTTGTAAACCTTACACTGTGGTAGACGTCTCAGCATCGATGGCCAGTAAAGATGAACAGAAACAGGATTCCTCGCCACGACCCAAAAACCTGCCAAAACCCTCTAGTCCGACATCATTCTGTAGCACTCCTTTAGTCCAGCCCCTCTCGCCAGTGTCTCCTCTTTCCCCATCTTCTCCTTTGAGGTCAGTATCACCTTCATCCATTGCTCTGTCACAAAAGAAAACCGGCCAAATACGATACCAAGAAGTATGGACGTCAAGCACGAGTCCTCGGCAGAAGATACCTAGAGTGGATCTGGGGAGTAATTCTGGCCAGTCTGTCACGCCTCAGTTTTGCAGTCACAAGTCGGCTCCCACGTCTCCCATCGCAGGCCTGTTGTCCTCTCGAACTGTACCCGTAAAATCTCCAAATTTATCAGAGATCAAGTTTAACAGTTTCAATAACGCTGGCATGCCTCCTTTTCCTATCATCATCCGAGATGAGCCGGCCTATGCCCGTAGCGCTAAGAATGCAGTCAAGGTACCCATCGTTATCAACCCTAGTGCGTATGACAATCTTGCGGTGTACAAGAGTTTCTTGGGTCTTCATGGGGAGCAGTCGCAAACAAAAACGGGTGGCGGTAGGGTTACTAGCCATACCTATGAAGAGATAGGTTCCTCCGAGAGTGTCCAGTCCTCATCCACGGAAAAAACTCTGTCTGGGAGAGGCACAACAGAGCAGACTTCATTTGAGGAGACAAAATTTACACTTGAATCAGTGCCAAGTTTGCGAGTTAGAACCACTACAGATTCAAGCACTGTAACGAGCACTGTAATGAGCTCCGCATCTGGGGCCCTTTCTCCCACTACAACAATTTCTTCTGCCAGTCTTGCCATTACTGCAAATCTAGTTAAAACCAGCCCTGCTGCTAATGCTGTTGCACACTCTTATAGGATAAGTGGAGATGATGATGATAAAGGCGTAACTTCTCCTTCTGGGACAGGTGTAAGTCACAGAGAGGAGGCCAGCGCAGTTCTGTCACAGATTGTAGCGTCTATCCAGCCTCCTCAGTCGCCTCCAGAGTCTCCCTCGGCACAAACCAAAACCTTCAGCTCTGAGGAGTTGTACGCCCTCCCTCCTGACGCCATGAAGGAGACTCTTTCACGACCCAAGTCTCTGTTTTCCACCACTGACGGCTGTCTTTCCAAGCCAAAAAAGGAAAACCCCTCAAAGGTTTTGTCAAAATCCCAGAGTGCCTCTGCTGCTGTCCCACTCGCCAGTCCCCGATCTGAGCCCAGTGCCCCCTACCCGCCCCCGAGGTCCACATCCTCCCCTTATCATGCTTCTAACATACTTCAGAGACATTTTGGCAACTGGACAAAGAGCTCTGCCTCCAGCTCCCCAGCGCGACCCGGTGAAGGCGAATCGAGCCCCAGCGGGGAGGGGAGGCGGGCTTCAGCCGAGAGTTCAAAACCCAAAAGGTGGATCTCCTTCAAGAGCTTTTTCCGGCGGCGGAAAGACGAGGACGATCAGAGAGAGAAGGCGGAGAAAGAGAAAGAGAAAGGCAAACTGGTCGGACTGGACGGAACTGTGATTCACGTTCTTCCACCTCCACCTACCCAAAACCAGCACTGGTTCACAGAGGCCAAAACGGAAGATCCCACCCAGAAACCTACCATCATCTTCACATACAAACCAGACACTGGCAACAGCATCGGGGATGGAGATGGAGAGCTGTGCATAGAAGAGTGCAGAGAGACTGATCTGCTGGCAGAAGAGAGCAGGGACTCTGAACCTCTGAGCCCAGGGCAAACTGCACCATCAGAAACCGCTGGAGGAGACGCCAGCAGCAAAGACCTCAGGTAATAACTGCTGTTTTATCTCTTAATCCCTCATCAAAGCATTGCCACAGTATAGATTCTATTACTAGCTATAAACTCTCCTACTGAATGTGGTCCCTCATATTGTTTATTTGATTTGAAAGTTTCTTGCTTTGTGACTGTTCTTAATTTACTTTTATATTATCTGAGAATAGTTTTTTTGACTGCTGCTCCAAACACAGCACATCTTATGTAGTGATTTTTAAATATTTAGGATCAGAAAGAACGACCAACATACATCTACAGTACCTTGAAAAAATTTCACAGCATTTCAAAATTGTCACGTTTTGTCAAGTTACAACTACAAACTTTTACATAATTGTAAAGTCTGTATTCAGCCTTCTCTGACTCAATAATTTGTAGATGCGGCTTTTTCCTGCAATTACAGCTGCAAGTCAGTTATTCACCCCTTTATGCACACATTTAAACACCGATTATTGCATTAAAGTTTAACTTTTCTAGAATTAGAATTAATATTTGATGATATATCTGATGTGATCAAGCACCATGGCTGTGTAGCGTGTAATCTGACAAATCCTGACGTATCTTTCAAGAAAACTTTCATTTCCTCATCTAATTAACTTGCAGTTCATATTTTCACATGTCAAAAGTATTTTCAGTCCTTCAAAACTTGCTCATATGACCTGATCTCTCCTTTTTAAATCTAGCCTGAACTTTGCCCCGTTTTTCTCTATTTTTTCTTTATGTTTGCCTCCCTGACATGTTGCAAACTGTCAGGGTTGTGTTCAAGCTGCTCTGCATCCTTTTCTTTGTCTAATTTTGCTGTCCTAGTACTCACTTTGCTTTGAGCCCAAGGCCAGGAAATATTTCACTCCTCAATCCTGTCAAAAGCTCGGCCTCATTCTGTCGGGTTTCAGACTTTTCAGTTTTTTCCTCTTCAACTAGCTGCAGCTGTTGTCGTCTTTTCTTTTCTCTGGGATTTTCAGTATATTAATTTCTTCATAACCAGTCACAACTTTGCCAAAAAAAGCCATAAAACGGCGTAAAGAAAAAGCCATAAAACTACCTTCCAGGTAGGTAGCTCATGACCTTTTTTTAATGTCGTAACATTGATACAAAGATCAAGTTTGTCTTTGTTATGGTATTTGTATCATATCATCTGACTGTTGCTTAAGTCGGTTATGCCGAAAAATCCAAAAATATCTGGTGACTCCATTTAAAAGGTATATAACAGCTTATTTTAATAGTTCAAACACCAAATATACCTTCGTATGCATTAATTCGCACAGGAGGAACAGTCTTGGCACTGCCGCAGAAGCTAACATCCACGTTGTTCGTTATTCCTCCTCTTGGGCGTTCAGCCAATCACGCTACGTTTGCAAAGCAGCGTGAATTCCTGCTTTGCAAACGCCAGTCAATAGTGTGTGAAGTAATATTGTGCGTAGGTATTTCAGCTTCCCACATTGCATTATCTTTTGAATAGTTTACTCATTCTCTACAAAACAAAAAGAATAGGTGCATTTTCAACACATAATCTAGAGTTACATTCCACAGAAAAATCCACGAATAGGTGATTTAACTAGGCCAGGTCCACTGATAGCACTTTCATATACTGTCTTCCAGTCTGATATTTCATTAAAATGAATGACAATAATGCCATGTATGCATGAAAACATTAAGGTGAGGTAAGGTAACACACTAAATATCATTAGTATTAATCTTTACTCACTCACCAATGATGACCTGGATGAGGCAGTCTACACTTCCTGACTATGCCAGAGTTTATGAAGACCAGCCTCCAAAAGCTAGAGCTACCTCAGCGAAACCGTTTTATTCTTTAGTCATTTAGTGACCTCTGAGGTAGATTTATTGCTTTTAGTAAATCATTACATAGTCAGAGAAAAAACAGATTTGTTACTTTACTTTTGCCAAGCAGTGTGCATGAAAATAACCAGTGGTTGGTGTGAGGTTCTTCAAGTACCGTATTTTCCGCACTATAAGGCGCACCGGATTATAAGGCGCACCTTCAATGAATGGCCTATTTTAAAACTTTTTTCATATATAAGGCGCACCGCGTTATAAGGCGCATAGAATAGACGCTACAGTAGAGGCTGGAGTTACGTTATGCATCCACTAGATGGAGCTTCACTAAGGGATGAATGTCTAAAGCCACTTTGTTGACTTAAAGAATGTCAACAAAACAGTCCGACTCCGGTTGGCGAGTAGAGCTTTCCGCGAGTGGGCCGGGGCGTGGCCGGACGATGGTCACCCTTCTCTGTTCGCGCACAGCATGTTGGTGGAGAACGTGGTGCTAACTGATCTGCAGACAACCTGTTTATCAGGTCGGTAGGTAGATAGATCAGTCAAACTTCATTAACAAACCAGCGTTCTGACAACTATCCCAGCATCCCAGCACGGGCGAAAATGAAGTCGGCGGCTGCTTACCATCGTTGCTAGACCTGTTGTGGCTCAATATTGGTCCATATATAAGGCGCACCGGATTATAAGGCGCACTGTCGGCTTTTGAGGAAATTGAAGGTTTTTAGATGCGCCTTATAGTGTGGATAATACGGTACTCGGACGTCGATTGTAGAAGAAAAGCCTAAATCAACAGGGACATTTTGAGTTTAGTGACTAACTTAATCAGTATCAGGTTGTTACTAAACCGCTGTCCTTGACCTTCTCTCAAGAAATGTTAAGTATTCATGAACAATCACATTCATGTTTTGTCCTATCCTTAGTTTCTGTAGTTCAGTACTTGACTCATAAAGTCCTATTTTTGAGATTTTATTTTGTTGCATCCTTTTTAAATTATCACTCTACATTCTCCCAAAGCTAACTCCTGCTAATAGTTACATTTTACTTCCCAATATGAAACTGAACTTCTCTATCAGAGAAGAAAGTGGCTCATTTTGTGGCTTTCTAAAAATACAAACAGACCAGTCACATTGTTTTGGTTGGGAAACAAAGAGTTAACTCAGGAGATTTTTCTTCCTTCTAATCACGTTTTATTGGCGAACGGTGGGCGTGCTCTTCAAGGCTGGCCAACACACTTTACCTTAGACAGGTAAGAGCATTCAAAGAGGAAGAGACTAAGAAGAAGACAAGAAAAGAAGACTTGTAGGAAAAGAGGGTCTTCTTCCTTCGTGTTTGACGTAGAATGTGATTTCTCCTACCTTGTCATTCCGAGTTTTCCGATGGGAAGCTGTGTGAGCCAGTACAGTGGGTAAGAACTTGTCACCCTTATCTTTTTACACACCTTTGAAGGCAACTTGGCCATGTGTGGCGGTGTTGACATAGCTGGGAGGAAGGAAAGTTTCCTTTGTCTTATTTTATTTTTACATTTCTGGACATTGGCAGCAGAGTTCTGAGAAGGAGAGAAGCGCTCCGAGGCTGCTTCGTGCTGTCTGGACAAGTCAGGTCCTGACATTGAAGTGTGTAGCAGCCATGAAGGTATTCATTGTGTCAAGGGCCTGTGGAGATGTGTATCCACTCTGAATGTTTTGTGTCGAACAGAATGAACATATGGAAACCTCACCTATTGGGCAGGTTTATGGCTTTTTGTAAATAATTAATATTTCAGCTCAGTGCAGAACCCAGTTTTGTTTGCTTCCATTAGAAAAAGGAAGAATCTAAGGGGAAATCGGATGTATTTATTGACAGCAGCACCACAAATGCCAGTAATTTACAGCTTTATTTTGCTTTATTATATTTAGTAAACAATCACACTCACCGTTTTGTAATCACTCCCCTTTTCAACGGTAGGATCCTGCAAAAAGCCAAAGTGTTGCTTTGCGTTGATCGGCTGTCTTTCAGAGACTCTGATTGTTTCATGGCTTGCAGGAACACATCTGAAACATGCCAGATGAGAGGTGTTTGTGTCAGACTCGGTGTCTGCTGAGGGTAAAGGCAGAATAGGGCGGTCAGAAGCTGAACTGTTGCAACAGGTTTTCTTTTCTTTTCTGACATGCATGTGTCAAAATGAGAGGCTTTTAGTGGTAAATCTAGAAAAACTAAGACAGTTTTACTGGCTGGCTGGAAGTGCTATGTGTTAATCTAGATTAAGCTGAACTGAGCTGGATTTGTGTCTTAACGTGAGTACTTTTGGGAACTTTCACATTAGTGTCATTCTGCATCAAATGTACTATGGTACCTCTGATGAAAAATTATAAAGGAAGTGACACATCGTTTAGGATGTAATTATTAACGTGCCCTTCCCATAAGCCAGTGGGCGGGGTAAAAAATTAACCTTTTGGGAGCTTTTTACACTTCCGGCCATGTTTTTGTCTTTACTTTCAAAAAAGCAAGTCGGATTCAGGAAAGCTAGAATGATATAAAGTATAAATGGGTACAGAACAGTTACAGTACCAGGATCTGTTACTGTACTTGTGATGTGACGACACCACAACTGGGAAGACGGCACACTTGTTCTGTTTTTAAGTTCCTGCTGGCTAAAAATGGTCGAACATAGCTCCTGTTTAGAAAACAGAGCAGTTTTCCACATCAATATGTTCAAGAAGAAGACTTGAACATATCAATTAACCCAAATACTTGGGCTTGTAAATGGCAGCTATTTAAGGAAAATAAATGTAAGCTATTGGCAGCCAATAGCTTTGCTTTTCAGTAGCATTCCAGGTAGGTGTTTTGGCTTTTCAAGCTGCATTTCTTTCAAATGTTTTAGATATACTCTATGAAAAAAATACTTGAATAGTTGGAGAAATCTGCAAACAGATGAATTAGCAAATACTGAATCCTAGTGAAGAATTATAAGCAGCCTTAGGGAAGTCACTGAGTGGCTGGAAGTGTCCTGTCAGCCTGAAACATGACCCACATCTAAACTAACTAAGTCAGATCAGCTTTCATTAATGGATCAATCTTCTGTTCCGGTTCGTTTGCATCTGCTTCCTGCTGTTGTAGAAATTTCAGAAAGTATCCCACTTCTTTCCAAACATTCCTGATCAAAGTTAAGTACCTGCTCATGCTTTTCCTACACAACATCACCACACTCCACAGTGACCTACTTTGCCTCATCCCTGCATCTTGTTCCTGCCTTCATGTGTGTCGTTGCCTAGAAAACCACTTCACATTTCAGAAGCTTTCATCAGTCCAGTCCACAGTGTGCTGAGGTAGATGTAAACACTGTGAAAACACTGATTTAAGAGTTAAAAAAAAACAAAACTAACAAGGGTAACTTGTTGAATAACAAGAGAAATTCCTTTTGAAAGGAGCTTGATTATAATTCAACAGCAGCTGCCTTTGGTCTTCTGTTTTGTTTTTCTAAATAGCAGCAATTATTATTATTATTTGAGGACAGAATCCTTGTCAAAAGTAGACTATTAAAAAAAACGACAACAAAAATTAGATGAGAGGCATGCAATTTCGGGTTCAATGAAGCTGAATTTTGGCACGTTGCAACATAAATAGCAGTCCCTCCCTCTCTGTCATGTGCAGCCAGGTGCCGGCCAGCCATTCCAGGGAGCGGGAGCTGCCTAGGGTCATCCCTCTGCCTGCCAGAGTGAATCTGGGGCTGGTGTTCGGGGACACCCACGAGGGCCACGCCAACCAGGCCGACCCAACTGTGACCGCCAGCGAGGGCAGCATCAGCCTCGGAGAGCCGGAGGACGATGGGAATCACTCTCATCACTCCCACTCTCCTTCGCCCAGCTGGTGCAGCGCCACCTACAGCAACCTAGGTAAGAATGGCTCATAAGCTAGAATATAACCAACAAAAATACTGTCTCTTCCTCTGTGGCTTATCTGTAACATTTCTTAATAAGTCTAAAATTTATATAAGTAAAATAAACGCCTTAAATTGTCTTCAATTCATTTTAATAAGTAAGTTGGACATTAGTGTAATAATCAGGTCTTAAATTTTGTCATGGCAAAACTACTAATTTTTTTTTATGTAATAGTCTGTATTTTAGTTTTTCACTGAACTTTTCTGTCAGGCAGAAGTTTGAGTCGCACTCAGACGTCTCGAGACGGTTGAGGCTACCGAGCTACTCTTTGCCAACATCCATGTTGTAGCTAGCTAGTTAGCTTTTTGCATCTATCATGGATGAGTGCAAATTTATCTCCAGTTGGCTGGACAAAATTTATATATTTCCGAGGAGACTGATCTTAAATCCCATTTGAAATCGTCTTAAAAAGTCAAAAAATGTTAGTTGGTGAAACCCTGTAGGTGACTATCAGTTTGTGTGTCTCTTATTTTACTTTTGTCCAGCTTGAGCTCTATTCTTCTTGGAAGTTATTCCCTCCTAAATCACCTAGGAGCTCCAGTTCATAAACATCTGGTTCCTACATAATCAGAGTGATAATTGAAACCTTCAGCTATATTTTACAGTAATGAGCACATTAAAAAAAAATCAGTTTTGACCATTCTCACCTTTGTAAATATGATTTGCAGCACATTATCTTTACCCATGCACAGTCACGCTCCACCAGGATCTGACCATGCATAATGTACTGTACGACTGACCGCAGGGTTGCTGCTTGCATTATTGCTGTGCTCAGGTTTAATCTGACAGTAATTACAGTGACGTCTTTGTGCTGTGATCCTAATCCTCTGGTCGGATACGGATATTAAAGCCCAGGGTTATAAAAACGGATGTGATGAAAAGCCATCAGGTGGCCTGCTTGCAAGGGAAAGAATAAAAAAAGAGAGAGAGGATAAAAAAGCTGAGAGGCTCATTAATGCAAGATATTGACCTGCTTTATATTCATCCCAACTGGTGCTGAAGTTGAAGGTGCAGGTTCTCCTAATGATCCGGTGTTAGAAGCAACACTTATTCCTGCTGCTGCTGAAACAACAAGCTGATTACCACAGCTATAATAGTGTCAGCTGACATTTATTTATTATTATGTTACTGTTGTTGCCTGGACACAGAATAAACATCTTTTTTAAGTAGCAATCTGATAAGTGCTGGTTGATTATTGGACGTTTTGGATCAAATAGTCATTCAGTATTTTTCCAACTTTAGCAGAACCTTAACATGAGTCGTATGTAATTTCAGTTTCCTCTTAATTTAGTTTTTTTCCATAAATGGAAATGATTTTTCCAGAACAGTTGGATTTGTCTGTTTTGTAGAAAAGTGTGGAGGCCTTCTTTCAGCCAGCTGACCATCAGTGCACAGACACATGGATTCGGTTTTAACAGAGGAGCTTAACAGACTGGAAAGCCCAGATTTCAATGTCAAAAGATCTTCAGCGATAAATATGAGTCAAGTTGTTATAATAATGTCACAGTCTGTTTATTGATCCTAAATTTTTTCCTGACTTTGTCGTCTGTGACCAGGCACACAGACCTATGAGCTCAGCTCTCACAACTGATCCTCAGTGCTCGTCTCTTCAGCAAAGCCTCCATCTTCACCGTCATCCTTCCTTCCTCACCAGAGGGAAGAAGGATGAGAAAAACTGTAGTCTAAACTAAAAAGTTAGTCTGAGTTCAGACGGTATGCAATGCCCATGTGCTGACAAATCGCATCAATATTTCAGGGATTAGCAGAATACAGCATTTCTGCATTTAGATAAAAATTCAGACTGTGAGTTTATTTACAGATTTGATTGGTGCAGTTGATAGAAATGTGCAGAAACACACATCATGTGTTTAAATTGAAATCAGAACCAGAAAGAGAGGGAAGAAAATTGAAAACTGACTATGTATCATTGTAAAGAATCCAAAATGGCCAGTAATCATCTCCATGGTGATGATAAAAAGTATATTACTGCCTGTCAGCCCTGTAACAATTACATAGATTAGATTAGCAAAGCTGTGAAGGAGTTCCTATTAACTTCTGTTTAAAAATGACAGATAAAACGAGAATATAGCCACAGGAAGTTTGTCAAACACAGAATTCAAGTCACAGGAAACGACACATGATGGCTCCGGCTCCAATTGATATGCAGCTGTTTATTATACTATACTGTCAGGCTTATTTATGACATATGATCCTGGATCAGTTTGAATTTATAAAACTGAAGATGTCAGAGAAAATGGGTGTTTCTATGCACAAGGATTCCCTCTTCACAGGTGACAGAAAGTGGGTCAGCTCCATTCAGCTCTCATTTAAAGCAATTTCTCAAAACAGTTGTTATAAAATTAAATATAAAGGATTCACAGGAAAGTGAATTCTTCCAGCATAAGTCTAGAAATAATTGTCAACTAATTTAGCAATCGATTCATCATTGACTGAAGTCTCAAAAAAAGGCCACTTGCTGAAAAAAACAACACAATTGAGCCAAAACTACAACACTAAAAAACTAAACACTAAACTACATACATGTAGCCTTATATATTAAAAAAAAAAATTTAAATATGTTTTACACAAAACTCATCCAGTGGCAAAGTTTTGGCTTCATCCAGTTTGAATATTTATCCAGTTATTAATTGATTAGTCCAAAAATTTCAAAAAGATTGGCCCTACACTGTATTGATGTTAAATCAAGCAGAAAGGCTGAGCTTTTCATTTTATTAGAAGTATTTTTTTAGCTGCAAAATGCACACGTTGCTACAAATGATCAGGCGTTCACTAAGGGAATACTGTTTTATTGCATTTTAGACGATAAAAGTTTTTTTGTTTTTTTTTTTATTAGAAAAGGAATTTAATTACTTGTTTATTTGCCTTTTTTTTTATATTGTATAAAAAGGCAAAAGTGATTAAATAAAAAATTTGCAGAATGTGCCACTTTTATTATCCGATGCATCGTCAGAACCCTGGATGACTAAAACAGTCGCTAAGCTTTGAGTTTTATTTATCTATTTAGGCGCAATGTGAACACAGCTGTTAATGTGTAAAAGAAATGCCAGCACTACAGAGTCTGTTGAAGCACAAAGAGCAGATCATTGCTTCAGTGAAGCTGGCAGGTGCTGCCTGCTGGCCTCTTGAAATATGAAGCTCTGGTGTGAGAGGGAAAGCATCGGGCCTCGATCAGGCGGTGCGAAACAGAACGAGAAATAGAAACAATGGGTATTGTGGAGCAGAAACATTAGTGAGGCGCTTCTCATTGCACATGCCGGCGCGTGGGTCTCTCTCTTTCTGTTAAATGACTCATCAGGGACTAAATATGTTTGCTGTTCTGCGCTACTTGCTAATTAGACTTTAAACGCGTGTGAGCAGCGTTTGTGTATGTGAAGCTCGGAGTGCGCACACTTGTTGTGGTGGTTCGATGTGTTGGGATTGTGTTAAAAGCTCCCTGGATGTCATCTGATGAGCTGCTGCCTGCAGCCTATTTTTACTTAGCTACACGCTGCTAATGAGAGACGCGGCAGGAGAGTGAGAGACTGTTGGTCTAACGAGAAACTTTCCAGAGCACATCACCTCTGCTTGGCGGCGGGGAGGACGATCACAACCTCTGCTTTGAGACCCACGCCGAGTCGACATTGACGAACTGACTCGCCCTCCCTCTTGCCTGCTTCTTCATCTTCGTTCACGCACACATGCGAGCGTCTCCCTCACTCTGCACCAACTTGTAGTTTAATCAGAGCATCAGGCAGGAGGAGGCAGAGCGCTCGCCGCCTCACTCGGCGCTGGTGGGAGAGTTGCCCGTTTCCTCCAGCAACTCCGCACAGACTCTGGAGATGGGAGCAGAGAAGAGTGTTTTTCTCCGCCTCCCTGCTCAGCTGCTGCGCCGCGTTAGCTGAAAACTGTTAGTGGAACTGAGGTAGGCTTGTTTTACTTGCTCTCGTCTCCTGGTGTTCATCTGTTTCTTCTGTCATCTGTCAGTCTTACCACCAGGACCCTCCCACCTCAGCTTTGTTGTTTCAAATCTGCCGAATCTTAAATCACTTTGTTACATCAATAACAAAGTGATTGATGCAACAATCACTTTGTTACATCAATCATTTCTTGCTGATGTCCTAATGTCCACAATGTGGACAAGGTGGCATTTTTGATCCTTGACATCTGTGGTCAGAGTGACAAGAATTCCAAGATGTATTTGATGTTCAAATGCATGTCAAGAGCTTTATGATAGTTATGATGTATAAAGTGAAGCTGTGTGAACAGAAACTTTACAAAAGTTTTGGGGCCCAGATGGGAGTGGGCGGGGGAGGCAATTAGTTACTGGAAAACAAAATTAGAAGCAGGGAATGTATCAGAGTTTTATATCTTAAAAATCTGAATCTGTAGAGATGAAAGTGAGCAACGCAAAACACTGAAACCGATTTTTTTTTTTTTTACCCACTGCCTTCTATAAATTTGGAAGAAATTTCTTTGAAAAATTCTTATGATAGTCTGATAAAAACAGTTTTTATTAAAATGCATGCATTTTATTGAAAAAATACATAACCCTTTTTTCTTTTTTATATTACTTCAGACCTAACTGATTGTATTTTAGGTCTGTTGGGTTTGCCAAATTTCTATTTGCTAAATGCCATGATAATAAGAGATCATTTCTTTTTATTTCTTTAAAGAAGTTTACACATATTTCTCCAATATTTTATAGAAACGTTTGAGTCAGACATGTCCAGTCCAAAACACATTTTGTTGCTTTGTTTCTTACACCACTTGGTAACAAATGTAACAAGACCCACTTGCATTCAAGATTTAGCTCCCTGGCTAACATCCACACATGTTGCTTCAATATTTGCCCTTCATGTTTTTCTTCATGATGCCGTCTTTCTGTGAAGTCCAGGAGCCCGTTTCTGCTGAACAACTCCCACAAGACATGATGTTGCAAATCCCCACATCCCACAGATTAGATTCTGCTCTAAAGCTTGTAAATATCCCCCATTTTCCTCCAAACAATCATTTTGGCCAAAAACTTACATTTTAGTTTCATCAGACGTCAGTACATGTCTCTTAAGATTAATGTTTTTGTCCCTGAAGACACTCGCAGTAAAGCATTTTTTATTGCTTCTTCCTTGCAGAGCGGCCTTTCAACCATTGTTAGTGTGTCGCTGTGGAGAACGGCGCTCTGCTTACACCTTTAGGCTAGCATCTTCACAAAGTCTTTTGTTTTATTCCCCTGATTAGTACTCTGGGAAACAAAACCTGGCTTCTTCTTGAAGATTACGGTGGCTGGAGTTTTCTGTGCTTTTATAATTCATTAAAACTTAAATTGAAACAGATAAACCTGGCACTACAGACTTCTAGAAATTGTACCCAATGATGAACTGGAGATGTGGAGGTCCACAATTATGATCCTTACCCAATATCTTTAGATTTTTACCATGATGACACAAAAAGGAGCAGAAAGTTTGAGGCGTTGGCTTAAAAATACATCCGCAGGTGTGCCACATTCCTCCATCTAACTCAGCATGTCCCTGCTGCAGGCTTTCCCAAATTTGTTAAAGGCATTGTAACCTTAATGCTTGCAAACCTCGGAAACTCCTAAAAACTTCCTCATCTCATTATTCTCGCCATTTACTTTTTGTACAACATGTAAATACCTAGCTTGGATGTAGTAAATAAAAAAAATAAGTTATACCATTTAATTAATTTGGTTTAATCATAGCAACACATCAAGTTATGTAATTCAGTTGAGTCACAACAGAAGATCCCTGCGACTGGACAAGGGAGACGTCTGCTTCCTTGAACGGATTACCGCAGATTGCTGGAGGAACACATTAAATCTATTCCTTCAAGGGAGGATTACGGAGACTCATTTACTTCATCCCGACTGCTCTGTCCAAAGACTTTGACTACATCCCTAAGGCGACGGCAGCGTGACTTCCACGTAAGGAGTTGCTCATTTTATACAGTGGGGGGGAATGATTTGCTAAATCGGATGCCAGAACCACTCTGATGGGATCAGTAAATCTCCACAGCAGCAGTTGACTGGAAAAGTTATCTTCTGTCTCTATGCAGTTTATTATCCTCTAGGAAAACTGGGAGTTCCCTGTGGAGTGAAATCAGTGCTGGTGACCTTATAAACCCTGTCCTTTTTTTTTAAATACTTGTCATGCAAAGGGCACAACCTTTAGTCTTACTTTTATTTTAAAGTCCTCAGGTAAGGATTTCCACATATTAATGTGTTACAAAAATAAAATTGTTTGACCAGTAGAAGTTTATCAAAAAGGCTCTTTATAGTTGTTGCTGAATTCCCCACGAGTTACTAAACCTCCAGATTTATGATGAACCAAAAGGTAACCTTTGACACCTGAGGAGCTCGACCTTTCAGACATTTAAAAACTAATCTTTCTCTTCCTGCAGGTCAATCAAGAGCCAACATGATTCCACTGAAACAACCACGGAACCTCAAGGCTTCCAACGACACTTTGTCCTCCATGGAGCTTGACGGCTCCGCGGAGCAGCCAGCATCTAAAGCTACACCGCCGCCTCTGCCCAAGAAGGTTGTCCCTCGCTCCATCACTGAACCCAGCCTCGGGGTCAAAGAGCTCAGCCAGGGAGCCCTCCGACCCCGGGCAGAGGCTAAACCGGGCGGCACCAACCTGAGCGTGGCCAACCCTCTGTATGACCTGGACTCTACCTGGGAGACGGCTAGCCAGAGTTCCTCTCTGAGCTCGGAGCCGCACCGAGCTCACGACCAGGAGAGTGGGGACTCTTTGGAGAGATCATCCGCCTCCGCAGCCGCAAGCAAGGGTCGCCTGACTAACAGCGTGTCCGCCCTCAGCCCCCCGCCTACCGCTTCCACACCAGTCGCTACCTCTGGCAAGGACAAGAGGGTCTTCCCAAGCACAGAGTCTCTGGGCGGAAGGGGTCGGACTGCGGGCCGTGGAGCCACTGGCGGAGGGGCCTCCAAGCCACATAGACCCGCTCTCTATAGGGGTTTGGACAGCTGGGATGAGGTGGTGGGCAGGATCCGGGGACTTCACACGGACACCCTACGGAAGTTGGCGTCGAAATGTGAGGACCGCTTCATGGCCGGCCAGAAGGACCACCTTCGATTTGGCACTGACAGCTGGTCACACTTCAGGTTGACCACCGGCAAACCGTGCTGTGAGGCAGGGGACGCCGTCTACTACACCGCCTCTTACGCCAAGGACCCACTGGTCAACTACGCCATCAAGGTGAGCGTCAGGTAGTTTTGCTGATCACCTTATCCTTACACCAGGTTAACATGATGTAAGGTTTTAATAGTTTTAATTAAAAAAATAAAATACAAAAATACAAAAATAATAATAATAAAATAATAAAAACATTAAAAAAAAATTTGACCCTTGGCACTCTTTGATAAACTCATGAATGAATGGTAGAGGTACAGCTCCTTGAAGGCATACCTCTTGAACTTTTTCACATTTGTCATATTATTGCAATGAAAAATGGCTAAATACCTCAGTGCCACTGTCCTGTTTGAGTCCCATTATCAGTTCCTTTGCTGCATCCTCTTCTCTTTGTCTTCCCCTCTGCCCCCTTTATGTCGTATTCTGTAATATAAAGCTTCCACATTTAAATCGTGCCCCCTATATCAACTAATCTCATAGTGATCTTTAGTATTTAAAGTATTAAGTATTTAATAAATGTGAGGGACAGAACGGTGAAGAGTCTGGAACGATATGACCTGAGTAATGGACAATCCAGGTAAAAACCTGTTAGAGGCTTCAAACGATGCACAACTGAAGTTTTGATTCAGTGTCCAGTCAGATAGAAACCCTAAATACACTATAGTTTGGGTCATACCTCCTCAGCCTTGTAACAGAATTCAGCTAATGACCTAAATATTTGATTCAGACATCTAAAAGCTGCCAGACACCAGCCCCAAGGACAGGAATTTGAGACCCTTGATTTAGATCAAAGCAGATTCATGGGTCAGAATGGCCTATTCAAAGTCCAGAAACCAACTGTGAATACGTGACAAAACTTAAAAGGTTTTGTTTGTTGATCCTCATTTGGGGCTGCCTATGAAGTAAGAATATCCAAAACTCCTTCAAGACCAGCAGCTGCAAATCTATCAAAAGAGGATTCAAGAAGACTGATTTTAAATTTCAGATTTTTCTTTGGTAGACCAACCTTCACAATTATGTTCTGCTTTGTGCTGGTCTGCCACAGAAAATGGCAACAGAATACATCATAGTTAACAGGAAAAAGTACAAGGGTGTGAATGTTTTTGAACGCCTCTATAAATGAGCTTCATGGTGTTGGTTTAATTACACCTAATAAATAAAAGTGGTTCTGAATTACACACCGTAATACTCCAGTTAATAACATAATCCCTAAACGCTCCATGTAACGTCTGATTCTCCTGCTAAACGGTGATTAGAAGGAGTGTTTGCTTTGACACCAGCAGGGAATTTGAAGAAAATCCTGTGTCCGGTGGTGGCTGCCTTAAGAAGTCCTCGTGTTTTGTTTGTTTGATGTGAACTCCTCCCACTTCCTCCACAGAAGCACAGGAAGGTGTTTACATAACAGTGCTGCCACTTAAACTTTGAGCCCTGAGGATACTTTCTTGTGCAATAAAACCTGTGCGTGTGTGCGTGCGTGTGTGCAGACGAAAAGGTTGCCGTGGCTAGTAGAGTCTAAAGAGTTAAAGTAGACGCTGCACTATTCATAAAATACTTTCTGAGTTTGACCGGACTTCAAAGTTTTGCCTTTTCAGGCTCAAATTCACTCTTGTGTTGTATAAAACAGGCTGGCAGAAGCAGCAGAGCACAAACAAGCACCAACATGCCAGTTTCCCTTCGCTAAAGCTTGAAACCTTTTAAACCGATTCAGACACACTCGGAGTTAGAAAGTTATGCTGGCTGATGTGTGAATAACATCTCCATAGACATGTTGGCAGCTTGACGTATAAGACTAAAGATTTGTCATGGAGAAAGGAATGGGTTTGTTACAGTAATGAAATAACACTAATCTATTTAAAACAGACACTCACATATGAAGTGACTCATCAGATTGATCATGATGAATCGCTCATTTAAATAATTGCAAACTAATTTAGCAATCAATTAATTAACTGGATTATGCAAACTCAAAAAAGGACCATTTGGTGAAAGAATAACACCCAGCAATTAAGCCAAAACTATATAAAAAAGTATTCACATTTTTCATTTAAGATTAAAAAAATCTTTGTCTTGTGGTTCAGTGGTTCAATATTTATTTATTTTTTATCCAATTAAGCAGTTAACGGATCTCTAAAATGATCATTAGTGTTATGTCTAATGTATATATATTTCTCTACCATTTTGACACTGAAAAAACAACCACACTGTTTCAGTTAAGAAATTTATTCTCAAATGGGAACAAGGAGGAAAAAACATAGACTGGTAAACTACTTATATCAACCAAGTTTTACTTATCAAACCGTGACTGACATGTTAAAACATTGCACTTCCCTAAAAACAATCAAATTAACAAATTAAGGGAAATAAATTTACTCTGTGCTTTATTACAGCTAATTTTTTCCAGTAGCTGAGGTTTTCTTCTTGCAGAATTAAAAAGCTATTTACTGCTGCTCAGAGGCGTCCCTCTGCTTCTGGTAATCTCGCAGACCATTACGCTTTTGGCTCTCGGAGACTTTTTTTGTTATTGTTGTTGTTTGGCTGACCATTCCTGAGCACCAGAACCCTCATTAATTCTCCTGACTTTGGGTAAGTGCTCATCACACAGTTTTAAAGTTGGTTATGTGATTTTCCACAGTTGCACATCTTGCTCTTTATTTTCCTCGTCTCTGTCATGATGCACTTCAGCAGAGACATAGTGGAGATCGCTGCTCCCTCGTACTTGAATATGTAAGAGCACCATCCCCCTTCAGTTTTGAAATGTTATGTATTGCACCATTTTGGATTTAATTTTTGCTTTTATTATCATCAAACTAAATTTAAGTAATTTCTATCAAGGTATGGTTGAAAACTTTACATCAGTCCTGATGTAGACGTCCACTGTGATCTAAGAAGTTCTTGTTGCTCTTTCTGAAAACTGCTTTCTACTTTTGTTTCACTTTGTACATAACTAACACGATATTTGCTTCAGTTTACAAGAACAAAAGAAAAAAGAAAGTTTCAAAGTCAACCAAAAAGTTTAGCCAAGAAGTCACCAGTTCTGACCGTTTCAAAGATTTCAGTGGAGGTCACTGTTTGTTATAATATGGTAATTTCTGTCTCAATAACAGATTTTGATGGATGATAAGTTGTCCCAGTAATTGTTGCGAGAAACTGTACTATTGTTTTTTTATTACCATTTTCAGGTATGGCATAATAATGAAACTTTGGCCTCTCAAATACCATCCATCCATCCATCCATCCATCCATCCATCCATCCATCCATCCATCCATCCATCCATCCATGTATTTATGTATTTATTTATTTATTTATTTATTTATTTATTCACTCATTCACTCATTCACTCACTCGCTCACTCATTCTCACTCGCTCGCTCGCTCGCTCGTCCCTTAGTGGGGTCCGGAGGGTTGCTGGTGTCTATCTCCAGCTAACGTTCCGGGCGAGAGGCGGGGTCACCTGGACAGGTCGCCAGTCTGTCGCAGGGCAACACAGAGACACACAACCATGCACACACACACTCACACCTACGGGCAATTTGGAGAGGCCAATTAACCTGACAGTCATGGTTGTTTTTTTTTGCTCTCAAATACCAATAAACAAAAATTTTGTGAAGAACATTTACATTGAACTAAATGGAATATATTTTAGATATCCAAAATAATCAAAACCAGTAAATAAAATAATAATAATAAATAAATAAATATGACCAAAGTCATAAATAAAATGGATTAAAAAGTTTTTAAAAACAAAAATGCCCTTGAAAAATTATTAAACACCAGAATGGAAGTTGATTTTGTTTTATCATACCATCAGTTGTTTAACTGCTTACTGCAACAGGCTTAAATGTTGCCTTTTTTGTAAAACAATTTAAAAAACGACTAAAAAGTGCAGAAGCTATAAGTAAATGAAATGGTAAAAATTAAAATCTGCTGTTTTTGATCTGCAGATCTGTCGCAGTCATGTGAAGGAGACACAGCAGCAGTTTTTCCACAGCCTGGCGGTGAGACAGAGCCTCCCGGTGCACTTCAACATCCAGCAGGACTGCGGACACTTCCTGGCTGACGTCCCCGCCCGACTGCTGCCTTGGGAAGAGGAAGAGGAGGGAGAAGATGAAGAGGAGCAGGAGGAGGAGAAGCAGAGAGACAAGAATCATGAAGGACAGACAGAGATGGACACAAAACCGACAGACTCTGAAGTGTCGAAAGCTAAATCGGATGAGGTCCCGGCGGCGGGGAACATGAACTCAGCGGGTCAGCTGAGGAGCCGAGTGGTGGTCATCACGCGCGAGGTGCCCTTTCAGACGGTAGCGGACTTCGTGGGGGAGGGTGTGGCTCGGCACGCTCACAACCCCGAGCTGTACGAGCGTCAGGTGTGCCTCCTGCTGCTGCAGCTCTGCTGCGGCTTGGAGCACATGAAGCCCTACCACGTCACACACTGCGACCTGCGGCTGGAGAACCTGCTGCTGGTCCACTGCCAGCCCGGCAACCCTTGGAACCTGGACGTGCTCGAGCCCAACAATAACAGCAGCAGCAGCAACAGCTCGGGGGCCTCAGCCGCCGCCACCTCCACCTGCCCTGCACGCCTCATCATCAGCAACTTCTCCCAAGCCAAGCAGAAGAGCAGCCTCATGGCGGCCAACCAGGAAACGCTGCGTGACCAGTCACGGCTAGCGCCCGAGATCATCACAGCCACGCAGTACCGCAAGTGTGACGAGTTCCAGACTGGGATTCTCATCTACGAGATGCTGCATAGACCCAACCCATTCGAGGAGATGCCGGACCTGAAGGAGCGAGAGTACACCTGGGCGGACCTTCCGCCGCTGCCCGTCAGGTCGCTCTACTCCCAGGGGCTGCAGCAGCTGGCCAGGCTGCTGCTGACAGTCAACCCGTCGGAGCGGATCCAGATGTCTGAGGCGCGCGCCTGCCTGCAGTGCCTCCTCTGGGGGCCGCGGGAGGACCTGTTCCAGGCCCTGGGCTGCGGCGGCGGTGCCGGCCCCGTGTCGGGGGCCACCGCCAGCCAACGGGAAGCTACACTACAGAACTGGCTGGACCTTAAACGGACGCTGATGATGATAAAGTTCGCGGAGCGTTCACTGGACACGGCCTGCAGCGTGAGCCTGGAGGACTGGCTGTGCTGCCAGTACCTGGCCTTCGCCACTACGGACAGCCTGGGCCGCGTGGTCCACATCCTGCAGCAGCCGCCACAGCAGCCCCACAACCAGAACCAAACCCAAACACATCCGGCGCACGCCCACCACCTGGCTCAGCCACAGCAACTCTAAGCTGTTACTATGGCAACACCTCCAACTTCTTCCCCTCTGTCTCTGCTCCCTTCAGCTGATGAAGTGTGATGTAAGCTAACGGTGAGCGCCAGCCGAACGCGGAGCGGTTTGTTTTCCCCGTCGGACCACACGGCGAGAGAGACGGCATCTCATCAAGCAAACAGCACGACCTCATGATCAGATCCCATTACTGCAATGTTCTTAAATCAAGTTCAGCAATGAGCCGAAGCACAGGAAGTCTGCAGGAGTCAATCTGATCAGGAGCAGCAACAAGTTACCAAACATGCAAGGAGATTTTAGCCATCAGGTTCTTTAGAACGCTCTTAGCGCCCAATCACGGATTAGATTAATTTTAGGGTTGAAAAAAAAAAAAAACATAGATGATTTGATATTGAAAAATAATAAACCAAGATCAACCAATAAACCAAAATCAAAATTTTAACTCCTTAACACTTACAGGCAGGTCAATGGGTCTATGAGGACACTGGTGTCGTCATGACAGTTTAGTGGTTTAAAACTCAAAACTGATGCAGAGTAGATGATGACTCACTGAAACCAAAGATCAGCCACAAGCTGCCAACTGCAGCATGAAATGATAGGGTTTTCTGGCTACATAAGAGACATGTGGGTTTCAGATCTGGTTTTGGTGAAGCTTTCGATTTTGATTTTAGTTGAATATTAGAAGATATGAAAATATCATTGAATTGTGTCTTTTAGCACTGTGTGATTAATTATATTAGGAGAATCGGCAATGTCACACTGTGTGTCAGCAATTGCTGTAAAAAAGGATTTTATTAATTAAAATGAGAACAGTTATTACAGAGTTGACATTAAACTAGCTTTGCCAACTTATATTGGTGTTTAGCAGCATTAGTGCAGTTTGCATTAGAAAAACGGGTAATTCCCAGATTTCTAAAAGGCTGTCAGCATTTCAAAAAGGATGAAACTGAGCAATTCTCCTCTCAAATGTTTAGTCTTCCTGGTATGTGCTTGAAGTCTTGCTTTCTCTCACTCACTTGCAGCCTGAAAGAATCGTAGTCGTCTTACCACATAAAATAAGTAACTTACTTCTCTGTTCTCCCTCTGAATTCAGCTGTGACCAACTTAGATTCAGTCTTTCATTCAGTAACTTAGCTCTGTTATCAACCTGGTTGCTCTTGGCATGGTTTGGTCACTAATCAAAAAATAAAAATAAAAAGTACATTTTTGAGTTACTGATTTGTAGTTTTAACAGGATCGTCACATTTCATCTGAATGCACAGCAGGTCGATCTTTTGCAGACTGGCCCTAAGGTTTGCATCACTCCACATTTTTAAATGTTTTAAAAACCGTAAGCTAGTCTGCTTTTGAACTGAATGCCTTCACACTCACTGAAATGAAACTTGGACACATCCTCTCTTGGCTGCAAGTCTGACCTCTACTCAATGTTTGTGCAATGGATTGTTTTATCACAGCGATTGACTAATTGACTCCTCTGTTAGTTTTTGTGGCACATAAACTGATTTTATTTCAGTCCTGCAACTTTTGGGAGGGAATGAAAAAAAAGAAACAAGTGAATTTCAGAGTGAACATCTTCCATCGGACGGAATGTTTCATGGACTGCAAAAAAACGAGTCTTTGTTCGTTTGTCTTGTTTTTGTCAAGTTGTTTTTGGACAGTTCTGAGTTACGGATGATATTTGCACACTGAGTCAGAGTGGCGGCGGCCCTCTGCGGACGCCTGAGGTCATAACGCGACACGACTGGGAAAAGTTGGGAATTGGACGATGTGGTTAGACATTTGAACTTCGCCGCATCCTCCTACTGAACTGCATTTTTTAAAAGTATTTAAGCATCTTTGAAAGGAAATACTCAACCACTGGGATATGTTTCTCATCCTCTTGTTCTAATCCAGCCAGTCCTGAAGTAAATCCAGCTCATTTGTCAGCTTTAACTAAAGAGATCGGTGTTATTGATCGCAGCATTCTAGCTGCGATTCGGTAGAGTCAATGCAGGTACTCGAGTCTCCGATCCACCATTCAGAATTTCATTTTGAACAAACTCAACAAATAACATCTTTAAGTTGGATTCAACACTTTTACACAAGTTTACTTGACTGGATCCGGTTTGTTTTACAGACTCTGCAGCAGAAGCGTTGCTAAGGGATCATTGCTTGCAGATGTACAGTAGCAACTCAATGGTCCACAAAATGGGGGCAAAAAAAAAAAAAAGAAAGTAGGAGTGAGTTTGTTACTGCAGTAGAGTGTGGTGAGGAATGTGTGTGGGACAGCACTGGTGGCTGGCCGCCTTTATTTAGAAAAATATATAAATTTAACCTTTTCTCTATTTTAATCTGCACACTGTTTTATTGAGTACAGAGCACCTCTATTTCTCGTTAGAACCTGATAGTTATTTAGTCATTTACTTGACTTTCTTTCTTCTCGCATGTTCTGGAGGAAGAATAAAGTGAGTAGTTATCACTGTCCTACGCGAACAAACGACCAGAGAAGATCTCCGTTTTCACACGCCACAGTGTACAGTATTTTACTGAGTTTGCCTAATGAGGAGAACAACCACTTTGGCTGAAGGACATCCTTTGAACCGGCTTTCGACAAGTTTGGATGATGCGTCATGTGTGCCGATAAATGCCACTGAGTTTTAAAGAACAGGAGCTCTGTCATGCTTTCTGTGACAATGTGTAGAGTACGTCCTCTGGCTTCATTGCCGTTAATTGTTGAACAAGTTAGCCGACTGTAACAGAACAATAAATATATGTTTTTATATATACATGCTGTCTTTGTGTCTTTTTAGCTTAAGTAAGTTTGTGTGTTTTGGCGACCATATTCACAGACAAGTTTTATGTTTCTATCCATAATAGGGCTTTATGTTGACTTTGATTCATATGCCTTACCCCAATCATAAAAAAAGTTATCAAATATATTTTTTTAAGGTACAAGAATATATATAATAAAGGTGATCCGCCGCATTGATATTAGGCCCATCAGTTAGTGTAGTGGTAAAAACTAGCCCCTTGCTCTGCGTTTTGCTAGGGTCTGGACTCTTACTGAGAAATGATTTCCTGGAGGCGTGGCCTAGTTAACCAATCGTTACCGTTTGGCCGTGACGTAATGTGCCAGTTCGACGCTATAAAGCTAACCGGAAATTGTTTGCAGCGCTAACTGTCCCACACTGTGAAGAGAGAAATGCAAGTTGTTAATGTTAATTCAGTATTTGTAAGCGCGGCTAACAGGGACTAAATTAATTCATTCACTTCCTCTGCTGCCTTTGCTAAAACTACAGGAAGAATACAATTTTGAAACGAGGCAGAAAATCAACATCCCGTTAAAATTTTACCGTAGGAATCCACTTCAATGGGATTAAAGACCAGGCGGAGCAGTGAAGCGAGATTAGAATCGAACAGAATGGCGTAAAAAGGTAATAACCATGTTGAAGGTTAGTAATGTACTAGAAAAGTTGTATATTAGTAAACACACAGTAGTATTTAAAGTTAATAGTGAGCTATCAAATAATTATTGCCAAAAGTAGACATGTCAGATTTTGAAGCGTAATGAAGGGGGTTGTCTTGTATTCCAATTTAAAAAATAAAGGTTTTCTCTTTGGCCACCAGAGGGAGACCTTCACAAGGCAGAGAAAATCAGCCCCACCACTCGTTTTTATATTGTCTACTTCCACTACAATATATTATAACCTACTCAAACAGCAAACATTCAAAAATGGATCTTAATAAAGGGCGGAAGGCCATTATCTTATTTCAACCTTGTCCAGTTCGCTTGTAACTCACAAAATACATTTTAGTTATGAATTGAATTTCAGTTTACTAGAGTTTGTAGATAAGGCAGCCCTTAACAACAACAAAAAAAAAACATAACACATTTCACAAGATTTACCAAATTCATATCTAGAAACAGGCAATCAGACGTCAGGCATCAGCACTTAATCCCGCCCACTGAGATTGACTGGTAAAATTGACAGATTAAATTAATTAAACAGATTAAACCATGAAATGCTTGTATTAAGTTTTCAAAAATGAAATGAATTTTTAATCAGTTGTTCCTTCTGGCTTTAATAAATTAAGGACGCATTTAAATAATTATTTCTTACTTATTGCTATTTCACGCTCCGTGTTAGTGCGCCTTGCCCACCTCCGTTCCAGACGGCTTACATAACTTCACACTGAATCATCCCTGCCGGCTCAGATCTCAGGAGGAGCAGGCAGGAGCTGAGGGAAGACTCAGAAAGTTAAGAGGAGGATCTCCCCCTGAAATGCTCTCACTCACGCCCCTCCCCATCTTGTTTCTGTCACCCCCCAGCCCCTCCCTCTGATTGCGTTGCGTAATCGCAGCGTACGGTGTGTTTGTGTGTGTAGCGAAGCAGGTAGCCAGCTCCTGCAGCCTCTTTCTCTCCTTCTCTCCTTTCTCCTCTCTCTCTCGCTCTCTGTGTTTGTGAGCTGATCAGCAGTGGGAGGCGGTGGACGCGTTCCTCTCACATCCTGGACGGGTTCAGGTCGCGCTGCAGGGGAGGGACTCTGCTTGTGCAGACTGGGCTGAGCTGCAGCAGGGATGCATCAGGCGGCAGAGACAGACCTCTGAGTTGATTGGAGAAACCCAGGGCCTCCTCTTTCCTCTGAGAAAGAAGAAGAAGCGTGAACATTGTTTCTCTACCTCCTCGTCCCTCCTCCTACCCCCCACCGGGGGTAAAATAAACCCCGAACACCGCTGGAGTCGCTGGATGGAGAGAGTCGCCTGAAGAAGGGAGAGCGGTGGAGTTGCTCTCCTCCTCCTCCCCCCTTTCTCTCTACTGCACCAAAAGAAAACCCCGGGTAAGCTCCTCTCTCTCTCACACACATACACAAAATCGCCTGCCTCTTTCCTCTCATCCTGCTGCTTTTGTTGACGGGATTGTCTTAAAGCAGGTAACTGCACCCCTTAACGCATCTCCTGGAACTGAAAGGGGCTTTTTCCTCTCCCTGCCTTACAATCAGGATCCAGTTGGTTTGTGTTGTTTCAGTAGGGAACAGGTTGTTTCCAGATGTGGCGGTCCAGGCTGCAGCATCCTGTGGCTCACCTCCAGCTGAAGGAACTTAGAGCAGGTCAGGCGTCAAGGATGCAACCTGAAGTTACTTAATTAGCCAATTTAATTTAATCTCAGTATTAATCCAGCTGCTCTGTGAAGTTCTAAGACTTTAAGAGAACAAAGTCAAGTTTAATCGTGTAGCTCATTTAAGGAACAAGGCAGTGCAAAGTGCTTCACACCATAAAAACATAAAACAGTAACCAATCATGGACAAAGAAATTCAAATTACATTTTGTCAAATATACATCACAATGTTTCACTTACTGTTAATCAAAGTCAACTCTAGACTGGTGGGTCTTCAGATTTAAAGGAAATCAATGTTTCAGAAGTTTTGCAGTTTTCTGGAAGTTTCTTCCAGATTTGTGGTGAGTAGAAGCTGAATGCTGCTTCTCAATGTTTGGTTCTGGGCTTGCAGAGCAGAACCAAGTCACAAAGTCATCTGCTGACACTGTAAAGTAGAGCTGTGTATCATCTGCATAGCTATGGTAACTAATCTTGTTTCTTGTTATAACTTAAGCTAGCCGGAACGTGTAAATAGGAAGGGTCTGAGGGTTGAACCTTGTGTTACCCCGCATGTGACTTCTGCATCAGAGGAGCAAAAAAACAGCAGACAAGTCAGGGGGAAGAATAAAAAAGAGATAAATACAAGACAAACCTGTTGGAGAATGTTAATACGTTAGAACGGCCCAGTCAAAGTCCAAAGTTAAATGCAATTTGGTCCCTGCGGCAAGACTTGTGAAATAACTAATTACTGTTCTTCCGATGATGACTCGAGAGTATCTAAATCATCCCCTCACTTTTCAGATTTATGTTTGTAAGAAACTTCAAAAACAGATTCTTCAAACTCCTCAGCCTGTTCCTCTGAGGATCTGTTTTCTACAGTGACAGACACTAATGGAGGCCGTTCCACTGTCTTATTGATGACTAATCCAGATTTTGGTTAGCACCATTTGACTCTAAATCCTCATTCAAAGGAGGTTCTAATCTGGAAAGGTAGGAAACCGTTCAGACGTTATGCAATCTGCAGCTCATACGCAGACTGTTGTCTCCAGGGTCAATCCTGGGAATCAGTGCATGCACGTTGATGAAAACGATGCTGCTTGAGCTTTTAATTTCGGGTAATCCCATTAGATGATGCTCACCGTAGCAACACGCCGTAATGTGGTTTAATCCTCCCTCCTGTTCTGTCTCAGATGCAGCTGAGGGGCTTCTGGCACCTTCTGGATGCTCATGCTGTCATGCTAATGTGTCCACACTGTTTGGTCCTGTTACAAACACAAACCATGGGATAGGCCAGCAGAGAAAAAGGGTGGCGTACCTTTGTATCCATCACCCTTCTTTCAGTCTTGAACCAATAGGCTGAAATATTCACCTGTTTTTCTAGTTTAAGTTCAGGCAGACTGGATAGCTTTCAAGTCAAAGATTCTCAGTTTGATTTAGATTTGGACTTTGACTGGGCCATTCTAACGTGAATTATGCTTTGATCTATGGCATTCCTTTGGCTGCGTTCACACTGTAGCCTGAAGTGACCCAATTCCGATTTTTTTATTTTTTTGACGTAAAGCGACCTGTATCTGATATTTTAACGACAGTCTGAACAACACAGGTCGGATTGTTTTCGAATGTGATCCAGGCTGCTTGGGAATCCAATACGCATCTGATTCAAATGTGGCCTAACGTCCAGGTCGCATTCATCCAACCTGAACGTCATTCATACTCGACAAATGTCACTATTCTGCGTCCTGATACGCACAAGTGGGAAGAAAAACAACATCCATGACGGATTATAATGAGGATTAAGTTGTTAATATGTTGCTCCGTTCAATTGTGTAAGATAAGCTCCACCGTTAGCATCCATGTTTACTTCCACAAACACTGAGCACTTCTTTGTGGCGGTTGGCAGAACACCAAGAACGCTGACGCTATTGTGCCCCCGACTGCGCATGCGGGACACTTTCAGGTCGTTTGCCCGTTCAGACTGCAGAACACATACAGGTTGCATATATTTGGAAGTGTGAACGACCACGGGAAGAAAATCCAATTTGACCAAAAATCTGAATTGGGTGACTTCAGGTTGCAGTGTGAACGCAGCCTTTGTAGCTCTGGGTGAATGTTGAGGACGTTCCTGGATGGAGGTAAAAAAAATCTCTAAACATCCTCAAGCGTCTGTAGCCTCAGTCTGGTTTTCTTCCAGGGTTATTCAGTACACAGCTCCATCCATCTCTCTCACTCTTTGAGGTAAACAACAAGAACGACAGCTACTAATTAATCCTTTTTTGAAACTTTTATCTCAATTTTGAGATATGGCCTTAAATGTTTCATGGCTACTGCCTGTTTAAGTTTAATGGTTTGCGATAAATGCTTACTCAGTTTTTTTTTTCTCACTCCCATCTCTTCATTTTGTATTTTGAAGCTGCACTTAGAACCTTCTTAAGATCCAAAACTGCAAAACGTGAATTCTTGCCGTTTTTCAACTGACCGTAACATTTGGATCCGGAGAATATTTGCCCAATAGGTGGGAGGGAAGCACTTTGGGGTCCTCTGGTTATACAAGTTCAGAGCCATTTATCAATAATATCAAACATGTGGCTTTCTGGGTTTTAGAGATCAATAGAAAAGTACAGCTTTCCAGTAGGGGACGTAGCCTCAATGCTGCTTCAGAAAGCAGAATGCTAGCCTAAATACAAGTGTATTTGCATGAAATGTGGTTGCTATAATGAAGATTTTACAAAATAAAGTATTTTTCCCAAATATATTTAAAATTTAACCTTCACTACTTCAGGTTTATTTATGTTAATTTCCTTAAATCTCATAAATTGAAACCCCTGGAGAGTTTCAAACTTGCTGAGTTGCTGTGCAACCCCTGCATGTTTCACCTGATGGATGGGTTTTGTTTTGATTACCTGCGGAGTTTGTTTGTTGCTACAAAAAGTTCTCTTACACCCTCCTCTGACCAGAACACCCAGTCCTTATTGTGCCCCACATGATTCACGGAAAACAGAACTTCCACTCGGGGTTTCTGTAGCAGTGGCCAGATTTGCGGACCGCACCACTTGTACCAGAAAGGCTACGTCACGGTGATGTGTGCTGATGCATCGTCTCTGTTCTCCCTCACGTTTGGCTGGTGTTTGATAGCTTCTCAATTATCTGTTCCAATGTGAAGGAGTGGGTGTTACTCCGCCTTCGCTCAGCTGAAATACGAGCCGCTCGGAACTCAATTCCTTCACCAGCACTCGCAATCATCTCATCTATTCCTTTAACACGGACCCCGCCTCCTCGCGTTTTCTCTCATTCCCACACTCACACACACACACATTCCCCCTTCCTTTCTGGACTCATTAGAAGTATTATTACATTAGGGAAGCACTAAGATGAAAACTGAAGATGTGAGACTTTGTGAGTCCTCAGAAGCCCATCCGCATTATGAGCCTGGTCTTTCCTAACTGGTGGCTTGGGTCTTGATGTATCACAGCTAATATTTCCAGAATAGATCATGTGATGGATTGCCTTTTTTTTTATAGCGTATGCCTGCGGTTGGTGCAGGTTGCTGCCAAATGTAGCTGCAGCTCAAATTTTTGAAAGGCCTGTAGATGCAGCAAATAGGCTGGAGATAAATCACTTGGACTGTTTAGGACCAAAGGTGACAAGAACTGAGAAGTCAGCTTGCTTCAGAGCTAAAAGTTGTTTTGTTTTTGTTTTTTTTTAATGCACCAATAAAGATGAAAAAAGAAAGTATAAAGTATAAAAGCGTGGTTATCAAACTAGATCAACAATGACTCCCAGATTTCCTCCTTTGTGAGAAATCTGGCCTGCAGAAGGTGGGCGGGTTTCTGTCCAAAACATTAGGTCAGCTCTTACAGACATTTCTGCAGCACTAAGTGCTTTCACTGTCGTGTATTAACTTAATTGTTGGGTTGTTAATCTCATAAGTGGTAGCTTTAATTTGTTAGTGTGATCGGGGGCAACACTTGACACTTGATTGATCGTTTTTGCTTTAACACTAATTTACCGATCCGGGAGTCAAGATTAAAAAGCGATGATTTTTTTTTTTTTTTACTTTTTTGCAACATATTATCCACTTTGGTCTGGACTTTGACTGGGACATGTTTTAACACTTGAATATTCAAGTTCAATCGTTCCACATCAGTTCTGGCTGAATATTTGCTCTGCAGAGTCCTAACAGGAGGCTGCTGTGTGTAGCTCAAACCATCTTCCTGTCAAATTTGAGACGTTTCCCTGTAATGGTCACAGAAGAGAATCCCCACAGCCATGTCTCCGTAAACGGTTGACGTGTTCAGAGATGTGCGTTGTTACTTGGTAATTTTTCCACTGTAGCATAAACCTGAGTGAAGTTGCCTCCCCACACACACGAACCCCTCGACCCCCCCCACACACACACACACGCACGCACACACACACACACACACACACACACACACACACCTTCAAATCAGACAGAATTGGTGTCAAACGTTTGAGCAGCAAACATTTTTCGTTTGTGGCGCTGTCATTTTAAAGATATTAATAATTAAGAAATGTTTCTGAAGGTCATGAAAGGTCATCCACCTAAAATGAACTTTTTAGCCTTCCTTCAAACATCTAACCAAAGCAAATACGTCGTATTTACAGTTTCCTTTAACAAACCTTTGAAACCTTCACCCAACATCTGGATTACCGCTCAGATTAAATTACACAAATGTGATGTCTATTTATTGATCATATATGTTGTGACGGCAATTAGTTATTCAGAAATCAGAGGGACCTGAATGCACATTTAGATTGTTTTTTGGGAAAGCAAAGACTTGAAAACGTTGTAGTTTTTTTCCATACGCTACTCTGGGTTGGTCTAACACATAAAAAGTCAATAGGGTTTTTGAAGTTTTTCCATAAACTTCAGTTGGCATGAATACATTTTCAATATAAAACAGCACATGAAGGTTTTCATTTAATTTCCTGGACAATGGACTTAAAATGGGACACATCAGTACCAGTGAAACCATTAAAAAATAAATTCTGGAGTCATAAAACTCACTGAGCATTCCTGTGCAGGTCTGAGAGGAAATATTGAATTAATTCTTTCTGCTGAGTTAAATTACATGACACCTGGGAGAGATGGAAACTACGTCTTCAATGTAAAACAGACAAGCAGCAGGAACTGTCTGCAGAGATGAGAGCAGATGAGGAGACTGAATTTTCTTAAACTTTGGCTAAAAGATGGCAGTGATGGGGCTGTAAACCATTGTTAATGTTAAACTGCTGAACAAAGATGTGACAGACATCATCTTAACCAACAGAACTGAAACCTCCAGGCCGTCGTAGAAGTCAAATATATGTTTTTATGGAGACATGTTTAGTGTGTTTGCACAAGCTCAGATGACGTTTATGGTCACTGTTCACGTTACAGATCTGTTGGAGCTTTAAACTGGGCTAAGGAGAAAAGGGGTCAAGACATCCTGCACGTTTCTCTGAACAGGAGGGCGGATGCAGGGGACATAACGGGCAGAGACGAACTCTCAGGGACAGTTAAAGCATCTGTTAGAGAAAACGGGTCTTTCTGGTTCCTCCAGCATTAAAGGCCTGTAATAGATGGATTGCCATAAAGCTCTGAAGCATTGATGGTACCCAAATGATTGGCTCCAACAGCTTAAGTTGTCAATTAATTTTATGCTTTCATTTCCATGGAGCTCATATAAATGAATGTGACAATCAGACAGATGATGGCAGTTCCTTAATGCTGTATGACATCATCCATCCATCCATCCATTTTCTACAGCTTATGCGGGGTCGGGTCGCGGGGGCAGCAGCTTCAGAAGGGAGGCCCAGACTTCCCTCTCCCCAGCCACTTCTTCCAGCTTCTCCGGGGGAATCCCAAGGCGTTCCCAGGCCAGCCGAGAGACATAGTCCCTCCAGCGTGTCCTGGGTCTTCTCCAAGGCCTCCTCCTGGTGGGACGTGCCCGAAACACCTCACAAGGGAGGTGTCCAGGAAGCATCCTTACCAGATGCCCGAGCCACCTCAACTGGCTCCTCTCGACGTGGAGCAGCAGCGGCTCTACTCTGAGTCCCTCCCGGATGACTGAGCTTCTCACCCTATCTCTAAGGGAGAGCCCAGCCACCCTGCGGAGGAAACCCATTTCGGTCGCTTGTGTCCGTGATCTCGTTCTTTCGGTCATGACCCAAAGCTCATGACCATAGATGAGGGTAAGGAACGTAGATCGACTGGGATTGAGGAGGTCTTCGAAGTATTCCGCCCACAACGTCCCGAGTTGAGGTCAGCAGCACACCATCCCCACTATAAACAGTGTTGGTGCTGCACTGCTTCCCCCTCCTGAGACGCCGGATGGTGGACCAGAATTGCCTCGAAGCCGTACGGAAGTCTTTCTCCATGGCCTCTCCAAACTCCTCCCACGCCCGAGTTTTTGCCTCAGCGACCACCTGAGCCGCATGCCGCTTCGCCCGCCGGTACCCATCAGCTGCGTCTGGAATCCCACAGGCCAAAAAGGCCCGATAGGACTCCTTCTTCAGATTGACAGCATCTCTCACCGAAGGTGTCCACCAATGGGTTTGAGGGTTGCCGCCGCGACAGGCACCAACAACCTTGCGGCCGCAGCTCTGATAAGCCGCCTCGGCAATGGAGACACGGAACATGGTCCACTCAGACTCAATGTCCCCCACTTCCCCCGGAACGTGTTCGAAGTTCTGCCGGAGATGGGAGTTAAAGCTCTGTCTCACAGGGGATTCTGCCAGACGTTCCCAGCAGATCCTCACTACACGTTTGGGCCTGCCAGGTCTGACTGGCTTCCTCCCCCACCACCAGAGCCAACTCACCACCAGGTAGTGGTCAGTGGACAGCTCCGCACCTCTCTTCACCCGAGTGTCCAAGACATACGGCTGCAGATCAGATGAAATGATGACAAAATCGATCATCGAACTGCGGCCTAGGGTGTCCTGGTGCCAAGTTCACATATGGACACCCTTACGCTTGAACATGGTGTTCGTGATGGGCAATCCGTGACGAGCACAGAAGTCCAACAACAGAACATCGCTCGAGTTCAGGTCGGGGGGGGCGTTCCTCCCAACCATTCCTCTCCAGGTCTCACTGTCATTGCCCACGTGAGCGTTGAAGTCCCCCAGTAGAACAAGGGAGTCCCCAGGAGGGGCACTCTTCAGTACCCCCTCTAAGGACTCCAAGAAGGGTGGGTAATCTGAATTGCTGTTCGGCCCGTAAGCACAGACAACAGTCAGAATCCGTCCCCCCACCCGTAGGCGGAGGGAGGCTACCCTCTCGTTCACCGGGGTAAACCCCAACGTACAGGCGCCAAGATGGGGGGCAACAAGTATGCCCACTCCTGCCCGGCGCCTCTCACCGTGGGCAACTCCAGAGTGGAAGTACGTCCAGCCCCTCTCAAGGAGACTGGTTCCAGAACCAGAGCCATGCGTTGAGGTGAGGCCGATTATTTCTAGCCGGAACCTCTCAGCCTCGCACACTAGCTCCGGTTCCTTCCCCACCAGAGGTGACGTTCCACGTTCCAAGAGCCAGCTTCTGCAGCCGAGGATCAGACCGCCAGGGTCCCCTCCCTTGGCTGCCGCCCGTAACACAATGCACCCGACCCCTTTGGCCCCTCCGACAGGTGGTGAGCCCATTGGAAGGGGGACCCACGTCTCCTCTTCGGGCTGAGCCCGGCCGGGCTCCGTGGGTAAAAGCCCGGCCACCAGGTGCTCGCCATCGTGCCCCACCTCGAGGCCTGGCTCCAGAGTGGGGCCCCGGTGACCCGCATCCGGGTGAGGGAACGCCAGATCCAAAGTTCATTTCCATCATAAGGGGTCTTCAGGCTGCGCTTTGTCTGGTTCCTCACCTAGTACCTGTCTGCCTTGGTGACCCTACCACGGGCATAAAGCCCCAGACAGCATAGCTCCTAGGATCATTGGGACACTCAAACCCCTCCACCATGATAAGGTGGCAGCCCAAGGAGGAGCTGCCACATGTATGACATGATTTGGTTTGTAATTTGCTCAGTGGACAAACATATTGTGATGATGCTGTTCTCTGCATCCTGAACTGGACCTGGTTTGCATACGCTAGCATTGCTATGCTAACCCAGATGAGGATGCTGAGTCTTTGTAAGCATTTAACATTTTCCTTAAAAATGTTAGGGAAAATATGGATGTATCTTAAAGCTTCATTTCAAACTCACTACTTCCTTCTGTGACATTGTGGGAAAATGAAGAGAAATCTTTTAAGATATCAGGAAAATAAATGTGGACCAAAGAAAGCTGAAAGGCCTCACAGAGAGACAAAAAATCCATTACACCGAAAGCACCACAAAAAAAATTAAGAGACTAAAAGTTAAGTGTTTGACCACACTGACCACCCTTACAATTTAAGGAAATAAATGATTAGTTAGTAATAAGTCTTACATGTCCTGGTTGGATATTCCAAGGCTGTGAGATACAGGTTTATTGTTTTATCTGAGGTAATGGGGCATTTTGCTGCTGTGTGCAGATTTTCCCTCTGTTGGTGCCAGCACTGAGATTTAAAAACTTTTGCCAGTGGGCGCTTCTTTTACTTAAACCATGCATTAAATGAATTAAAGCAGAAAGTCAAAGCCCAGCCGGATTTGTCCAACCTGTGGTACGGAGGACACCGAGTGCAGGAGAGAGACACATGGCCCAGCCGGCCGAATATGGACTGCGGGTGTTGTGTGATATCCCAGCATGGCAGCGAGGCTGGTAATTTGATTATGATGTCATTGGAGGAGATTAAAAGCCGAATTGATTGATCAGGTTGTCGAGGAAGCGAGCAGAAGAGAGGAGAGAGAGAGGCTGATGGCCTGTTCTCCGTCTGTTCCTCCCACACAGCGTTCCTCATTCCTCTGTCAGCGCAGACACACCGCTTTTTGTTTCTCTGACAACAGTCACCTGCTTTGTTCCCATTATCCGTCTCATCGGTGTCTTTTTCATTCCTTATCTGACCTTTCATCACTTTTAACCTGTGCTAGTTTTTGCTTAAGACAAAACCCATCAGTCCTTGTGTCTCTTCTTATTGATCAAAGCTGTTCAATATTCAGCTCCAGCAAAAACTAATCTACTCTCCCACAGGGGTGACTGTGGCTCAGTGGGTTGAGTTCTTGTCTTGCAATAGGAAGGTTCTAGGTTCGATTCTAGCTTCCTCCTGTAATGTGTGTGTATTTAACCCTTGACCTAAACATGCCTACTGCTCTGCACATTGGTGTATAGATGTGTTTGAGTTTGTAATTCTTGGTATCTAACATCTTTAGTTCATAAGGGATCTTGTGCTCGTGAAACAGGTCGGCTATCATTCATCCCCAGATTTTAATCATTGGTTAATTTTATGCACTGGACTCCATTTGTTATTTTTGCTAACGTTTGGAAATGACCATGCAGACTTCATCCTCACGATAAGCGTCTGCTACGCTCCGTCTGAAGTCCAGATTAACTTCTTTTTCTTTTAGGCATAATAAATTTGCTTCTCAGTGCCTCTGGACTTTGCAGGCCATTTCGTTTCCAGCAGACATGCAGACATGTTGCAGCTTATTACCAACGCCTGTTTTAAAATAATGTCACCTTTAAGGCAGTGGCTGAAGCATCTTTTAATGCTGGAAAGCTCAGTAGTTACAGAGCCAAGTTGGCCAGTAGCAGTGCTTCCCAAACAGAGAATATCCAAATAATCGGCTTCCTGACTATAAAGGATTCAGGATCGTGATGCTCCATCAGAGAAAAGACTTTGGGAATCACTATGTAAGAGGAATTTGATTGATCAAACAAACTCCTCAGTCTGACTGGATCTGAAAACTAATGACCAGAGTTCCTGACGTTGAGTGCATTCTTTCTGTTCTATTTCTGTCCTAATGCAATCTGCTCTTAAGTCAGTGTATGTGAGATGATGTGGATCATGCTGAGAAGAGACACCGGAGAAGATTCCCTCCCTGTCAGAAATCCTCTTTGCCTGCCTAATGGCACATCAGGAGCACGCCCTGCACTGCACCAGCCTCTTTCACCGGCCTGCCTGCATGGGTTGTGTTCTCCAAAGTGTTTGGTTGGAAAAAAAGAAACAAACACACAGCCTGCAGCCCTCCCCCAGTTTTTCTATACATCATTAGTGTAATGCTCCCGTTTCCCCCAAGCTGCTGCGATATGGGGAGATTCCAACAAGCAGGGAGGAGGAGAGGAGGAATGAGTCACACACAGGCCAGCACCCATCGGTTTTATAGCTGCTCAGCTTTGCTTAGAAGACAGCGATGCAGAAAAATGCTCTTTTGTGCTTTTTCACAAGGATAACGGTTGGGGAGACTTTAGGCTACAAGATAAATAACTATAGCAACATGAGTTCACAATACGCACATGGTGAGGCCTCTGTCAGTTCCTGGTAACCTGTAACCATATACTCGCATATATGGTTACAGGTTAATTTTTCTTTGAAAAGATGATGCATAAAAGTCTTTGCAGGCTAATATGCTAATGTTAGCATTGGCTCATGGGTCCAACATTAGCTAAAACTGCCATGCCTTTTACTTGAGAGCCTTTAATGTTTTTGTCCATTGTTGTGGAAAAAAACTTACCAAGCACTGTTCAGGTAAAATCACTCAATCAGGTTTATTTATGAATTATGCACAATACAGAGAGCTTGTAGGACAATCAATCATGAAGCAATTCTGGATGGAAAGCTCTGCCAGGCAGAGACAACACATGAGTCCTTTACACACATTAAAGTTTATTTTAAATTGACTTCTCTTATGTCTAGAAGAATTAAGAAACAACTAAGAATGATCATAATTAAGCTACCCAATTTCTAGGAAACCCAACAAAACAAAAAAATTACATTAGTGCAGTGAAGGTATAGATAAGTGTCCGTTCAAAACCCAACAAGAAAGCGCAGATTTTCCATCTGGAAAGTAGGTAAACGTAGAAGCAGGAACACTGATCGTCTGCTCAGGAGGATTTGTTACCTCCTGTCATAAAAGTATAAATCTTCACTCTCTGCTTCGGTCACTCGACAGTGGACCAGCAATAGTTCTTTGAGTGGAGAGCCTTTCAGAAACATCCAAACTAGCTGTTGCTCTGGACATTGTCCTCTTTGGTGTCAAAAGTTGAAGTACTTGATACTTGGTAGAGTGAAGTTTTGCTGCTCACTCTGTTGTTTCAGATTTAAAGTTGTGATCTAGATGGACATTACAGACAGGTCGTCCTTCACAGTGGGTTCATGTTCCTTCCTTCTCGCCCCTCTCCCCCACTCGGTCTCGGCGTTGCTGCAGCTAAATCCTCCCCCGTCTCTCTCCTCTGGCTTCCTGTCAGTCCAACTGGTTCTGGTGTTGGATCTTTGGGTTGTCCAGATCGTCCCTCAGGAAATGTCCATGTTGTCCACAGATGAAACAAGCGTCAACAGTTCAGAGTCGTCTTCTGTCACAGCTCTGATGCATGTTTAGCTTTTCTTCCTCTACGCTGATACTGGACAGCAGACCAGCGGAGGTTGTTAAAGCTCAGTCTCACACAGTTTTCAGTCCAAATGCCCAACAGGAGACTGACAGTTGTCCCCTGGAGGTGATGGAGGTCTTTTCTGTCTTCTTGATCCTCCAGATCTTCTCGATCATTTTCATCGGCTGGTTTTGTAGGAGGGACATCATCTGATCCATGGGAGGACAGATGGGAGGAGTTGAGGTCAGAGGTCAGATGCACCGCGCGAGGCTCAGACAGAGAGAAAGAGAAAAAGCAAATAGAAATCAATTAGGGTTTGTTTTGTCATGAGTTTCCTTGTTGTTTTCTATAAATATATATTTATGAATCTTATTTTAACCTTTTACGTGATCATATAGTTTTAGTCATTTATTATCCATCCAGTATTATGGCTCCTGTTTGTGGAACAGTTTGTCAGAGAAACCTCAGGGCTAATTGTTCGTACAGCTCTTAGTGTGAGGATCCGTTTATTTGTGTATTTAGTTTTGAGGTTTTTCTGTGTCTGGATCTGTTTTCCCCTGTGAGCCTCTGTGCCGTCTTGATTGTTCCCAGATATGTCTAGGCTCCCTAACTACCCTCTGTGTATTTAAGCCCACCTGTTGTCCTTGTTCTTTGTCAGATACTTGTCGTATGTCGTTCGTTGTTGACCTTTAGTCAGTTTACTCAGTCTACTCAGTTGGACTGTTAAGTTCTGAGTCTGTACAATTAGTCGTCGTCAGTTGAACTGTTTGTCCTGAGTCGACATCAGCTCTAGTTCCAGCTGCTCTGTTGCTACCGGTATGAGCTTAGCCTCCGTTTCTGCCGTGCTGCCAGTTCCTGGACTGTTGTGAGCTTCTCATCATTAAATATTCATAATAATTCATCTATCTACACCCTGGGCTTCGTCTGCATTTTCTCTCACCACCTCACCTCAACTTCATGATACTTAGAGCTGCTTTTAGTATGAAAGAGTCCCTAATAAATAAAATTAATTAATTGATTGATCCTTTTAAGAAACATTTTTTAAATTTATTTATTCAAACACATGAAAAAAAATCAAACATATTAAGGCCTGTAATTTATCAACAGAAGATTTATGTTCAGCATTTAATTCCAAACAATTCACCCTGAGGAGGAGATTGCGTGCTGGAACTACTTATACCCATTCTTCTTGAATTTTGTGGCATATCCTCTTTAGACTGCAAACGTCTTCACAGAATCCAACAATCAACTTAGTGGTCGCTCTGCCTCTTAATCCTCTAAGAGGGGCCTTTATTTCCAATAAAGGTCTGTAGGATTCCAAAAAGGTTTGGTTCCCTCAATTTAGAAAACTCAAGGAATCACCTGCCTTATTTACCTTCCCTATGACTCGTGTTTAGTCAGAATGCTGGATTTGGGGTGGAGCCCTCCATGCATGGTCAGTAGTTTCCGAGTGTCTTAACATCGGTGGTCTTTATCTCCTCCTTTGGCCAGCTGATTATTCCTGCAGGGTCTCTGATTACTGGTAAGGCGTAGCTGTTTATCGCACGGATCTTGTTCTTGCCATTAAGCTGGCTTCTCAGGACTTGCTTTATTCGTTGGAGGTATTTGGCTGTGGCTCCTTTCCTTGTGACCTCATTCAGGTTGCTATTTGCTTGTAGTTTTCCCAGGTACTTGTAACTGTCCTCTATGTCTGCTATTGTTCCTTCTGGGAGTGAGACCCCTTCTGTGTGGATGACCTTCCCTCTCTTTGTAATCATCCGCCACACTTCTCTAGTCTGAATGACATCCCAATGTCAGTGCTGTAGATCCTGGTGGTGTGGATCAGTGAGTCGATGTCTCGCTCGCTCTTGGCGTACAGCTTGATGCCATCCATGTAGAGGAGGTGACTTTTGGTGGCTGCATTCTTGAGTCGGTATCCGTGGCCAGTCTGGTTGAAGTTTGGAGCCATCCCGTTCTTCCAAACAGCGATGGTGCTCAGAGGGGCTTTCCTCCCCCATTGCTCCTTCCCACCTGCCTCACCCGGAGAGCCAGGCCGCCGCAGGTGGGACCTCTGTCCGTGGAGCACCGGCTCCTTCGTCCAAAGAGGCGCAGGCGATTCTTCTTTGTGGCTGTGTCCTTGAGCTACAGGCGCGCCACCTGTAGCTCTGTATGTTTTTCTTTTTTTTGCCACCATTCGGATCACAGCCATGGGGGGCAGGGGGGGTGCATCTGCCTGTGCCTGCTTACCAGCAAGTTTCTGGAGGTCCATATGGTGGCTAGGGTGAGCCACATCTCCATGAGGCCCTTTTTCCGGTGGCTCACCCCGTGCAGCACTAGCTGCATGTCGAGGATCCCCCTTGCTGGCAAGTATGGGAATTGCAAGGAGCCGGCCTTTGCCCACAGGTCCACAGCAGTGCTACACTCCCACAGAAGGTGCCTAACCGACTCCGGGTCGGGGGCAGATGTCGCGGGAGTGCATGACGGCTCTGACCGGGAGGATCCCATGAGCCACCATCCTGGAGTCTGTTTGGAAGGACGGGATGGCTCACGTTGATGATTTGGCTGAGGGGATTCAGACCTATACAGAACAGCAGTGGGGGCAGAGAGTTTCCTGGAAAGAATTATGATTCTTTCCAGAGTTTTTGATTTCTGCCCCATTTGATTGACACTTGTGCAAGTGGTTTGCAGTTGCAGGTTTTTTTTAATTTTTATTTATTTTTATATATACTGCAAACTGCACAATTGGTTTGCAGTTGCAGTTTTTTATCCATCCATCCATCCATCCATTTTCTTTACACCCTTGTCCCTTAGTGGGGTCAGGAGGGTTGCTGGTGCCTATCTCCAGCTAACGTTCCGGGCGAGAGGCGGGTATACCATGGACAGGTCGCCAGTCTGTCGCAGGGCAATTTTTTATTTATTTATTTTTTTATGTATTTTTTTTATATATATATACTGTAAACCACTTGCACAATTGGTTTGCAGTTGCAGTTTTGTTTTTTTATTTTATTTTTTATTTATATATAATGCAAACTGAAAACCACTTGCACAAGTGTCCACTGCTGTTCTGCATCTGAACCCCTTCAGCCAAATCACCAACAAGACTGGCTACGGATACCGACTCAAGAATGGGGCCACCATTAATGTTACCCTAACCCTCCTCTACATGGATGACATTAAGCTGTATGCCAAGAGCGAGCGAGACATCGACTCACTAATACACACCACCAGGATCTACAGCACTGACATTGGGATGTTATTCGGACTAGAGAAGTGTGGTCGGATGGAGGGAAGGTCGTCCACACAGAAGGGGTCTCACTCCCAGAAGGAACAATAGCAGACATTGAGGACAGTTACAAGTACCTGGTAATACCACAAGCAAATGGCAACCTCGATGAGGTCACAAGGAAAGGAGCCACAGCCAAATACCTCCAACGAATAAGGCAAGTCCTGAGAAGCCAGCTCAATGGCAAGAACAAGATCAGTGCAATAAACAGCTATGCCTTACCAGTAATCAGAGACCCTGCAGGAATAGTTTGTTCTACACTGCCGGTGAAAGGTTTGTCTGAAATAAATTACTAAATTACAAAAATTACAAATTACAAATAGTTGGCCAAAGGAGGAGATAAACACCATGGATGTTAAGACTCTGAAACTACTAAGCATGCATGGAGGGCTCCACCCCAAATCCAGCATTCTGTCTAAACGAGGAATAAGGAAGGTAAATAAGGCAGGTGATTTCTTGAGTTTTCTAAATTGAGGGAACCAAACCTTTTTGGAATCCTTTACTGTGGAGATTTAAAATAAAACCTATTGGGCGTATGTACAGTAAAAAGAGGAGTGGGCCCAAAACTGAACCTTGGGGAACCCAAGCACAGCAACAAGGTTCCAGAATACTGAAATATTCTGGAACCGTGGCACTTGGTTACCAGTAAACATACTCATCTCTTAGCAACAGATTGGCAACAAAAATGGTTATTGTTCAAAAAACATAAAATTTGTTTGCTCTTTTGAAATGCAGTGGAGCTCCATGCAGCGGCAAGGTGAGAAGGATGGAAAAAAGAGAGCAAGGAAAAGCCAAAAACTGAACACATATTTTGTTCGTCGTCTTGGAGATGAAGCAGAGTTTTTTGTTGGCAGCGATTCAGACCCGCCAAAACTGCCAGCCCAGCCAGGGAGCCAGGATAGTTACAGGTAGCAACTTTAATGTTAATCATAATGTGTGAGTTAACTGATTATAAACTGTACCAGCCCCAAGGTTTATAGTTAAGGTTTACATTGGAGCCGCCTGGGAGAGCGGCGCGCGTGATCCGCACCGAGTTGCGAAGATCCAGAGATGCACGAGGCGCTGCGTCACGCTGCGCATGCGGCGGCGTCAGCTCGTGCCGCTGCGTGTCCGCTTCAACGCGCACAATGAACCGAGCTCCGTGCTCATAATAAATTAAAACAAATTCAATCATTTCCATTGGCATGATTTATCACTTCTCTTTTTATTTCTCTTTCTTTCTACAAAAAACTGTATGATAAAAGCTTTCAGGTTGGTGCTTTGGTCTCAGCTAAACCTTTTTTTTTAAGAAAATTTTATTTACAAAGACTTCAAAATTCATTTTATTTGTCGTTTTGTTCATTTATTTTGGATATTTGAAATGCCTTCCAGTTGCAGTGTTAAATGTTCATTATAAAGTTTACTGATCTTTCAGATTGTGTGCTTGCATTATAATTTTTCCATTAACATTTATTACTAAAAAATGGTCTAAAAACAATATTGTTTATCAAAAATAAAAATTTGTTATTGTGGCAGGTCTACACACATATGATTTATAGTGTAGTTAGTTTATTGCCATGGATGGCATAGTTACTTTGAAAGAGTAATTTGATCACTCAATGAAAAATTCATCTCTTTTCCCTCCATCGTTTACGTTTGTGTCGCTGGCATTATATATGAAACGTATCTCCCCAAGGAAAAAGAAGAAAGCCACAATATGTGTTTTCTAAAAATAATCACAAATACATAACTTGGAGGTGTAATTTTAATCTGATTATTGGATTGTAAATGGTAACACGTTAGATTACTCGTTACAAGGGGTCAGATTAGAGTAACACGTTGATGACACCATTGTTTGACATTTTTGCTCAAGCCATTTACGGATCTTTCAAGTTTCCGATATGTTCCCCCCCCCTCCAACGATAAACTTGTTCCTACGCCCTTGAAAACAGGAACTATAAGAAACAGGAAGTGGAGCCTTGTTTGTAGGATCCTGGATGGCCTAGAGGTCACAAGAACCGACTTGATTTGCCACCCAAGAGGCGGCTTTCCCTCAAACTCCTGGTGTATCTATTCCTTTGTGTTAGTTGATTATGTTTAGAAAATGTGGATTTCTTATTATTTGCATAATACTTTTTAGATTATTATGCAGAGAAACTCATATTAGTTTTTCCAGAGAAACTCCTTCTAGCTTATAAATGATAATTATAATTATCATTTGCAAGATAATTATAATTATAGATAAGATAATTATAATTATCTTGCAACCCAAAACAGGAATTAGAACAAACTTGGAAAGCAGAGAAACAACTTCCAGAACAGGAACATTTAGTTTATATACTTTAGATCAACATTCAACACCATCTATTTCATAGAATCAAACATGGAGAACCAACAATTAGTTTTATGCCAACTTTCTTTCTTTTTTTTTTCTCTTTTTGCTCTTTCCTGTGGTTTATTGTTTTGTTTGTATTTCCGTCTAATTCATGTAAAGCACTTTCAACTGTGTTGTTGCTGAAAATGTGCTATATAAATAAAATTACCTTCCTTACGTCACTGATGGCAGAAACAAGTGGTTGAGACAAAGGAGGCCGGATGCCTTTGGGAATCATCGAAGAGCTCAGAACAGAACCTTGAGCTCTGGCTCCATGGAACCAGGAACCTGAGGCAAATCCTCCGTCTTCGATATCTCACACACCAACACTAACAACTAAACCAAACCCAATTATATGCTGGCATAACAGCTAATGCTTGAGAGCAAGTCTTTGTCTCGCCTCGTAAGATTTTTCTGCATTGCATCTTGGCAGCTGCTTATTTCACTTGATTTCGAAGGAGTTGGTTTTGAATCAACATCCTCCCAGTCATCTGCAATGTAAACACTTACCTCAGAGTGGACATTGACATAAACAGCATCCACCTTTAAGGGTGTCATTAGCTCTAGCGCTAGTGTATGATGTGTTCGCTGATTAGAGGATCCAAACTGGATCAACGCAGCTGGAAATGTTAGGAATCTGGTCAGGAGCCACTTTTCTCTGTCCATGTCTACTTTTAGCAATTTTCCTAAGTGGGCTGTTGGATCCGTGTGGTTGTACTCTCACACCGCCTGTTGCGATGGATGTCAGATGGTGTTAGGTTCTGATAGTGTTTCTGTCCTGTAGCCTTAAACTGGTTGGGGCAGACACATTAACTGTAATTCAGGTCGAAGTGATTTAGATCGACACGTTGTGGAAGCGAATGAGCGTTTCACGTTTCTACTGAGGCTGGTGCTGCTTCACACTGTTAGCTTTGTTCAAATGAAACTTTTGATAAGCTCTGATGTGAATTTGACTCAACAGATTTCTGGTTTGTTTTGTTCCTGCAGGCTGGATGAGACATCATGTCCTCGGCTGAAAGTGAGGATTTATCAGGCTACCGTTTGAGTGGTGAGTATGTCATGAATCTGTCCACACTACTGCATGTATGCGAGCATAATTTCTTTTTGTCTCACATTTTTTAAAAATATTTATTTAGACTTGAGGTGTTGTGTTTGTTCCCACCCACTCGCTCTACTCAGATGCAGAGCCTGAAACTCAGAAACTCTTTCATTGTTTATTTTCTACTCTCACTCATTAAATGCTGCCTGTTCCGAGGCTTTTTTTTGTCAATAAAACCTCAGAGCGGCTTTGAGGTTCGGTTTGTTTTTTCTCGTCTGCTCCAGTGGTGCAGAACCCACCGGGCTGGGAGGTGGGGATTTACTTGGTGGGCTTCTTGGTGCTGCTTGGTGCGGCGGGACTCAACATCTGGAAGCTGTGGAAATCTGGAACCTTCCCCGCTCCTTCGCCCTTCCCCAATTTTGACTACAGATATCTGCAAGAGAAATATGGAAACTCCTTCTCAGAAGTCAGACAAAAGGTAATATTTGTTTAAGCTTCACAAAAAAAAGTAGCTTCCTGTTTAGCTGACAAGTTCAAGCCTCTCAGTCTTCAAGTGCTTGATGTTGGTTGCGTGATCCCAACTTTTTTCTTTTAAGTGATTATTTTTATTTCGCATGTAGTTGTTTTGTTTTTTTTACACTAATTCTAAGCTTAGGTATTCATTAATAAGTACCAGTCTAATATTTCATTAAAATTGATGCAGAGTCTATTATTGAAAACTCAGCAACTTTAAAGTACAGTAAAATATCACATTGCATTTCATCAACTTTACATGGATTACATTCATGATAACTGAGTTCCACTTCACCAGTGATGTTCTGGATCCAGTGGGATCCATTTTTATTGATGCTGAAAAATATTTTGTCCCAGCAGGAGATCCTGTTGGGCAGCCTTTTGCATCTATTAACATATTTGACACAACTCACCCAACTAGTCCTCAATAAACCCCTTCATGCAGAATAGTTTGCTAAAGTGCTAGGCTAACATTGACTTATTGCTTTGATATTACCTATTGATTATTTGGAACATGAGATATTTCAATGTGGTTCTAGTTAAAATATGTGGATAAAACCTAAGTAAAATGTTGATCACCTGCTTCAGAATATTTTCTTTGAACATCATTCGATTTAGTGACGAGTGTTTCAGCTGCTTTCTACACAGTTCTGACACAAACAGTGGTCAGAGCACAGCGCATAGAGCAAGTCACATGACACATAGTCAGTATGCTACGGCAGCCAGTGTAGACTTTCTTTGACCTTAATTAAAACTGTGATTGTTCTGGAAAACACAGAATCATTAGATGAAAGTCTCAGACAGTTTAACAGCAGCTGGTGCTGAGAGCTGAGTTTTATCAGGGAAACTGATGCGAATCGTTTAAATTGTCTCTATTAAGACCACAATAGGACATCGCTTGAATTTTACCACGAGAGGCCAAAAACCAACCTAAAAGACTCAGAAAAGAAACAGTGAAACTCTGCTGTATAAATTCTAAACATTCCAGTAAAATAAAGTATATTAACCTTTTAGGCTTATGCAGGAAGTTCTGCATAATCATCTCCTTCTCTCTCCTCCCTGCAGAGAGTGGCGGCCATCAACCACCGGCGCACCTCCACCACCTCCAGCCGTAAACCCAGCCTGGCCCTCGGCGACACCCCCGACGCGTTCAGGGAGCTGGGCCACCTGGAGCTGATGAGCAGGGAGCTGGACCCAACGGGCTTGGCTCAGCTCAACCGCTCCGTCTCCACCGACTCGCTCAGCTCCATCTCCTCCATCGCCAACAACTTCGGTCACGACTTCACGGTCGGCCAGCTTGAAGTGACCCTGGAGTTCGACGCGCCTCGGCAGCTGCTCCACATCACCCTGCACCAGGGAAAGGACTTGCTGGAGAAGGAGGAAGGGGACTTCCCCGGTTGCTTCATCAGAGTGTCGTTGGGGCCAGAGGAGTTTAACTTGGGAGTGACAAGGGTGAGGACCTCTCTGTGAATGTCAGCAATGTTAGAGCTGGCCTTGTTCTTCCTTATGCGATCAAACGGAAACACTCAGTTAGTTACTTTATAGTTTTCTCTTGAAGTAGGACTTCATGTCTATCTTCTCAATTCTGAAGGAAATAAACGCACCCAGTGTAATACTTTCATTCTATTGGCTGAGAGGTTGCCAGGCGACGGTGCTTATTTGTTCCAAGCACAAAATGATTCGCAAGCAAGCAGAAAGGTTTGCAAGCAGAAATTTGATCCGAGCAGAGACAAATATTGAGCAAGAGGAGAAAGGTTTGAGAAAGCAGAGTGAACATTTGAAAGAGAGCAGAAGTTTTGAGTACAAGTTTTACACGTTTTGAGAAGAAAGTCCTGCTTTCAGACTGAAAATGTGTGCATTGTGGCAGAAAAATCCCACCATACACACATGGCAAAACTGCTAAAAGCACTGCACTTCTCCTAGCCAGCAAGTTGCTATTGAGAAACTAATACGTCCGCACTTCAGGAACGACAAGAAAATATCTTCATAAGAAACACATTCTTTACACACACAACATAGTGTCACAATAACATGTCGCCAGAAATGCATTTTCTTCAACTTTACTCAGGAGCTCGTTGACCAGGTACTCAAAGATGCCTCTTTACAAAAGAAAGAAACCCAAATCTGACTTCCTCAAAGAATCACTTTGTGAGATGCAAACGCAAATCCAGATGGAAAAAAGACAAGAGTAGAGAAGATATTTGGCAGTTTCATTGCTCCTTTGACTTTGATACTATAGATGACAAAATTATTGTTATTTTGACCACATTTTAGTTACAACAGTGACTGTATTAACTTGAAAAACCTCACAACCCCATTATTCTCTTAGTGTTTTAAAGGGATATGCGTCTACACAGTTTAAGCTAAATAATCCACCATCTCCTTTCTGCTCTTCTGACGCTGTGGTTTTTGCTATTTGATCGTCAGCTAGATCATGTTGCTGCACATTTTTTAAAAAGATCAAAGCATTTTTGCTCAGTTTTTGCTCAGTTTTTGCTCATGCTGCACCACTCAAACACTCTCTCTGCACCGATGAAGGATAACTTGCCTCAAGATCATAAAAAATCTGAGGAACCCCAACAGACACACTAACGTGACACACTGACTTTAGCTAATAATTACTGGACCACTTCAGAGTCTGATCATAGGACATTAAACTTTAACTACTTGATTGACAAATATAAAATAGATCAGTGGCGTCAAGTGAAACGTCTGTCTTGACTAAATACAACGCCATGAATTTTGCACACTTTTCGACATTACCTGAGTGTAATAATAGAGGACAATAGGTAAGGTTTTGCAGTCATGCACCAGAAAGTTTGTGGCACAAACTCAATCAGAGCATAATTACTGAAGGTTTTCCATTCTGTCATTGGAAATTTTACATTACTTTGTTACACTAAAAAGTAGATTTTGACTACACCAAGATCAGACAGCGAAACAAAATCAAGGTATAGTTTGTTAATGCATTAGCATTTTTGACAACCCCAGTGGACTTATGAGCCATTAAGTTTTTAAGATAGAAGTGTAATCTTACCCTGGGGACCTGAGGACCGTCTCGCTGTCTCACATAGAGGACAGTTTGGACTCTCTTGAATATGGTTTCAGATCGGAGCCCCAGCTGAATTTCCCCTGTAACAGTGATCCGTCCCACGGGACCAGGAGCGCGATCATACTGCCTGACAATCCAGTCGCTTCTGGTTCCACAGCAGCCGGTTTCATTTGCTGCACCAGCTGCACCCTTGGGATCTGGAGTCAGGAAGGCGGATTTCAAATTATTTTACTGTCACGACGGACTGATGAAATCTCAGCTCGCTCAATTTGCCACTACACAACCACCCATCACAGAGCGTGACCCATTTCCTGTCTGCTGTTTTCAAAAACACACTGCAGCTGATTAGGATTTCTCGTGATGAACTATATTTATCCGGACTTAAAATATTTCATTCCAGCTTCCCTACTGTCGGTGATCATTAATTATTCATGTTGGAAGCAGAGCTGACGTTGCTCACTGAAAGAGAGGAGATGCTATAAGACATGGCTTTATTTTTTAAAAATAAAGATTAAAAACAATACTGAGCTGACATTTTAAATTGTCTACAGTGCATCATGCCAGCAATTACCATGGTTACCTACTGTGACAGCAGTCTGTGTATTCCCTAGATAATGTACTCTTTTTTCAACCCTTTGTTTTCCCTGACACAGAAATGCAAATGAAACTTTATCCTTTCTTTAACTCGCTTTTTATACCTTTTACACAAACACATATGGTGAAAGTATATTCTTAAGTCTTCATGCAGTAACAACTTCCACACCGAAGTGTGCAGATGTTGGTGTTGGTCCGTTAATGCTACGTTCACTGATCAGAAAATAACTGGGATGTTAGTAACCTTGTATTTTGCTTTTTATTTTGCCTCATTATTTGTGTTCCAGGAGCTGTCCTCATTTAGCAGTCGTTCATATTTAGCTGCTAATAGTTCATCTTTCAAAGTGCTGCCATAAAATTCACTGCTAATTTTCTTCACCGCCCTCTAATACGAAACGAAGGGAAAGCGCCTTTGTCCCTCCGCCTGCCCCACCTGCCACCTGCCTTCTGTTCCCACCTCCTCGTTGGCAGAACTTCCTGCTCCCGGCCCCAGCTGGCTGTGAGTCATCTCTCCGCCGTGTGGCTCTGTTTCTTCAGGCTGACATGTTGGATGCGCAGGCTTATTGGCTCGCTGTTCTCTTATTAGCGGTCAAGCAGGCTCCTTTCTTCTGCCTGCTCCTGTTTATTCTAGTATCCCACATCTCTTTGTCATCACTATTGTTTTACCCCCATTTACCCTCCACCTCTCTCTGCAATCCTTTTCTTTTGTTTCCTTCTCTTCTCATCTCGTCTTATTTATATTTGCTGCCACGGCTTCTTGCCTTTATTCTCCCCTGTAATAATCTTTCTATTTCTGCTGTGACTCACACTTACACTTGTCCACACACACTTACTCTTTTTATTGCATGGTGTTGCCATCGCCGTTGTTGTCTCCTGAGAGACGAGGCCAACACGGCAGCACGAAAACCTCAGTGTGAAAGGAGGAAAGAAACCAAGACTTCTTCTCTGGATCATTTTTTATTATTATTTGTGCAGATTTTTGGCAGTTATGGTGCTCTTTAAGTTCAAGATAACGACCCCAAGCTTACACAACGGCCCTTTGCTATGATTTTAACCTGTTTTATTGCACTGCCACTAGTTTTTATTTACCTGTGATCTCAGTTACTCTTTTAAATGTCTTTTCTGACTTTCGGTCACATCACAAAATCAACATTTAGGAATAAAACGAGCGTTGCTAAAATGTTTTTTTATTGATATTCTCTTTTTCGTGCCACGTAGGTAGCTGTAATTTCTTCCTTCATTTTCTGCTGTGACTAGTTGCTAAGTAACATCCCAACGGTGTTAAATACAGACTGTTGCATTCGCTTTAATAGCTTTAATAGCTAAACCTGTTACTTGGTCTTAAGTACTCTCTGGTCTGTGCCGATCAGAACCAAACGCCATTAGTCCACAGTGTCTTGTAAAAGATTTCACACTCCTTAAACTTTTATTTTTAGAATCTTTTACTTCAGCGTATTTTATGTGGTAGATCAGAGCAAAAAAATTGCATGACTGCATAGTGGAAAATAAATAGTTCTTCGTTTTCTTTTTCTTTTTTTGGACTGGAAGTTGCTTCTGCAAGTCTTACTGAATTATTTTACTTTTTTATTATTATTATTTTTAATAAATTATCTCAAGCTCAGTCAGATTGGATGGAGGGCATCTGTGGACTTTTAATTCTTGCCAAAGACTCTCAGTTGCACTCAAGTCTGAGCTTTAACTAGGCCATTCCAACTCTGCCCTAGTTATTCTAACCTATTTGTTCCAAACTGGTCATGGGTTGGTATGAAACTATGAAGGTATCCTTAAGTAAAAATATCACAGTTTCATGTTATCACAGCTTTTTAATTACAGCTGGTCTAAAATGAATAAATTGAATGTACAGTGGTCACATAAAGAACTTTGCATTGAGACCTAAAGTAGTGGTGAGCATCACTTATAGTTGTCCGGTCAACAGATTCTCCCACTTGAGCTGTGGAGTTTTGCAGCTCCTCCAGAGTTACTATTGGGTTTTAATCGGGTTGTATGATGAGCCCCATGTGCCGTCATTAAGCCAACCACAAACTCTTCTTTGCATCTTGAGTCAGATGTGAAGCCAAAGCTGAAGTTTGACCAAAACTGGTTCAGCAAAGACGATGATCCCAAACACGGCAGTGAATCTTCAATGGCTGAAGAGTAAAAGAACCAGGATGTAGCAGTGATCCGATCTAGTCAAAGTTCAGAACTTCAAGAGACCAATGGATGAACAAACCTCCATGTCCTGAGTCAACAGTGGGAAACTGATTCCCTCCGAGTATTTTGGCGACAGAAAACAAGCACTTCAACTTCTTACTGCTGACGTCGTTCTGCGGACTATTTAATCACGGGGTGTACTTACTTTATCAACATTTGTTTCACAGTCTTGTACATGACAGCCTCTCTCCGCGTCGTTCCCACAGGTCCAGACGAACGCTTTCACCGTCATCTTTGACGAGCGCTTCTCCGTCCCCATGGACCAGTCCGCCCTGGACGAGTACAGCCTGCGCTGCGCGGCGTTTGGCATTGACGCCGACGAACGGAACATCAGCGCGGGCCTGGCCGAGCTGAAGCTGTCGGACCTGGACCTGACCATCAGGCCGTTCAACGCCTGGCTCTACCTGCAGGACGTCAATAAGGTCCTGAATTCAGTGACAGGAAGGATTGCTGCTGAAAATAAGCTTCCAATCTGAAGCTCATTTGAATTCCAAAACTGAAAATGTTATTGGAGCATTTCACTGTTTACATTGTGGAAGTTGTAGACGGCATGAAGTGGTGTTTTGATCCCTCTGCTGGCCGCTAAACAGAACTACAAGTCTACCATCAGTAGAAGTTGTAATTCATTGAGCTAATTTTCAGCAATCATGAATCACATGGGATGTTAAACAGAAAAGAAAAGCAGTGAATGTAGATATGAAACGTTAGGCCTGCATAGCAGAACCAGAGGTTTGTGGTTTGATGCATAAAGATTGTAGATTCAGCATCTTTGCCCATCCAAACGAAATGTTTCAGACTTTTTTTTGTTAAATAACTAATATAATAATATCAGTCTTTGTAACTATAAGAAACTTTAAGAGCTTGAGTTGCTAATTTTTAGTTGACTAAATGTTAGCTCAGTCCTTTAAACGACTTCTTATGATTTTCCAGTCCAGAATCTGTTCCAGAAAGTGTTCAGATTTTATGGAGCAGCTTCTGCTTTAGTTCCCACGTCTATCAATGATTGACCTGCAGGTCAGGATTATAATCCAGCTGCAGGAGCTTCTTACCTTTACCTGTTTGACTCCACAGGCCGTGGACGCGGTCGGGGAGATTCTGCTGTCTCTCAGCTACTTACCGACGGCAGAGCGCCTCACGGTGGTCGTGGCCAAGTGCAAGAATCTAATATGGACCAATGAGAAGAACACAGCAGGTGAGGAGAGGCTACATGTAATGTTGTTTTTCTGATCGTGAGTTTATTTATTATGTAAAGGGGTTTCATCTACATGCAGAGTAAAGAGTAAATATGTAAAGCATATTAGATATTTACCTATATCTATATATATATATATATATAGCCGACATTTGTGCACTTGTACTATCCATAATCAGAGTTTGAAATAAATTTAAATGTCTCTGGCTCCGCTCTGTGCGCCGCGCTGCTTTCAGGAGTGAAGTAAAACTAGACAACAGTCTGAAGCAGAGAGAGAAAAGGTGAAAGAACAGTTCCTAAAGAAGGTTAAGTTGAATTCATTTTTAGTTCAGGCCTGTGAAAACGACCCTGTTGCATTTGAACGTGAGTAACGTGGCTAATTAATTTAGTTTGGCCTTCATGCATAATGCTTCAAATACTTTTTGAAGGCTTCCACCAAGATGTAAAAGTTTACAACACAATTCTCAACTCTCAGCCGAAAAATATAAGGCACTGTGCAAACCTCTTCATTTTACATTTGCTTTCAAATCGCAAAGTGGTTAAAAAGTTTCACACAGTGTGTCGTCGTTGAGTGCTAGCAGGAATTAAATGTGGGAGGACGTATCGATCGTCATCTAGTCGGGTAGTTGAGTTATAATTCACTCGTCTCACTCGTTCTAAGGGTAAAGGTCACCTGAGCTAATCGTGTCTGCTCCTTGTGAAATTCCTTTGCACGCTTTAGCAAAATACGGGGATGGCTGATTTTAATTGAAATGTGTTTCTTTGCTTATATAGAGCCAGGACAAGCTGCTGTAATGTGACTCTCTGGTTCTCCTCTGTTAGATCCGTTTGTCAAGGTGTATCTGCTGCAAGACGGCAGAAAGATCAGCAAGAAGAAAACCTCCACGAAACGAGACGACACCAACCCGATCTTCAACGAGGCCATGATCTTCTCGGTGCCGTCCGCCGTCCTGCAGGTGATGCTTCAGACTGCAGACTGGTTTTATTTTATCAATTAGGGGGCAGCCCTGATTAGTAACCAGAAAAATTAAACAAATAAGTGCCAGTAGAGTGAAAAGGTACAGTGCTTAGAAAAAAAATCAGTTTGCCAAAAAATGTGAGCGTAAAGAATTTTAAAAAGATAAACTTTCAATGTTTTGCATATATGGAGTTTGTATTTTTTATTTTTTTCTCAAGGATCCGGGGCATTTCACTGGCTGGTTAATATGCAGTCTACATGATTTTCTTACTATCAGCCAAACATTTTACTGAAAGGGCTCGAGGGACATATCTTTTTATTTTTTTTAAATCATTCAAGACACGCCCCTTAAAAACTTGTTTTAAAGTATTCACTCAGCATGGAGTTAAAAACAAATGTCCGCCACACTTTTCAGCTAATTTGAAACTAAATTTGAAATCCATGCATGCTGTTTTCTTATATTTAACAAGAATGCTCTACTTTGGTTTGTGTTGGTGACATGGAGAAATGGGAAAAGTAACAAAAAAAAAAAAGCTTTCGGAAACGTCTGCCTACTGAACCAAACTAGTTGAATTGCTTTAGTTTTTTTAGTTTTTTTTGACCAAATTGGATATCAGTTCTGTATGTGTTTTCACATAATAGCTGTCACTACATTTCACAGATTTGACCTTTTCCACCCAAAAACTCCTTCCTCTGCTCTCAATCTGCCACTGAGGTCAAAATCAATAAAACCATCAGAGAACTTTGGGGGTTTATTTTCAGTCAGTTACATAAAGATTTGTTCAAAAAACAAGCGGAGTCACGTCTGCAGAGCCTGTTTATGTAACCGTGTCGCTCTGCTGGCAGGAGCTCTCCCTGAGGGTCACCGTAGCAGAGGCCACCGACGACGGGCGGGGCGAAAACCTGGGCCACGTGATCATCGGCCCCGAGGCCAGCGGCATGGGGATCACCCACTGGAACCAGATGCTGGCCACGCTGAGGAAGCCCGTCTCCATGTGGCACCCGCTGCGCAGGATCTAACCACACGCGCACACGCACACACACACACCTTCACCATGGAAAATCTTCTTCTTGTTCCTTTGGACTCTCGTTTAGTGCCGTGTTACAATGTTAGGATGTAGATTTGTGAGCGATTTTTATTCATGTAATAGGGCTAAGTAAAAAAATTATATTTATATAATATATACTGCTCAATAAAATAAAGGGAACACTTAAACAACACAATATAACTCCAAGTAAATCAAACTTCTGTGAAATCAAACTGTCCACTTAGGAAGCAACACTGATTGACCCGACGAGAGTCCCCGTTGTCAATCAGTGTTGCTTCCTAAGTGGACAGTTTGATTTCACAGAAGTTTGATTTACTTGGAGTTATATTGTGTTGTTTAAGTGTTCCCTTTATTTTTTTGAGCAGTGTATTTGGTTAATTACAGACTTCCATCCTGTGGTAATCAATCAGTTTTAGTCGTAAGTTTGGTTCTCCATTAAGCAGCAGAAGGAGACATGAACATGAAATGTTTTTCTTCCTTCCACAGGAGCTTAGAGTTTGGGTTGAAGTGTTTGGTAAGATGATTCCTTGTACTTGCATGGTGCCTACTCTGGTTGTAGCCTCTCATATGTGTGTTGAGTCAAAATGGGCAGGTGTCGCTCCTCTTTCAGGAAAAAAACACAATGGTTTGTCATTGATTGCGCCTCATTATTTTATTGCTCCCTAGTGGATTCTGAGCTGTTGCTTGTAAAGAGCGAGACTGACGGAGGTTTTATTGTTTGTTTTGTATTTATTGTACATTTAAAACATATATATCCAGGTACTTTTATCCAGGTGAAATAATTGTAATCTGTAGCAGTTGTTTCAGGGTGGCCGTCAATCTATTTTTAACGCAATAAGCCGATTTAGAAAGAAGAGCACCGTAACTCTCTTCTCTCATTCTCACTTTTGTTGTTCCTCCAAAAATTCTGTGTGTGAAATCACGTTTTTCCAACATTAAACTTATAACAAAAAAATAACAAAAAAAAACACAACAAGCTTTAGCATAAATATCATCACTGACCAGTTAACTATAATCAAAACTCCTCTGGGAATTTAACTTGTGATGTAAAGCATACTAACCCCTTTGTATGAGTTTATTTTTGTGTGAGAGGAAAAAACCTCAATTCACAAAGCCCAGAATGTCGACGTGGCTTCTGATCTGTCTGAGATATCCTCTAGAAACTTGTGCAGTTGTATTTTATTGTAACTTTTAAATGTACAGAGAATTAACACATAATCAACCCCGGGCATTGCGGTGTAATTTAATGTTTTTGTTAGTTTTGTTTGATTGGAACTTCATTTCACTCCTCGTTTTGCAAATCTGTTCAACAAAATAACACATGTATGGTAATACAGAAGAAAAATACATTTCCTATGTGCCAAATAATGAAGCAATATTGTCATTCATTGTCACAATTTGCATTCAACAAAGCTGTAGCCTACATTTGGCCATGCATGAAGATCCTTGGCACCTGATGTGAATGTGCCTCAAGAATACAGTGTATAGCGTGAATGCTGTTTCAAATAAAAAAAAAAAGAAATGAAATGAGATTGATTAATTTATCTCTTTTGGGCTTGTCTTTCAGACCTCAACAAATTAAAAAAATAAAAGACTTAAAGACAGGAAGCAGTAGGCAGCTGAGAACTCAGTTAAAACTTGCAAGTGAACGACGACAAGATCCCTGAACTCAGAAATCACTCTTACTGAACATAATGTGCACACAAGAAGAAAATAGTAAAAGTGAAGTTTTCTGTTGCAATGTGAGTTTATATGATGATGGTGTCCAGTGAGTGGAAAGAAGAGAAATGTTTTCTAACAGGCAGTAACTTGGAGACCTAACCAACTGATGTGGTTGATTGAAAGTCACTCTATGGAAACCCCAGCCTGCCTATAATGTGACACAGTGGTGATCAATGCTTGTAACAAGGTTTATTCCGAAAAAAAAAAATTAGAATGTTAAAATGAATAGAATGAATGAGAATGTTATATTAGCATATTAGCTGTGCCAACCTTGTATGAAACAGACGTAGTGAGAGGAAGGAGTTGAAAGCCTCACTTTTATACACATAAGCACTATATGTTTTATGAGTGAGGATTTAATTGTGCTAGTCTGTACTGCAACTCTGAAATTCTGTTTTCAGTTAGATATCTCACAACAAAGTGTCATTTGGCCCAAAAATTAACAAAACCTACAGTTAAACAAACTGAGTCACTGAGTTCCTTCCTACCCTAATTCTTAGATTCAGCTGCTTCATACCACTGGGGCAAAAGGTGTTTAAATTACAAGATTGTTCTTGGTTTGTGACAAGATTTCTTCACTTACAGTAAAAAAAAAAAAAAAAAAAACAGTTATCCATATATGATATTTGTTTTACAGAGGTGTGGTTCCAAACACTAAAAATTACATATTAAAATCTATGAAAACCCGATTTTGAATTATATGTTTATGCTAAAGCATTGGAAAGGAATTGCATGGAAAAATTGCCATCAAAAAGTGACTGAATATGTTTTTAAAACAAGAAAACATATATTTAAATGTCAAGTGTGAATACACATGGTGAACACTCACTGAAGTGGAAGTAAACGGTCAAACAGACCATGTTTGCATAACACTTGAGAGACAAACTAATATAGCCTAAGTGGCCTCTGACAATGCTAACAGACAAACGATAAAAGGGCAGTAAGAACAAAAAACCATCTCATTATTATTATTATTATTACTAAGTAAAAAAAGAACCAAGTGCTAACAAACAGTAACATGAACGGTAGGTGTAGCTGTAATAAAACTGTATTTTTAGACGTTTTCCTAACGTAAAAAGTATGCATTCTTTCCTATTTACTATGATCTAATATTAAAACTTGTTAAATTGTCTTGTGCCTACGCTCCGCATGTGTAATATTGAAAAGAAAAATGCGTTTTGTATTCAACCAAGTTTTGCTGTTATTCTTTTTAATTGTTTTATTTTAATGGTTTTTGATTTTCTTCGTCTCTTAATAAATTGACTCAAGCGCTATAACGTTACACAAGGACAGCTGAAGCCCTTATTTCTTTAAAGACAAATAGGTCGGTTCAGTCCTGTCAGCCAATCAGGAATGAGGGGCGAAGGAGAGGCGGAGTCACGTGGAACAAAGTCCAGGAAGACTTTCTGTGGCATTGAGGTAAACAGATAACGATTTTCTCCAAGACACCCACCGTGCCGTTTGTCGAGATGGCCGAGAACAGAGATAAAACTACCGACCAGATGAAGATATGGAAGGAGAGCAGAGGCTCCCAGGTTTGTACAAGTGCTGCATTTTTATCAAGGATTTTTTGCTTGCACTGTGTCCGACTTGCAAGAATTGGGTAACGGGGTCGTCTGGGGGGCGACAAGAGTCAAAGCCCCGTCGATTGTTCACTCATTTGTTCGCACATTATTAACGTCAGCTAATCTCAAACATGCTAATAAATGTTGTTTAAATCAGAACTCTGGTTTTGTAGTCGTTTTGTTGCAGTAATGAGAGAGGCTGCTAATGTTTTGCTAACTGAAGTTTAAACAACGCCATTAAGCGAGGGCTTGCTCTTCCAAGCATTCCTCCTAAAATGTCTCCCGTGGGTTAAATTAAGTGGAAAGAGGTGAAAATGGGTCATTTTTATTGCACATGGTGGAACCTGAGCCTTTAGTTGCATAACAACAGTACAGTCTACATTAGTCTGCTAAACTGACCGAAGTCCACCTGCTCTTGCAGCTGAATGTGAGGCTTTAACCCATTTCAGCTCTGAAAGTATTGTCCTTATTCAATTTGTCTTATTGACGGACTTTTATTTATCATAATATATATGTTGCAGGTTTATGCAAAAAAACAAACGCATCTAATCGGGTAAAGTCAGTGTTACACTTAAAAAGGGTTTAGTTAAACCACATTTTTTTCAAAACTAGCTTAATATGTGAACAACTTACTAAGTTGATGTAAAATAAAAATAAATAAATAAAAAAATCTCCAATGCATTTCAAAGCACATGATTTTGTTGTGAAAAGTAAGAAAATAACTTTTGACCTGTATATATTATGTGTTTTTATTAGAGGTGTGCCGATTGATCGGTCACCGATCATAATCGGCCGATTTTCGTGAAAAAGTGCATGATCGGCGATCATTGGCTCTTGTTGCCGATACCGATCACCTGCATCTCATTTCGCAGCCTGCCTGTGCAGCTGGTCTCCTCTTTCCTTCACACCGTGCAAACGCGCAGCAACAAATCCTAAGCGATGTGTAACTATAACGCACTGAGTGAATGGGAAAATTGAAGCACGTCAAAATGCATCAACACAACGAAGCTAATACGACATAAAAACAATGACAAACTTGACGGAGTTTGGCTACATCGAGGCTCACTGCAGTAAAACAGACATATGGAGGATCAGATAGCAGGTAAAGCAGCGCACAGCTACAAACACTCACCCAGATTAGCATGATGGTCAGAAAGCTAAACAAATAACCCACAAAATTATTTAAGTCTTCGAGCTGCGATGTAAGACGCTGGTTCTGTTCTCGCTGTTGAACCGCTGCTATGCGCTACAGGTAGTAATATTTCACAGACGGAGCGCCGCTTCTGCTCCACCTAGTAGTGACTCTCACACCAAACCTCTGTTTAAAGCTGCAGCATCTAACCTAAAAAAAATACATTTTACATACGTATTAAAACCTTCGCTGTCCTAACATGAGACAGATAATCTCTAAAAAAATAATCGATCTCCTCCCTGTTCTGCATAATTACTCCTCTCAGTCAGAAACAGCCAATCAGAACTAGCAGTAATCAGCTAGCCGCCATGCTATCAGGAAGTTTTCTTTCAGTAACTCTGGATTATTTATTGTAATGGAACCTGTATTTGCCTCTGAATGTTAAGTTTTATACTTGAATTTTTTTGGCTATGTTGAGAGGTTTTATTTTGACTTTTTGCATTATTTAGCCTCTTCAGAACCTTCATAAGTTATCAGTCTGTTTAAAGATGGTATTACCGATAGCAGTACAATTTGGACAATGCCTGTTTTGTTTAGTTTTCTTCTTGGAAAAAGTTATTAAAAACAAGTTTTTGTCTAAATTAAGGTGAATTTATGGTTCCTTTTTCCACATAATGTAACTGGTAGTGTTTATGATAAAAATAATAATAATGTGATCGGTATCGGTGATCGGGCCTCATGGTGATCGGTATCGGCAGGAAAAAACCTGATCGGCACATATCTAGCTTTTATAAATTGACATTTGCAGGGTGTTGAGAACCAGTTGGGTCAATTTATTTCCTTCAATTTACATTAAAGTCTGTGGAAAGTTTTGACCCAAATTCATAATATTTGATGGATGTTGTAACTTTTCCATGGTTAAAATGAGCATCTGTTCCTTGATATGCGATGGCCCTTTTTTTACTCAACCAGAAGATTGTATTCATTTTCAGGATAATTCAACTCTTAAATTAAAAAAATAACGCAGTTCAGGTGTTTTTTCTGCCATCTTCACAAACTTCAAATCAATGTTCATGCCACAAACCTACACAGTTCTTTGTAAAAAAGTATAAATATTCTTCCTATATCTTGACATCTGATCCAGGATGTTATGAGTATAGAAAGCTAGCTAGCTGCGCTCATCTTGAACACAGGGCTACACGCTATTCTTAACCAAATATTAGCCCAATATTTATGTTCACACTCGCCTCCTAAAATGACGGTTTCATTGACCCATTACTCTTCTTTTTATTTTGTGAAAGAAGACAGACGATGACAAAGACGAAAAACTCTGTCCTTTTAGACAATTTTTGGACCTTTTCTGTGAGATGTGAATAAAAATGTCATGAATATAGATTGTTTTGCCCTCAATAGACGGGTAAATAAACGTGCTGCCTTTTCTGTTTTCCTTCTTGCCTAATCTAGATCTGTCGGTGATCAACAGACTCGTTGGATTGGTGTTGATACGTTTAGATTAGGAATGATAGAGCTGTTGAAGAATGTGTGTGTGTGTTTTTTTTTTATATAGTTTTGGCTGGTCTGTGTTTTAAGTTAATATTGGTGAGATATTTTCCAGGGTGTCCACGCATTATTAAGAAGTCTTAAATTCATATATCTAAAATTAAAGACTGTCTGAAATTAATTGGAAAATGTACAAGTTGGCCTTAGATACGTTAAATACTCCTGCCATAAACTTCGTTTAATCTTGTATCTTCTATGTAGTTTATTGTTCTCGGGGAACCTTTTATGTCAGGCAAAATTTGACTCGCACGGAAACATAATTGGCGTTTGTGTCTACCACTAACTAGCTGCTAATAAACACTAGCAAGCTAGCTTTTGTGTGTGCATCATTAAGGGCAAATTAATCACCAGTTGTCTGGATGACCTTCATCGTTGCCGCTGGCTCACTTCTGCTACCAATTTGTACGATACAATGTGCATTCTGTGCAAAAGAATCAAATAAAAATGTGATTTTCTTTTGTACATTTCTGTTACATGTCTTTAATGTCATTCATGGTGGTCTTAAAAAGTCTTAAATTTGAGTTGGTGAAACCGGCAGAGATCATGTTTACTTCTGTTGTCTTCATACAGATAAATCAAAATCCTCTTTTCTCATCCAAAGAAGGTTTTGACATCAAACTGAATTTAAATGCTATTAATATTGTTGTGTTGGTAAACATGTAAAGTTAGGGGTGTAGTTGTTAGCCAGGGTAATATGTATTAACACATTTTCAGTCAGCTTTCCATTGGGTTACTCTTTGCTTGTCACCTCATGAGAAACACTTTTAATAAGAATGAATGCTATGAACCAAAACTTTAATATATATATATATTTTTAATTCTTGGACTGTATTTTGTTCCAGAGACCAGATGTGCTAACTACAGGAGGTGGCCATCCCGTTGGGGACAAGCTCAACCTGCAGACTGCGGGGCCGAGGGGCCCTCTGCTCGTGCAGGATGTGGTCTTCACCGATGAGATGGCCCACTTCGACCGGGAGCGAATCCCAGAGAGAGTGGTTCACGCTAAAGGCGCAGGTTGGCTAACGATTGTCTTATAGCTCATGTGTTTTGGAATCAAGGCCTCATTTTGCTTTGATAAACGAGTTTCACATGAGCCCTCTTGAAAAGCTGCTACATTGTTCTCAGTGCTGATACGCTGAAACATTCAACAGTGTCGATGTAAACATAAATTTCAAATTTTTCTTCCCGTGACGCAGGCGCGTTCGGCTACTTTGAGGTCACTCACGACATCACCCGCTACTGCAGGGCCAAGGTGTTTGAACACGTTGGGAAAACGACTCCCATCGCCGTCCGTTTCTCCACTGTGGGTAAGAGATTCACCTTCATTTCCAAGGAATATTCTCACATTTTGTCATCGTAGGAATAGCTCATGCCATGTTTGCACGCAATAATTTAATTTCACACTTGAAAATTCTTTTCCTCCGACGTGATCCACTGATGTCATTTTTCATCTCAAGAACAAAAAAAATGTGTTGACACATCTAACTATTGATCTAGTTTCCTAGCTAGCTGCAGTGTTGCAATATGTATATTTCTTTATTTAACCATGACGTTCACACGCTTCTACCCCTGCAGCACCATGTTCTGTTCTGTTCATGATGGCAGAGGGCGCTGTTGTGCAACTTTATTATGTGGCTCTGTTATCCTACACAAACAGACTGAATATTATAATATAAACGATGATTGAATTGCTTGCGTCCTCAGCTGGGGAGTCTGGATCGGCCGACACCGTCCGAGACCCCCGAGGCTTCGCTGTAAAGTTTTACACCGAGGAGGGGAACTGGGACCTGACGGGCAACAACACCCCCATCTTCTTCATCAGGGATGCGATGCTTGTAAGTTGGTGTTTAAAATTTGGAGTTCAAGTGAGAAGATCAAACATTTTATTTATTATTTTACCCATGCTTTTTCTTTTTTTCTTTTTCTTCTTCTTCTTCTTCCCCCTCTGCAGTTTCCGTCCTTCATTCATTCCCAGAAGCGTAACCCTCAAACCCATATGAAGGATCCTGACATGGTGTGGGACTTCTGGAGCCTGAGGCCCGAGAATCTGCATCAGGTATCCGCTGATATTCAACCTTTAGCACTTTTAGAAACTTAAATAAACAAATTTTAATTATTGGGCAATGGGGATCTTTGCAAATCATAGTTACTCCTGCTGATGAACATTTTCATCTGTTTTATTCATCAGTATCCACTTTAACGCTCTCTTTCTGCCTTCGGACTATGAAGACGGTTTGGTTTGTCGCAGATTGTCTCCGACTCTCCACACAGCCATGATGGAGCAGGAACACGTCTACTTCCTGTTCATGTTTAAGATTCTCATTAGCATCGGTAGCATCAGCAATTCTTCCTGTTGTCTGAATAGATAAAAAAAGACAGATTACATTTACAAGAAATCCTATTATAGATGAAGTATTAAAATAAAAATTATTTAAAGTTTGGTTTACTTTATCTCATATACGGCTTGCAACTATTATTTTAGTAAGTTATTCTGACAAATCAGGTAAAAGAAAATTGACATATTCTGCGAAGTTTTCATGAAACTACTTGAGCTTTTTCTGTATAATATTAGAATTACACTCAAAGATGGAAATAAACAAAATTTAGTTTCTTTTAAAATAGGGATTAATAATTTTACTGGCTGAAATTCAATAACAGTTTCTTTAGTGAATTTGAACAGATTGAATATAAAAAATGACACTTGAGGAGTTTTGTTAAAATATGATGGCAAACAAATGTGGTTTTATCTTAAATGCAAAATCTAAACATTTTGTATTGTTTTACCTTATTGCTCTGAATATGTTGGGTTTTTTCATTATTTTTACTCCAGCTAATGATTAATTGGTTACTAAATTAGTTGATTATTATTTCAATAAGCGATCAATCAGATTCATTGTCTCAGCCTTACTCTTCTACACTGATTCTCACACATATGATTAACAAAGAATCATATCAAAAGGTCTTTACTGCCATCTTGTGGTCAGTGATCAAAGCTAATTTCCTTCCTATAACCAAATGAAGCTTCTCTGTTTGATTTAAAATCAGTTTGACAGCAATATCAGTGGTAAAACATCTATTTTTTTGTAGATAAAGCTCTTTTTTTTTTCTCTCAGGTGTCGTTCCTGTTCAGCGACAGAGGCCTGCCTGACGGCCACCGCCACATGAACGGCTACGGTTCCCACACCTTCAAGCTGGTCAACGCTGACGGCAAATGCGTCTACTGCAAGTTCCATTACAAGGTCCGTTTCTGAAACTGGTTTGTTGGGTTGCAGAGCTCTGCGATGGATTTTACTGTTGTTTTTTTTTTCCTTTTTCTAAAGACTGATCAAGGAATAAAAAACCTGTCTGTGGAGGAGGCGGACCGCCTCGCAGCCACCAACCCGGATTACGCCATCGCGGACCTGTTCAACGCCATCGCTAACGGCGACTTTCCATCCTGGACCTTTTACATCCAAGTCATGACCTTTGACCAGGCGGAGAGGTTCCAGTTCAACCCCTTTGATGTCACTAAGGTACGGAGTCCCAACAGGGTGAAACGGCTGATTATCCCTTCGGTTTGAACTTTTGTTACAGAACTGAACTCTGGGTTCCTCGATACCAGCAAAGTGTTACTAAAGTAGAGGAGAACCTTTTAATCAAACCGCTTCCTTCGATGTCTCTCTTGAACGGATTCGTTTCATTTTCAATCTGCAACATCTAAATCTGGAGCGACTTTCCCAACTCTCCCAGGTGTGGTCGCATAAGGAGTTCCCTCTGATCCCTGTGGGCAAACTGGTCCTCAACCGGAACCCGGTCAACTACTTCGCAGAGGTGGAGCAGCTGGCCTTTGACCCCAGCAACATGCCTCCAGGCATCGAGGCCAGCCCCGACAAGATGCTGCAGGTGACGCAGTAACCTGAATCAGCTGAGGAGATGGTGTTGGTATTCACCAGAGGTTAACCTGGTCCGGCTCGGCGTAGGGTCGGCTCTTCTCCTACCCAGACACGCATCGCCATCGCCTGGGAGCCAACTACCTGCAGATCCCGGTCAACTGTCCCTTCAGGACCCGCGTGGCCAACTACCAACGAGACGGCCCCATGTGCATCTCTGACAACCAGGGTGAGTCGTTCACCTGCTGCTCCGCCTTAAAACGTCTAAGTCTGAAATTCATGTCTAAAATTAAGACCTTAAAATGTCTTGAATACATTTTTAAAAGTAAGTTGGCCTTTAATCTGTTAATCACACGTCTTGTATCCTGACAGGACTGTTAATCCCATAGATTATATATATTTTACTTTTTTTTTTTACTGCTGGAAATTTCTGTCAGGCAAAACTTTGAGGGCTCTGCTAGCCCACCCACTGCTAGCATACCATCGTTGGATAGCTAGCTAGCTTTTTTGCATCCTGGGTAAAAGCTAATTTATCACCAGTTGGCAGGACAAAGTTTGTATGTTTTTATGGAGATATAGGTATTAAATTTCATTCTTAATGGTCTTAATGATATTTACATTTGAATTGGTAAAACTTGCAAAAACTCTGTTGTTATTATTATTATTATTATTATTATTATTAATAATACATTTATGCTGTGTGGTTCACTATTAGTGAGGTAAAGTAAAGTACATTTTGCAAATTTGTAACACCTTGAAACTAAACTGTGGTCATTTTCTGACCGTTTGCTCCCTGAAATCGCGGCGCTAAATTTTCAGTGTTATGACAGCTGGAAGAATTAAATGTATGAATAGCAAGAATAAATACAAATAAATAAAGTTGGTCTCTTATGTATTTACAATTGTCAAATATAAAAAAATAGTCTTTGGTTAGTTCAAGTGCCAGCCTGAAGGGAAAAAACAACTTCCTACTATACCTTTGGTTTAAAATGTAATGATGGACATTACGACTTTAAAGTGACCAGAATTGGACAAGTTTATGTATATTTACACATAAATACACATAAATATTTACACATGTGGTTAAAACTGGTCAAATGTTTTTGTTGATGATTAATCAACTGATGTGAATTTCTTCACTGTCTTTGTCCCTCCTGATGTTCATATGCTTAATCTCATATAGTTTCTAAAAATCTCCCTCTTAAGTTCAACCAGTTCTTGCTCCGTCTGGCCTCTAGGTGGCGCTCCAAACTACTACCCCAACAGCTTCAGCGCCCCGCAGACCCAGCCTCGCTTCGTGGAGTCCAGGTTCAGCGTTTCGCCTGACGTCGCCCGCTACAACAGCGAAGACGAAGACAACGTGACGCAGGTGACGCCGCCGCCTCTAACAGCCTCTGTGTGGCTGTTTGCCAGTCGCACACAGGAAGTCGACATTTTCAGCCTGTTGAATTCAATGCAGAAAATGACCTAAATATATCCTTCCAAGCCCATGTCAGTCAAACAATAAACAGCTACGTGGAATCACAATCTATCAGATCCAGCATCTAAAAATGTCCGCTCCTCCACCGTCCTTCATGTACGTGTTTTGCGGTGGTGTAACTTGAAACTGGAGCACAGTGGAAACTTAACAATTAGACCAAATCAGCTTTTCTCATCAACAACTCACTCCATCTCTACAAATACAAATCAGCATGTAGATGCTTTTTTCCCAGCATGTTAGACACAATATATCCATAAGCTTCTAAAATGGAGACTTCACAAACATATCAATTGAAATTAAACAAAAAATGTGGCTAACAATTTATGTGAAGGTAAGAATGACGTCATGACCATGAAGGAGTCTTCATGGATGTCTATGACTGATGGCATGACACTTTTAAAGCAACTTTACATTAAAAGTGTCTTTATTTTTGGTTGCTGTGGAGGCACAGGAGCAAAGCACAACCCTCATATTGAGCCCTTAGTCCTTATGCCGGTGGTCGGAGGTTCGATTCCCGGCCTGGAGACATTTGCCGGATGTCTTCTCCCTCTCCTCTCTCATTACCCTGTTTCCTGTAAAACTACTTTCAAATAAAGGCCACTAGAGCCAACAAAACCTTAAAAAACAACAAATTGTCATTATGTACCTCATGAAGACTCCTTCATGTTCATGACGTCATAAAGTGTTACCAAAATAAGTTTAATCTGAAATATGAGGAATTGATTTGGTCTATAGGACTGTGTTTACTGTGTCTGGTTCTGACGGGTCCATGTGCGGCCGGCTGCAGGTCCGGGCCTTCTACACCCAGGTGCTGAATGAGGACGAGCGCCAGCGGCTGTGCCAGAACGTTGCCGGGGCGCTGAAGGGAGCCCAGCTCTTCATCCAGAAACGAATGGTGAGTTCAGGTCAGAAGTCAGCGTCGCTGCTGAGGGCATTTAAATGAAGTACAGAGATCGCTGCTCTTTTTAAACCACTTCAACCACAGGATGTTGCTGCATGAAACTAAACATGCACACAGGCCTGCTTTGTGGTTATGTGGTTGCTATGGAAACAGAGCCCGACATTTAAAGCAACACATCTCTGTGTTTTTTTTGAGGGGGGGGGTTGTTTCCTGCTTAGAGAACCAAGTTCTCTAAGGTTTTGACTAGGACATTTAAAATGTTACTTTAGTATTTCAACCACATTATGCAAAAATGAATCCAAATCTTTGACTTTTTAAGATTTGAGCTATTGCATCTTGTAAATTTTAGTAATTATGTATTATATAATGAAATCCTGACATTCAGTGTCAAAAACAATTGGGAATGTTACATAACAACCATTAAAACCCAGCATTTTTAATGTGTAAATGTTGTGTAATGCACCAGGTCATGGCCTGAGATGAACACCAGAGATGAGGAACGCCAACAGTGGACGCTTTCAAAACAACTTGTTTCAGTTTCCCCTCGGCTGGTGGCCTCCGTGCCACGCCGCATCGATGCAGTAGCTCATGCTAAATGAGCCCCAACCAATCACTGAGTGCATTGAAATGAATTCGCACATTTCCGTTTAAAATATCCTCTTTTTTTAATATATCCTACATGTTCTGATTGTCTGAAACACTGAATTTTTTCTTACTGTGCTCCAATATTTGGTTTATTTTAAGTCAGGATAATTAACCTTCAGATGTTGCGCAGTTTAGAATAATTCCCTCAGAAAGTGGGAACCTTAAATGACATTTATTTTTCTTCTCATTTGTTTTCCTGAGCGTCTTTTTCTCGTTTTGTCTCCACCGGTGTGACTCGCCACCGCAAGGATCATTTTTAAACACTTGAATGAGAAATAAAAGGTGATGGAGTGATGTCATTCATTGATGTCACAGCAGCCACATATGCTGCTCTGGTTTCCTGTTTTATGGAAAAAATACTAATCCCTGTTTGCACCTTTTCTAAATCTGCTGTCAGAATTGTAATTTTTCACAACCTTTTTGACCTTGTGCTGGTCTCACATTTTTTGTGTGCATCACTTTAAAAACAGGAAACATGAACATTGATGCATTTATTCAATGTTCTTCCTGCAGGTGGAAAACCTGAAGGCCGTCCATCCAGACTACGGAAACCGGGTTCAGACTTTACTCGACAAGTACAACGCCGAGGCCAAGAAGGTAACCAAACAGCTGGTTTGTTATCACGGAGTAAAAAAGTTCAGTTAACAGAAATCTGCTCATTTTCTAACGAGCCGACTTCCCGTTTCCAGAACACAAACGCTCGTGTCTACAGCCGTCCAGGAGCCGCCGCCATCGCCGCGTCCTCCAAGATGTGATCAGCAGATCTGCTCACATGACCGCCGACTGCTTGGATCAACCTCAACGTGCTAATTACTGTCGCAGTGGTGCTTAAGCTTGGCTTTGATCCATTGCAAACAGTTAATCCTTACTTTATTAAATATCAGGACAGGTAACCGTCAATAATTCATTTTATTGCATTGAATGCTATAAAGTAATACTGTTGAGATTAGGCTGCGGTTTTATTAAATTACCTTTACTACATCGATGCCTTGCTGCTGTTTCAGTTTGATTCAGTTAACCAACAATAATTGATGAACCTTTTCTCTAAAGTTGTAATATTTGAAGATGTTTAACAAAGTTAATTTTGAAAGTGCGTCTGTTTGAAACGATGCTGATCTCTGTGCCTGTCTTACCGCAAAGCGACCGATCGCTTGGTAAAGGACATTATTAACGTCTGGGTTGTTTAACTCAGACTTGACTGAATCCCTCAATGTTGAATGTTAATATACAAATTTATTAATCTGTTTTCAAATAATAAAATCATTCAAAATACTGGAGGGCTGAATATTTTCTTCTGCTTGTGTAGTTGTGAGAGTTGGCTAAAATAGTCTTTTGCTCCTTTAAGTGCATGTAGAATTTCTGTTATTTAAAACTACAGTAAGCAACTTTTCTAAAAAAAAAAATGTTTTTACTTGTATCTTTTGTGATAGTTTAACATGAGACAATCTGAAAAAAATCAAGTTCCTTCTGCAATCTGAACAAATGCCTATCTCTGTCAGAAACGACCAATCAGAGCCAGAGAGAGAGACTTAGTGCTGTCAATCATGTACGCGCTGCTCATGTTCTCCCCTTTGCCCTCAGCACAACAGAGCTCAGGCTAGTGCACATGGCCACCAAAGATGGCGGATAAACGGTTTTTCTGGAGCGGCAAGTTGTTTCTCTGCCATTCGTAAATTTAGCAGTGCGTACGCACGCATGACTGACAGCGCTAAGACTTTCCTCCTGGCTCTGATTGGTTGTTTCTGACCAGATTACCTGTCTCATATTTTACTGTTGCAACATAGTCACAGTTTAAAGAAATATATATATTAAAAAAAATAATAATAATCTTTTCACATTGTCTTAAAAAGATAGTGTTTATGTTTGTGTGTCATCTTCCTCTTAAAAGTCAACAGGACCCTGTCCAGGTAATCTACAGTTGAGAAATGGGGAAGAACGAGTCATAATAACTTAAGCTCTTAAAAGGTTCAAACCGCTCCGGTTCTCCAGAACCTGCACAGCTGCTGACGCTACAGGAATGGCCACAGCTCCACCAGATAAGGGTCACCAGCCTGTGGTTGTTGCTTTGCCGCAGTATGTCTGTCCTGAAGTCCACACTCAGCCTCACATGATGGTCCATCAGAGCGCCGTGAACATCCCAGCTGTGCAGCCCAGCGATGACATCATCTGGTCTCTCGCTTGCTTCATGTATGGGAATCCGCTCTGCCTGGGACTGGCGGCCCTCATCTTCTCCGTAAAGGTCGGTTTTTAAACCTTGGTGATATTTATCACCAGTTAAAGAAGCAGTTTGGAGTTACAGTCTGACAGGTGGTCGTCTCCAATATGCTGATGAGCAGTGAAGGTTTTATTTTAAACAGATTTTACTGTTTAAAAATTGCCCCAGAAGTTATTGGGATAGACGATTAAATTGTTGTGAGACCGTTTTTGGCTTAAAAATACAAGAATAAACCCTAAATTCTCATGAACCTTTAACACTGGAACTTTACGGCATTTTAAATGAACTAAACAGAAACAAACAAATTAGGAAGTGTGTTTTACTTTCACACAGATTCAAACCACAGCACTCGGTTGCAATCACACTAATCTATATACGAGCCTCAGTCACATTCACGTTGCTCTAACAAAAAGAAAACGCTGGTAAAGTTTTTTTCCAGTGAGATAAAGCAGAGAGGTCTTAACTGTGGAGGGGAAACCACACAAAACTAAAACACTTTCTGTTTTACTCAGTTTTTGTTCTCATTTAACAGAAACATTTTGCTGAACCAACTTTTCTAAACCACTGCTGTACACCATCATCGTAACTAAATACAAAAACAAGTTCTTTGACATTTGAGACCTATGGTTTTCAGAAATGTACCAATATTATTTTATCAGTTGATGTTTGCACGAGAGTCTGCACACTCTGCCAGTACGCAACCACGCAACCAACTTGTTTTTGTACTGAAGGTGCAGATTTCTCACAAAGAAACCTTACGAGAAAGAAACCTCTCTGGTGGGGTGGAGGAGCTGCAGAGTTTTCTGAACTCTGCAAGAATAAAGCCCTGGCTGTAACTTTCCCCATACTTTGTTGAACTACCTTTCTCTGCAGGAACTCGATTCAGATCTGAATCGAGTTCCTGCAGAGAAAGGTAGTTCAACAGGAGTCAGAATCCATGACAAAAATTAATTGCTCAAACAGAAACAGAGCTGGGAGGTGAACAGACAATAGAAAGAGTCAGAACGGACCAGAGTGGTGGGAGGCCGTTCAACCAGAGTGAGAGCAGCTGAGTAGGTAGAAAATGAAATGAATGTTAGAATCACAAACCCACAGAGAACAGAAACTAGAGAACAATAGACAGGTGCAGCGCAACTCAGCATGAGAAGGACACGACCAACGCACTAAAAAATCAGACGTGAGATAAAACGAGAAGTAAAGAGAAGGAAGGAGAAACTCAACAAAGCATAAAACTATGACACTTTCTGTTTTACTGACTTTTTGTTCTCATTTCACAGAAATATTTTTGCTTATTTCAGGCCAGAGACCGCAAGGTGGTCGGAGATCTGGAGGGAGCCAGACATTACGGCTCCACCGCTCGGGTCATCAACATCGTGGCGACCGTCCTGACATCTGTAGCCGCCGTACTTACAATCATTGTTTTGCTTGCTTTGAGTCCTCGCTAACTAGCTTTTCTGTTTTTGCTCTGGTTTCAAACTGAAACCGTGACAGTAGTAGCAGTACTAGTGGTGGTAGTATTAAGGTTTAAGGCCGAGAAGAAGAACTTCCATTGTGTAAAGTTTGCTTATGCACAATCTGCATAACCATGTGCTGCGATAATGAAAAGCTTGTTTCACTATATTAATAAAAAACACCACGCTCTTTAAAACACAGAGATCTCCTTTCATTTGTGTGTGCTGAGTCTCCAATTTAATTTTGAAATGTTAAAATATTGTGTCACACACTGACAAAGTGGGGATAATAAAGGCAGAAACTATTGTAATAATGTTTAGCAGTAATGTAACATTGTAATGTAACCGGATGTGAAAGCTGACATTGTGATTCTGAATTCAGCGAACAGTCATTTGAAAATGAGCAGCACCTCAGACAAGGATGTTTAAAGGTCACCTGTTGATGTGTGTGTATGTGAGGATGACTGGAAGATATCTGGAAACGTCGTGGGAGATCCTCTGAACTTGATCCGGCTCTTTAAAAAACACTTTCTGGGTCTAACGCGAGATCATTCAACTGAGGTTCTATTGTGTTCTGAGTTGCCATTTTTCAGAACCACTTTTGTATTATGTGTAATGTGTTTTTTTATTTTTTTATTTTATTTATTACAACAAAATCCAATGCGCCTAAGACATGTTGTAAACGGCATGTAGCATTGCTGTGAAATTTCAAGGTGTTCAGAACCGCAAAGTGAAATTTATTGTTGATATAGAAAGCATTTTCATGTCAACTGAAGATGACAGTTACTTGATTTTTGTATAGAACTGAATTATTTTGGGTGTGCTGTGGTGGTGCAGGGGTTAAGCACAACCCACATATGGAGCCCTTAGTTCTCAACACAGGTTCGATTCCCAGCCTTGGCGACCTTTGCTGCATGTTTTCCCCTTTCTCTCATTACCCACTTTCCTGTCAATTAACTATCAAATAAAGGCCACTAGAGCCAAAAAAATCTTAAATGGAACTGAATTACTTGTCTTTAACAGTTGCCTCGTTTTGTCTGCATTTCTGACTTTGAAGTCGAAGACGGTTGTTTACAGTGAAGCAGTTTCCTGTAAACTTCATGGTATCAAATTGGCACGTTAGCATTACCATAATATGCTGGCTTTACGGGTGTGACAGATAGTGAGAACACCTGCCCGGGCCTGAACAGAGTAATAAGAGGCCCAGACGGTGATCAAGAGTAACATGTAGAGGATGTACAGTATGTGAACGGAAGTGGTTATGGGGATGTAGTCCTGATCTCTATGTTTCATGTATTGTTTTATTTTGTGTGTTTATGGCTATTGTCCTTTTTGGATGTGCTGTTCTTGTTGTGCTGCAGTTTTGCCCCCTGCTTCCTAAACAAATTTCTCCTATAGGAGACTAATAAATTATTTTATCTCGTCTCGTCTTAAGATAAAATAAATAATTACCTTAATCCCTAGCTGTGGACATAATGTGGCCCCTTGCTGCTTTATCTGTGAAGATCTTCTTCCATTATTAGATTGAATAGTTCTTTGAAATGGGATTATGTTTTCCAACCAGATACTACTTTAAACTTATCTATAGCATATCTATTTATCCCTGCCCTGTCTGCTGAGTTCTTTGGTCTGAATCATTTTTCTTCTGTTCTCTAACGTTCTGAAACAAACCTCTGAGTTCACAGAGCAGCTGGATGGATGCTTAAAGTTAAGAAGCTGTTATGTGTTTGCAAATGATTGTTCTGGATTTTTTTTGAGGGGGTATAGAGAGTAAAAAGGCTTGAATACTTAAGCAAGCCACACTTTTTAGATTTCTATTTGTAATTTTATCAAAGTTTCAAATAAGCACTGCTTTGTGCTTTATGTGACTTAAATCAGTTTTGTTTAAAGTCCATCCTTCTGCTTTTTAATGACTTGCTTTTAAGAAGAACTCCTTGAATTATTTGTCAAATAGATGATTTTTGGAGAGAGAAAGTAAATTTAGCTCTCTTTTGCAAGCACAAGCGGGTTGCATAGATGTAAAATGTTAGAACCTCTAAGCTCTTGTTTTTATTTTCACAACAATACCTTATGAGATCTTCTGAGATATTTATGTATATGCTGGTAAAATTGAAACCACGCATAATTTGCTGTGGCTGTTATAGAACTGTTGCCAGTGAGTCATATTTTTGTAAATGAAGGCTAAGAAATACAGCATCACATAGAGGGGTTCTTTAAATTCACTTTGGCTGCTAACTGATTTTGCCTGTAATTACTATAATTACAGGCACAGTTGTTTATCGAGGACATTCCTCGATAAACAACACGATAACGGTGTTTATTGAGGAATGTTCTTGGGAGTGCTCAGCTCCACAGCAGCATGGATAAGAGGAGGGGGTGAGGAGGGAAGAGTGTTGTGTTTACATATTTTCAAGGAGGCTGTAAAAGTTAAAATAATAAGACAGTGTTTTTTTTTTTTTCCCACTGGTACGATTTCCCGTTATAACACCAACATCATAAAACAGGAAACCCACTCTGTATAGGGAACCAAGTTCTTCAACAGATTGTTCAGATTCCTCTTCCACCTTCAGCTGAGCAGAGAGCCATGCATCCTGGTTACTGTAACAAAGCGTCCCCTGGACAGCCTGGGGGTCCTACAGAAGTTCAACACTTCGTAGTGAACGTCCCCACTGAGCCTCCAGCAGATTATCTGGTCTGGTCGCTCTGGAACTTCGTCTATGGAAACTTCTGCTGTCTTGGATTGGCGGCTCTCATCTGTTCTGTCAAGGTGAGTTTATGTTAACCCTCTATGGCATGACGTTCCCCTCAGGCAACAAACCACATTTCTTTACCTCACGTTGCTCCTTAATTTTATTTTTGGGGGTTGATGATTTAAAATACCTGCAGACATATTTTTGTCCAAATAAAAGAGGTATTGAGGTTCATGTGACCTTTTACTTAGAAGAGGAGCAGTTCTTTTTACAAAGCAGAGGTGCATGCTACACCTTGCCTCCTACTTGTAAATTATACATCACTTTTCTTCATGTTTAAATTTGGGTCACTGAACGTCCCCACTGAGCCCCCAAAAGATTATCTGGTCTGGTCGCTCTGCACCTTCGTCTACGGAAACTTCTGCTGTCTTGGATTGGCGGCTCTCTTTTATTCTGTCAAGGTGAGTTTGTGCAAATAGTTTCTCCATATTTAGTCTTTAATACGAACAACTTCAGCTCGTGATTATCAAAGGAAAGAGACACGAATCAAGAATAGAGATGGAGACAGGCTTCTGATGGGCATTTTGGTAAAATGCATCAATTAAACTATAATTATGATTAATAATTATGAAGATAACCACAGCTAATCATGCAACTCTAGACTGGATCACTGAAAGATTACTAACTGAATCCTTTATTTCACGAAATTTGAAAATCAGGGCTGCACAGTGGCGCAGTTGGTAGAGCTGTCGGTTCTGGGTTCGATTCCCGGCCCCGGTCTTTCTGCATGGAGTTTGCATGTTCTCCCTGTGCATGCGTGGGTTTTCTCTGGGTACTCCGGTTTCCTCCCACAGTCCAAAAACATGACTGTTAGGTTAATTGGCCTCTCCAAATTGTCCCTAGTTGTGAGTGTGTGTGTGCATGGTTGTGTGTCTCTGTGTTGCTCTGTGACAGACTGGCGACCTGTCCAGAGTGACCCCGCCTCTCGCCTGGAACATTACCTGGAGATAGACACCAGCAACCCTCCCGACCCCATTAAGGGACAAGGGTGTAAAGAAAATGGATGGAATTTGAAAATTATACAGACTCATAATTTTATTGTGATATTTTATTCATAATGTGGTAATGATCATTTTTATCATAAAAGTTATTTAAAACAATATATTATTACTTTATTAGAAAACAGCATGGCACAGCATTCATAGCTACACAGATACTGTTTTTAAAAAACGTTCCCATTTTAAATGAGCTTCTTCAGGATGCCGTTTACTTCATTAACTGGTGAAAAAAGCATACTTTACTATACGTCAGTATATTTTAAATATACTGTATTTTTCTAAAGTACATTTTAGTATGTTATCAAGTGGATACACTTATTACTAAAAGTGTAAAATAAATACATTTTTAAAAACATGCTTCTAATAATCTTTTTAAACATTTATATTTGGTACACTTTCTAAAAAAAAATTTCTTACGTATACTTTAAATTCTAATTAAATATATTACTAAAGTTATACTTTGGTAAATAATTTAATTTAATTTTTTTACTCTGAAAGAGTGAATCTTATAGTTCCTCAATCATTTTCACAAGATATAGAAATTTGGGAGAGAGTTGGCACTAATGTGTTTATGTAAATTGAGGCTGATGCTTATGAGTGTGTAAGGTAAGGTAATTTTATTTAGATAGCACATTTTCAGCAACAAGGCAATTCAAAGTGCTTTACGTAAATTAAAAGGAAATACAAACAAAATAACAAACCAAAGGAAAAAGAGGAAAGGACACATTAGAGCAAATGGCAACATTCAGATAAAACAAAGGGCTAAACAGAGACATGAGTGAAGGTGGTGACATCTTGGGGCCATAAAACCACATTGCTTAGCCTCCTGGCAAAGTCTGATAAAGGTGCTGTTTATCAAGGAATGTCCTTGGGAGCGCTCTGCTCCACACCTGCATGGCTAACAGGAGGGGGTGAGGTGGGAAGAGCATTGTGTTTACATATCTTCAAGGAGATTGGAAATATGCAGCCATTCCAAGGCCACACGGGGGAAGCCAATTCAGATACAGAATGTCTTTGTTCGGGAAGATTATAAATTTCAATCTTCGCTAAAGTCTCTCTGATACATCTCAGTTCCCATTTATCCAAATTAATTTGGTCGTTCCACTGACCCGAAACTAGCAATTTCTCCAAAATCGATTCCAACTCGTTAGTGTGTTTTAGAGTCCTGGGCTGCGAGCCTCAGCAAGATTCACACCCAACTTGCGTCTCTGTCTACACCAACAGTCTGAGGTTCGCTAGTTCAGCCAAGTCTGTCACAAATTTTTCGATAAACCAAATTTATCGACAAACAGCAGAAATCCTGTTATCATGAATAAATCCAGGTGAGTCCCGCTGAGTGTGTCCCCGCAGCACAAATATGTGTGTGTCTGAATGTATATATTTAGACATATGTAAACTCAGATAAAATGGAAAATTAATTAACCTGTGTGTTTTTTTTTATTTTTATTTAATAATGAGGGTCCATCTGAAAATGGAGTGAGTTTAAGGGGTTGGAGTTTATGACTTTTTTACTTCTTCCAACTGCTTTTCAAGCAAGTTATGATTATTGTGGTACAAAAATGTGTGTATTTTGCATTCTTTGTTTGTGTGTGGGATTTTATACTTCTATCATGTTCAAAATAAATAGATAAAAAAATAATATAATAATAAATAACCGGAAGGGTCTGGTTATTAAAATAATGTATTTATTTATTCGCTGATTTCAGGCCAGAGACCGGAAGGTGGTTGGAGATCCAGACGGAGCCAGACGTCACGCCTCCTGCGCTCGCATTTTCAACATTGTGGCCACAACCCTGACGTCTCTGATTGTCTTTATGGTCATCATTGTGCAGATTGTCACGGCTGTGAAAGTGGCACAAGACACAAGTCAGATAAGAGCCTGGGGCGGCAATTAACCATCTTTCATAATGTTTGAGGGTTTGTCCATCTCCATGGCTTGTTTGTTCTGGTTTTTCTCTGATATCAAAATGAAACTGTTACAGTAATACTGCTAGAAAAGCCTAAAGTGGTGAAGAAGAGCTTCATTTCTGTAAAGTTTGCTTATCAACCGAACAGCAAAATGTGTCCTGGCTCACATGAAATGTCTGTTCATTTATGTGTGTGTGATGAGTCTCCAATTTTAATTTATACATAAAAATATTGTGACACAAACTAAGAAAGTACTGATAAAAAAAACCCTGAAATCTTTGTGAGAACTGGAATTATGACATTTATTTTATGTGGTGCTGAACTTAATAGTCATGAGAAAATGAGCAGACATCAATTGTTCCCATTGTGAAATTACACAGCACACCAGTGCAGGTTGCCATGTTGGCTGCTCTGTCATCCTCATATTTCCAGTTTTGTAGCTTTAACAGCTTAAAACTTTTTATTGAATTTTCTTTAAAGATCAACTTTATAACTGGATTCAAAGTTTTACTGCTTTCTTTCAAAGACGGATTTCCTCTCTACCAGAAAGGCCTGATTTGTGGAGTGTTGAGCTCACAGTTGTCATGGCAACAGCATTCTCTCGACTCTAAACTTCACCATGGCGTTATTACATTCCTGAGCTGTTAGTTCCTGTGGGTGGCCATGTCTTCTAAATGGAAATAGCTGTTCTGGGTTTTGTGAGGCAAATCAAGTAAACAAACACTTTCAGACTTTTATTTGTAAGAAATCTGTAAAATTCACATAACGTAGTTATGCCAAGTTGCAATTAAGCTCGACTTCCTGTTGGTTCAGAAGTTCATCCTCCTTCTCCATTTTGGCCTTTAAAGAGAAACTATTTTGCACATGCACATTTGAAATTTTATTTTGTTTTTTCAAAATTAAATCTCCATTCGACCTAAATCGTCTTTTGCAAACACAAACAATTTAAAAACACCTCAACCTCCACGTTTTGCAGAACAATTAAAAATGAAAGCACTTGTGGTGCAGCACCACAGTGGTAAAATTTCCACTCTCGTACCACTAGCATCAAAAAATTATTTTCATGACAGTGTGCCAGTTCTTTAACAGACTCTTCAGATCGTCTTCCACCTGCAGCTGAGCTGAGAGCCATGAATCCTGGTTCCTCCTCTGCAGCGTACCCAGATGATGAGGCGTCCTCTGGACGAGGACAGCTTGCAGCAGTTCCTCACACCATTGTGAACGTCTCCACTGAGCCACCAAGAAATTATCTGGTCTGGTCGCTGTGCAGCTTCGTCTATGGAAATCTTTGCTGTCTTGTGACAGCGGCTCTCATCTTTTCTGTTAAAGGGAGTTTATGCAAAGAACTTCTCATAAATTAGTGTTGAGTGTAAGCAGCTTCTGTTTGTGTTTATTATAGGCAAAGGAAAGGAAAACGAAAACCATGTAAAAGCATTAGAACTGCACATATAAAAAGGCTTGAATACTTGTGCAAGCCACACTTTTTAGATTTCTATTTGTAATTTTATCAAAGTTTCAAATAAGCACTGCTTTGTGCTTTATCTGACTTAAATCAGTTTTGTTTAAAGTCCATCCTTCTGCTTTTAATGACTTACTTTTAAAAAGAACTCCTTGAATTATTTGTCAAATAGATGATTTTTGGAGAGAGAAAGTAAATTTAGCTCTCCAAAGCTAAATTTACTTTAGCAAGCGGGTTGCACAAGCTTCTTGTGCTTGCAACCCGCTTGCAAGCACAAGCAGGTTGCAGAGATTAAAAAAGTTGGAACCTCTACGTTCTGCAAAGAAAGTGAAAATAAGACTGGGTTTTTTTTCCCACTGGTACGATTTCCTGTTATGCCACCTACATCATAAAACAGGAAACCCACTCTGTATAGGGAACCAAGTTCTTCAACAGATTGTTCAGATTCCTCTTCCACCTTCAGCTGAGCAGAGAGCCATGCATCCTGGTTACTGTAACGAAGCGTCCCCTGGACAGCCTGGGGGTCCTACAGGAACTCAACACTTCGTAGTGAACGTCCCCACTGAGCCCCCAAAAGATTATCTGGTCTGGTCGCTCTGCACCTTCGTCTACGGAAACTTCTGCTGTCTTGGATTGGCGGCTCTCTTTTATTCTGTCAAGGTGAGTTTGTGCAAATAGTTTCCCCATATTTAGTCTTTAATACGAACAACTGCGGCTCGTGATTATCAAAGGAAAGAGACACGAATCAAGAATAGAGATGGAGACAGGCTTCTGATGGGCATTTTGGTAAAAGGTTTTTACAAACGAGGTTCATTCAAACTATAATTTTGATTAATAATTATGAAGCTAACCACGGCTAATCATGCAACTCTAGACTGGATGAGTTAACGATTAATAACTGAATCCATTATTTCACAAAATTCAAAAATCACACAGACTCAATTTTATTGTGATATTTTGTTCATAATGTAATTTTTATCATTACCACAATCATTATTGTGGTAATGATAAATTATTTAAAACAATATATTATTACTTTATTAGAAAACAGCATGGCACAGCATTCATAGCTACACAGATACTGTTTTTAAAAAACGTTCCCATTTTAAATGAGCTTCTTCAGGATGCCGTTTACTTTATTGACTGGTGAAAAAATAGCATACTTTAGTATACGTCAGTATATTTTAAATATACTGTATTTTTCTAAAGTACATTTTAGTATGTTAAGTCGATATACTTATTACTAAAAGTGTAAAATACATTTTTAAAAACATGCTTCTAATAATCTTTTTAAACGTATTTGGTACACTTTCTAAAAGTATTTTTTGTCTTGCGTATATTTAAAATTCTAATTAAATATATTACTAAAGTTACACTTTAGATAATTTAATTTTTTTTACTCTAAAAGAGTGAATCTTATAGTTCCTCAATCATTTTCACAAGATATAGAAATATGGGATAGAGTTGGCACTAATGTTATGTAAATTGAGGCTGACGCTTATGAGTGTGTGTATGAATGTATATATTTAGACATATATAAACCCAGATAAAATGTAAAATGAATTAACTTGTTATTTTTTTTCATTTAATAATGAGGGCCCATCTGAAAATGGAGTGAGTTTAAGGGGTTGGAGTTCATGAGTTTTTTACTTCTTCCAACTGCTTTTCAAGCAAGTTATGATTATTGTGGTACAAAAATGTGTGTATTTTGCATTCTTTGTTTGTGTGTGTGATTTTATACTTCTATCATGTTCAAAATAAATAGATTAAAAAAAAATATAATAATAAATAATCGGAAGGGTCTGGTTATTAAAATAATGCATTTATTTATTCGCTGATTTCAGGCCAGAGACCGGAAGGTGGTTGGAGATCCAGACGGAGCCAGACGTCACGCCTCCTGCGCTCGCATTTTCAACATTGTGGCCACAACCCTGACGTCTCTGATTGTCTTTATTGTCATCATTGTGCAGATTGTCGCGGCTGTGAAAGTGGCACAAGACACAAGTCAGATAAGAGCCTGGGGCGGCAATTAACCATCTTTCATAATGTTTGAGGGTTTGTCCATCTCCATGGCTTGTTTGTTCTGGTTTTTCTCTGATATCAAAATGAAACTGTTACAGTAATACTGCTAGAAAAGCCTAAAGTGGTGAAGAAGAGCTTCATTTCTGTAAAGTTTGCTCATCAACCGAACAGCAAAATGTGTCCTGGCTCACATGAATAAAAAGCTTGTTTCACGATAATAAAAAACATCCAAAGCTGTGATCTCTAAACCACAGAAATGTCTGTTCATTTATGTGTGTGTGATGAGTCTCCAATTTTAATTTATACATAAAAATATTGACACAAACTGAGAAAATACTGATAAAAAAACCCTGAAATCTTTGTGAGAACTGGAATTATGACATTTATTTTATGTGGTGCTGAACTTAATAGTCATGAGAAAATGAGCAGACATCAATTGTTCCCATTGTGAAATTACACAGCACACCAGTGCAGGTTGCCATGTTGGCTGCTCTGTCATCCTCATATTTCCAGTTTTGTAGCTTTAACAGCTTAAAACTTTTTATTGAATTTTCTTTAAAGATCATAACCAGATTTATAACTGGATTCAGTTTTACTGCTTTCTTTCAAAGACGGATTTCCTCTCTACCAGAAAGGCCTGATTTGTGGAGTGCTGAGCTCACAGTTGTCATGGCAACAGATTCTCTCGACTCTAAACTTCTCCATGGCGTTATTACATTCCTGAGCTGTTAGTTCCTGTGGGTGGCCATGTCTTCTAAATGGAAATAGCTGTTCTGGGTTTTGTGAGGCAAATCAAGTAAACAAACACTTTCAGACTTTTATTTGTAAGAAATCTGTAAAATTCACATAACGTTTTTATTCCAAGTTGCAATTAAGCTCAACTTCCTGTTGGTCTTCCAGGAAATTTACCAGATTGATTGTAGTTTTATTCTCTATTGTATTTCCAGAAGTTCATTCTCCTTCTCCAAGCATTAGAACTGGCTTCACCTGCACATTTTGATGGCGGATTAGGTGGTTTGTTCAAACTTAGATCATTTAAATAATAAGAGTCTGGGGGGATTATTGAAAATTAGTATACAAATTTAAGTTACAGTTTGATATCTTCCATTTCTAACATACCCTAAAACTGGCTGTATAAGATCGTTAAACCCCCGCCCCCAAAAAAACACAAGACACATTTAAGCTTCCTATTAGACATGCACAATATTGGACTTTTGGTCGATATCCGATATGCCGATGTGCTAAAACTCATTTGGCTGGTAACTGATACCAATACCAATTTTTTTTTTCCTATATGCCTTCTTACTGAAACTATACGGCTTTCTCTATTGTGGCATTAAAACAGCGTTATCTTTTGTCAATTTAGCCTGCTAAAACAAGCAAAAGCTAAAAAGGAGGCTGAAGATGATGCAACACTTTCACCTAATTATGTTTCATGTCAAATTTATTCATGACATCTGCTCTCTAAGATAAACAGTGACGTTGTGCTGAGCTGGAGGCATCGTTGTCACTGGTTTGTCTTATAAAATCAATGTCTTTTACATCAGTGAGTTATTTTGATGGAATGGTCAATGTCTTATTAAATTTTGCAGCTAATAGCAATAGCTGATACCGATACCATGCCAATGATATTGTGCATCCCTGCTTCTTATTGTTTTAATTTGAAAAACTGTGTCTATAAGTTGAATCATTTCAAACGTCAGTGTGAAGAAAACTCAATCTATGATCGGCAAATCAAAGATAAATTAACTACCTACTTATAAATCAAAGTAAAACACGCCATTGTCGTTTACATGATGGTGTAAGCAGTAAAGTGTAGCTGTTCTTCCATAACATATTTAATAGTTGATGTAAGAGAAATGATGAAATTACATTCAACACGGTTCCAGACTGCATAGAAAATTGTCTTTAGCAGAAAAGGATTTCAAACTTCTTCACTTAAACTTGGCTTCTTCTTCTTTTCATGAATATCTTTTGCTGCTTTCAGGCCAGAGACCAGACGGTGGTTGGAGATCAACATGGAGTCTGACATTATGCCTCCACCTCTCTCATTCTGAACGTCATGGCCACAGCTCTGGCATCTCAACTGGTCTTTATTTGCATTATTTTTCTAATTGTGGTAGGAAGCCAATCAGCACGTATTTACTACAACTACTAACCAACTTTCATATTTCCAACACCATTTCTTGGTTGTTATTAAGGCTACTTATAAATTTGCTACCTGATGCTTACTAACCAGCTTTTCTGCTTTTCTTCTGGTACCAAACCAAAACTGCGACAGTCGCAGTAGACAGGCTTAAGGCTAAGGCTTAATAAAAAACATCCAAAACTGTGATGTTTTTTACAGTTTTGGATGTAAAACTGTAAAAAACAATTGTTTTGTTGGCATCGGCCAACAAAACAATTGATGTCTGAAATGTTGCAGACAAAACATCTGAAATGTTGCAGACAAAACATTTCAGATAAAATGTCTGAAATGTCTGAAACATTGTTGTTGGGGCAACATTGTTGCCCCAAATTGTAGAATGGGCAACAATGGGGTGACTATTGTTAACTGTAAACATGTAGACATGGCCTGGTGGGCCGGTCTGTCAGTCAAACCTCTCACAGAATGGCAGAAAAAGAAAGTAGTTGATTTTCAGACCCTTGTCGAGGTTAAGATCGGTGGATCAGATCGGCTTCACATGTAAAAATCGACCGATCTCCCAAAATTAAGGAAATCAGCACAGATAAATCGTCTGGCTGATAAATTGGTGCACCTCCATTTGAGGCAGTGAAAAACAACTTTATTTCTGTAAAGTTTGCTTATCTAAAACCAGTACTGTTTTTTAGCTCATATGAATGAAAAGCTTGTTTCCTAATAATAAACCATAAAGCTCTGTAAAATAAAGAAATGTCCTGTCCTTTGTCTGTGCAGTCTTAATTTTCAACATAAAAATATGTCAAAAACTGACAGAGAAAAATCTTTGTAGTTGGATGTGAAAGGTCAGTTATTCCCAAACTGCACCAGCAAAGTTCTTGCAATAACACTAAAGAAAGACCTTTGATCTTCTTGAAAAGCAAAAAAAAAAAAAAAAGTACCCAGTAGATTAAAATGTTTAGTTTAGTTTAGTTGACGCCAGACTAATCAGCTGTACATTTGAATTGCTTAACATGTATTATCTTTTTGTATTTTAGAACTAAATGTACTCTGTAGTTTAATTGAAATTGCAAAAAAGTACAACTTAAAACAACATTTACCACACTTTTTCTTGCTGAAGCAGAACTGCAGTTATACAAAACACAAAATTCAAGTGAATAAACGACACCTTATGAGACAAATGGCAGATTTTGATTGCATCACCTGCAATTTTATAAATAGTACCGCCAATTTGCAGACCGTCATGATGGGTTTAACGGATCTTACCCACATGCATGAACATATAAGACGGATGAAATATGAAAAGTTTATTTACAGAAAGCAAACAATAGAGGTGAAGCAGGTCCAGAAACTGCACGGCTGCTCTTGGTGCACTGGGAAGATAAGAGGATTGTGGTGAGTTCAGGTTGCTGGTAAACAGGAGGTTGCAAATGAGAAATTGGTAAAACTTACTCGCTCTGTGTGTTCAAACGACTTAGAGGGGACTGGTAGGTCCCAGAGTTCCTTCAAACCTATTGAGTTGTCTCTCCGTGGAGCTTGGTGGTTCGGAGAGTGGGGCCGAGTGGCTGTCAGTGGTTTGGAGAGCGGTGTTGGAGGGCGGACAGGAAGGCTTGTCCTTGAAGGCGGCAGAGTGTAGGGCAGGCATGTCCAAAGTCCAGCCCGGGAGCCAAATGCAGCCATCCGGCCCACAGCCTCTGTCATAAAATTAATAACGTCTGGCCCGCACGTAGAATTAATACATCGGGCAGCAGTACTGTTACCTGCATATGGCGTAGCTTACACACTAAATGCTGTTCCTCATTTACCCACTATTGGGCAGCAGCCCATGTGACTCTTTCCACTCAATTTTCTAAAATGGCGACAATCAACAAAAAAGGAAAGTTGACTGCGAGGGCCGACGGTTCAAGGATGGGTGGAAATTAGACTATTTCTTCACTGAAATACGCAACAACTGTGTCTGCTTCATTTGTAAAGAGACTGTGGCTGTTTTTAAACAGCTCAATGTTAAGAGACATTACCAAACGAGACATGCTGACATATACGACAAGATCACAGGGAAGGAACGCAGCGAGAAAACGGAAGCAACTTGAAGCTAGTTTAATCTCACAGCAGCGACATTTTGCAAGAGCCCGAGAGTCAAATGAGAGGCTACAAACCTAGGTATGAGGTAGCCGCGCTGATCGCAAAGCATTGCAAACCTTTCACCGAGGATGAATTTATCAAAGACTGCGTGATGACTATGGTGAAGAAAATCTGTCCTGAGAAGCAGCAAGAGTTTGCCGAAGTCTGCCTGGCACGTAACACTGTGGCCACACACGAAGCTAGAAGTGTCATCAGACATCAAAAGACAGTTGGGAGTCAGAGGAAAGGAGTTTGACTTTTTTTTTCGCTAGCTTGCAAGGAAAGCACAGACGCCTCTGACACTGCTCAGTTACTTATTTTTTTGAGAGGAGTGGGCAACGAAATGAACGTTACCGAAGAGCTACTAGACCTAAAGAGCCTGAAAAACCAAACGAGAGGAACAGATTTATTCTCTTCTGTTTGCGCTGCCATGGATGACATGAAACTCCCGTGGAATAAAATTTCTGGGATTATTACAGACGGCATAATAATGTCAGACGGCATAATAATAATATCGGGCATCTGGTAAGGATGCCTCCTGGTGAGGTGTTCCGGGCATGTCCCACTGGGAGGAGGCCTCGGGGAAGACCCAGGACACGCTGGAGGGACTAAGTCTCTCAGCTGGCCTGGGAACGCCTTGGGGTTTCCCCAGAGGAGCTGGAAGAAGTGGCTGGGGAGAGGGAAGTCTGGGCCTCCCTTCTGAAGCTGCTGCCCCCGCAACCCGACCCCGGATAAGCGGAAGAAAATGGATGGATGGATATTACAGACGGCGCATCATCCATGACTGGCGAACGAAGTGGATTAGCAACACTAATAAGTAACAAAGTAAGTGAAGAAGGGGGTAAAGCTGTAAAACTCCATTGTATCATTCATCAGCAAGTTCTGTGTGCTAAACATCTCCAATACGAACATGTTATGGAACCGGTGAGAACTATATCCGCTCCAGAGCGCTGGGCCACCGTCAGTTCCAACAGTTTCTAAACGAGATTCATGCGGAATATGGAGATGTTGTCTATCCCACTGATGTGAGATGGCTCAGTCGGGGTTCTGCATTATCACGCTCTTAGGCAAGAAATCGGTGAGTTTTTGGCTGAAAAAGGACAACCTATGCGAGAACTAAGTGACCCTATGTAGCTGGTTGATTTGGGGCTTCTAGTTGATGTTACAAAGCACCTCAATGTCCTGAACACCAGTGTCCAGGGACCAGAGGCAGTCATAAGCCAACTATATTCGCACATCAAAGCCTTTGGAACCAAGCTGCAACTGTTTGAAAGACACCTGTCACCGACCAAACCCAATACCGCACACTTTTCAGCACTTCAAGAAATCATGACCAAATTCCCACAGAGCAATGTCAGTGCGCAAACGAGGCGGTACGCATCAGATATTTCATCTCTGGCTGAAGAGTTTAAACAACGCTTTCGGGATTTTGCAGCTATTGAGAAGGAGATTGCTCTTTTTTCACCACCTTTCTCCGTGGACACAGATGATGTTCCAGACCCTTTGCAGCTGGAGCTCATTGAGCTGCAGTGTGACGCAGTCGGCACCAGCAGCTTTCTCTCGCCAACTTTTACCGACAGCTGGATAAGGACAGGTTTCGAGAGATTCGAGCATTTGGTAAGAAAATGCTAAGCTTGTTTGGGTCGACGTATTTGTGTGAGAAGACATTCTCGGTTATGAACTTAAATAAGAGCTGTGTGAGAACACGGCTAATGGACTCTCACTTACGAGACATCTTGCGCATCAGTACCACTGCCTTTGCGCCAGACCTGGCCTATGTGCTGCAGTCCAGATCTCAGTATCACCCGTCACATTAATGCAGACAAGTCATTTGTCATTTACAATAAGTCTCTGAATAAATGTTGTTCAAGATCAAAATCAGTCATAAATTCAGACAAGTTTTCAGTTTTCACTCCAGAATAATAAACTTAAAAATCTAATCAACATTTATAGTTACTAATGTCAAATGAGCCATGCACTTGTTGATATGACTATTACTTGCTCATTTCTGTTATTTTATTTAAAGATTCTGTAAATGTTGAACTGTCATGGTGAGATATTGTTTTATGTTTCAAATGTAATTTGCACTCAAGAGTACAATTACTTCTGTTTAACCGTTAGAAAACAGTTAATGTTTAAAAAGTGAAGTTAAGTGATTATTCAATTGCATATGATATGCATGTTTCAAATGAACCTAAAGACATGCTTTAGATCGCTGAAATTAAAACAAAAAAGCAAATGTGAAACACAGAATGGCTTGCTGGAATTTGTTTAAATATATTGCTGTGCTATGTAAAGAACGTCTGCTAAGGTCAGCCACTCTACATTTTTAACACACCAAATCTGGCCCCCTTTGCAAAAAGTTTGGACACCCCTGGTGTAGGGGGAACGGCCGGTCAGAAACCTCTGAATTGCTGGCAGAATCTACGTAAACAGATGAGGCTTGGCTTTCAGGCATCTATGGGGTAAGACTGACTCTTAGCATTACAGGTAGGTGAACTCTATTGTCTTCTGAATTCATATGGTTTTAGTGGCGTTTTTAAAAACAGGAGCTGGACCAAACAGGTCTGAAAATCATGGAAACCACACTTTTAAGTGTTTATTAGTACGAGGTTTTTTTAAAACTATTTATTGTTTTTTATTACACGTTGTGATGCACGTGGTGATCCTCTATACTTACAAGACAGAAATTGGTTTTATTCCCGATTTTGCTTTCAGAAGTACATCTTCTTTGTCTTTTTGTAATTAAAAAACAACAACTTTTTTTAAAATTACGTCACACTACAGGAGACATGCAGCGTCCCCTGGACAGCCTGGGGGTCCCACAGGAGTTCAGCACACCGTAGTGAGCCCACCAGAGATTATGTGGTCTGGTCGCTGTGGAACTTAATCTGTGGAAACTTCAGCTGTCTTGGATTGGCGGCTCTCATCTGTTCTGTTAAAGTGAGTTTATGCTAATAATTTGTCTCTAATATAAGCAGCTTCTGTTCTTGACTATAAAAGTTAGGGTACAAACAGCATAACTATACATAATTATAAAATATAAGCAACATTTTTTTTTTGTCATGAAGCACCAAAGCTAGCATAGCATGGCTAACTAAAATCAAAATTACTATACGTTTAGTAGTTGTGCTACTAAACGTATAGTTTAGTATACATTTAGTATACTAAACGTTTAGTATACGTTTAGTGTACTAAACGTTTAGTATACGTTTAGTATACTAAACGTATACTAAACAGATCAAACCAGATAGTTTGATCTGGTTTGATCTGGTTTATGAGGACAAAGTAAGATCAGATAAAGTAAGTCAAAAATAGACTAACAATGATATGTTAGCAAGAAAACATAAAAACAGAAGAACACAAACTAAAATATAAACTAAGTATCCTGTTGAGCTGGGGTGTCCAACATGTGGACTGGGGGCCAGCTGCAGCCCTCTGAAGGCCTTCAACCACAAATCAAGAATGGCATAAAATTTGATTTCCCGACTCAGGTGGATGATGTAGATAGAGTTGGGGGGGAAAATAAGGGGTCAATTTTCACTGATGGAAAACCTTTAAGGAGCCAACTTATTATTTAGCAATAATTTTTAATGTTTTTTTTTTATTTGATTTGATTTGATAGTAAACAGAACTACACCCATCAGTGACTTTCTCTGGAAAGTGGACTTGAGCACAACCGTTTCCTAAGTGTGGCATGTAAAGGAACAGTGATGTCATGTCCTGTTACTGCTGCTGAAAATACACAAACAAAAAAAAATACAAAGATAATCAGACACAAAAACATCTGACATTCTATGTTTGGATTTTTTTCTCTTTTCTTTTTATAACCCTGCAAAACTGTGAAACCTCTTATGTTTTATAGTCAACAAGGTGACTACAAAACATAGTCACCTTATATGCAAAAACATTTTGTTTTTGTATATTTATATAAATATGCAATGATATTACTAAATAAAATCTATTTCATAAATTATTTGTTGTTAATCTGATGCTAAGAGATGAGTGCGTTTTCTGGTAACCAAGTGGCACAAAGTAAACATCTGATTTTTACTGTTGAAAACTCAATCCAGACTTTAAGTAATATTGTTATGTTGTGCTATGGACTGAAAAACATATTGGTTTAAATACAAAGGTAAAGAATTGGTAGTGTGGTTTAATATAATGTTCTGATCATAATTCATTATGTTTTGCTTTTTTCAGTTCAAAGACGCTACATAAAGAAAGACGTCAGAAACAAAACAGAAAGGATCTGCTAGGAGCAGTCAAAGGTAGTGGATTGTTGACCAACTGGGTCAGAACGAGTACCGCAGGTAAGAACCAAAAATAAAGGTTTTTATTATGATCAACATGTAGTTTTTGGTAGTCAACAATATATTTAATATTACAAGGCAGCTGCTATGTTTTTATTGTTACGATGTACTAAACCTAGTTGTATATCTCACAATTTGTAATTTATCATTGTTTATTAAACTCTGAAAGCTGTGTGACTTTGTTAATATTCTGTCCTAAAATGTGGTTAGATTTGCCCTTTTTCTTTTGAGCACTTGCCCCTTTAGTGGTCCCTGCGAAAAGCCATTTTCATTCCTTGGAATCAAGCAAACAAAGCTAAACTAACTAACCCTCAAAAAAAGTGTCCCGGTTATTTTGTGTGTTTTTTGAAGTGAAATGAGAACGATTGTGATGCCGTGGAACGAGCCCCTCAAGCTAAGGTTATTGACGGCCTCTTTCTCTCTCTCCCTCTATCACCTCCTATCCCTCTAAGTCAGTGGTCCCCAAAGTCGGTCCTGGAGGTTTGGCATTATGCATGTTTTGATTCTCTCCCTGGTGGTAGTAACAACCTTTTCAGCATGTCAATGTTCTTCTTAGGCCTCTAATGAGCCATCATTTGATCCAGATGCGCTAAACCAGAGAGAGACGCACGCAGGATGCCGGCCCTCCAGGACTGACTTTGGGGCCCACTGCTTTAAGTGAATAAATCGATGCATTTGATCTCTCTCTGTGTGTGTGGTGACGACGTGTTTAACGGGTTTAATCTCCTTCAGCTGCACAGATGACGCCCAGACCCCTAAAAGGCCCAGGCAAAGTTTCCTAGGCCAGGAGGGGGCAACTCCAGGCTTCGAGGGCCGGACTCCAGCAACCTTTAGATGTGGCTCTACTTCAACACACCTGAGTCAAATAATGAGGTCGTTAGCAGGACTCTGGAGAACCTGACTGAGCTGGGGAGGCGATTCAGCTGTTGGATTCAAGTGTGTTGAATCCAACGTGGCATCCTGACCAGGGAGACGTCTAAGAGTTGCAGGACACCGGCCCTCCAGGACCAGGATTGCCCACCCCTGAACTAGACGGTGCAGCGCCTTGTAAAAAGAAGAGGGTAGAGGCAGGTTTCCCCCCAACAAGGAGCCTCTTTGACAAGTGATGGTCGGCTCAACTTAAGATGATTATTGTTAATTGTATTTATATTTGATTTTTCCTCCTCTCCTGCCTCGTCTGATTCTTAAACAGGGAGCATTATGCTCAGCTCTAACCGTGTGCGTGTGGTTTCTTTCTTTCTCGCAGCCAAATGGAGCTGGCAAAAACCAACCCTGGCCAAGTAGCAGAGCTTCATTAAAAAGTCAAACTGGACCGGGAACTCCATCTCTGCTGAGCAGGTGCTAGAGGGCTGGAGGCCACCATCCACCGGAGCCCCGGAAGATGACCAGGAACTCATTCACCACATCCAGTGCCAGAGTTGGACTGGACTTGTGATTTCTGACAGCAAAAAGCCAGGAGCAGGCAAAGGTCGGCTGATTTTACCTGCCGTTTCCTAGATCTGGAAACTGACACTTGTAATAATTAAGATGATTATTATTATTAAATGAATAAAGCAATAAGTGGATTAATTCAATTGAGTTTCTCCTCCACAGGGCTCTTTGCGACCAGAGCATTCCCAAAGAGCTCTATCCTGTGCTGCTACCACGATCAGGTCACCAACGCCTCTGAGGGTCAGCGGTTGGTGGAATCCCTGAAGGAGGGAGAGGAATCATTTTCTTTTTTTAAGTCTGGAGACCAGGACCTGTGCATCAATTCACAGATCCACAGTCAATGTCATCCACAGATGGCCACTTTTGGGAGAATAATAAATCATTCTGCCAAGGACTTTTAATGCAAAAGGTGTATTGGCAAAGTTTGCAGGCCTGGCTGAGCCAATAAAAGCAACGAAAGACATAAGTGCAGGAGAGGAGCTCTGCATAGACTACGGTGTGAGGCAGTGGTCGTTTTGGGGGCGAGGCCATGGGACTTTCTTGGCTCAATGAGTGAGCTCGGCTCACCCCCCTGTGTTTTAAAAAAATAGTCTGATAGCAGTTTATCACTTGGTATTTATTTATTTGCTGTAAATAGTTCAGTATATCTTTTATAGTGTAATTGCCGCTTTGTTTTTTATTTCAGCAGGAGTTTATTTTCTGGGAAGGTTTTCTGACATCCTGCAAAGACATTCAAGCAAAAACTATCCACAAACTCACAAGTTCAATGGATGCAAGAATTGTACAGGTGATACCGAAGAAGGTCTGTTGTTTTTGATTGAAATGGATTTTAATTTTAGTAAATGTGACCATTTAATGCTGGACATTTGAAGAATGGCCGTTCGCAGTTTTTTATAATCCATAAAATGTTTTGAAAATCTGCGGTGCATAATTTGGAACAGTGCATTTTGAGTTTAACTAAAACTGTTCTCATTGGGAGGTTTGTTCAGTAAAATTTGATTTTGTCATCAAGTGTGGGTATTGACAGAGAATACAGGCAGACCCAGGTTGTCGAAGATTATGGTGATTTAATGAGGATAAACGGCTCAAACAAAGTGAAAAACTAAAGTTCAGCACAGAGAGCAACAGCTACAGGACTGACCAAACGAGAGCTGCGTCATCTCAGGACTTAACAGTTTGACTGAGATGACTGACAGCTAGACAATAGTACGATGACATACGACAAGGACTCAACAAGAGACAAAGACAACAGGTGGACTTAAATACACAGGGAGTAATCAGGGAAACTAGACACAGCTGGGAACAATCTAGGGGGAAGCCAGGACAGCACAGAGACTCACAAGAAACGGAACTGAGAATAAACACAGAGAAAACTCAAATCCCCACAGATTTATACTGTAAAGGTTCATGACTTGAAAATTAGACTGACCATCATTTGGATTGACCATTAAGGAAAATCTGAGAAAATATCACTTGCATAATAATTTGGAACACGGTGTATAAATCAAAATAAAACACTCCTTTGTCCTTTTTTTGTCGTTTACATGATGTGTAAAGTGTAGCTGTTTTTCCATAACATATTGAATATTTGATGGAAGAGCAATGATAAAATTGCATTCAAAATTGTCCCAACTGCATAGAAATCCGTCTTTAGCAGAAAAGGATTTTAAACTTCTTCTCTTAAAAACAAACTCGGGCTTTTTCTTTTCATGAATATTTTTGCTGCTTTCAGGCCAGACAGATTTAACTAAATCTCAATTTACCCTTAAATGTCTTGTGCGCGCACAGGCAATTTATTTTAGGAGCTAAAAATTCTGAACGTCTGAAGTTGACAAAATTAGTAGAAATGAAAGCACTGTGGGTTTTATAAATGTAACCTTGTTGGTAGGTGATGAATAGATCATTATCAAACCACTAGCATCAAATAAAGCACATCAGCTTCCTATAGCGTGCCAGTTCTTCAGAGACTCTTCAGATCGTCCTTCACCTGCAGCTGAGCTGAGAGCCATGGATCCTTGTTACACCACTGTAGCTTACACAACTTACCCTGCTGAGACCGTCACACTGCAGGACAGGAGACATACAGTGTCCCCTGGACAGCCTGGGGGTCCCACAGGAGTTCAGCACACTGTAGTGAACGTCCCCACTGAGCCCACAAGAGATCATCTGGTCTGGTCGCTGTGGAACTTAATCTATGGAAATATTTTCTGTCTTGGATTGGTGGCTCTCATCTGTTCTGTTAAAGTGAGTTTATGCTAATAATTTCTTAGTCATTTGTCTGAAATGTAAACATTTTCTGATTGTTTAAAAAAGGACAGAAATCTTGAAGAGTGTTGAAACTGGCTTCTGATTCCTCTTCTGGTAAATGGATTTTATGCAGTTTGGACAAATCTGTTCAAATCTGGAGACTAATTAGAGTAATCTGGATAATTAAGATTTAAAGACAAAAAGATTTAAATCACAGTGTGATTTCACAAAACTCAAATATCAAGGTAGTTCAATCGCATGGATGGCCTTTCTACTGAAACACTGAGTCTAGCTTAAGACTCCAAATGGCTAAAAATGTCTAGAAAAGCCTTTAAACTTTCTACTTTTAACTGTAAAAGAGTGTGTGGTTTTGTAAAATAAATAAAAAATAAGTCAACATGAGTTTTGGTAAATCAAAGATAAAAGTCCCAAAGTTACAGCAGGCAATAAGGGAGAACCTGATGCTCTCCGTATGAACCAGTTATTGATACAACATATTTTTTATGCGTTCAGGCCAGAGACAGGAAGCTGGTTGGAGATCTGGACGGAGCCAAACGTCACGCCTCCACTGCTCGTGCTCTCAACATCGCAGCGACCGTCCTGACATCGTTAGCCGTCTTTCTCTCTATTTTTGTGCCCATTGCTATGATTGCAAACGCTAGAAGATATTAAGGATATTACTAAGTAACTTGTGTGATATCAGGGGTTTTCAAACACCACGTCTTTCTCTCTATTGTTGTGCTCATTGCTGTGATTGCAAATGCTGCAAGCTATTAGAGATATCACTAAGTAAGAGGGGGTTTTCAAAAGCTGAGTGAAGCTGACACCAAATCTACATCGATCTACGTTCCTACCCTCATCTATGGTCATGAGATTTGGGTCATGACCGAAAGAACGAGGTCATGGATACAGGCAGCTGAAATGGGTTTCCTCCTTAGGGAGGCTGGGGTCTCAGAGATAGGATGAGAAGCTCAGTCATCTGGGAGGGACTCAGAGTAGAGCCGCTGCTCCTCCACGTCAAGAGGAGCCAGTTGAGGTGGCTTGGGCATCTGGTCAGGATGCCTCCTGAATGCCTCCCTGGTGAGGCGCTCCAGGCACGTCCCATCAGGAGGAGGAAGACCCAGGACACGCTATAGAGTCTATGTTCCTCTGCTGGCCTGGGAACGCCTTGGGATTCCCTGGAGGAGCTGGAACAAGTGGCTGGTGAAAATCTGGGCCTCCCTGCTTAGGCTGCTGCCCTGTGACCCGACCTCGGATAAGTGGAAGAAGATGGATGGATGGATGGATGGATGGATGGATGGATGGATGGATGGATGGATGGATGGATGGATGGATGGATGGATGGATGGATGGATGGATGGATGGATGGATGGATGGATGGATGGATGGATGGATGGACTTATCATGCATCAATAAAAATGATTAACTAACATATTGAGTTCTCTAAACATAACGATGCCCATAACTACTACAAATTACATCATATACCAGTCAGGGTTGCCATGTCGGCTGCTCAGTAAGCTCTATCTTCCCAATTCTGTGGCTTTCACAGCAGCTCATGTATCCAGAAAGCAGCAACAAATGCCTATTCACTTTCAGTTTTTTCTAAATAAACAATAAAAGCCTTGAACTCTACTGGCTGCAGTTCGTCTCATTGCTTACATTTTACAAAAAGATGCTAAGATGCCCCCTGGTGGCGACTTCAGGATGGTTTTCAGTACCTTCTGTTTTCTGTCAGTCTTCTTCAACTAGTCCTAAATATCAGTGACTATGAACTGATGCATGGTGTGTTTAATACCTGACCAGTAGCACAATATTGTTCCCAAAATAATTTACTTTAATTAAAACATTTTCAAATACTTGAGTGTTTATATTCATAAAAATCGCAGATTACAACTCACCTCACATGGGCTTCACATGAGTTTTATTTAAAGTGCATGCAATCATAAAAATAAAAACAAAAATTAATCTCTCTCTCTCTCTATATATATATATATATATATATATATATATATATATGCTTTTTTTTATTGATGCTTGATAATAAGTCCATCCATCCATCCATCCATCCATCCATCCATCCATCCATCCATCCATCCATCCATCCATCCATCCATCCATCCATCCATCCATCCATCCATCCATCCATCCATCCATCCATCCATCCATCCAGTCACTTGTTCCAGCTCCTCCAGGGAATCCCAAGCCGTTCCCAGGCCAGCAGAGGAACATACACCCTCCAGCATGTCCTGGGTCTTCCTCCTCCTGATGGGACGTGCCTGGAGCGCCTCAGCAGGGAGGCGTACCAGACACAGACACATAACTACATCACTTAATTTACTTCATGTTCATTTGTTTATTTTATTTCATTATTTATCAATTTATTTATTGTGTGTAGTGGATTTCTTTATCTGGGACCTGAGGACAAATTTCGTACCACAAACTCCCAAGATGGTATGACAATAAAAAATCCTTGAATCCTTACTTGCCTCTGGGAAACCCTTTGAATATTTCATGTTTTTCGAGCAAAGAATATATTTTTAATGTGGTGAAAAAGCTAGACTTGGAAGAAGATTGAAGAAATTTGTGACAGAGAAACAGGAAGTGGTGAAAACCTGAAGCCTAAAGTCGTCACCAGGGGGAACCTGGAAAATATAAGCAATGAGACGAGTACAAGTCAGTGTAATTATGTAAATATTTTCCTGTTTTTAGTAGAAAAAGTGGAGTTTAATAGTAGGAGGTGTTTTCTGCTGTTTCCTGGAAACATGAAGTTTTGTGTTTTAGCTCAATTGCTCACTGATTCTTTGTTCTAAACTTGAAAATTTTAAGGACAAAACTTTTTTAACCAAATACTCTGTGTCCATAACCAGTGAAATGTCACCATGGAAACAACTGACATTTATTTGTATGACCTTGCCTGATTGGTGCAGCTCGTTTTCTCATGATTGTTTGCTCAATTCTGCATCACATAATATACATGTTATGATTAATTTGTCATAATTTTATTTTTTACATTCAGATTTTTGTTTTTATTGTCCTCAATTTGTCAATTTATGAACAAATATGTTTTTGGTTTAAAAAATGACACAATAGGCTCTACACACAAAATAAATTACATTGTTGTGTTTTATAGAGCACAGGATTGTATTTATTATTATCATGATGCAAGCTTTTCATTCTGAACTAAAATACACTGCAGATTTTAAGCAAGTGAACTTTATAAATGAAGTTCTTCTTTGTTGCCTCAGATTTTACTACTATTACTGCTGTTACAATTTTATTTAAGGCATCAAAATAAAAACAGAAAAGCAGACGTGGTCTTTGAAAAGCCCTCATACCACGTAAGAATTACGTATATCGGTTATATCTGGTATATTGATAACTGGAATATTTTGCCCCCTCTGCAATCATAGCAATGGGCACAACAATGCAGAGAATGACGGTTAAAGATGTTAAAGATTCTTTCGGTCATGACCCAAATCTCATGACCATAGATGAGGGTAGGAACGTAGATCGATGTAGATTTGGTGTCAGCTTCACTCAGCTTTTGAAAACCCCCTCTTACTTAGTGATATCTCTAATAGCTTGCAGCATTTGCAATCACAGCAATGAGCACAACAATAGAGAGAAAGACGTGGTGTTTGAAAACCCAAGTTACTTAGTAATATCCTTAATATCTTCTAGCGTTTGCAATCATAGCAATGGGCACAACAATGCAGAGAATGACGGTTAAAAATGTCAGGACGGTCGCCGCGAAGTTGAGAGCGCAAGCAGTAGAGGCGTGACGTCTGGCTCCGTCTTGATCTCCAACCATCTTCCTGTCTCTGGCCTGAAAGCAGAAAAAAAAAAAATTATTAACTGTTACATGTGGTGAACAAAGAGTTCTCCGATGTTATTTACTAAAACATTGGGACTTTTACCTTTGATTTACCAAAACGCACATTGAGTTATTGTCTTCAAAGTAAAAAATAGAAAAAAGTTTAAACGCTAAACTTTTTTAGTTTAAAAAACGTTTAGCTACAACTTGAGTCTAACTTGTAGCCTCAGGTTAGACTCAAATCTAAAACTTTGAGTTTAGATTAAGACCTAGTTTTGGGATCTTAATCTGGACTCAAAGTTTGAGTAGAAAGGCCTTCCACATCATTGAAATAGTTCCATATTTGAGTTCTGTGAAACTAACCTATCACGATGTGATTTAAATCTTTTTGTCTTTAAACCTTAATTATCCAGATTATTCTAATTAGTTTCCTGATTTGTCCAAACTGCATAAAACACATTTACCAAAAGAGGAATCAGAAGCCAGTTTCAACACTCTTCATGATTTCTGTCCTTTTTCAAACAAACATAAAATGTTTACATTCAAGACAAATTACTGAGAAACTATTAGCCCTCTGTGGCATGACTTTTTATTTTTTTGGGGAAAAAATATTTTTTCTGCATTCTTTGGGAGCTTGTTGGCCCTTAATTACATATCAATCATAAAATTGGACCCTGACACCACTCGGAACCGGATTTGGGTTTGTTGCCTCAGGGCAACATTGCGCTACAAGGGGTCTAAAACGCCAAGTTTTCTACAGTGATTATGAGAAATGAAATACAAATAAAACAAAACTATATTCATAAAAAAACTTTTTTTGACAAAAATAAATCAGACATGGTTCCAACTCACAAATATAAAATAAACAACTAACTGTCATTAATGAATGGTACATTTAAGCACATTTCTAAAACAAGCGTTTGTGTGTTTGTACATGTGTATGTTTGGCGGAGTTAGAACCACTAAGGATGTTGAAATCAATCTTTTCCCTATTATATGTTAAACATCAGGAAGGAATTGCTTGCTGATGTGAAAAAGAGTGTATATCACATTTTTGGCACTTGTTTATTGGCGTACCTGTGAATCACCGTCTGTTTATCTGATTATCTATGGGTTGTAGCAAAAAGATTCACATCAGTCACTATAGTTAGGGCTGCAGGTTCTTTTTATAAGAGTTTGTAGTTCTGATTCTTTGTTAGAATTTGAGCCAAGCAAAGGACAACATTTCCACCAGCTCCCATATCTGGTAGATTTGGTGGTTGCACGGCTCACCCTGTATAGGTTGTAAGGAACACCATCTGCACCAGCCATACAAAGTTCCCTGCAGACCCATATTTTAGGGTTTGGCAGGTATTGCTTCATTCTTTGCCTGCCTTGGAATAGGGCCATTAGTTCATTGATGTCCAGTTTATCACTCTTTGGGACTGAAGTCAGTTTTGAGGATAAACCAACAATGAAATAATGGTTGTACAGTGGATCCTCATGTTTTCATCAGGAATGACCCCAACTTATGAACCATGCACCTTTTGTCCATGAAATGACCTTGCATCCATCTCCTGTTGCTGTTAGTCAATAATAAAGTAAAAAAATTGGTTGTGCTAATTATTTTGTAATCAATTGAATATTGTCACATAAGAATAATATTGTCTGAGCAAAATGGCCCTAACTGCGCAATGTTGCCCTGAGGCAACAAACAAAAAAACAGTTTTAGCATATAAATTATAAAACAAATTGTCTTGAAATGATCTACAGTGCTTCTTAACATATTCACAGATATGAAAATGTTTTAGTTAGAGTGACCCAAATTTAAACATGAAGAAAAGTGATGTATAACTTACAAGTAGGAGGCAAGGTGTAGCATGCACCTCTGCTTCGTAAAAAGAACTGCTCCTCTTCTAAGTAAAAGGTCACATGAACCTCACTACCTCTTTTATTTGGACAAAAATATGTCTGCAGGTATTTTAAATCATCAACCCCCAAAAATAAAATGAAGGAGCAACGTGAGGTAAAGAAATGTGGTTTGTTGCCTGAGGGGAACGCCATGCCATAGAGGGTTAACATAAACTCACCTTGACAGAACAGATGAGAGCCGCCAATCCAAGACAGCAGAAGTTTCCATAGACGAAGTTCCAGAGCGACCAGACCAGATAATCTGCTGGAGGCTCAGTGGGGACGTTTACTATGGTGTGCTGAACTCCTGTGGGACCCCCAGGCTGTCCAGGGGACGCTTCATGTCTCCAGTTCTGCAGTGCGACGGTCTCAGCAGGGTAAGGTGCAGAGGAGTAGCCAGGATTCATGGCTCTCAGCTCGGTTGCTGGTGGAGGATGATTTGAACGGTCTGTTCCAGAACTGGCCAGAGTGGGGTTTGTTTTTTATAATGGTCGTGTCTTAACTGGAAATTTAACCACTGAAAATTGGTTGGTGTGCAAAAACCACAATACTTTCATCTCTGGTCGCTTTGAAGTGCAAACATTTGACATGAATGTTTTTAGATTTGGGTGGGAGGTGGGGCAACCCTGGGGAGAGGAGGGAACACTACATTGGTGGACAACCAGCCATGTTCTAAATGGTATTTTTGTATATCTGCAGTTGTTACCACTTTACTTTTGGAAAATAATTAGTCTCTCTGCACACAATGAAAGTGAGGAAGTGGATTTTTGTGTTTTTTTTCTGTTAATCTAGTTCCTGTGTCGTCTCGTCTTCCCGATTCATCAAGCAAGAAACTTTGGATTCTTGCTTGATGACTCCCTCACAGTTGTAAAGAAAAAAGATTTTCAAAACTTTAAAAAATGTTTCAACTTTTGAATAAAGAAAATCTTTTGAAGAAACAAAAATTGGGTTTCTTCTTTCGAAATATATGAAATTTTTTTTTAGTGTATAAAAGCAGCTTCTCACAGCAACATTTTCATCTTTTTCAGATTACTGAGGCCTGAACGCTTTAAATGATTGATACTTTCTGTCGAGATTCTCTGAGGTTTGTTAGTGACAGTAAAGCCTTGACCCATCACTGTGAACTGTTCACCAAAGTGTGATGACCTTCTTTGTCCTCGAGGAGGCTGGGACATTTATTTCTAAGGCCATGTTTGGGAGCTTTCCTCCTACATCTGAGATCTAACCTTGAGGAGAAGTGTTGATTTTTACAAGCGATCGTTTCTTGCTCCTTCCCATTTCATCTTACGGAATTGGGGAGAAAGGGGTATTTATTTACGCTGCTCCATCTACATGGAACATGTTGCAAAAAACCTGGAAATTAACAGAACTTATTCCATTGAGCACTTTTATGTCCAGACAGAGAACACTAAAGACAACTTCCTTAAATTGTGATGTTCTTAGGAATTATTTGTATATTTTAATTGTGTAACTGTTAGTAATTGTTGTATAATCTCTGCAATTACCAACAGTTACACAATGGGACTTTCTTGGTTAAATACAGGTAATTTTACTATATCTGTGTATATATTTTACTAATTAATTTTAGCCAGCTATGTTTACTGTTAGATGATGTTTTCCCCACCGCTCTGTTGGCATGCTGTTGTCACTCCTGTTTGATTCTACCTGTACAGGTAGACTGCTTTGCTATGGAAAATTACATAAAATGTAAAAAAAAAAATAAAAAATGACAGTCACTGAGGTGCATCATACTGTTAGCCATGTGTGCCATCTTCCACTTAATAGATAACAGGAGATTGTTCAGGTAATGTTCAGTTTGGTGAAAATATGGGGAAGAAAGAAACGTGTGATCCAGCACTTTGTTGTTGTATTTTTTTTCTGTTTTAAGCTGCTTTTCCATTCAGAACAGCATCAGTTCTCCTCCAAAACCTGCACATCTGCTGAAGTTACAGGAATGGCTACAGGGCGCCAAGTTTTGGTTCTTCCATTGCTGCAGTATGAGAACCCTGAGGCTCATGAACATGTGAGCCTCTTCAGACCGTTGTGAACATCCCAGCTGAGCTGCCCAACAACCACATCATCTGGTCTCTCATCTCCTTTGTGTATGGAAATCTGCTCTGCCTGGGACTGGCGGCCCTCATCTTCTCCATAAAGGTCAGTTTTTGTGTCAGATTTAAACTTTATTTATCATCAGTCCCAGAAGCAGTTGGGAGTTCGGGGAGTAACGATAGCGCAAGTTGCAGAGGGATTTCAATCACTCCATTCTGATTTCATGAGTTTTGTTTATAATGTGATTGTGGCATAACAGTCTAAGCCAGGTGGCGGCGACATCGTCTCATACAAAACGGTTCTGTTTAAGAAGGACGACAGTCATTTGGTAAATAGATGTTTTTGCTCCATCCAAGTCAACTGTCACAAGACGGCGATTTATTTCAGACAGTTGTGTTTTTACTCTGAAGCTTGAAAATCCCCAGGTGAAAAAAAAGTATACTTTAGTATACTAAATTTTAACATACTTTAGTATACTTTTATTGATGCACTTAAACTGTACTATTTTGGAACAACTAATTTTGTGCTTAGTCTACTTTAGTAGTATTTAAAAAGTATTAAATTACAACTAACAGTATATTTTAGTATACTATACGTACTTTTTTGGAACAACTTCAAGTGTACTTAGAGTGTACTTAAAGTATACTTTTTATTTCAGAGCTTTATTATTATATTTTGATATAATTATTATATTTTGAGTGTAATAATTCTGTCTCAGAATTCTATTAAAAATATATATTTCATATACTTCAAATATATTTTAAATATACTATTAATATATTAGTAATGTATTTAAGTTACACTTAATTTTTATTTTTGATTTCCTGCTATTGATAATAAACTACCATTTTAATTACTCGTGAAAGTCTTTATTCCTACGTACCTATTTTGTAAATGACATGCATAACTACTACAGTACTTACATTGTTTTAGGCTAAAATTACATGGAAAGATTAATTACACAAGATACCAAAGGTAATTCAAATATTTTGCTTTATTACCGACATTTTAAAATTGTCCAATTTTACTCTCAACTTTATGAACTTTACATAAATTATCAGTTTACACATCAAAAGTGAACACATGAACATGAAAATTTAAGGGTGACAGTAAAACATGAAAGTAAGGATCAACGACAGAACATTCCCGTTCACTGCACCTTACAGAAACCTACAAAAAAGAACAATAGAGCAATTAAACTAAGAAAGTATTTGTATTTAAAGAGAACAGAAAATGGCAAATAAAAAAATAATACAATTTTAAGACGTTGTGGACTCGCTGTGTATGTGACATCATAAGAACTGATGATTGGGATCGGATGCCTTGGGTGGAAGCACATTTCTGGGTGTCTTCTTTGCCTGTTTATGTTAGAAGTAGAAAAAATGGTCAGCAATGTCATAGAGTCAGTTGATGTTGGCATTAACTATGAAGCTGTTTTAAGTGTGGACATAAGGAGACAAACGACCTTAAAATCTTTCCATCCATGATCTGAACACACTGATCCTTGCAGGGGGGTGAGGGGGGCTGGTGGTGCCCATCTCTAGCAGCCATCAGATGAGAGGCAGGGTTCACCCTGGACAGGTCACCAGTCCATCACAGGGTCCTGAAAGCCAACAACAAATAAAATGTTATGAAAGAGAAATGTTAGATTCTTTCCAGTTACCTTTAAATCAAATCATGTTTATTAAGCACTTAGTGTTGGTAACACAGCAGTTTTTGTTGTTGAAAATGTAGCTAGCTCCTCATTGAAAAAACAAACTTACATCATGAAGACAATGTGAAGGTTCATCGTCAGAGCTGGTTGGTGATCTGGTGGAGTCAGAGCTTCTTCTGAGACAGGAAAGTCTTTAGGTTTTCTAACACCTGATTTCTCTGGCTTCCTCTTTCATCTTCATTTGCTTAGTTAAACTGCAAACATATGTTGAAGATAAAAACATCGATGAACGAGTTGGAACAACAACAACCTCACAATATCAAAGTCTCTTTGTCTTATGGAGCTTAATTAAAACCAGGTTAGTTTATGAATTAAAGTATAAGTCGCAACAAACAGCCTCCATGCAGTTATAACATGAAGCTGAATGATTGCTATAGTAATAATCATACAAGTCACAATAAAATTGATAAATTATTTAAGAAATTATTTGTGGTGTTTTTTTAAATAAATGAAAATGTGCAAAACCGCCACCATCTGGTCTGGAGTATGGTTTTACATCACACATCTGAAAATTGATTGGGTACTTTCTTAAAAATGACATCATGATTATCATTTTTTTATTGTATGCAATTTTAATAAATAGTCAAAGATTATTAAGGCACTTAAAAATTCATACATATTCATTCATATTTTGTTCACGTAAAGTATACTTTTATTTAATATATTAAAAGTGTATTTTGGTACAATTATGTTTAAGTGTGTTTAAAGTTCTAATTTCGAAATTGGTACAAGTGTATTTTTAGTATACTTCAGATATACTTATAGATAGTACACTTAATAATTAGTATACTTAAAGTGTACTTTCACAAATTTAAGTATGTTTGAAGTATACTAAAGTATATATTTTTTTCACCTGGGTCGTTTTCTGTGCTGCTGCAGTTAGCCATACAGAATGGTAAAAGTGCAGCTGTGAGCATGCAGCAAATGGCAAAATGCACCGCAAACAAGTGAACGAGGCAAATGCAAACTCCAAAACACACAACCACAAAATACCCCACATGCAAATACTACAGAACAGAAACATGTTTACATTCAGGCGACACTACAGACTTCCAGACTCCTGAGTTTCCCTTTTCCTTTTATTTCTTGTGGTTGCAGCATTTGCAGTGTTTTTCTGTTGCACTTCTTTCATTCCTGTGAGTGTTTCGGAGTTAGCATCATTCATGTGTTCACAGTGTGTTTGCAGCCGTCAGCTGGTGTCAAAAAAAAGAACTAAAGTAAAGCGGTGTGTTCAGTTTTACCCTGAGTCTGACCACAAACCTTTCAGCTGAAATTGCATCTGACTTTTAGCCACGTTCACCATAGTCAACAGAGCAGGCTGGAAACGGTGACAGGAAATGTTCTCTAACTGAGAGGAAGCAGACGGCTCTTCCTTTAAACAAATACTTTATATAGATTTTTTTTTTTTTTTTTGCCTTATCGAGAAGAATTTCTGTCAAAGTTTGGGATGTCAATGGAAAGTCCCCACAAAGATAGCCACGCAAACATGTGTGTGTGTTTATATATGGAAATAACCAAATGAAAAATGAAAAAAGTAGTTCCTGACTTTGAAGCTATGCTAACAACAACACTGTCTTCCTCCGTTCACATCTGAGAACTGCGATGTTCAGAGTTTTATTGATTTTATTTCATCCTGGTTTGTGTCTGAGTGAAGACGTTAGTTTGACTTCCCAGCTTTGAGTCATCCGCCTGTTCTGTGCACCTCCACACAACAACCACATAAACCACCTGGTTTTCCTGTGAGTGAAGAAGTTTCTCATAACGAAACCTTCTGATTAGGACCTGTGGTGGGACTGCGTAGTTTGGCTTTGCACGAAATCTTCTTCTACACCCATGGCTGTGGGCCTTTTTTATTACTTTGCTGAACCACCTTTTTCTGCAGGAACTCGACTCATACAAAATCCAGAGGAATTGTGAGGTGTGAACAGATAATAGAAAAGACTAGCAGAGTCAGCATGAACCAGAGAGTGATGGGAAAAACCAGCGTGAGAGCAGCTGCGTAAGAAGAAAATAGAATGAATGTTGGAATCACAAACCCACAGAGAACAGAAACTAAAGAACAGCAAACAGGTGGAGCTCAGCTTAGCATGAGGACACGACCGGCGCAATAAAAAATCTGACGTGAGATAAAACGAGAAGGAAAGAGAAGGAAGGAGAACTCAATAATCACAAAACTATAAAACTAAATGGAACCAAAGCCACAACTGAAAGTGCATTAGTATTTTTCTACACTTTGACAAACTTTGGTCAATAAAAATATGGACTGGTGATGAAGAAAACTAAGTTTAAATGATCCCAAATTTCAGTGGGATCCCTTTCTACTGAACCCAGTTCACACAAACCTTAGGTTCAGGTTGATACCCCAGTCGACCAAAACGATTTAAAATGACTATTTTCTACTTTCGAAGATTGTGTATTCAGGTTGTAGCAACTAAGAAAAGAAGCTGATATGACAAATGAAAAGAAAAACATCACACTGTCTGCAAAATGTAAACATATTCTGTTAGACATCACATTCTAGACACCCTGACTGCATGGCAGCTCATGTCTAACAGAAAAAATATCCTTTACCAAACAAAAGTGACTTCTACTTTCCATGATGACGAGTTGTGCTCTCAGTCAGAGAGAAATCAGTCATGACAGTTATAAAAGTCTTAAGGTTTCAGACAAGAAACTTTGTTTAAAAAATTGTTAAAGTAAAATTGTGAAAGTTAAAAAGAATCCACCACTGAGTATTAACATAAGACATTTATTTAGTATAAATTCTTTGGTGCCCCTTTAGTCCCCACCTAGAACCGCCCATGGCTGCAGGTCTGGGTCTGGTGCATTAATAATAATGGTAATAATGAGGGCTGCACAGTGGTGTAGTTGGTAGAGCTGTTGCCTTGCAGCAAGAAGGTTCTGGGTTTGATTCCCGGCCCAGGCCTTACTGTATGGAGCTTGCATGTTCTCCCTGGACATGCGTGGTTTTTCCTCTGGGTACTCCAGTTTCCTCCCACAATCCAAAAACATGACTGTCAGGTTGTGTGTGTGTGTGTGCGTGTGTGTGTGTGTGTGCGTGTGTGTGTGTGTGTGTGCATGGTTGTTTGTCCTGTCTGTCTCTGTTGCCCTGCGACAGACTGGCGACCTGTCCAGGGTGACCCCACCTCTCACCTGGACCGTTAGCTTGAGGCTCAGTGGGGCCTCCAGGTCTATGCAGACCAGGTCCAACAACACAATCACTCCAGGTCCATCTGCTCCTTTTCTAGCCGCATATTGCCTTCTTCTGTCCTTCCCAGTCTCCATGCTAGTTAAGTAGATGCATAGCACCTGCACCTGGTGCAGTGGGCTTCTCTGGGTATCCGGGCACGTGACCTCAAAAATAACCAATCAGAAAACATGCAAAACAGTAACTCAATAGTTTAACTCAACTAAACGTAAGAAAGTACATAACTTCAAAATATAACAAGCAATCAAAAAACTATATAAGAAACATTGATAGAACTCCAAAAAAAAGGAAAACCGAGGCCACATTACCACGTGTTTCTCTCCTAATCTATTCTGTCTGGTATGGCACTGCGCCACAATGGACACTTTTTTTTTAATTGCCTGTGTTCATCCTCACTAACATTATTCAGCCTGGGATTTGCGTTTTTCTTCTCACGTCTGTATCTTTACGAGAGGTTTTGCTTCTAAGGACTGTGGAGAATTGAAGATGTTTTAAAAAGATCCGGGTTGATAGCAGCTCACTGCGGCTGTGTAGTGTCCGTCTCTAGGCAACCGTGACAACAGCGTCGGTCCGTAGCGTTCAGGGGTCCCGCAACGAGAATTTAGATGACCTTAATATTTCCTGTTTTGTTTTTTGTCATTATTGTTACATTTAGTAACAATTTGTGTGTGATAGGCGTGTCTATCGGACATTTATAGAAATACGGAACAAATCGCGTCCCATACGGGACGCAACATATAACAGCCAAATACGGGATGATTCCGTATTTTTAGGGACGGGTGGCAACCCTAGCTGCAAAGCAACCGGAGATTAAATTATTGTGGTTTTTGCACATTGACCATTTTTCAGTGGTTAAATTTCCAGTTAAGACACGACCATCATAAAAAACAAACCCCTTTCCGGACAGCGTGCCAGTTCTGGAACAGACCGTTCAAATCATCCTCCACCTGCAACCGAGCTGACGGCCAAGAATCCTCGCTACTCCTCTGCACCTTACACTGCTGAGACCGTCGCACTGCAGGACTGGAGACATGAAGCGTCCCCTGGACAGCCTGGGGGTCCCAAGGAGTTCAGCACACCATAGTAAACGTCCCCACTGAGCCTTCAGCAGATTATCTGGTCTGGTCGCTCTGGAACTTCGTCTATGGAAACTTCTTCTGTCTTGGATTGGTGGCTCTCAGTTATTCAGTCAAGGTGAGTTTATGCTAATAGTTTCTCAGTAATTTGTCTTGAATATAAACATTTTATGTTTGTCTTTGAAAAAGGACAGAAATCATGAAGAGTGTTGAAACTGGCGTGTGATTCCTCTTTTGGTAAATGGCTTTTATGCAGTTTGGACAAATCTGGGAACTAATTAGAATGATCTGGATAATTAAGGTTTAAAGACAAAAAGATTTAAATCACATCGTGATAGGTTAGTTTCACAGAACTCAAATATGAAACTATTTCAATGATGTGGAAGGCCTTTCTACTCAAACTTTGAGTCCAGATTAAGATCCCAAAACTAGGTCTTAATCTAAACTCAAAGTTTTAGATTTGAGTCTAACTCAAGTTGTAGCTAAACGTTTTTTAAACTAAAAAGGTTTGAACTCAATGTGCGCTGTGGTAAAGCAAAGGTTAAAATACCAATGTTTTAGCAAACAAGAACGGAGAACTCTTTGTTCACCACATGAAACAGTTATTAAAATAATACTTTTTCTGCTTTCAGGCCAGAGACAGGAAGATGGTTGGAGATCAAGATGGAGCCAGACGTCACGCCTACACCGCTCACGTTCTCAATGTCTTTGTGACATCTTTAGCCATCTTACTCTCCATTGCTGCGCTCATTGTTGTGATTGTAAACTTTCCAATATTTTACAGATATCACTAAGTAACTTTTGTGTGGTATGAGGGGTTTTAACCCTTGTGTGTGCGAAGACTGAGGCTAACGTAGAGGACTGTGGCAAATGATACAAGTTTTACCTGTATGGGGTCGGTTGGACCCCATTTCTAGACACAAGGGTTAAAACACCATGACTCGTCTGCTTTTCTGTTTTTATTTTGGTGCCTTAAATAAAATTGTAACAGTAGTACTAATAGTAAGATCAGAAGCGATAGGGAATAACTTCATTTGAATAAAGTTCACCTGCTTAAAATCTGTAAAGTGTGTTTTATTTCAGATGAATGAAAAGCTTGCATCATGATAATAATAAATACAATCCTGTGCTCTATAAAACACAGCAATGTAATCTATTTTGTGTGTAGAGCCTCTTCTGACATTTTTTAAATCAAAAACATTTGTTCATAAATTGACAATTGGGGACAATAAAAACAAAAATCTGAATGTAAAATATAAAATTATGACAAATTAATCATAACATGTTTATTATGTGATGCAGAATTGAGCAAACAATCATGAGAAAACGAGCTGCACCAATCAGGCAAGGTCATACAAATAAAGGTCAGTTGTTTCCACGGTGACATTTCACTGGTTATGGACACAGAGTATTTGGTTAAAAAAGTTTTGTCCTTAAAATTTTCAAGTTTAGAACAAAGAATCAGTGAGCAAATGAGCTAAAACACAAAACTTCATGTTTCCAGGAAACAGCAGAAAACACCTCCTACTATTAAACTCCACTTTTTCTACTAAAAACAGGAAAATATTTACATAATTACACTGACTTGTACTCGTCTCATTGCTTATATTTTCCAGGTTCCCCCTGGTGACGACTTTAGGCTTCAGGTTTTCACCACTTCCTGTTTCTCTGTCACAAATTTCTTCAATCTTCTTCCAAGTCTATCTTTTTCACCACATTAAAAATATATTCTTTGCTCGAAAAACATTAAATATTCAAAGGGTTTCCCAGAGGCAAGAAGGATTCAAGGATTTTTTATTGTCATACCATCTTGGGAGTTTGTGGTACGAAATTTGTCCTCATGTCCCAGATAAAGAAATCCACTACACACAATAAATAAATTGATAAATAATGAAATAAAATAAACAAATGAACATAAAGTAAATTAAGTGATGTAGTTATGTGTCTGTGTCTGGTATGTGCCTCAAGCTATGAGGTGAAGCTGCATTTGGTGCATCTTGAGTTCAGCAGCCTGACGGCTGAAGGGAAGAAACTGTTCCTCAGCCTGGTGGTCTTGCTCTGGATGCTCCTCAGCCTCCAGCCTTCAAACTGGACTTTACATGGTTCTCTTTCAAACACGGACTTCTTCCTGCCCACTCTACCAGAGAGGCCAGATTGGTTTGTGGTGGGCTGGACTCATAGTTGTCATGGCAACAGATTCTCTCACCTGAGCCGAGGATCTCTGCAGCTCCTCTAAAGTTTTGATTGACCTCTTGACGGCTACTCTGATCAACGTCCTCCTTCACCGACCTTTTAGTTTAGAAGGGTGTAAAGTTTTGCTACATTCTTCCATTTTGTTGGTCTTTCTGGAATATTTCCAACTGTAACTAACTTTGCCATCTGATTTTTGTTATGAGTTCATCTTCACTCTCATGTTTAATCAGTGACTTTTGAAAATAACTCCTTAAATTATTCTGCAAAATTAGGTTTGCAAAGATTCACCCTCAATTAACCCTGGACGTTCATAAGCAAGTACTAATGAACTATTAAGAAGACAAAGGAAAGAAGCTGTAAGTGGAGATGAAAGTCTTGTGGTTTTTGAAAACCACAAGACTGAAAACTGAAATTTCCACTGTTAAGCCACGGCCCTCTTAAAAACCAAAGTCGACTGCAAATTCAACAGATTGCTCAGATCATCCTCCACCTGCAGCCAAGCTGAGAGCAATGAATCCTGAATACTCCTCTGCACCTTACCCTGATGAGACCGTCGCACTGCAGGACAGGGGACATGGAGCGTCCCCTGGACAGCCTGGGGGTCCCACAGGAGTTCAGCACACCGTAGTGAACGTCCCCACTGAGCCCACCAAAGATTATCTGGTCTGGTCGCTGTGGAACTTCGTCTATGGAAATATTTTCTGTCTTGGATTGGCGGCTCTCATTTATTCTGTCAAGGTGAGTTTATGCTAATAGTTTCTCAGTCATTTGTCTGAAATGTTAAATTTTTTGGATTGTTTAAAAAAGGAGAGAAATCATGAAGAGTGTTGAAACTGGCTTCTGATTCCTATTTTGGTAAATATGTTTTATGCGGTTTGGACAAATTTAGAGACTAATTAGAATAACCTGGATAATTAAGGATTAAAGACAAATAGCTGTAAGTCACAGTGTGAAACTTTGAGACTTAGCAAAACTCAAACATCAAAGAATTTCTTTTTGATTTAAACACAGTTTTATTGGTTTTGTGTTTTCAAAAACAGAGAAAGGAACAGAAAACTGTGCCTGGTGCTGATATATCACAATATATATGTAGAGAATAAGAAAGAAAAAATAAACAAAATATCTACTGAAACTCTGAGACTAGATTAAGACCCCAAATTTGGTGGATCAAAAGGCTAAAATTGGCTGAAAAACCTTTAAACTTTCTATTTTTTACTTTGAAAGAGTGTTTTTGTAAAAAGAATAAATAAATCAACGTGTGATCTGATGAATCAGAGATAAAAGTCCCAAAGTTACAGCAGGCAATAAGGGAGAACCCATGTGAATCAGTTATTAAAATAATATTTTTTCTGCTTTCAGGCCAGAGACAGGAAGATGGTTGGAGATCAGAACGGAGCCATAGGTCACGCCTCCACCGCTCAGGTTCTCAACATCGTGGCGACTGTACTGACATCTTTAATCGTCTTTCTCGTCATTGTTGTGCCCATTGCTGTAGTTGCAAGTGCTGCAAGGCCTTACTCATATTACCAGCATCGGATCTAGAAAAATATTGATGGGGTGGCAAAAGGGGGGCAGGGATTTGTTCAGGGATGGCAGCATATCTCCATATATATACGTTTAGCTTACACAGACCTAACATTGGATTTAATATACTTGATTTATTTGTTGCAAAATGTTTTTAACTTGCATTGTTTCAAAATGAGCTTTATGTAGCACTGTGGATTAAATATAGTTTCTTATTATAGTATAGTTAATTATTTTTATGTCTTTCATACTCCTGCTAATTGATATGTATTATTGGATTGGACAACGCCTATTAGTCACTATGTAATTCATTGAGTTATGTCCAGAAAACCATTTTATCCCAATGCGTGACGAGCAGAAATCTGTCACAAAAATATTAGTAGTGCTTCATTTGTTATCAGATATATCTAAATAAAGAGGAGAAAACTGATGTTTCATCAATTCTCTGTGATACAAATCAATAAACAATTTTGTTTCGTTAGTTCTGTCAAGATGCAAGAAGGGGCAAATTTCTCTTATATTGGTCAATCGTTTTATTTTAAATATGCTGTAGGAGCCGTAGTTTGATGATTAGTTCAGTTTTTGTCGCTTATTTAACTTTCAGGAATTGCAGCGGCTGCAGACAGTGCACCACAATAAAGGTACAATAAAGCTGATAAACAGGTGAAGAACCAAACACCACTTCTATTCCGCCTTTTCTCGCTCTGTGTGTTGGCTTTACACGGACCCGTTGTCATGGCAACCGACAGACAACAACTCAACAAACATAGAGCAGAGATTACCGATCAGGGGAATCAACACCAAAAAACAAACATTTCCCTAGCAAAAAAGTAGCAAAAACACCAAAACTGAACATTGGGTCTGTTACATTATGCCGTCAGGCTTAATGTCTATATTGTCATTATTAATAAGTTTTCGCCTGGGCAGTTTAAAATTAACTAATCAATCACCTCTGTGTTCAGGAGAGTGTTTATTAATGACCGCAAAATAAATATCAAGCCTGCAAACCTGATATTGTGACGGACTGAATGTTATATTTTCAACGTAATCTCGGGTTGGCTTGTGGAGCGCAGGAGGTTGCCATGGAAACGGGTGTGCTTAAGTGAGAGAGAGGGAGACAGAGAGACAGAGAGGGAGACAGAGAGACAGAGAGACAGAGAGAGAGAGAGAGAGAGAGAGTAAAAAGGTGCGAGTGGTTTTGAGTTGATCAGCTGTTCGGGTTGTTTTACCTTTGCTTTGGCTCTTTACAGCCGCTGTAGTTTCTGAACGTTCAATAAACGACAAACTTGGACTAATTATCTCGTTCTTTGTGAGTATACGTCATTTATAACAAACATCAAACACGGTAAATATGTTTCATTAAATATTTAACAAACAAATGGCTTCTACCACGATAATTGTGTGAAATTAAATACATTGTCTAATACAAAAAATTGTTTGGTGCTGTTGGGCTCAGAATCTGAGAGGCTTTTCCTTTATCAAACAATTATTTTTTTTTGCATCTTTTTTAGTGGAAATATTGATGTTGATGAGATTTTCTCCAAAATAACTTTTTTTCAACTTTTATAGCTCCACTGTTGAAAATGAGGCTCCAACATTCACAAATGACATTGAAATAAAATCCAGACCAACATCTGGTTTGAGGTGATTCCTCTGGAACCTGTTGGAGGAAAAATATCCCAACTTCAGAAGATGAGCTTTCGGGATGCACTCCATGCCATGATGTTCAGGATTTAGGTCTCATGGCATCTCAAGGTGTCAACATTGCAGCCAGTGGGCTGAAGGAAATACAGCTTTATTTTGTAGCAATTCAAGAGCTACCAGCTTTTATTGGTTCGCAAAAAAAATTTATCAGCACAGAAACTCCAAAGCACACAAAGAAGCTATATATATAATTAATACTAATATATTATATTTGTATTAATATAATATACTAATTATATTAGTAAATTATTACTAATATAACTAGTAGTAATTATATTACTATATATAGCTATAATATAGTAATATAACAATTACTATATCACGAAGTATCATATTATATAATGTATAATTAATTGTGTATTGATTAATATACTAATGTATTAATATTCATATTATCATTGCTATTATTATTACTAATTATTATATTATTATAATTTTATAATAATTAATTGTTATATTAATAATTATAAAATTATTGTAAAATTTTCTTCCATCATCTATCTATTATCTAATGTGCACAAAATCTTCTTGTACTGTGGGAGGAAGCCGTAGCACCCGGAGAGAACCCACTCATGCTCATGGAGAACATGCAAACCCCATGCATAAAGAATCCAGGCCGGGATTCAAACCCAAGACGACAGACTGGACTGGAGACGCAACAGTGAAGCGTCTATAAGAAGGGACAGAGCAGACTGGAGGAAGCTAAGATCCTTCAAGGTTTGGAGCAAGATGCTGCAGCTCCTCTAAAGTTTTGATTGACCTCTTGGCGGCTACTCTGATCAACGTCCTCCTTCACCGACCTTTTAGTTTAGAAGGGTGTAAAGTTTTGCTACATTCTTCCAATTTGCCGGTCTTTCTGGAATATTTCCAACTGAAACTAACTTTGCCATCTGACTGTTTGTTTTAACGAGTCCATCTTCACTCCCATGTTTAATTAATTATTTTTTTAAAGGATTTTTTTGGCTCTATGGTCTTTATTCCAAAGTAGATAGATGGAAAAGTGGGTTATGAGGGAGGGGAGAAGACATCCTGCACCTCTGCTGCTGCACTACCACCACGCCCCTAGTCAAATTTTTATTTTTTTTGTTCTAGTGGCTTTTATTTGAAATGCGTTAAGACAGGAAAATAGGTAAAGAGAGAGGGAAGACATCCAGCAAAGGTCACCAGACCAGTAATTGAACCTGCAACAGCTGCATTCAAGACTTAGACCTCATTATTTGGGTTGTGCTTAACCCCTGAGCCACCACAGCACCCCTCGTCAATAATCTTTGAAAATAACTTCTTATATTATTATGGAAAGTCAGGCTTATGAAGATTCAAAGTTAATATTTGCTCATAGGCAAACACAAAGAAATTATTAAGAAGAAGGAGGGGGAACGCTCTACGTCGTACAAAGCAACTAGAAATGACAGGATTGCATACCAACTGCTGTTGAGTGGTGAAATTTCCCCTGTTAAGCCAGGACATCTTAAAAAAACAAAACCACTCCAGGTAGTGAACCCGTTCTTTAACAGATTGTTCAGATCCCCATACCTCCTGGAGCTGAGCTGAGAGCCATGGGTCATGTTGATGAAGTGTCCCCTGGACAGCCTCGGGGTCCCACAGGAGTTCAGCACACCGTAGTGAACGTCCCCACTGAGCCCACCAGAGATCATCTGGTCTGGTCGCTGTGCAGCTTCGTCTATGGAAATATTTTCTGTCTTGGATTGGCGGCTCTCATTTATTCTGTCAAGGTGAGTTTATGCAAATGGTTTCTCTTTAATTTGTCTTAAATTAAGCGTCTTTGAAAAGGACAGAAATCATGAAGAGTGTTCAAACTGGCTTTTGATTCTCCTTTTGGTAAATGGGTTTTATGCAGTTTGGACAAATCTGTTAAAATCTAGAGACTAATTTGAATAATATGGACCTGAATTCATGATTAGAGACATATAACTTTAAATCACAGTTTGATAGGTTAATTTAATAAAACTCAAACATCAAGGTAGTTCAGTGGTATGGATGGCCTTTCTACTGAACCTGGTAAAAAACAACTTTGAGTCTAGATTAAGACTTGCTGATGTTCTCAGTATGAACCAGTTATTAATACAATATATATATGTTTTCTGCTTTCAGGCCAGAGACCAGAAGATGTTTGGAGATCAGGACGGAGCCAGACGTCACGCCTCCACTGCTCGGACTCTCAACATCGTGGCGACCGTCCTGACATCTATAGTCATTGTTCTCTCCATTGTTGTGCCCATTGTTGTGATTGCAATCACTGCAAAAAATCATAGATGACACTCAACTTACAAAAGTTGAGTGTCATCTAAACACTAAACATTGTCACTCCCTTGCTTTTCTGTTTTTACTTTGGTGCCAAAATAAAACTGTAACAGTAGTACTAGTAGCAAGGTCTGAGGCAACAAGGAAGTCCACTTGCATAAAGTTCGCTTCCTTAAAATCCACAGTGTGTGTTTTAGTTCAGATGAATGAAAAGCTGGCATCGTGATGATAATAAAAAAGAAAACAACAGAAATGTTCTTTTTTCTGTGTGGAGAGTTTCCTGTGTAATCTTTTTAAACAAATATGTATATTTGGTGACAAACTGACACAGTGGGGGTAATAAAGACAGAAATCTTTGTAACCAATAGTGAAAGCTGGGATTGTTATGACAAAGGAATCATTACATTTATGTTATGTGATGCGTAATTGGACAAACAGTCATGAGAAAACAAGCCGCACCAATCAGACAAGGTCATACAAAGGTCAGTTGATCCCATGGTGAAATTAATGGACACTGAGAGTATAAATGTTGACTTCAGTGTGGCTGCAAGTCAGACTAATCAATATGTGAACTATTTTTAACATACGTCATTTTTTTCAAGTTTGTACGTAGTGGAGTTTAGTACATTTGAAATTGGCAAAAAAAAAGAAAAAGCACAACTTAAAATATATCTAAAATAAATGTTTGTGCTAAAATGGAACAAAGTAGTTATACAAAAGGGCAACATCTTTTTTTAGAACATGACTAGACTGAATTGTGCTAGCATTCAACTATGTGTAAGATTTTCATTTTGAAACCTAAGAATGTGAAATTGTACATTTTAGGTGATATTTCTATATTTTTTGAGCTGCCGATGTTTCAGAAGATCACATAAACCAGGTGACGTAGCTCAAAATTATCCTGTTGTTTAATGATAATGGAGAGTGTCTTCAGTGACAGACTGCTCCATCTTAGGCGCACATAAGAGCATCACTGTAGATCCTTCCCCCTGGCTGCTGCAAGACTTTATAACCATCTCTGTTCCCAGCAAACTCAATGAGTTTTTAAATTCCCACTGTCATTTGCAGTTGTTTATATTTTTTGTAATGAAGTAGTTTGTTGTTTTTCATGCACAAATATACAAGGACGTGTATTTTGTTTTTGTTAAATGACCATTCATAGTTGTACATTTCTTTTAAACACAGTGTGCTATTTTTTAATGAATAATTTACCCTTACTCTACAGTCACTTATTTTTCTGTTACATATATATGTATATGAAATATATATATTTCTACATAAGTTTAAATATGTTTGTGTCTGCTTACCTCTAATTTGTTGGCTGCTTACTGGAGTTTTCATACTGTGAAACTCTAAGAGAATATTTCTAAATCTTTTTCTTAATGCCAACAGTGTCGGTTTCCATTTGCTTCCTGTTTTTATTCAGTTAAAAAACAAATGGCAGGAAAGTATGGTAAGTACTATTAAATGTCATCCTTTGTGCCTTAAATAAATATAGACAAGGAGTAATCAAACTGTTGAGGTCTGATCTAAACCGGCTGCCAGCAACTACTGTGAAACTGAAAGGAAATGGATTTTAAATAATATATAGCTGAAGCTTAAAATGCAAACTTTTTGAAAACAAAGCTGCAATTGACAATTGGGCTAAAACATCACATCTTCTGCAAAGATGTTCTGGTCACACATGAATAAATTGCAAATGACGGGAAACAGATACACATACTGCATCATTTTTTCCGGTTCTTCTCTAAGTGTTTTGTGTCACTTTTGCGGTAATTCCTCTGTAATGTGGAATAACTGAAATACATCAGAGTGTCATGTCCTGTTTACCACATGTTTTATTTAGCGCAACCTTTGCAACCTCAACTTCATTAACCGCATCTCAAACTTGGAAAACAAAGGAAGCGTGAGTCACATCCTGTTTGAAACTATACAAAACTTTAAAAAAACAAAAACTGACAGAGATAAAGCAGAAAAACTAAGAAGATAGTATGTGGGTTGTTTTCTTTTTCTTGGTTATTGTTGAGAAGGTAAAAGTGAAAATAAAAAATAAATGAGGTTGGCATTGCAAGTTGAGTATAAATAATAATAGAAAACATTTAAATTCTGTAACAAACTGACTACTTTCAACATTTTTGGCTACCATGACAAAAAGTCTGGACACTATTGCCTTAGAGCACATGTGTCAAACTCGAGGCCTGGGGGCCAAATCTGGCCTGCCTCAGCTTTTCATGTGGCCCTCTAGGCCCCAAATTACATCAGTAAGTCCCTCCTGTTTGTCACAGATCCGTAAAATCAGCAGATCCCCACACGTTTTCTGATTTTACTGCAAATGTTCTCAAAATTGGCCAAAAACATGACTTGACTCAATGTCAAGTTATAGTCCTGCCCAGTGATGTCAGTAACACGTCAGACCACTTTTTCAGTAACAAGTCATCTAATGCTTTGCTATTTCAAATCCAGTAATCAGATTAAAGTTACAAATCACTGTGCGTTATTATTTTATTTAGCAATTTAAGTTGATTTCCTCGAGTGATCGCCGTTTCTATACAACAGTTATCAGCAGCGACAGAAATGTAAACAATGGAGGGAGGAGGGAGATGGACATTTTGTTGCTGGAAAACAGAACTATTTTGAGTTTCTGTCACCAAGCCCAATTATTATAAGCAGCATTGGGGTGGAAATTTAATGAGTCGCGGGTTGCAGTTTTGGACTTGTTTTTGAACATGAAGTTGCTTATTTGGGCTTGGAAATAAGCAGAGACACATAGCAAGCCCCAAAAGTTGTCTCTCATACAGGCAGTTTTAGTCAGACTCTCCCTGTCCATCATTTCCCGGATGATCTGTCCCTCCGTGTCTTTGTTAATGTCAAATTAATATATTTGCTGTGAATGACGTCAAGCTTCGCGTTGCACTCCAGAAAACTGCAAACATCGAGACTAATATGAACAAGGCAAAAAACGTGAAAACAGCCACGAATGAACGAGTCTGTAGAGTTGTGCAACTAAACGCCATTATAATTTTTAATATTATGATAAATGTCACAAATCTGTGCAGCGGCCATCTGAGTTGTGGAGCCTCAGGAGGAGCTCTGTGCGATGCACTCTGACAACAAATGCAGGGCCGTAACACAGAACCTGGAGGCTGGGGGCAGGGAGGGGTAGGGTGGATGTTCTAAAATCTTATTTAGAGTTTTCCACACAATAGTTGAACACACAAAAACATGCAAAAATTACAAAAGTTTTTTTTTTGTACTGTTGTAACCATTTAACAATCTCCCCTTCAGGTCAACCTTATAAGTGTAGACATATTGTTGATGTTACAATTATAAAATAGCTTGCAAGTAAGTAAGTATTAGCAAAGTTTAATGTTATTTTCACAGGTGGCGGAGCGTTGTTATCAGCAGCTGCTGAAAGTAACCAAAAAGTTACTTTTAATGTAACTTAGTTACTTTCCAAATCAACTAATCAGTAATCTAAATTCCGTTTTCAAGGAGTAGTCAATAATCCGATTAAAGTTACTGTATTTTCCGGACTACAGGGCACACCTAAAAGCCTTAAATTTTCTCAAAAATCAGCAGTGCGCCTTATAATCCAGTGCGCCTTATGTGTGCACTGAATTCCAAAATCTGTCCCTGGCACAGAGACGTAAGGTGTACAGTACATACGCTGGCAGCGATAAACCAATCAGAGAATTGTTGTCCGAGTTCTGCAGCATACGACTCCGGTAAAAACCAGATAGGTTTTCCCACGCATCACCGTCCCTGTTCATCTGCGACTCCATGCGCGCCCATCTCACTGCTACTGTGAAAAAGGAAGTGAAGCAAACTAATTCGGAGTTTGCCGTAATTAACAAAAGAACTCCAACCGTTCGACATCGGTGTAAACAGGCCGTTCAAAAAGAAGTTGCGAGCGGCATGGGAGCGATGGATGACAGACTGAACACACATTTACTAAGACGGGGAGGCAGTTCAATAGCATTTAATTTTAAGAAACACTTATTGAATGCTGAACCAACTGGCTGTTTATTGATATCTTAACAGTTTAATGGACTTTATCAATACATTCTGGCCCTTTAAGAACAGCCAGAGTTTTTATATGGGCCAAAATAAAAATGCTTTAGAGCTTTAGAGGAACAAAATTTCCAAGCTCCAAATTTCAATAGAATAAGAAAAACTGGGTCAAGTATGATTTTAGTAAAACAAAAAGAAATTGGTAAATCAATATTGATCAAGGCTGTTGATGCTATATTCATTCTGAAGCCATCTTTGGATAAGCTAGCAACTAGCATGCCACCTGCTTTATTAGGATCAGTCTTGTTTCTTTAAACAAACTTCATCAAGAAAGATGGCTGCCATACAATATCTGTAAGTGACTCACAAGTAACTTTAGATCACCGGGTGGTTCCTTTGTTTCACAAAACTTGCTTCACACTACATGCAATAACTTGCTCTTTTGACAGAGTTTTCTGTAATCTTCTACGCTCCACAAATATGGAACAAACTTCCAGTAAACTACAAAACTGCTGAAACACTGAGTGCCTTTAAATCTAGACTAAAAACACACCTGTTTGGAGTTTCCTTTGAAGCATAATCGACTAAGAAATTAATAATAATACAGAGCTGAAGTTGGCTTGAGATTGCAGATCTGAATTTCAGATGTGGGCAAAGGACGACTCTGCCTCATTTTCCAGGATGTTTAATTTGCTCACATTTAAAGACGTCAATAATTAACCTCCTCGAACATGGACTAGGTTATTTCACATTAAAAGCAGAATATTTTAAAATCTAAAGCCTGCCCCGTGATTTGCAAAACCTTGTTTGAGTTGAATAAAGGATCATATTGGTGCTTTCACAAAGCGTTTTGGCAATCACACTCACTTTATTTTGCACCTCCTCTTTTGCTCAGTGGTAACAATTTCCACAGTGAAAATCACAACCACCATAAAAAGTACGTCTACTCCAAGTAACTTGACAGTACTTCAAGAGACTCTTCAGATCCACCTGCCATCTGTAACAGAGCAGAGAGCCATGCATCCTATTTACGCCAACGAGCCGTCCCCTGGACAGCCTGTGGGTCCTGGAGGAGTTCAGCACACCGTAGTGAACGTCCCCATTGAGCCCACAAAAGATTATCTGGTTTGGTCGCTGTGCAGCTTCGTCTACGCAAATTTTTGCTGTCTTGGGTTGGGGGCTCTCATCTATTCTGTCAGGGTGAGTTTATAAAAGAATTTCCTTAATATGTGTCTTTAATATAGCCAGCTTCTGTTTGTTACTGTAAAAGAAAAAGGGGGAAAAGGAAAGGAACACAGAACTCATGAGCTGATGATTATTTTAGTGAAACCCAGGTGGTAGATACCTGAAACCTAGAGACTAGCAATTAGAGTAATAGGGTGGATTATTCAAAATTAAAGATTAAAGACTGGTGATACCTTTGTTTCACAAAACTAAAAATTATATACTTCAATGGCATTTCTGTCAAATCCAGTTCCAAAACCAGATTAATATCCCCAAACTGGAAGGATCATGAACCTGCAAAGGGTTTAAAAAAACATTTAAACTTTCTATTTTCTACTTTGAAAGAATGTGTGTCAAAAATGAGAAGTCAAGTTGTCATGCAACAAATCAAAGATAAAAGTCCTGATGTTTCTTCAGGCAGTAAGAGTGATGAAACTTTGCCGTTTGACCCAAAATAGTTCATATGGAGAATAACCCAATGTTCTGCAAATGAACCAGTTTTAAAATAATATATATATTTTTGCTTCTTTCAGGCCAGAGACCAGAAGGCGCTTGGAGATCAGGACGGAGCCCGACGTCACGCCTCCTCCGCTCGCATTTTCAACATCGTGGCCGTGGTCCTGACTTCTTTAACGCTCTTTATTTACATTGTGGTGGTCATTGCTCTGTCTGCAAGACGTTAAAGCTACGGATCCTGCAATAATGATTAACAAAATTTTCACATTGTATGAGGAGGATTTGATCTGCACCATGTCTTGGTTGTTGTTTTGCTTTTGCTCTGGTGCCAAAATAAAACAGTTAAAGTCTGCTTATGTCAAATCTTGTTGTGGAAAATGTTATTCTTGCATCACACCCACTGTAATTAACATGCCACTGAAACCAGCTCATCCCATGACTAACAACAGCCTTGAATGAGAAGAAATCCCATTCTGTAAACAACTAGTGAATAAATATGAGTGTTTAAAGCTGCAGTGACCAATGAGAAGCAGATTTGGGCACGTCGGTTTCTGAAATTTGGTAAGTAAAGCAGGAGTAAGTCACATCCTGTTATTGTTGCTTGAAATGTTCCCACAGGTTGAAAGCATTAAGAAACAGGAACCTTATATTGCTTCAAAAGTAGTAGAAAATATGTTCTTCACAGAGAACTAAAATATGTTGCTTTCTGACAACAGAATTTAATCAGAAACTTGGAGGTGACAGTCAGAGGTTTCATCACAATCCAAGCCAGCTTTACATCAAAAGCAATAAATGAAGTAAAAAGTAAAATAGATGAATAGAAGGTGGCATAGATCAGATGGTGACTATAAAAAAAAGCTCGACAGATACTAATGGCTAAATCAATTTGCAGAAGTTCATGTTGGTGGAGAGAACATAGATCAGAAAATGTAATGATGACGTCAGTACATGACGGCATAGGATCGTCAGGCATCGACCCGGATCGTTCATAACTAGTTTGGGTATGAGTGATGCCATCTTTGGTTATATAACTATAACTTTCACTTACTGACAATTGTGAGTGAAAGTTATAGTGTTTTGTTTGGTTTGGCCAGTACGCCAACTTCACTGCTTGGCCATGCCCCCTAAACATGCTCTAAACGATTTTGATAACTTTTACTCCCCCATCCCAAACCTACATACTGACCAAAAATGAAGCCAATAACTCAAAATCCCCAAGGAGGAGTTTGTTAAAGTTCGAGGTGTGTACAGTGGCGCAACTACACATTATTCAGGTGGATGCGAAGCATAGATCTCCCCCCGCCCCCGAGAAAAGGGAAGAGGAACGTCAGGGTTCACTCCTTCACCCCCCCGAGGCGACAATACGAAGGGTAAAGCTCGCTACATTTACTTCGTTATCTGCGCAAGGTGAAGGAGCGTAAGGCGCGCTGAAGTGTATGGGAAAACATCATCGGCGCGCCGCCCCCTTAAGACGGGGTTTTGGCGCCCCCTCTGGTGTTGCGCCCATATGCGTTGCATACCCTGCGTACCCACTTTTTGCACCACTGGGTATGTAGACATGAAAATGACCAAAATTTGCCCTTTGAACCAAAATGGCTGCCTACCTGTACATTTTAGAGGGTACTTCCAAGAGACTTTTTTTCTTGATTTTGGGAGAGGGATCTACCTACGCTCAGAATTTCAGATCTTTGTGACCTATGGTTTGTCCTGTCTTAGATTAGGGGGCGCTGCAGAGCAGTTTGGCCACACCCACTTGAGATTCCATTGGAATCAGAAAATTTTACTTGGGACACTATTTCAGGTGAAGTTTGGCGAGTATTTGAATATGTTAAAGCCTCCAAAAGGCTGCATATAATGGCAGAAAAACAATAAGAAATTTTGCGATTACAACAGGCCTTTGCTGCTCAGGCTTAATAAAAGTTTCCCACAACAAATAATACAAGTCACATCATATACTCGACATATAGTGAGCCTAAATGGAAAACAAGTGTAAACAAAACATTACCTCTTGATGCCTTATGAATCAATAAATTAAATGAATGCGTCATATCTAGATTACTCAGGAAGCTGCCTGGTGGATGATCTTTCTACAGCTGACAGATGATGTCAGCGTCCAGAGAACAGTCTGGTGTCACTCTCCAGGTGCCGTCCTCAGCTGCCATGCTGCAGCCTCTGTCCTGAATGCTCTGATCCGGCTGTCTTTCTCCCCATTTAGTAAAGGTCAGAGGTCGATTTTTCATGTCGGACTGGAAGTTCCCTTCTGCTTTTTTCATGTTGATGTTGATCCAGGCTCTTTTCTCATGTTGACCCATCAGCTGAAGCAGCATGTGGTTCTCCTCCTCACTCTGGGGCAGAGCCAGCTCCAAGCCTCGTTGGTCGCAGAAATCTGCAGCCTTCTGGAAAGATCCTCTCTCCTTGTTGGACACAAAGTATTTCTGACCCACCTTCCTCACATAGTCAAAGGTTATAGCTGGAAAAACATGCAGAAAATTTGAGGTTATCTTTTTTTTTTTGGACAACGTGAAATAATCGTGTGGCTGTCCTCTGAGTCACTGCTTTAAGTCCTCTATTAACTTTGTTGCATAACGATATTTAGATGTTTGTCATGCATGGACACAAAATGTGTAACACTCTAAATCAGACATTGAGAAAACATTAGATCCTCAGTAACTCTAAAACAGCTTTTGCTGGTTTAATTCTTGGCTGATCAGAATTGAATAGAAAGCCCACCGAGGTCCAGCTTAGCGGTGATCTTCATCTGTCCTTCAATATCCCGTCTGAAAGAATCAAAGATCTCTGGATAAAACAGAACAAGTTTGGTTACCAAAGTTCATTTGGCTGCAGCTCAGAACTATTTTCCACTAGTTTTCTCTCCTTTACAGTAATATGTTACTTCTCTAATAATTTGCATTAGATAATAGTAAAAATTGTTTGTCTTTGATTTTCAATTGGTGACTTGGTCTGTTAAAACATGAGAAACGTCTAACTGTTCTGCTGTTGTGTTGAAGTGAATGTAATGTAATGTTACCATAACTTTATTTATTCAAGTCAGTTTCAGGAAACAATCATCACCTTGTCCACACACGGCGACGGGTCCAGGTCTTCCACGTGGTCCATCTAATCCAGGTTTGCCTGAATCCAAATAGAGATGAAGAAATTTTCATTGGTCATAAAAAATTAGGATGTTTTTCCACAGTACTTTTCATTGCTCTTCTCATTCTCTCGATATTTTTTTGTTTTGCTTTTAGCTCTTCAGGAAAAACTCTTTCATTGCTTTGTAAACAGATACCTGGTCGTCCAGGAAATCCAGCAATTCCAAGATCTCCTTTATCTCCCTTAAATCCTGAATCCAAAAAGAGATGAAGCAATCTTAACTGGACATGAAAAAAATGAAAAATTTGGCTACAGTATTTTTTTATGGCTCTTGTCTTTCTACAGATTTTTTTGTTCTAATTTTAGCTCTTCAGAAAAACTTTCTATTTGCTTTGTGAGTTGATACCTGGTGCTCCAGGTGCTCCAGGTGCTCCAGGAAATCCAGGTGGTCCAGGTTCTCCTTGAAATCCAGGTATTCCAGGAAATCCGCTTTCACCTTTCTGACCAGGGGGACCCGGCAGCTGACTGAGGCTCATGGGAACCATCAGACAGAAAACACAGAAGAGAAAACAAAGCCTCATCTTCTCAGTTTAGTGTTGGATACTGTAAAAAATGAGTTAAATTTGATACTTAGTTTGAAAGATCGTTTTCTCAACAGAAAAGATGCTGTCTTTTCTGTCTTTTATCAGTTCAGACACACATTTAAACATTTAATCCTGTTAGAACAGGTTTACAGTCAGTTATTGTGTCACATCTTTCCAAGGCGAACATTAGAGATGCTCAAGTGTTGAAGTCACCAGTAAATGAGATTGTGAATCTCCTTTTTTCTTTTTGCAAATTAACAAAGTGCAAGTATTGTAGTTTTAAACATGCAAGGCTAATTAAAAGGAAAGAAAACTGTACAATGATAAACAATGAATCAAAAGCCTCACCGTCAAAATGTGATCGTCCAGAACGTGCTGCTGCTTTGCCGTTCAAAAACCTACTGATGTGAATGAAGATTCACAAACATGAGATCCAGCCCAGAGGAAAAGATAATTAGTCAAGAATGAAAAACAACATTCAAGACATGCAGAGAGTTCCTGTGGTCTGACAAAATATCATTCCCTGGCAAAGCAGCAGCACATTCTGGATGATCACATTTTCACAGTGAGTTCTTGTTAGTTTTCTATCATTGTACCATTTTTGGTTGACATCATTTATGCAGGACTTTCTGGATTTCCTGGGATTCCAGGTAACAGCTCATTAGGTAGTCACATGCTAGTCAGAGAAACACAAATCATTTGGAGAAGGATGGGAGAAAGAAATTAAAAAAGACCTTCCATTTGTGGAAATCAACCTGCACAACAAAGATTTCTTCATGTTTTTTGTAATGGGTTCCCTGGACCACCTGGACCCGTCACCATGTGTGGACGAGGTGATAGATATGTCCTGAAACAAATACTAATCTGTCAAAACTACCAATTCACCCAGCCTGTTTACTACAAGGAGGAAACAGAGGAAACTACATGAAGAAAATCATGCAGTGTAAATATGCAGAGAGCCGAGACCACGATGAAGAAAGGTTTTTGTTAGGAGGTGACAGTAGTGCTGATCACAACCTCTATGATTGTCAGATCTAAAGTATGTCCAGGTAAATTGAAGGAATAGCAGGTGAATATGAGGGGGAAAAATATCCACTTAATCTCCATACATTTCTCCATAAAGCCAGAAATACATCATGTAAACGCATTGATTGGGGTCATCAGCATTATGTGACGATATCTAGAAAAGAAATGGAAGTTTACTTGTGTAGCTGAGCTACAAGGAGCCAGTGTAAAGACTTTAGGACTGGAGGAATGTGGTCTGTTTGTGTCTTCCTAGTTTTAGTGAAGACACAAACAGCAGCGTTCTGGATCAGCTGGAAGACCACTGAAGACGCTGTTGCAGTAATCAATTCGACTAAAGGTTAATACATGGATGAGTTGCTCTAGATGTGGCTGGGGCATTAGTCTTTTTATCCTGAAAATGTTCTTCAGATTATAGAAAGTTGACCTTGTAATTGTCTTTATGTGTCTCTGAAGATTCAGGTTCGAGTCCATCTTTACACACCAGATTTCAGGCCTGATTGCCATTTTCATGCTGGAAGTGCCATGAAGTGTGGTTGTAGAATGGTGAGGTAGACGCAGTGGACCCAGGTAGTAGAGAAAATGATGGTTTAATCATAAATAATGCACTAAATCCAGGCGGCACAGGTGAGCAGAAGGTGAGGAGTTCAGGTAGCAGCTGGAAAATACTGCTGGAGACAATGACATTTGACAACTGGATAGACGAGGAGGAACAAGAGACACAGGTGGGATTGTATACACAGAGGCTAATCCGGGGAACGAGACACAACTGGGGGCAATCAAGGGGTAGACAGGACAACACGGAGACTCAACTGAGACAGAAGCTAAAATAAACACAGAAAACTCAAATCCTCTCTGGAAGCTTGAAAATAAGTGATCAGACCAAAAACACTGGAATTACTTCATTTTGTTTCTATTCAGATAAGAAAAGCTATGGCACCTGCATTGATTTGTTCTGTGCATCTGCCTAGTGCCTGATTTGGGTTCATAGACACCTGGTGACATTGTATTGAAGAGTGATGTGTCACCCCCATGTAGATATTAAATGAGAAGGACCCCAAGATGAAACCTTGGGGTGCCCCATGTACGACTTCTGTCTTCTGCTACCTATTGGCAAGAAGAATCCCAGTCCTTTAGGTAAGACGTAAACCATTCAAGCACTGTGCCAGAGAGTCCGACGCAGATCTCCAGTCACTTGAATAATAAGTCATGGTCGACAGTGTCATGTTGTTGTGGTGTTTTGTGTTATGTCCTGATTTGATCACACAAATCAATAATCAAGAAACATTTGTTGTCCTTATTTTTTGACACATAATTCATAATACCCAAATTAGATAGCTTCTAGCATAATTGAAATAAGAAATTCTTGATCTGTATGACCAAAATAGGCCATGAGACAGAGCCACCATTTGTCTGAGCAAGAAACAATAATGGAGCATTCAAAGTGAACACTTTATCCCGATTTTAAAAAATGCAAAAACAAAATAAAACAAATGTCTAAAAGTTTTAGTGGATTCCACAATGGACATTCCTATCCTCTACAGCAGTGTTTCCCAACCCTGGTCCTCAAGGCACACTGTCCTACATGTTTTAGAGGTTTCCCTGCTTTAATGTGCCTGATTCAACTGATTGCAGTTCAGCAAACGCCTGTTAATCAGTCATCGATTGAAATCAGCTGGACTGAAGCAAGGAAATACCTAAAACATGCAGGGCAGTGTGCCTTGAGGACCAGGGTTAGGAAACACTGCTTTAAAGTATGGTTAGTTTATAGTTTTTTGTGGTGCACCATGAAAAGGAATTATTTCTTCTGAACTCTTTGTCGATGGAAGTCGAAGCTGGTCCTTATGAACGTTTAACTTGCATAGTAGTTTTAGTGGGTGCAATGAGATGGACGTTAATCTCAAAGCCTCCTACTGTTGTCATCTTCTGTCACCGCGCTGCCACCAGCTCGCCACCAGGGGGCTCCCTCAGCTCTCTCCTGACGCTCCACCTTGCGGGTGTGTCAGCACACACCTGCAGATCATCTGATTAGTTCTATGAGTATAAGAGGAGCCTCCAGCCAACACTTCCATGCCAGAGTGTTGACCCTTGTGGTTTGACCGAGCCTGGAAATTGGATGAAGTCCGGGACCAGTCTAGCTCACTAGCAGGAATCTGGATCTCCTCGACCTGGGAGTCCTGACGACAGCGAGCATCACCAAGCCGGCTTCCCTCTCCCTCTGCTTCCCCGGGCAGACGTTCTTTGGACCCCATAAGCCCAGCACGTTATTCCCCAAGCTCTGGCAGCTTTGTATACTCACCTCTCCGGATCTGTCCTTTCAGAGCCCAGCCCCGACGCTTCTGGCCTGCCTGCCGTTTACGGATTCTCCATTCATGCCACATTATTACTCTTGTAAATAAAACCCTTAATCTTCAGTCTTCCTGAGTGTTTTGCTGCATGTGGGTTCGGAACATTCCTAAAATCATGACACCTACGACGTAATAGACCTGACTTTCTGTTCTGAAACAAAGTCTGTTCTGCACTCATTACCTTGAATAAAAAGTTAATTCACAGAAATGGTTTCAGGTTACCAGCAACATGACTTCCTGCCATTGCAGAAGTGGTGACAGAACTGAGTACCTGGACAGCTTTAACACTTTTGCTAAGGCAATCTGCCCCTGCTGATTTCACAACTGAACCTCCCAAAGGAGAACAAGAACATTTCATAGATAAAAAAATAAAATCATTGACCTCATTAAATTAGCATTCCTCATCTTCTTCTTTGAAAACAGTTTTTGTCTTGTTATTGGCCCCAATATTGTGAAATCACTGTCCAGCACTATAGCTTTTATTACTAAGCGTAAGTTTCAAACAGCAGTGTTTTATTGCTTTTCAGATTTGATTATAAACAAAGGTGTTGCTTAATCTCAAATGTATGATAAACAATTTGGAAAACTTGCAGTGCCATTGTCTTTTCAGCTTTTGACTCAGCAAAATTGTCTACCAATTTCTGAATGAGGTTGCGAATGTTAATCTGTAAGAAGCAATCTGTGGATCCATAGTAAATGTACTTTGACTGGTCAGAATGAGAAGAAAGGATGTAGGGTATGTCACTGTCAGGATCCTGGGTTGTGAGGTTGTTTTGTAGTTTGATTTCATTCCAGTTTATTATTTTGGGTCACTTTCTTATTTTGTTTAGATCTGTCTTGTCCCTGTTTTCCTTTAGTTCATTTCTTCTTAGTGTTTCTACTTATGTTTATTTCTTACAGTTTATTTTTGTTGCTCAAGTTTTATTAGGTTTCCACCTACTCTTTAGTGTTATATTTATTTCCTGTTCCCCTGTGTGTCCTCCCTCGCCCCCTGTGCCTCTTCCTCTCTCGTCAGCCTGCATCCTGCTCCATTCACTCACCCCCGCAGTCAGGTAGCTCATCAAACCAGGTCTTTTGTTCAGCATGTAACCTCCCCAGTACTCTCATCCTCCTCTCTGCCTCCCAGAGGAATGATATCATTTTTCATTCACTCATGGGTGTTTTTTCTAAGTTTAAGGTTACATCTCAAACATAACTGGACTCTGATAATATAACTTTTTAAAACTACTTGTGCTTGGGTAATCTATTCTAAGATAAACTAGTTTGAAAGGACAGAAATTAGACCATTTTATCTGTCAGTCAAATCTTTATTAATGATAAAGAATTAAACTTAATAAAAGTGTATACCGTATGCTTCACATTGAGCTCCACTAATGACTATTAATTTACTATTTAAAAAAAATTTAAAAAATCAATTCATACTTAATTTTATTAATTATGAACACGTAAATTTATATTCCGTCATGTGTACAGGATCTGTGAAATACTTATTAGACTGAGTGTGGATAAACTCCATCAGGACGAGCAGAACAGGGCTGAGTGATGAAAGCAGTATGAATGCACTAATCTGGATTAAGTTGTAAAAAGGCTGAAGCACAGCACTACGAAGGCTAATTAAAGTCATATCTAGATTACTCAGGAAGCTGCCTGGTGGATGATCTTTCTACAGCTGACAGATGATGTCAGCGTCCAGAGAGCAGTCTGGTGTCACTCTCCAGGTGCCGTCCTCAGCTGCCATGCTGCAGCCTCTGTCCTGAATGCTCTGATCCGGCTGTCCTTCTCCCCATTTAGTAAAGGTCAGAGGTCGATTTTTCATGTCGGACTGGAAGTTCCCTTCTGCTTTTTTCATGTTGATGTTGATCCAGGCTCTTTTCTCATGTTGACCCATCAGCTGAAGCAGCATGTGGTTCTCCTCCTCACTCTGGGGCAGAGCCAGCTCCAAGCCTCGTTGGTCGCAGAAATCTGCAGCCTTCTGGAAAGATCCTCTCTCCTTGTTGGACACAAAGTATTTCTGACCCACCTTCCTCACAAAGTCAAAGGTTATAGCTGGAAAAACATGCAGAAAATTTGAGGTTATCTTTTTTTTTTTTTGGACAACGTGAAATAATCGTGTGGCTGTTCTCTGAGTCACTGCTTTAAGTCCTCTATTAACTTTGCTGCATAACAATATTTAGATGTTTGTCATGCATGGACACAAAATGTGTAACACTCTAAATCAGACATTGAGAAAACATTAGATCCTCAGTAACTCTAAAACAGCTTTTGCTGGTTTAATTCTTGGCTGATCAGAATTGAATAGAAAGCCCACCAAGGTCCAGCTTAGCGGTGATCTTCATCTGTCCTTCAATATCCCGTCTGAAAGAATCAAAGATCTCTGGATAAAACAGAACAAGTTTGGTTACCAAAGTTCATTTTGCTGCAGCTCAGAAATATTGTCCTGTGATTTTCTCTTATCTATATTAATATGATATTCCAATAATTCCAATAATAAACAGTCACCTCGTCCACACACGGCAACAGGTCCAGGTCGTCCAGTTGCTCCTGTCATTCCAGGTGTTCCTGAATCCAAAAAGAGATGAAGCAATCTTCACTGGACATGAAAAAAATTAAGAATTTGGCTACAGTATTTTTCATTGCTCTTCTCTTAGACTTTTTGTTTGATTTTTAGCTCTTCAGAAAAAACTTTTTCTTTGCTTTGTGAGTTGATACCCATTGCTCCAGGTGCTCCAGGTGCTCCAGGAAATCCAGGTGGTCCAGGTTCTCCTTGAAATCCAGGTAGTCCAGGAAGTCCGCGTTCACCTTTCTGACCAGGGGGACCCGGCAGCTGACTGAGGCTCATGGGAACCATCAGACAGAAAACACAGAAGAGAAAACAAAGCCTCATCTTCTCAGTTTAGTGTTGGATACTGTAAAAAATGAGTTAAATTTGATACTTAGTTTGAAAGATCGTTTTCTCAACAGAAAAGATCCTGTCTTTTCTGTCTTTTATCAGTTCAGACACACATTTAAACATTTAATCCTGTTAGAACAGGTTTACAGTCAGTTATTGTGTCACATCTTTCCAAGGCGAACATTAGAAATGCTCAAGTGTTGAAGTCACCAGTAAATGAGATTGTGAATCTCCTTTTTTCTTTTTTGCAAATTAACAAAGTGCAAGTATTGTAGTTTTAAACATGCAAGGCTAATTAAAAGGAAAGAAAACTGTACAATGATAAACAATGAATCAAAAGCCTCACCGTCAAAATGTGATCGTCCAGAACGTGCTGCTGCTTTGCCGTTCAAAAACCTTCTGATGTGAATGAAGATTCACAAACATGAGATCCAGCCCAGAGGAAAAGATAATTAGTCAAGAATGAAAAACAACATTCAAGACATGCAGAGAGTTCCTGTGGTCTGACAAAATATCATTCCATGGCAAAGCAGCAGCACATTCTGGATGATCACATTTTCACAGTGAGTTCTTGTTAGTTTTCTATCATTGTACCATTTTTGGTTGACATCATTTATGCAGGACTTTCTGGATTTCCTGGGATTCCAGGTAACAGCTCATTAGGTAGTCACATGCTAGTCAGAGAAACACAAATAATTTGGAGAAGGATGGGAGAAAGAAATTAAAAAAGACCTTCCATTTGTGGAAATCAACCTGCACAACAAAGATTTCTTCATGTTTTTTTGTAATGGGTTCCCTGGACCACCTGGACCCGTCACCATGTGTGGACGAGGTGATGGATATGTCCTGAAACAAATACTAATCTGTCAAAACTACCAATTCACCCAGCCTGTTTACTACAAGGAGGAAACAGAGGAAACTACATGAAGAAAATCATGCAGTGTAAATATGCAGAGAGCCGAGACCACGATGAAGAAAGGTTTTTGTTAGGAGGTGACAGTAGTGCTGATCACAACCTCTATGATTGTCAGATCTTAAGTATGTCCAGGTAAATTGAAGGAATAGCAGGTGAATATGAGGGGGAAAAATATCCACTTAATCTCCATACATTTCTCCATAAAGCCAGAAATACATCATGTAAACGCATTGATTGGGGTCATCAGCATTATGTGACGATATCTAGAAAAGAAAGGGACGTTTACTTGTGTAGCTGAGCTACAAGGAGCCAGTGTAAAGACTTTAGGACTGGAGGAATGTGGTCTGTTTGTGTCTTCCTAGTTTTAGTGGAGGCACAAACAGCAGCGTTCTGGATCAGCTGGAAGACCACTGAAGACGCTGTTGCAGTAATCAATTCGACTAAAGGTTAATACATGGATGAGTTGCTCTAGATGTGGCTGGGGCATTATTCTTTTTATCCTGAAAATGTTCTTCAGATTATAGAAAGTTGACCTTGTAATTGTCTTTATGTGTCTCTGAAGATTCAGGTCCGAGTCCATCTTTACACACCAGATTTCAGGCCTGATTGCCATTTTCAAGCTGGAAGTGCCATGAAGTGTGGTTGTAGAATGGTGAGGTAGACGCAGTGGACCCAGGTAGTAGAGAAAATGATGGTTTAATCACAAATAATGCACTAAATCCAGGCGGCACAGGTGAGCAGAAGGTGAGGAGTTCAGAACTGGTAGCAGCTGGAAAATACTGCTGGAGACAATGACATTTGACAACTTGATAGACGAGGAGGAACAAGAGACACAGGTGGGATTGTATACACAGAGGCTAATCCGGGGAACGAGACACAACTGGGGGCAATCAAGGGGTAGACAGGACAACATGGAGACTCAACTGAGACAGAAGCTAAAATAAACACAGAAAACTCAAATCCTCTCTGGAAGCTTGAAAATAAGTGATCAGACCAAAAACACTGGAATTACTTCATTTTGTTTCTATTCAGATGAGAAAAGCTATGGCACCTGCATTGATTTGTTCTATGCATCTGCCTAGTTCCTGATTTGGGTTCATAGACACCTGGTGACATTGTATTGAAGAGTGATGCGTCACCCCCATGTAGATATTAAATGAGAAGGACCCCAAGATGAAACCTTGGGGTGCCCCATGTACGACTTCTGTCTTCTGTTACCTATTGGCAAGAAGAATCCCAGTCCTTTAGGTAAGACGTAAACCATTCAAGCACTGTGCCAGAGAGTCCGACGCAGATCTCCAGTCACTTGAATAATAAGTCATGGTCGACAGTGTCATGTTGTTGTGGTGTTTTGTGTTATGTCCTGATTTGATCACACAAATCAATAATCAAGAAACATTTGTTGTTCTTATTTTTTGACACATAATTCATACTACCCAAATTAGATAGCTTCTAGCATAATTGAAATAAGAAATTCTTGATCTGTATAACCAAAATAGGCCATGAGACAGAGCCACCATTTGTCTGAGCAAGAAACAATAATGGAGCATTCAAAGTGAACACTTTATCCTGATTTTAAAAAATGCAAAAACAAAATAAAACAAATGTCTAAAAGTTTTAGTGGATTCCACAATGGACATCCCTATCCTCTATAGCAGTGTTTCCCAACCCTGGTCCTCAAGGCACACTGTCCTACATGTTCTTCTTCTTCTTTTCTATTATGGCGGATTGCAAGCAACTTTAAGGTGCATACCGCCACCTACTGTACATGAGTGTGTAGCAACATTTCTCTACATCTTTTAAATTCTATTTATTAATCTTGTATTTTTAAGAAAAGTAAACAATGCTTTCCTTAGTCTATAAATATCCTTTATGTTTCCTTCATTTCCTAATATTCCTTTAAGACTCCATTCTTGACCTGTCCTTCTAACCATTCTTTTCAAATGTTCCCTTTCAGATTCATATATTCTACAGTTCATTAATACATGTTCTACATTTTCTTTCTCACCACATCCTTCACATTTATCATTATTTTTCTTCCCTATTAAATATAAGGTGTCATTTAAATAGGTATGACCTACTCTTAATCTGGTCATAATTATTTCTTCCCTTCTGTTTCTCTCGTTAATATTTGTAATTAGTACTGACTTTTGGACTTTATACAATCTTCTCCCTTTCTTTTCTTCATTCCACCTTTTTTGCCATTCTTCTATTTCTTTATTTTTAATACATGATTTCCCTTCCCCTTTCCCAAAAGGAATTCTAATTGTTATTGCCATCTCTAAGGCCCTTTTTGCTAATTTGTCTGCTTTTCATTTCCTTTAACCCCTTCATGAGCTGGTACCCAGCAAAACCAGACATCAATACCACCTCTATATAATCTAAATAAACTATGTATTGTTTCTATTACTAATACTAAATCTTTCCTATTATTTCCTTCTCCCTGAATGCTTTCTAATACTGCTTTAGAATCTGAACATATCACCACCCTGTCTGGTCGAACCACCTCTACCCACTGCAAGCTTAATATTACTGCCATCATTTCTGCTGTGAAAACAGAAAGGTGATCTGATAGTCTTTTGGAGATGTAAGTTTCAAACTCTGGTATATTTATTCCTATTCCCACACATCCTTTGAGATTTTTAGAGCCATCTGAATAAATTTTGAGGTAGTTATAATATGTTTCCCTTAAATATATATCAGTCTTTACACCCATTTCATTTAAATTCCAGTTACTTTTCATTTTAAGAATTGTCATGTCTACATTGATCTCAGGAAATAGCCATGGAGGAATAACACTAATTGGATTAATTTGAGCTATTTCCTTATCCTCTAATCCATATTTTTTGGTCAGTTTACTTATCATCCATCCGAATCCATTACTCTGGAACTTTGCATATTCCCAACAGTTTTTTACTATATTTGATGTTATGTTCTCTTCTTCATTACTTTTAATTTTCATCCAATATACTAAGGCTAATTTTATTCTTCTCATTTCCAGCGGAGTCTCTCCAGTCTCTATTAGAAGAGCATTAATAGGTGTCGTTTTTACCACTCCTGTACATATACGTAAAGCCCTACTTTGTAGTCTGTCTATCTTTTGCAGTGTTGTTTTAGCTGCTGCTCTATATATGAAACTGCCATAATCAATTATTGATCTCATAAGAGCCCTATATATGTTTAATAATGACTCTCTGTCTGCACCCCAGTTATTTCCAGCCACAGCCTTAAGTAAATTTATGACCTTCTTACATTTAGTTTCTAACTTTTCTATATGTGTTTTCCATGTATAAGACTTATCTAACCATAATCCTAAATATTTAAAGTCTTTAACTCTTTCTATAGGTTGTCCATATAATGTTAGTGTTCCTGTATCTATATTTCTTTTATTTGTAATAACCATAAAACAGGACTTACTTGCTGATAATTTAAAACCCCATTCATATGACCATTTTTCCACTTTCTTAATTGCTTTTTTAATTTTTTCCACTACGTATTTTACATTTTTTCCCCTCATCCATATGGCCCCATCATCTGCATACAATGCAGAATTTATACATTTATCAGTGTCAGAAAAAAATGTCATTAATCATTATATTAAATAATATTGGGCTAATTGCACTTCCTTGAGGAATCCCATTCTCCACATTAAACTCTTTTGAATAATCATTCCCAATCTTAACTTTTATTTTTCTATCCAGCAGAAAATCTGCTACCCAATTAAACATCTTTCCACCAATTCCCATCTGCTTGATTTTTATAAGTAATCCTTCTTTCCACAGTGAATCATATGCTTTTTCTATATCAAAAAATACTATAATCATTACCTCCTTCATTTTTAAAGCTTTCTCTATGTCATTACATACTCTGGTTAGGGCATCCATTGTTGATCTTCCTGTACTAAAGCCACACTGGTATCTATTTATTAGTTTCTTATGTTCAACAATATATCCTAATCTACTAATTATTTTCTCCATCCATTTACTTAAATGAGAAGTTAAAGCTATTGGTCTATAGTTATTTGGACTAGTAGGATCTTTCCCTGGTTTATTAAATGGAAGTATTATTGCCCTTTTCCAGCTATTTGGTATTAAACCTTCATTCCATATTCTATTAAATAATTGTAATATTAATTTCAATGTTACTTCTGGTATCTGTTGAAACATAGCATAACATAATTGATCCTCCCCTGGAGCTGAATATCCTGTCCCTTTCAGTACCGTTTTCATTTCCTTCATGGTTATATTCATGTCTAGTGTTCACATGCATTTCTGACATTTTTCTAATATATTTTTATAATTTCCTAATTTTTGTATTTTCTGCTGTCTATGAATGTCTGTAAGATGTTCTCCACTGTGAACTGCAGCAAAAGTCTCCCCTAATAGTTCTGCTTTATCTTTATTTAAAACTAATATTTCCTGTCCTCGGACTAATGCTGGTATTTTAACTTCATTTCTTTTCCCCGTCATTTTCCTAAACATTGACCAAACATTCTGTAATTTTATTTCTGAACCTATTGAGGAACAATATTCTCTCCATGTTTTCTTTTTAGCCCCTTTAATAATTTTCCGAGCTATTGCTCTTTTCTTTTTATATTCAATAAGGTTTTCGATTGTTAAATTTTAAATGCTTTGTTACGTTCTTTAATTGCTGTACTGCATTCATCATTCCACCAGGGAACTACTTTTTTCTTACCTTTGACTTTGATTTTTGGTATGCTATAATTTGCAGCATTTAAAATGTGTTCTGTTATCTGTTTTGTACATTCCTCAATGTTACCATTTAATGTAACCATATGGCTGGTTTTTTCACAATTAATTTTGAATTTTTGCCAATTGGCTTTTTTAAAGCACCATCTTGTTAGTATGAATTCTTGTTGCCTATTTATACTGTCATTAATTATTGTACTCACTGGAAAATGATCACTGCCTAGTGTAGTCTCCCTGTGAATATCCCATTCACATGAACCAACAAGACAGTCAGTTATTAATGTAACATCTAGACATGACATTGTATTTTTGTGTATATTTACTCTTGTACCTTTTCCATTATTTAGACAGACTAATGACCTTTCATCCATCATTTCTTCAACTATGATACCATTATGATCTGTTTTCTTGCTACCCCATAGCCTATTGTGTGCGTTAAAATCACCACCCATAGTTCTCTTCTATTTATATTTCCTGCAACTTCTGTAAATATTTCACTATCAAGACTTTTACAAGGGTTATAATAATTTATAATTGTAATATTTCCATATTTTCTTAGTTTAAATATTTCTATATTAACACATTCTAAATCTTTATTTATTATGTTTCTCTTATAAGCTATTCCATCCTTAATTAAAGTGGCACATCCACCTCCACTACCATTACTTCTATCCTGTCTTTCTACGTTATATCCTGGGATTTTAAATTCTAGGTTAGGTTTCAACCATGTTTCTTGTATACATATTATGTCTGGGATTATTTCTAAATCATAAATAAATTTTTTAAGTTCTTGTCCATTGGCAATTAAACTTCTAGCATTCCATTGAAGAATATGAATAATTATTATGAGAGTCTATTCCTGAGTATTCTCTGTCATTTCTGTGGCACTTAAAATGGTATGAATCTGATCTGCTTGGATTTCTTTCATATCTAGAAATCTTCCTGCCGCTGTTACAATTGCTTTTATTTTATCACTTTTCTTCTTTATTTGAACTGTAACATTAATAATGTGGCACATAAATGCGACAAAGTTTTCTTTTTTCACCACCATTGAATTTTCATCCACTTTACATTTATGTGAGCATGTTTTTTGTATAATTGTTGTTGGAGCTGAGCTTTGTCTTTGCTCATTCTGCCATCGATTTGAACTCCAAATTGTGTTTCTTTGACCCATTTCTCCTGACCTAATTTCTCTTGAGTCATCTTTCCTTACTCTTTTTAAGGCTTCGGCATACGAGACTCTGTTATTTTAATTCCTTGAGCTTCTCTAGCTTCCTTTTGTATTTTGCATCCACCATATGCTGCACTATGTTCTCCTCCACAGTTACAGCATTTGACTTTAGCTTCTTTTTCACATTTTCCATATTCATGTGGACCTCCACATCTTGCACACCTGGGTTTTCCTTTACAGTCTTTTGCAATGTGTCCCATTCTTTGACAAGCAAAGCATCTGAGGGGTTTTGGGATGTATTCTCTGACTCTGTAATTCAAATATCCTAGTTGAATATTTTCTGGCATGATATTTTCAAATTGCAGAATTACTGCCATTGTATCTTTAAGTTCTCCATCTCTTTTACTTTTAATCCTGGTGGCATCTGTTATTTTTCCTCCTTTAATTTCTTTTTTCAACTCCTCCATTGATATTTCTGTTGGAACTCCTGATATAACTCCCCTCAGCCTTGCTAAGGACCCTGGAATATGTGCTTTGATTCTTTCCCCCATCAAGTTTTCCATTCTGATTATCTTTTGTTGTTGAGTTTCACTGCTAGCATAGATTAGCACTCTTTTGTTACTCATGATTCTAGCCGTTTTAATTTTTCCTATCTCTTTCTCTATTGCTCTAGTCAGCTTTATTGGGTGGATAAATCCTCCTTCTTGCTTAAATTCCACTATTACCTTAAATTCCACTTCTCTATTAAAGTTATTCTTTTCTCTTGTACTCGCGCTGTCGTTAGTTTTTGACTTTTTGTTGGCTTCTTCTCTGGCTTCAATTTCTTCCGACCAACTTCTTTCCCTTTCTTGTCTCTTCCTAAGTGCTCTTTTCATTCTTGCTGACCTTGATATCATCCATTCCATTTCATTACCACTATTCCCTCCTGATGAAGAAGCCATGTTGCTACAGTCAATGTACAGTTTATGCAATCCGCCGAATCACTCCTACCGTCTTCGTTTGTTTGTTTGTTTGTTTGATTGATTGATTGTTGCTTCACCGACCCCTCCGGCTGTTCACTCAATGAGTCCATCTGGGCGTGGTCCACCTGCCGCTCCCACCAAAGCCCCCAGTCCGTCCTACATGTTTTAGAGGTTTCCCTGCTTTAATGTGCCTGATTCAACTGATTGCAGTTCAGCAAACGCCTGTTAATCAGTCATCGATTGAAATCAGCTGGACTGAAGCAAGGAAATACCTAAAACATGCAGGGCAGTGTGCCTTGAGGACCAGGGTTAGGAAACACTGCTTTAAAGTATGGTTAGTTTATAGTTTTTTGTGGTGCACCATGAAAAGGAATTATTTCTTCTGAACTCTTTGTCGATGGAAGTCGAAGCTAGTCCTTATGAACGTTTAACTTGCATAGTAGTTTTAGTGGGTGCAATGAGACGGACGTTAACCTCAAAGCCTCCTACTGTTGTCATCTTCTGTCACCGCGCTGCCACCAGCTCGCCACCAGGGGGCTCCCTCAGCTCTCTCCTGACGCTCCACCTTGCGGGTGTGTCAGTACACACCTGCAGATCATCTGATTAGTTCTATGAGTATAAGAGGAGCCTCCAGCCAACACTTCCATGCCAGAGTGTTGACCCTTGTGGTTTGACCGAGCCTGGAAATTGGATGAAGTCCGGGACCAGTCTAGCTCGCTAGCAGGAATCTGGATCTCCTCGACCTGGGAGTCCTGACGACAGCGAGCATTACCAAGTCGGCCTCCCTCTCCCTCCCTGGGCAGACGTTCTTCGGACCCCGTAAGCCTAGCACGTTATTCCCCAAGCTCTGGCAGCTTTGTATACTCACCTCTCCGGATCTGTCCTTTCAGAGCCCAGCCCCAACGCTTCTGGCCTGCCTGCCGTTTACGGATTCTCCATTCATACCACATTATTACTCTTGTAAATAAAACCCTTAATCTTCAGTCTTCCTGAGTGTTTTGCTGCATGTGGGTTCGGAACATTCCTAAAATCATGACGCCTACGACGTAATAGACCTGACTTTCTGTTCTGAAACAAAGTCTGTTCTGCACTCATTACCTTGAATAAAAAGTTAATTCACAGAAATGGTTTCAGGTTACCAGCAACATGACTTCCTGTTTTGTTGCTCAAGTTTTATTAGGTTTCCACCTACTCTTTAGTGTTAGATTTATTTCCTGTTCCCCTGTGTGTCCTACCTCGCCCCCTGTGCCTCTTCCTCTCTCCTCAGCCTGCATCCTGCTCAATTCACTCACCCCCGCAGTCAGGTAGCTCATCAAACCAGGTCTTTTGTTCAGCATGTAACCTCCCCAGTACTCTCATCCTCCTCTCTGCCTCCCAGAGGAATGATATCATTTTTCATTCACTCATGGGTGTTTTTTCTAAGTTTAAGGTTACATTTCAAACATAACTGGAATCTGATAATATAACTTGTTAAAACTACTTGTGCTTGGGTAATCTATTCTAAGATAAACTAGTTTGAAAGGACAGAAATTAGACCATTTTATCTGTCAGTCAAATCTTTATTAATGATAAAGAATTAAACTTAATAAAAGTGTATACTGTATGTTTCACATTGAGCTCCACTAATGACTATTAATTTACTTTAAAAAAAAAATTTAAAAAATCAATTCATACTTAATTTTATTAATTATGAACACGTAAATTTATATTCCGTCATGTGTACAGGATCTGTGAAATACTTATTAGACTGAGTGTGGATAAACTCCATCAGGACGAGCAGAACAGAGCTGAGTGATGAAAGCAGTATGAATGCACTAATCTGGATTAAGTTGTAAAAAGGCTGAAGCACAGCACTTCGAAGGTTAATTAAAGTCATATCTAGATTACTCAGGAAGCTGCCTGGTGGATGATCTTTCTACAGCTGACAGATGATGTCAGCGTCCAGAGAGCAGTCTGGTGTCACTCTCCAGGTGCCGTCCTCAGCTGCCATGCTGCAGCCTCTGTCCTGAATGCTCTGATCCGGCTGTCTTTCTCCCCATTTAGTAAAGGTCAGAGGTCGATTTTTCATGTCGGACTGGAAGTTCCCTTCTGCTTTTTTCATGTTGATGTTGATCCATGCTCTTTTCTCATGTTGACCCATCAGCTGAAGCAGCATGTGGTTCTCCTCCTCACTCTGGGGCAGAGCCAGCTCCAAGCCTCGTTGGTCGCAGAAATCTGCAGCCTTCTGGAAAGATCCTCTCTCCTTGTTGGACACAAAGTATTTCTGACCCACCTTCCTCACAAAGTCAAAGGTTATAGCTGGAAAAACATGCAGAAAATTTGAGGTTATCTTTTTTTTTTTGGACAACGTGAAATAATCGTGTGGCTGTTCTCTGAGTCACTGCTTTAAGTCCTCTATTAACTTTGCTGCATAACAATATTTAGATGTTTGTCATGCATGGACACAAAATGTGTAACACTCTAAATCAGACATTGAGAAAACATTAGATCCTCAGTAACTCTAAAACAGCTTTTGCTGGTTTAATTCTTGGCTGATCAGAATTGAATAGAAAGCCCACCAAGGTCCAGCTTAGCGGTGATCTTCATCTGTCCTTCAATATCCCGTCTGAAAGAATCAAAGATCTCTGGATAAAACAGAACAAGTTTGGTTACCAAAGTTCATTTGGCTGCAGCTCAGAAATATTTTCCTGTGATTTTCTCTTATCTATATTAATATGATATTCCAATAATTCCAATAATAAACAGTCGTCACCTCGTCCACACACGGCAACAGGTCCAGGTCGTCCAGTTGCTCCTGTCATTCCAGGTTTCCCTGAATCCAAAAAGAAGATGAATAAATCTTCACTGGTCATAAAAAATTGCCCACAGTATTTCTCATTGCTCTTCTCATTCTCCAGATTTTGTTGCTCTATTTTTTAGCTCTTCAGAAACACTTTTTCTTTGCTTTGTGAGCTGATACCCGTTGGTCCCCTTGGTCCATGAGGTCCAGGTGTTCCTGAATCCAGAAAGAGATGAAGCAATCTTCACTGGACATGAAAAAAAATTAAGAATTTGGCTACAGTATTTTTCATTGCTCTTCTCTTTTTACAGACTTTTTGTTTTTTATGCTCTACTTTTAGCTATTCAGAAAAACGTTTTCTTTGCTTTATGAGCTGATACCTGGTGCTCCGAGAAATCCAGGATCTCCTTTATCTCCCTTAAGTCCTGAATCCAAAAAGAGATGAAGCAATCTTCACTGGACATGAAAAAAATTTAGTATTTGGCTACAGTATTTTTTGTTGTTCTTCTCTTTCTACAGACTTTTTGTTCAATTTTTTAGCTCTTCAGAAAAAACTTTTTCTTTGTTTTGTGAGTTGATACCTCTTGGACCAAGTGCTCCAGGAAATCCAGGTGCTCCAAGATCTCCTTTTCCTCCCTTAATTCCTGAATCCAAAAAGAGATGAAGCAATCTTCACTGGACATGAAAATAATGACGAATTTGGCTACAGTATTTTTCATTGCTCTTCTCTTAGACTTTTTGTTTGATTTTTAGCTCTTCAGAAAAACTTTTTCTTTGCTTTGTGAGTTGATACCCATTGCTCCAGGTGCTCCAGGAAATCCAGGTGGTCCAGGTTCTCCTTTAAATCCAGGTATTCCAGGTAGTCCAGGAAATCCGCGTTCACCTTTCTGACCAGGGGGACCCGGCAGCTGACTGAGGCTCATGGGAACCATCAGACAGAAAACACAGAAGAGAAAACAAAGCCTCATCTTCTCAGTTTAGTGTTGGATACTGTAAAAAATGAGTTAAATTTGATACTTAGTTTGAAAGATCGTTTTCTCAACAGAAAAGATGCTGTCTTTTCTGTCTCTTATCAGTTCAGACACACATTTAAACATTTAATCCTGTTAGAACAGGTTTACAGTCAGTTATTGTGTCACATCTTTCCAAGGCGAACATTAGAAATGCTCAAGTGTTGAAGTCACCAGTAAATGAGATTGTGAATCTCCTTTTTTCTTTTTTGCAAATTAACAAAGTAGTTTTAAACATGCAAGGCTAATTAAAAGGAAAAAAAAAACTGTACAATGATAAACAATGAATCAAAAACCTCACCGTCAGAATGTGATCGTTCAGAACGTGCTGCTGCTTTGCCGTTCAAAAACCTTCTTATGTGAATGAAGATTCACAAACATGAGATCCAGCCCAGAGGAAAAGATAATTAGTCAAGAATAATAAACAACATACAGAAGATAAGCAGAGAGTTCCTGTGGTCTGACAAAATATCATTCCATGGCAAAGCAGCAGCACATTCTGGATGATCACATTTTCAGAGTGAGTTCTTGTTAGTTTTCTATTATTGTACCATTTTTGGTTGACATCATTTATGCAGGATTTCCTGGACCACGTGGACCCGTCACCATGTGTGGACGAGGTGATGGATATGTCCTGAAACAAATACTAATCTGTAAAAACTATCAATTCACCCAGCCTGTTTACATCAAGGAGGAAACAGAGGAAACTACATGAAGAAAATCCATCCATTTTCTTGCACCCTGTTCCCTTAATGGGAGGGTTGCTGGTGCCCATCTCCAGCTAACGTTTCGGGTGAGAGGCGGTGTACAACCTGGACAGGTAGCCAGTCTGTCGCAGGGCAACACAGAGACAGACAGGGCAAACAACCATGCACACACACACTCACACCTAGGGGCAATTTGGAGAGGCCAATTAACCTGATAGTCATGTTTTTGGACTGTGGGGGGAAACCAAAGTACCCGGAGAAAACCCACGCATGCACAGGGAGAACATGCAAACTCCATGCAGAAAGACCGGGGCCGGGAATCGAACCCAGAACCGTTTTGCTGCAAGGCAACAGCTATACCAACTGCGCCACTGTGCACCCCATGAAGAAAACCATGCAGGGTAAATATGCAGAGAGCCGAGACCACGATGAAGAAAGGGTTTTTGTTATGAGGTGACAGTAGTGCTGATCACAACCTCTATGATTGTCAGATCTTAAGTATGTCCAGGTAAATTGAAGATAAATATGGAAAAGCACATGGAAATGAAAAAAACAAAAAACATCTGGTTAACCTCTATATAACAGAACAGCATCATGGTAATGTTAAGTTTAAATATGACATTATAACATGTGATGGTCCCCACAGTATGGAGGGAAACAACACACAGAGGTACTTATAGATATTTACAACATCAGGAATTTCATTGGTAATATCAACATTTGATCCCGTGTCCTTCACTAAATATTCAAAAGAACATGGTGTGATTTAGGTTTTCTATTTAATGCAATAAAGTCAAACCGGTTTTCAATCTAAAAAGTTGAATCTGAGATCAAACCTATGAAGTAAAATAGGTGAAAAAAAACTGAGCTGCTCCTGATCAAGGCTTCAGAAATCTGTTTTATTTGGTGATTTTGTTAAATTTGTTACAAACATAAAGTAATTCATCTTCTGACATGAACAATAAAATGTATTACTTTAATGCTAAAAAAAAGTAGAGACTTAAACTAACTTTAGATGTGAAAGTTCACTGTAGAAACTTTCTGCTTGTTTTCTATGTGTTAACATTCTTTACTAATCATCTTTTTCTCAGGGTGGATCTCAAATGTATGACTCCAAAATCTTCATCCACATGAGTTTTAAACAGACAATTAGCAGATCAGATTTTGACAGTAAGTGTTTTTTATTTAGATCTTTTTATCATGTTTATTTTACCATTTAGTCATTGGAAATCCCAAACAGAATCTCATTCTCTGGTGGTTCTACAATACTTTTTTTACTTTCTGGCCTCTGTCTTGTGAACATGTGACAGAAAGTTATTTACTGCAAACTTCTAGTTTAATTGTGTGATTATATTATTGCTAGATGAACTGATCAAATATCAATGTTTAATTAAAAAACAGAAAAGGAAAATTAAAACTTTTTTTCAGAGAACACGACGGCTGTGTTTTCTGCCTGATGGTTCCCAGGAGGTACAGTGACCTGATGGGTCCCCCTGATGGTAAAGGTGTCAGAGGACTACCTGGATCACCTGGTAACACACATAAAGGAAAGCTTTTCTGACGACTTAAAGATGAAACAAAAACAATTTGGAGAAGAACAGGAGAAAGAAAATATTGTAACCACACTCTTCCTCTTAAGCAACCTGACCAATAAAATTTATTTATGTTTTTCGTACTGAGGCACCACTGGAAACCATGGACAACGCGGAGCACCTGACCCACCTGGACCTGTTGTGTGTGGACGATGTGATGGCTGTTTGCTGAAACTGACTTGAATAAATAAAGTTATGGTGACATTTCATTCACTGATTCTTCAACACCACAGTAGAACAGAACCAAAACACTATATTATATACATCCAAAACGCTGACATTTTTCACTGCCATGTGAATTATTTGAGGGATTATATAGTGAATAACATATTACTCTAGAGGAGAGAAAACTAGTGGAAAATATTTCTGAGCTGCAGCCAAATGAACTTTGGTAACCAAACTTGTTCCGTTTTATCCAGAGATCTTTGATTCTTTCACACGGAATATTGAAGGACAGATGAAGATCACCGCTAAGGTGGACCTCGGTGGGCTTTCTATTCAAGTTTGATCAGCCAATGATTCAACCAGAAAAAGATTTACTAGTTTCTGAGGATTTAATGTTTTCCTGCATTTCTAATTCCAGAAGGCTCCAACGAGGCTTGGAGTTGGCTCTGCCCCAGAGTGAGGAGGAGAACCACATGCTGCTTCAGCTGATGGGTCAACATGAGAAAAGAGCATGGATCAACATCAACATGAAAAAAGCAGAAGGGAACTTCCAGTCCGACATGAAAAATCGACCTCTGACCTTTACTAAATGGGGAGAAAGACAGCCGGATCAGAGCATTCAGGACAGAGGCTGCTTAATGGCAGCTGAGGACGGCACCTGGAGAGTGACACCAGACTGCTCTCTGGACGCTGACATCATCTGTCAGCTGTAGAAAGATCATCCACCAGGCAGAAAACACCACCCGAAAGAAATCAGTTACTTCAAAAATAATTTATTGTTTGCTTTCGTTTTACATTGTTGGGTCTTTTTTGTTATTTTCAACTATTTCTTTACATAACCTGCATGTTCTTAGGCAACAATTAACCCACCAAACTGACCTGCATTGTGGATTAGCTCGGACCATGTATGCTCAAGTGCATGGCATTGGTAATACTTAACGCTTGAACAAATAAACTAATAAACAAGCCAGATTGACAAACGGGTGGCATGTGTGTTTGTCACTAGGAGACCGAGGGGAACCTGCAAGTGCCAGAGAAAACCAAAACTCTGAAACCTTCATGCTGTGAGCCGAGAGCACTGCTAATCCTGACTGAATGTTGAATATAACCCAGCAGTAATCACTTCTGCATGATGGCTTACTGCTAAAAAGATGGCATTTAGGTTGTCGCTTTCCTACAAAATTTAGATTCTCATCTCACTTCATTGCTCCGCCTGGGCTTTCTCCCTTGCAAGTGGATTCCTCTAGTAGAATTTCAACTGGCCAATCAGCAAACAGAAGGAGGAATAATGACATCAGTGACATTGATTTTCTGTGCTGTTCTAGAATTATAATTTGCCTGTACTTTTCGTAAGGGCAGTTCAGTCCATGTTGGCCACACTTCATTTACACCAGCCTTGTTTGGCTCTACACTTTTCTCTTTTGAGTGGGGGACGGTTGCTTAAAGTGCAGGCGGTTTCCTGTAAGCTTCATAGTATTGCATACGACACAGAGAAACGTAACATGGGGTAACATTTACGAAGTCAACACAGTCCATGGCTCCAGGAAGCAATGGTTTCTCAACACTATTGTTGAGAAACAATAGTGTTGTTTCTCAACAACAATAGTGTTGAGAAACAACACTATTGTTGTTTCTCAACACTATTGTTGTTGAGAAACAACAATAGTGAGAGCTCAGGCCTGGTTGTTACCTGGGATGCACCGATCCTCTTTTTTCACTTCCAATACTAAAACAGACATCTGAGTTTTAGCATCAGCCAATACCGACCTGATACAGAAAAAACTGTGCTGAATTGACTTTTAAAAAAGTCTGTTTTTAAACTCTGCACCATTACAGCACAATTAAATACACCAATAGCTTCAGAAATTTTGTTTAAATGTAAAAAAAACAACAAAACTTTTATTCGTTCAGTCAGTACAATTAGGAGTAGAACAACCAATGCAAAATAAATAATAAACAAACTGAAACTGGAAAAAATAATAGGTTGACAACATTGATCAAACGTAAAAAACTAAACAAATATACTGCAACAAACATTCTTAAAATGGTGCAGAAAGTGGAATTAGATATTCTAAATTTTAACCAAATAATAAACTTATACATTTATACATACAAAACCATTTACACACTACAAAGAAAACAGAACTAAAGATCAATCTCAACTAAGCCCAAAACAATTCAGCTAAACTTGAAATCCCCCTCTTGCTGACAAGCACACAGATTTTAACCCCCCTGCTTCCCCAACACTTTTCCTCGGACAGGAAGTGGCAAAAAACAGAAACTTAACAACGGAATAAATTCTGAAAATCACATTCCTATGCTCCTTACTATATTAAGTTAATTGAAGAAAGTAGATTAATTAAATTGGTAAAATAGGCAACACATAGCACCACTAAATGAAGTGACTATTAACAAATTTACTGACTAACATAGCTGTTAGCCAAGGAAGCTTAAAGCACATTTCTGCTTTTCCTCATGAAATTTGAGACTGTTTAAACTTTGTGTCAGCTCCCCCTTTGGTCCCTTCATACTTAAAGTACTTTCAGAGAACAACATGACGCGTTGCTTACATTTGTAGGAACGCTCCCGACATGTTTATCCGCTCAACAGTTGATTTCTGTTTCGGCATGAAGAGATGGGGAAACGCAAAATGTTAAATTCACTACAACATTTTGGCATATTTCCAACATAAGAACCAAACAGTCGACAGACAGAAACAAAACACAGGGATGTTGATGAAAAGAAAACATCTTCCAGAAAGTTAATTTTCTATGGTGGGGATAAATATTTTAAAACGGGTTTTTGACACCAAAAAGTTTTAGATACTTGTTAATGTTATTTGTTATCATCTATTTATATAAGTTACATGCTGACAAAAAAATTAAGGTATTTAATACAAAATGGGAATGCAGTATAGACAAATAGCCACAAAGTACACTTTGTTTTTTTTAACCGATTAAATAATCATCTGAAAGCTATATTCAGCAGCATATTCAGCATACCGCGCTTCTACTTCTGATAAAGTAAATTATTTTATGCTGATTTCTGTGTTTTTACTGCAGTTTTATTATTCATTATTTTTTAAAGAGAAATTGTATATTGTTGCTAAGATGTAAAGCAGCTTCAGATTTTTAAACAAGAGTACATGTGGGCTCTTGGTCTCAACCAGGTCCGTTAGCGCGTGGCTCGCTTTATTCTCGATCATGTCAAATGAGATTTCGGTTTTTAGTTGTCAGAAAATAACACAGAAACACGAGACGTACACATCGTTGCACATTTGAAGTCTGAGCCGTGTTTTATCTACATTTCAGCTCTGCAAGTCTGACAAGATGAGGCTCCCTGTCTTATTTGGAATCGTTTTGTTGGTGACAGACGTCGGCCATTGTCAGTATCCATGTGTTCAACCTCCGTATTGCAGCAGAATCCCATACCAGGGCCGATGGGACTTCCAGATGAGTGACAAAACTTTCCTTGTAACGACCACGTCTATAAAATATGGCAGAAAATATAGAACGGTAACATAATAAAACCACCGGGATAAAGTTTGTTTTGGTCTGTGGCCTGCAAAGACGGCACCGAGCGACTGCACCTGAACGCCCCACAACGTCTGACGCAGTGACGTTGGTTCCAAAGCTCCATTGGCCAATAGTAGACATAGAAGGCGGCTCTCCTCATTACCATAACGATGCAGCAGGAAAAACAGCAAGCGGAAAAACAGCGAGCAGAAAAGGGAAAAGCAAAAAAAAAGTCAAAGCAAAAAAAAAAAAAAAAAGAAATTCTTGACGGAAACTCATGTGTAAGGAAAAAGAAAAACTAAATATATATTTATGCTTTTATTTCTTATCAAAAATATGTATTTAAGCTTTTAATTCTTATAATATATATTCTTTTATTTATATATTTTTTCTTTTATTTCTTATGTCGGATATATATTTATTTTTTATTCATATATTTATACTTTTATTTATATACGTATTCTTTTATTTCTTATTATGTTGGTTTTTGTCCTCCATAACCCGGTGCTCACAAATGGGAATCCAACAAGACGCAGAATAAATATCTGAATCAACAAAATTGTAATTATTCCCAACCCTACTACCAGGGATCATTTTATTCACTGATCTCTCCTTTAGTCTTGTTGTTTTGTTTCAAAAACTGATCTAAAACCTTTTACTTCTCTCATGGTGCAGTTATAACCAGGCTTGTCCTGAATTTTATGGACCATTTAATTTACCTTAATTAGCATGAATGTTTAGACAAAGGATGTTCCCAAGATACAAATTCAATCACTTAAATAAAAAAAGAAAATCGTTGATGTGCAAAAAGCTTTGACTACGTTGTCAAGTGGTCTACAAAGTCACACGTTCACTTCACTGAGTAACGTTTTCCAGACACATTTATAATTGTTAGAAACAAATCAATAACATTAGTGCACGGTATACCTTTTTTTTTTACTGAGACATTTATAAATTTAATTACTGGAAAATATTTTAAAAAAGACTTTGTCCTTTCCACATCAGGCAGTTTCTGAAAATGTTTAATATTGATCAGTCAAGAGACAAAAGACGAATCAAGTATCACATGGGGACGTTGATGGTGTCGCAACAGTTTATGCATAATTACTGTTATGATGAAAATTTTAAATGTTGTAAAAGGAACTGCTGTCAAATGAGTTAAAGAAAAACAGAGATCACGATTCCAAGTGCTTACAGCTGACATATTTCATTAATCTTCAGGGATACGAAATTGTTAGTGGTGAAACACATTAGCTAGATATCCTAGCTGGTAAAATGAGCTGTTAGTATGCCATTTGGGAAGCCTGCAATTTACCTTTTTCATTGTAAATTACAGCTTCAATATGGGCCAATGAAGCAGACCCCCCAAAAGCATGCCAGTTGTTCAAAGAAAACCTGGAAGAATAAAGAAGAGCTGATGAACGGTTTCTCTGAAAGCCCAGGCCATTCTCACAGTCGACATGTCTGATGCAGAAGAACAACGGGGCAGTGCGATCACTGCGTTTTATAAGCAGAAGAACGTGAACTGGGCAGCTCCATGCGGTCGCTGCCCGCCGTGTGGCGTACAAGCATGTGACGCATTTATAAGGCTTCGTAATAACACGGACGCATACCGAGTTTTCATTTCAACTCTGTTGGACAGCACGGACTTCAAACTTTATAAAAGTGGTGTTTTTATATTGGTTTTGTGGTTATTTACTTCAAAAAAAAAATCCAGAAATAAGATTGATCATTTCCGCCTTATTTTGTGGGGTCTAAATGTACCACATTTCGAAACAACCAATGAAAATGTGTTGACGGTCTGTTGCTAGGTAGAACGGAGACACGCGGAGAGAGACACGTGTGTGTGTGTGTGTGTGTGTGTGTGTGTGTGTGTGTGTGTAGGGGGGGTTGGATACGGCAAGAGACTAGGGCGCAGCGATGCTGTGGATTTTACTAAGAGTGTTTCGATGGGTTTTTTTTAGACTATAAGCGTGTTAGTTAGAGTTCGTGGTGTGTGCAGGGGTAGTAGTAGTTTTGCTAGCTATCGCTACATGGCTTCATAGCGAGCGCTGAGAAGAAAGACTGCGCGCCGGGATGGCCATTAGTGCAGGCTGAGTGGTATTATAAAAAAAAAAAAACATTGTAATCGTTTTTCTGGTAATGACCTGAATTAAATTGTTGCTGTTTCAACGGTTGATTTCATGTTCTTTAACACCCATATATTTATTACACTCCATGCTTTGTGTTGCTTTACCCTTTTGCTTGTTCTGTTCGGGCATTTCTTCCCTCTGCCCCAACGGGGATGCTGCAGTGGCGGAAGACATGCTATGTCCATGGCCAGGCAGAAAACTGGCTTCATTTTCAATTTAGGTTTGTCTTTATGACTGACTTGAGTGTGTCGTTTGGGTTTACATGTGAAAACTTTTTTAATTGCATTTGGCTTTTCAATTTCCTAAACTGAAGGGACAGAACTTGAGTATGTTGCCTCTTTTCCACTGGCTCTCCTGGACCCGGTTCCGCTGCCGTTTTTTCCAGCGCGGTTCTTGATTTTTTTCGGTCCCTGCTCTGAATAGGGGCTGAATGGGGGGGTTGCAAGCTTTACACCTCTTCACTGATTGGTCATGGGCGTGGTCAGATCCAAGCATAAAGAAGAAAAACGGCCTTTTCTCAAACTCGTAGCAAGAAGAGAGAGAGAGAGAGAGAGAGAGTAGCAATGGAGTCGTTCCAACCTACGTGTAATCCGGGCAGCGATGAGGTGGAGACTTTTCTGTCAATTATTGAGGACTGCAACATTCAACACCAGCTAGACGGAGCGACTGGAAACGAAAATGTAGCGGAAAGGATGACCGGCTCCGGATATCACAGAACATCCCAACAGTGCTGGGAAAAGGTGGAAAAGCTAAAAAGCGACTACAAAAACATGAAAGACGACAACGGGCAGGGCGGGTCCAACCAAAACCCGAGGCAGCGGTTCGACCTTATGGACGATATTCATGGCCATCGCCCTGCAAGTCGTGGAGGGGAGGAAAGCGTGGACAGCGACACCTCTCTGCTGGAGGACATCTGCAATGGTAAGGTTTTATTCATCTCTGTATCCATATAAAGGTTGGTTAGTAACTAGTTACATTTACCCAATTACATGGACTTTAGTAACTTCTTTGAAAAAAATTTCTTACTTTAGGAGTATTTTTACTACCATGTACTGTTTACGTTTACTAGAGTATTTTTATTATGAAGTATTTTCTACTCTTGAGTAAAATTTCTGGATTTTCTACCCACTGAAGGAAAAACAAATGTTAAAGTTTCAGAAGTTTTTACTGAAAGAATCTGATTTGGAAAAATTTTTTGGCCTGATTTTGTTATATGTGTTACCGCATTTTGGTCCTTAGAATACCAAAATGTCCACCTAACTCGGTCCATCTGATGTCATTTTTAAATATCAAATGACTGATAATTTCATCAGTTGCTCAGTACTTGAGTAGACGTTTTACCAAACACCTTTTTACTCTGACTTGAGTAATTTTCTTGTATTTTAACTCGTATAATTTCAATAACTGTAAACGGAAGTCAATCAAAGCTGGATTAACACGGTAAAACAACAGGTTGTTGAGCTTGAACTGAGCTCTGCGTCCTTAAATCAGAGTGAATTGTATTTAACTGGTTTGCTTTCTGCACAGGATCTCTCCCCCGTGGTGCAGAGACTGAAACCAATGCGGAGGATTTCCCGTCATTTCTTTCGGTTCCCAGCTCTTCCAGCACCTCTACTTCCTCAGACTCTCCTCCCAGCGCTGGCTGGACACCGCTGCCGTCCAGCCAGCGCCGCCGCTCCGGTGAGCACGGTTCATCTGTCTGCTTTGATGGAAGACATTATTAGACATCCTTATCACCACAAGCTATTAGTTTTGCATTTCATTATCCTGTGGATAATGTGATTTTAAAAACAGACAAACACAGATATCAGCTCTTTAAACTGTTATGAGCTGTGGCTTCCGTTTGGAAAGTGGCACTGTCAAAAATAAAGACATATTCACCTTTTTATCCATTGATTTTAACTTGTATCAGATATTATATCATACAATGTATGATATAAGCAACCAAAGGAGTTTAGAAATCAAAATTTCTAGCTCCATTCCCCTGTCAATCACTGTTAGCATTTTATTATGTCTAGTAGTGATAAACTACTCATATTCAGATATATAGTTGTTTTTAAATCACTGTAGCTGTGCTTTAATACTTATTAAATCTTTTTTCCCCAGGGAAGAGACGAAGAAGGCGGGGCGTGTCAGACGTGAATGAGGAAGAGGAGAACCGGCAGCAGCGTGAGCGGCACCACAGCTCATGGATGGAAATCCTCCGGGAAGAAGCGGCCATCCGAAGAGAGGAGCTGAGACAGGCGTCCCATTTCTACACGGCCTGCCTCGGCCTACTGGGGGACATGGTTGCAATCCTAAGGGAGCGACAAGACGGACAGCATTCAGCTGTAAATGTTGATAATGATACCAAGGAAAATGCTGACGTCTAAAAGTGAAGAATAAATGCTGTGCTTTAAATCTGTGCTTTAAGTCTGTTCTTACACAATTTAAACTTTTCCTCGGGGATTGAAAGTACTCAAACCAAAATTTGGACGTTTTTCTTTATATCAAACGACTATAAAACCAGTGATAATCTCATTGACACTTCACATTAATTTCCACTGACTGCATCCAAATGTAAGTTTACTTGGCAAGCCAAACCTAAAGTAATAAGAATAGCCATTTAAAACAACCCCGACATGCAAGTTAGATCACAGTAATGCAGCCGCTGGTTTGGTTTTCCTCAATATGAGAGTCGAAAAGGGTGTCAAGCTTTCAACTGGATTCTGTTTTAACCTTTGTTCTATGACGATTGAGAGCTTAAGCCTGTAAGGTCAACTGTTGCAAAGTTAGCTTAACAAAAGCAAACCTGCAAACGTGTCGTTTCTTGAACGACTGTATTTACATAGTCAGTAGGTCTTATTGCTCATTCCTGCAATGCCTTTGGATGGTGAACGTGCTAATAGGTCAGGCCATCAACTCGTATAGCTTGCAGACTTTCCAGTGGTTGTTAATGGGTGTGGAGATAAGAGCGAATGCTCTCGAAGGTGAAGTGGATATGGTTGTAAATGTGGAGCTTTGTTCTGAACTTACATGGAATGTATCAAATCATTAGCATCCATTTGTATTGAAATGATTTAGACTAGCATTCTCTAACCACCGGCAGTGGAGGAGCTCAAGGACACGATCACACATTTTCTGTGTGTGTGTGTGTGTGTGTGTGTGTGGGTGTGTGTGTGTGTGTGTGTGCGCGTGTCTGTGTGTGTGTGTGTGTGTGTGTGTAGGCTCCTCATGAAAGAAATTGCTCTTTGGAGCATCACTGTACTCAAACATACACAGTTCATGATGCTACAGAGTAGGGCTGGGCCATATATCATTCACGACATATGGCAACAACAACCGGATATTATAATGCAGTAAATGCAGATGGTATTGTCGTTTAGTCTGGAAATCTGAAAGAAAATTTCACACCATAAATTGCATGTGAGTGAATTCAATTAAAAAAAAAGTTTTCACCATTTGTGTTGGTGACATATCAAGACGAGACAGGAGACGGAGATGGATCAGGTTATCCTGTCTCTCCATCATGGATTCTCTGATGTGCTTTCAAAGTTCCTGACTGACTGAAGCATCATCCACATCGTTCACAGCCTTACAGCTTCTCTCCTGTGGATTCTCTGATGTGCTTTCAAATGCCCCAGCATTTTGAAACTTTTGCTGCAGCAGCCACAGACATGAAGCTGTGTGGGTAGTTTGATGACTCTTCAACTAGTTTGACAAAGCAAAACTCTTTCCATACTGCTCACAGGTGCATGGCTTTTCGTCTGTGTGGACGTGTTGGTGACACTTTAAAGATGCCAAACTCTCTCCACACAGGAATTCTCCCGTGTGAATTCTCACCTGACTTTTCAAATTTCCAGACTTTGCAAATCTCTTGCTGCAGTGGCTAGAGACATAAGATTTCTCTCCAGTGTGGATCAGTCGATGACACTTCAGAGACGACAGACGAATAAAGCTCATTCCACACACGTCTCAGAGGAAAGGTCTCAGAATCCATGCGGCAGAAGAACTCCTGTCACACTGATCACAGCAGTGAGGTTTTCTCAGCTTGGAGCTTCCCTCCCGACCCCACTGGGGGACAAGGGTGTAAGAAAATGGATGGATGGATAGATACTTTGTGTACCTTAATTTTTATATATATTTATAAAAAATGAAGGTATTTAATACGAAATGGGATTGCAATAAAAATAGACAAATAGCCATGAAGTCCACTTTGTTTTCTTTTTATGTAATCGATTAAATAACCATTTGATTTTGGGATCTATTCTGGGTTTGCGGGTTCCGCGTCATTTGCTGAATGTTTTCACCGCTGCATCTTGTATTGAACCAAATTAGGAAATCAACAAAAATGGAACAGTAGAAAATATAGAGCATGACATCACCCACCCACCCTCCGCCCCCAAAAATGGTGAAAATAGTATAAAACGTCCCATAGAATGACATCACCTTTTTTTCAGTTCCTTCCTTCTTTATACGAGCTCAAACTTGATCTTAGTCATTACTCTTTGGCAGGACTGGGTGGTGGCAGCATATCGAATATAGTAAGTTCTTTTATTCTTATTTCTATGTGTGTTTACTACGGTTTTATTATTCATTATTTTTCAATGATAAATAATAATTGAAAAATCAATATACAACAGAGAAACTGTGTTGTTTTGGTATATTGTTGCTAAGACGTAAAGCAGGTTCAGAGTTTTCGACGAGTACATGTGGGCTCTTGGTCGCAACCAGGTCCGTTAGCGCGTGGCTCGCTTTATTCTCGATCATGTCAAATGAGATTTTGGTTTTTAGCTGTCAGAAAATAACACAGAAACTTGAGACGTACACATCGATGCACGTTTGAAGTCTGAGCCGTGTTTTATCTACATTTCAGCTCTGCAAGTCCGACAAGATGAGGCTCCCTGTCTTATTTGGAATCGTTTTGTTGGTGACAGACGTCGGCCATTGTCAGTATCCATGTGTTCAACCTCCGTATTGCAGCAGAGGGCCGATGGGATTTCCAGGTGAGTGACAAAACTTTCCTCGCAAAGGACCATGTCTGTAAAATATGTCAGAAAATACAGAATTGTAGATAAAACTAATGTCAGATTGACAAGAAGGCATTAAACTTACTTTAGGAAGAAAAAAAGGAAGAGAAACTCCATCTTCCATGTTACTGGGGAGGTTCTTTACACAGAATGATGAGTCAGGAAATCCTACAGAAAAGTTTGACGCAATTTACTAGAATGACCATCAGTTTCTGAACTTCACCCTCGTCTATAAATAAGACTGTAAGTAGAAATGATGTAACGATTTGAAAACTTGTCTAAAACCAACGGTTCTCTGTGCAGCGCCACTACGGGTGAGTCCTATATGTGGACTTAAGCCTTAAAATCTCAGTTAAAATTCAATCATCATTACGAAGAACTTATTATATAAAAATATGAAAAATAGTTCAACTTGAAATGCACATTTTAACCTTTTAAAGGCCACTGAATTCACATATTGCTACAGCATCTAGCTAAAGCAAAAACAAAAGATTTCCTTAAAGCGACATAGAGGAAACATTAAAGGTTGAACATTTTTGATGTCTTAAATGGAGAAACAGTAAAGCCGTCTGGTTTAAAAAATATAAAACTAAAACAAATTATTAAAATTACAGTTTTTGTCCTAAGGTTCACACCAGCCCTGTTTTGTTTTCCTTAATTGAACTCTGGTCTGTTTGTCTAAGTTCGTTTGGGGGAAATGTGAACACACCATCAAACTGATGCAGACCAGAAAAGCAAACTCTGGTTTGTATAAAACCTCGGTCTCGGATCCTTGAAGTGAACTCTGGTGCGGTTCTAATGCACAGGTGAATGTCGGAGACCGATCCAAAATAAGTAAGTGGACTATAGCGCAGGGCATTCTGGGTAAATACAACCAAAACAAATGCGAGAGTCTAAAGCGAGATGGGAGAATGGTTCATGATCTTTTACTAAAGACATAGGAGAAATCCTAGAACAGCTCAAGCCAGATCCCACTTCGTTTTTGTTCACATTTTGTGAAGAAGGACATTGCGCTTGTGTCTTCTTCAGAAGTTTTCATGTCATCTTCTTTCGGTGGTTCTTGGTGCAGCGCCACCACAGGTGAGGAGGGGAATAGATGATTCTGTTTGATTCATTTGACAGCGTAGCAGTTTTGGTTCCCAATCAAACCCGACTGTCAGGTGTGAAAACACTCTTAGAGAATAGTTAGTTTTACACTCATTTAAGAAATGTAGATAAAAGTTATAAAATAAGAAGAAAATATCTGGAATATTTGAGCTTTTTTTATCAGCTAAAGGGGGAAAAATGGAAAAAGAACAACCCTAGTATCTCTTAAAACCAGACAGGGTCTGCATCTTTGTTCACATCTCTTATCTGACTAGAAATGATGTTGTTAAGTGATGCTGGTTATTTTATTACAGCTTATGTGCTTAAAGAGAATCTAATAAATGTCAAATAAAAAGTGAAGTCCAGTTTTCCTGAGTGAAACATTAACCTTCGCTGCCCGTGATTAGAAACCTTCTTCCATCTGCATTTCGACAGATAAGTAATAATCCTACAGCGGCATTACTATATCCATGTTTTTTGTTCGAATCGTCATTTGAACAGATATTTTCTCAAAGAAGCAAAGAAATAAAAAATACCAGTTTAGAAAGAATAATGTGAGCAGTGCATCTGAAGCACTTTGTAGACTTATAAAGTGTTAATTCATTTTAGGGTTTCTTGTTCCATTTTTCTTCCCCATTCAGGAATACCTGGAACTCCTGGAATACCTGGAATGCAAGGACCTCCTGGACCAAGAGGAGAACGAGGTCTGGTGACATCTATCCGTTTTTGACCAATGAATGGATAACTGTTGTAGTTCATTGTGCTTCAGGCAACCCACATTTTATTTTTTAATTTTATTGTCTTTTCACTCATGTCTACCAGGACTTCCTGGACCAATAGGATCACCTGGAGCAAGAGGACTAGCTGGTTTAATGGGACCACAAGGACCGGCAGGAGAAACAGGACCACCTGGAGAATCTCTCCCAGGTACGTTTTGTTTTTCTAGTGACATCTATAAATTTTTAAGCAGTGAATGCCTTGCTGTTGTGATCCTGTGTTCTTCAGATAACCCAAGTTTTACTCTGTCGTGTCCTTTTTTCCCCCCTGCTTTTTGTTTCGTTGTTGTTGTTTTTGGCCCAGGACCGGCGGGACCACGAGGCCTACCGGGGCCACCTGGACTAGCAGGTCCAATAGGGCCACCAGGAACAGCTGGACCGGCAGGACCGAGAGGAATGGCAGGACTAGACGGACCAGCAGGACCACCAGGAGCCCCTGGACTGTCTGCAATAGGTATAAAAAAGGTCAAGGCTGTTCCTTGTATCGTCATAAACAATAAACATAAACTTGAACTTGTTTAGATGGTTCTAAATATGGGTTTGAAACAGCAGTCCAAACTGTCCAAGTACCATTCGGTAGGGTAAGGCAGCTGTCTTTATGTCTTTACCTGAGACAAAATCACATTTAGTTTAATTTCCCTTTGGGATCGATAAAGTTCTTTTGAATTTGAATTAAAGTTTGTAAATATTGCTGCTTGAATGGCTGGAGCAGCTGACCAATATTTCCCCTTAATGTTTGTTGGCAATAATGATGCTAGTTGTTTTCTTTTTGTTTTGTTTTATTTGTGCGGTCCATTCCAAGGACGACCGGGACCGGCAGGACCAGCTGGACCACCTGGGAAAACGGGCCCGGCTGGACCACAAGGGCCACGCGGAGAGCCAGGTTTCACATATTTTGTCTTGTTTTGCAGTCTGCTTTTAATTGTTTGTGCTAGGAACACCTTCCACAAAAACCATAAAATGCACCTTTAAGACTGTCAGATTTATAATTACTATTAACAGAAAAATCATCAGTTTTCTTACCTTTAGAGATATATAATAAAAAAAACTGTAATCTGTTCTGATCTAGGTGTTAGCTGCAGCTGTCCTGACATCAAGGTCATACAGCAGCAACTGACCAAGTTAGAGCTGGGTAAGTATCAGTATTAAGATCTACTGTAATGCATTGTGGAGCAGAGTAGATTTCATTAGTACTTATTAAATCAAATCAAGTCATGCGTTAAGCCATTTATTAACTCAACAATAAAAATGGCTATAGTCTTAAAATGTTTAATCAGAGGATGAGTAGACTATTTAAATTTAGGTGTTTTCAATAAAAGACCTAATATGTTTTTGCCTCTTGCTCCTGTTTATTTTTTCATCTTTTGGCATTTTGATGTTAAAACAATTCTTTTTAAAAATGTGTTTCTTTCCTTTAGCTATAACTTACAGCTTTGTCCGAAAGGTCGGTGAGAAATACTTTGTGTCCAACAAGGAGAGACAGCGTTTCAAGAAGGCAGTGGAGTTCTGCTCCCAGCTGGGGTTGCAGTTGGCTTTACCTCAGAGCGAAGAGGAAAACAGTGCTCTGACTGAAGTGTTTGGCGACGCATACAAAACCGTCTGGATCAACGTCAACAAGGAAAAAGCACAGGGAAATTTCACTCTTGATGCGAATAATCGACCTCTGACCTTTACCAAATGGGGAGCCGGGCAGCCAGATGCGTCCGTCCAGGATGTAGGCTGCACCACGGTGTCAAAGAACGGCTTCTGGGAAGTGACAAAGGAATGCTTCCTGAATGCTTACGTGGTCTGTCAGATCTAAACGGGTCTGAGTGTTTCACTGTATACTGGTGGAGGATCTGTCTTTTCCTCTGTCTCCTTTAGCCTCTTTTAACTGTTTAGACGTACCTGCTGCAGCTTACGTAACCATGTCTATCTGTGTCTGCCGGCAGTCATACATAAACAGACTGAAACTATTTTAGACTACCCGTCTACAGAGGGTACAGATTGCAGGGAAAAATAAACACATTTTAACATTTTAAAGGATAAAGTTGGTGACAGACGTCGGCCATTGTCAGTATCCATGTGTTCACCCTCCGTGAACACATGGATACTGACATGAAACTCGCGCTTCAGTCTTTGCCTCACTTTGTTCTATCCATAAGGTGAGCTAAGTGTGACCCAGCGCTGGACGGTGAATGTCACTCTATCTGTTCCATTTGTATGATGTGTGGCTTGTAAACATTTGATCATTTTTCGGAATTAAAGCCAGCTTTTATATAATCACATCTCATTATTTCTCAAGGTAATTTACACTCAGGGGTTCTAATCGGGTCCTGAAACTGGTTAACGGACCTTAACCAGAGACAGAACGGACCGGAGCTCAGAGACAGAAACGAATGAACTCCAACAATATTTCACTCGGGGTTTTAACAATCAAATATGTCATGGAAATATTGTTTTTGTTTAGTTTTGCTAGGTCTGTGGATGTAGAATCAGGAAAAGTGGAGCAAACTTGCTTTATTTAACATATTGTCTGATAGAAATTGACTAAGTTGGCTAATGTCATGAAATAAAGACTGCACAGTCGGTCGATATTAATGTTTATTATTATTATGACCAACATCGTAGATATACACACACGCTCGTGCGCGCGCGCACACACACCCAACGTTGCACTTCTGTATAATTTAATCATTGACCCTCCTAAGTGCGACGTCAAGTAACCGTTTGCCCACGTTGTCAAGAGTGGGTGAGCAGTGTGAAACCAGACATATCCGGAGTGAATGTCTGTGGAATATTGTGTAAGCTAACTTTATGCTTTGGGCATTTCCACACAGCCTGTAAGGGTATTATTGTATAATCTATTTATAAATACGAACTCATTCGTATCAGGTGGGTACTGTATATTATAAACATTTCGGACAATTAGAGCGGAAGCAGAGTGGCGCAGCGGAAGCGTGCTGGGCCCATAACCCAGAGGTCGATGGATCGAAACCATCCTCTGCTAACTTTTATTTTATTTTTTTATTTTATTAAATAAAATGTATTTTGACATTTGACATATTTCCTTTCCTCTAAAAGAAAACAAACAACCGGTCACAGAATATATAGGTTGAATTTTAGCTCTGCAACCTGCTGATACAAATCGATAAATTGCCACCAACTAACATACCCTCGGACAGAGGCTGGAAATGAATCATTTAAATGTTTAATTATTACTTTACTGCTTGAAAAAAATCAGTCACAAAAGCAGAAATGAAATAACGTTCCGAAGGAAGAGTTTATCTGGATAACGTTACAATGACAGAAAGAGAAACGGGGGCATAGCTCCCTCTGCTGGATGACCTAGTCCTGCTGACTTCACAGAGGGCGGGGATACTTAACATATTGAAAGAGCACTTAATGAAGGCGCTTAAAAAGGCCCACTTTTTGCTTTATAAACAGCAATCTTCTCTTTGACATAGAAACAGTGTTGTGCAGTACATGTGTTACTTCTTCCCTCTTAATTCCAGTTGACTAGTACGCCAAGAGCCGGTGAGGTTTGAAATCCACTTTTAAAGTAGCAGCATTTTTTTTTAGTCTGGACAAAAAAAGTTGTTCATTTGAAAAAGCATCCTAATGTCAATCCATTTTATTCCAGATATTAAAGAAAAACAGCCTAGAACCAGCTGGTACATTTGTTTATTTGTTTATCTGTACAGCACATTTCAGCAAAAAGGCAGTTCAAAGAAAATACAGTCACCAATTATGAAACAAGCAGCAGATTTTATCAAATGCCATCATCAGAATCATGACTACACATCAAATATGTTGCTCAGTGTTCCAGTTATTAAAGGCAACCTGTGGGTTTTTAGCTCGGATGTAAAGAAACTCGGTGTTTCAGCATCTTTGCAGTTTTCTGGAAGTTTGTTCCAGATTTGTGGTGCATAGAAGCTGAATGCTGCTTCTCTGTGTTTTGTTGGTTATCTATGCTCAATTATATTGCTCTTCCAAAAACAGTGAACAATCGGGTTAGTAATGCTGAATGTCTGTGGAGTTTAATTTTACTAACAAAACACGTGACATGTACCTTGTTCTTACTTATCTTGAAACTCTTTAGGGAATATCGGCCTGTGACCTTTGGTTTAGCCATCAATTTTAATGACTTATTTCAGAACATTTTTACCTTAATGAGAAAAAAAATATGCACAAGCATAGCAAATCTACAAACTTAATATGACCTGTTAGGAAAGTTTCTTGACCTCATCTCTTTCCTTTAGCTAGACTGTTTTAGAAAAAGCATCCTCTGCATTCAGATCAGAGCAGTTCATCGCTCACATTATGTAGAAAGAGGTGCTGAAATCAACGAACTGAAAGGGCGATTTTAAAACAAACACGTTGACTCTACAAGATGACCTTTGGCTTGATTTTAAAAGCCACAAAATCAAAATTTTGACCCCTGCATCTAAACTCACTGTCACACCTTTTGAACTTCTGCCTCTGCTCATTAGACAGAGTTCAAAGCAGCAATAATCAAGAGAGATCAGAAGACATTCGATCCACATCAACAGTGTTTGAAATGCTATAATACATGCAGCTAAATGCCAGATGATATCAATCTCTTTCACCCTAGATTGTAGGGTTACAAAAATGTGTTTTGTCAGGAAATGTCTTCATAGGAAGAGAAGCTTTTTGTTTCAGTTTCAGTTTGAAGCTTTAAATTGGATTCATTGAATACCTATTGGTCATTTGGTTGTATTCAGGAGCCAATGTGAAGATTTGAAGGGAAACAAATTGATTCTCCTCAATGTTGTTCTATACTTTGTTTTAGTTTTCTAGTGTTCGGCTTTTCACAAAACTGTGTTTTGTTTTCGGGGAATCCATCCATACGTAAGGAGAAGCTGAACCTTTGTAACATTAGGAAAGCAGCACATTACTGACATGCCTGCGCCCCCTGCTGGTGATGTGGATTCATAACATCCCAAACTCTCCATCCTTACAGTTGCTATTCGCTGTTTCTCACCGTTTGATATTAAATCACACTAAGACTTTTTTCCCCCTCAGATCAACAAGGATTACAACTATTATTTCTATTTGCCACCATAACTAGTTTTTTAAAATTATTTTACTGACTTGAAATTTAGAAGATTAGATAAGCGCAATAAAATCCAGGTAACTGTCTGCAAATATAATCTTGGAAGAAAAGAGGGAAGACTAAAAGTTTGAGACCACCCCAACCATGAGGCATCTGTTTAGAGTTGCTTTTCACTGGAGCGTTGACCAACACCATTTAATGTGTATTGGCGATTTTGATAATTGAACTTTGGCAAAATGTAACGCCTGCTACTGGTTTCACAAATTGATGACTGTATGATTTTTTTTTTATGCCTTTTCATTTTTTGTATTTTTACGATGAAAAGCACTTTGAAGTGCCTTGTTGCTGAAATGTGCTATATAAATAACCTAGATTGACGGATGTTGGGCTGTGTTGCAACACGAGGGACTGGTGCACTTCACAAGACGGTACAAGACGTCAGCCAGGACGCTACAGTTTGGACAGTGACAATCAGGATACCTTCAAATTAGCTACACAGTGACAACAAAGTAAACATTTTAGAGTCTTGATATTAAATCCCATTGAAAATATATGGGTTTGTGTGAACAATGCAAATCAAAAAACGGTCTCAGTTACATCAGTTTCGTTTGGGGTAATGGTCCAAAATTTCAGCCAACTATTGTGAGAAGCTTGTTGAAGGATTCCCAAATCATCCAATTCAAGTCATACGAATTGAAGAAAGTCATAAAGAAATCAGGTTATTAAGCAAACAGTATTAATTTAGGGAATCTGGGTATCTGGTTGGATCAGTTTTATTCCTTCTTTAAAGTTATTTTCAGTTTCAGGCTTACGAACTATCTTGAGTCTGGGCTTTTTTTCTTAACCCCCCTGCTGTGTGTTCCTACACACAGCAGCTCGGAAAAAAGACCTTCAAGAAAACTGAAATTAGGGACCATCTAATGGAGGACTGTGCGCTGCTCTCATATAAAGTTTTGTCCTCTTTCGTCTCTCTGTCTCTATTTCAGTCTCCTTCAGGCCCGGCCACATAATGACAGACCTGCTGTGTATTAAAGGACCCTGCCCATGCGTCTTCTCCCAGCCACCTCCCTTTTCGCGGGCCTTTAAAAGCCTCCCAGACCGGGTGGTGGTGGGGGGGACCACTTCCAAACAGAGAGAGAGAGACTCGCCATCCACTAAGTCAACCGTTCGGTCGCAACCAGAGGTCTTCAACATGGATAATCATTCCTACAACTTTCCATCCGACTGCACCCCGCTCACAAACTGCAAGTCGGCCCGCAAGTCAGCGGGTTCCACCGTGGTGAACATGGGCAACGCGGGGAAGAACCCGCCCCGGGACTACCTGCTCTGGTCGCTCTGCAACACCTTTTATGTCAACTTCTGCTGCTTGGGCTTCATGGCACTCATCTACTCCATCAAGGTGAGCTCAGGTCCTGTTTTCTTGAATTCACTTGAAATTTGAATCGTTTTGAGGAGGCGTTCAAATGAGACGAAACTTAAAATGGCACCCAGACTAAAAACAAAACAATCAATTCAACACCCAGAGCTTGCACTGAGTGGCCCCTTCCTTTGACTTTTGATCTAAATGATCTTTAACTAATGAGAAAAAACCCTGAAAATGATCAGTGGTTGGAGCCGAGAGTGAAAGCAAAGTCTAGAAGATAAGTTCTTGGAACCAGTCAGTTTGGTAATCGGTGACATTTGAAGAGAAAAATTAAACATTCCTTGTCCAATTTCTTGAAGTTGGCCGTATTAAACAGTCAGATTTGTCAGTAGGCGTTATATTCCAAATGCCACGCTGGGAAACACAGCCGGATAAAAATAATCCAGAGCAGCAGACCAGGATGTGGCCATCCTCTGTTTGCCAACCTCAAGAACCATTTTGTTTGTGCAAATGTCGACTTGAAAGCTCTAACCATTGAAAATATCTAAAAATATATTGAGATTCCCCGAGTTGTTGGATTTTGTATTCTTTTGAATCACACACAACGCAACAAAACACATTTAGAAACCTGGAATGCTTTACACCACAGGAATGGAGTCAGGCAGATGTTTTACCGACAAAAAGATACCTGAATTAAAAAATAAAAGTTTCTGCTAAGCTTACCACAGAAGGGTGTCACTTCACTCCTTAAGTCTCCCCCCCTGTCTGCATAGTTTTGAACTCCAGGCTTGTGATTGGCCCAGCACAGTAATTAAAGGCAGCGTCTCGCAAAGTGGGGAGTTAAAAATGGCATAATTGGCATCTTCTTAATGGGCAAGTACTGTCAAGAAATTAGAGAGTGCTGGTGGAGAGGTTCAGTAACACTGCACTCTGATGAGTCCTAGAGGAGACACAAAGGTTACATGAGTCTTTGCTTATTTTTCTCCCCCATTTTGTCCAATTATAACTACATACCATGTAATCAAGCAACTCACAGTAGTGCCTGATTGTCAACTGGAAGGAAAAAGTCAAATTCAGACATTTTTCTTTACAAATAAAAATCCTAAAATGTCACTTTGGATGTTCATATTCAGCTCCCTTTACTCTGTCACTCCTAGATAAAATCTGCTCTGTGAAAGGGTCAGAGTTTCACAGAGGATGTTAGAGACACACAAAACTGAACAGGCATAGAGTTGTGAAGATGTTTAAGCAGATATAAGTGGTAAAATAGTATCCCAACCTCTGGAGGAGCTGCAGAGATCCACAGCTCAGGTGGAAGAATTTAAAAACAAGGCAGCTATTGTTTGGTTGGGCCATCCATAAATCCAGCTATCATGGAGGAAAACTATTGTAGAGACAAAAATAAGAATATGAACAACAGTAAAATTACCAAAACATGGCTGTTCGCTGAAACTGACAGGCGGTAATCAGAGAAGTAGCTCTGCTTAGTTTACTTTAGTTGAATTCTAGTTTGTTAACCAGAAGGTTCAGTTCATTTGGGGAGGTGTGAACGCGCAATCGAACTCTGATGCCGACCAAAACAAGCCAACTCTGGTCCACCTAAAAACCCAGGTTTGGGTTCGACTGAAGTAAACTTGAAATGCATATGTGAACGCCAAGCGGGCCAGAGACCGCTCCAAAAGCAGGAAACTGGCTATAACAAGGGCATTCTGGGTAAATACAACAGAAACAAATGCTTCAGTCTAGCACTAGCAGGAGATATGAATCAAGGTCTTTTGCCAAAGACAAAAAAGAAATCCTACAATCTCTAAAATCCGATGCTACCCTATTTTGGTTTACAATTTGCAAAGGAAGGTGCGTTCAGTGTCTTCTTCTGAGGTTTTTGTGTCACTTCATTCAGTAGTTCTTGGTGCAGCGCCACCACAGGCAAGAAGGTGAACAGGTTTTTAAAGTTTTTTTTTCTTTCTCTCTTTTTACATACTGCAACATGAAAGTGAATTGCTACGGCTGAAAATGTGAAAATATTGCAATTTTGGTCCCCAGTCGAACCGAGTCTGCCAGACTATCAGGTGTGAAAACACCCTTAAGGATTGTGATGTCTCTTGAGGAGGTGCAGAGATCCAACGCTCAGGTGGCAGAAATTGCCAGGCCCTTCACAGATCTGGCCTTTATAATGAATCACACAAAAGTTAAAAATAACGAAAGAAGTCACGAGGCATTTAGTAGACACGGCAAATATGTGGAAGAAGATTCTCAAGTTAGTTAGAATCAAGATTAAACCTTTTGGGGCAAAAAGTGAACACAGCACAAGACCCTGAATGCATCATCTTCACCTTGAGACGTGTTGGCGGACGCAGCTTGCTGATGCTTTTTCTTCAGCACAGACTGAGAAGGTGGGGAGATGGATGAAGATCAACACATGACAATCTTTAAAGAAAACATGTAAGCGGCTACAAAAGAGTGGAGAGTGGGGTGGAGGTTCACCTTCAGCCACATAAACATACAGAAAGGCCTGTAATGAAATAGTTTAGATCAGAGTAAATTCAGCCCAAAGTCCAACCTGGAGTCCAAGCCAAAGTCTGTCTACAAGGTCCATGGAGGTTATACGTCATGTTTTTAGATCTTTATTTGAAAAACACATGCTGTTTCACTTCACAGTAATACGTTAGTTTGTGTTGGTTCGTCATATAAAACCTCAACATATCCCAAAGATGTTTGTGGTTGTGTTGTGGCAAAGTGTGAATAAATATATACATGTTAAGGTGTATTTGCGAGGCACTAAATCTGATATGCTTGTGTTTGTTCAGGCCCGGGACCAGAAGACTCTGGGGAACCTGCAGCTGGCTCAGGAGTGTTCAGACAAGGCCAAATGGTACAACATCCTGGCCGCCGGCTGGAACCTGCTGATCCCTCTGCTGGCCGTCGTCCTGATCGTCCTCCTGCTTGTCCACCTCGGCTCCTCTCAGGGTTCCTTCGATTTCCTGGGAGAGGACGGTTTCCAAAACTTCCTCAAGTTGTTCAGCTGGTAGATAAAGGAGGGAAAAAACAAAATGTTCGATTGGATTCAGAAGACGATGACAGACGTTAGAATTAGTCGACGTCTAAATGTTTGTTTTCGACTTGTCCTATGCAGATGTGTTAAAACTTCTGCTCGCCATCTGAATTAACTGTAACACTGATAACTTATTTTAGTAGTATTAGCATCTTTCTGCCAAAAATTTGATAAATACAAAAACGTCAAGGCGGATTTAAGCAGTATTTTCAAAACAGTGCCATGAATGTGACTTACATCTGAGCTGATGCTAGCATGAAAAGGAAAAAAAGGGAAAAACTTTAGAGCATGCTGATGTTTTATGTTGGGAGCCAAAGGCTGAAATGGCCTGAAAGACGAAATGAAGGAATGAAAGAAAAACATTACAGGGACAGTTTGCATTTTTTGAAGTAAAGTAATTTAAAATTATTATAAGTACGTGTAGTAAAAGATGTGATATCACAGCGAGTTTGGTGAAGCTAGCTGTTAGCAGTGGTATGCTAAAAGCTCGTCACTAAACAGCATTTTAGCTAGTTTCAGCAGGTTACCATCCCATCCACACAGAACAGTTTTTTTTTGCTAAAAGAGAAAAGTTTTAAACAATTTTTGCTCTATGTCTACACGGAGACGCCGTTTTGGGCGCCCTAAATGTTTTCGGTTTTTTTAAACAGGTTCCAGAGTAAAAAATTCACTCTCATGTATTTGGACAACGAAAACATATTTATTGTGAAATCTCCGACATGTTAGACTACAATCTAGCCTCAAACATATCAAATGCGACAATGGAAGATTACATATTCCACAAAAGACTTCACTTGCATTCGTATTTTTGTGGCAGCTTTACACACGTCCCACTGTGCTTGTTTAGCACCACCCACAGGTCAGGAGGAGTCAAAAATGAGGCTATTCCCTCTCTCTGAAGATGGGTTCACACTTGAGTGTGAACCCAAGTGTTTTCGATAACAACCCGTTTTAGAAGAAAATTGTTCCTGTGTTGTTGAGATCTAAAACAACTCTAACTGAAAATGTGCTGTGGTTGTGGTACGTACTAATATGTCAGAAGATATTGTCTACATTTCATAAGTTTGTCAGTGTCTTCTCAGCTAGACAATGTCCATGTAGCTACGCTAAAACTACGTCATTGGATGCCACTGCACAAAACCTAAAGAAATCCTAAGGTTTTTTAAAGGCTACGTCATGGCCAGTCACAAAATTCAGCTTCTCTGCTTTATTTTTGGTATTTATTGTATTTATGTGAAGTACAATTTGATCGGTTGTTGTAACCGTCGTTGGTCAGGATAGATTGAGATTGAGAAATGAAATAAACAAACAAACGTGGAGCCAAAGTTTACAACAGACAATGAATTCGTTTTCACCTTCTAGCATTTCTCACATTACTTTATACTTCTCTTTTCATCACTTTATAAGTTTTTTTTTTGTTTGGTGCTTTGAAGATTTTTCTGTTGTATCTCCTTATTGTTTTCAATCTATGAAATAAATAAATCAGACTGTATGTTAGCACAGTACATCACGGAAAGGTCGAAAAGAGATTTATTGATCTTTCCACGTCGAGATCTCCATGCAGCCGAGTCGTTTTCTGTCCCCGCCCAGCCGACGGGAACAGGTGCCGAGAGGTGTTCCTTCGGCTGGCTCCTGCGGTTCCCACCGCTGCGCCCACACCCAGCTTTAAAGCGATCATTTTGGGTTTCCGTGGCCCGACTCCGGGGTGGGTCTGCTCCCAGCTGTGTGTTTGGCCCACTAGCATTTTTTACATGTACACACAAAACATCCAGTTCTGGGAACCGTGTCGAACGTGCCCTTCAGATGAGAGGCGGAGCCGCCCAGGAAGACCGCTACAGAGGGCCGAATGCAGGAGGCCCGCAGCGGAACGGGACGCCGTCCAAGTCTGCTGGTTCTGCTCTGAGTTGAACGAACGACCGCTCAGACCAAACGCGAGACATTTCAGAAGAGACAGCTGTGGGTCTAGTTGTCGCTTTCTGACTGGTTAGAGTCGCTGGACTCGCTTAAGCTAAAGTTTCAGTCCCACAGTTTACTGCTACATCCATAAAACAAAGGAAAAACAAATAAAGTCCAAAATTGCAGGTTTCCAATTCTATGACGAAGGTTTGAGGTCAAGTTTATAGAAATCAAGAAATTCCGCTTTGACTAATAATACGTATTTGATTATTTGTCTCTATAATCCTGCTTATGTGGTGCAACACATATAACATGTAACATCCATTTCTTCCTGAAACACACCCACTCAGCTGATCTGCAGTCCAGTCGCCACCCCCACGCCAAATCTCCAAGATTCCCCCAGGTTTTCCTTGTGCCACTCATGTGATTTCAGCGTTGCGCTCCTTTTGACGCCCTTCACATTTGTAGCTTCTCTTTTATTTATATCTGCCCAAATCACAGCCCAGGGCTTCTAGCTTTCTATTTTCCTCCTGTGGTCTGAGGCAAATGCTTACAGATGTCTGAGGGGAAATTACAGGATAGAATTGGGCCCTACAGTAAGAGGAGGAGGAGGGGGAGGAGGAGCGTACTTTCTCCTGCTCTTTTCAGGAGCTTTTTTTTTTTTTCTACGGCGATGGCGCAATGTGGAAGCAGCAGAAAGCCTCACACCGAGGCCCAAAGCACTAGTGTCAAACCAGACCTCTTACAAAAAGACGTCTCTAAAAGCAGCAAGACAGTTTTTGTATTTATTGTCAATCAAAATCAAATGATAAGGCAATGAAACATTTTTTAACAAATGCCCGCAAAATAAAATGCGCAACAATTTATCAATTAGCAATAATTAGTAGTACAGATTAATGTCATTATGAATCCATGTCTGTGTGAACATCGGAGGTTTATTAGACCAAATAAGTAAAGAAATAGGATCATAAAGACCAATGAGCACAGCAGGGAGATCAAGGAAGGTTAACAAAGGGATTTGTTGTAAAAACTCTTGCTTTGACCAAACCAAACTGCAGTCCATTAACTAAAAATGGTTGCAACTAAATAAGGCACAACTGCAAACCTACTGAGACATGGCAAGAAACCACGAACCAGCGAAGCAGCAGAGAGGCGCATGGTAACTCTAGAAGAGCTACAGCTAAACTTAGAGAATCTGTTGACAAGCATTAGTGCTCCATCGTGGGCAAGAAGAACTCAGTTACAGCCACAACATGCCTTATGCAGGACGCAGGAAGCATCCTGCGAAACCAAAACTGAACTTTTCGGCCTACAGGAAAACTGGGTGTGACAGAAAGCTAACGCTGCACGTTACCGTGACAACACGGTAACGTGCAGGAAAACGTGGCATTCTGGCCCATTCCTCCTGACAGAACCAAGTCAAGTCTGGAGACCGCCTTGCTCACACACACACACACACACACACACACACACACACACACACACACACACACACACACACACACACACACACACACACACACACACACACACACACACATCTTCCCTGACTGAGATCAAGGTTTTGTGAAAGCTAAAATTAATTGCAACTAATTCAGCTTTTAATTTTGGGTCAATGTCAATCTGGAATTCACGTATCTGGAAAACATCTTGAGACGGACTCCTGAATTATCACATAACAACATTTAGAAAATAGAAACAGGAGACATTTTGACGGGTTTGAAGTTAGACCATCAGCAAAAAGATAACATTTATTTAAAAAATCTGTTTTGATACAATTTTTGTTATAACCTGGATTGGACTCTCCCTGTTGAATACCAAACACAACTGTTCACATTAGTGCATCAAATATTATAGGAAACATTTCTGAAAAGATTGATGGATATGCTTAAGACTAACAATGAAAAAACAATCTTTCAATTTTTGCTGCTGATATAGCAATTGTAAATAATTGATGACTCAATAATTATATATTATTAATAATAATTATTATAAATAAGGCTATAATAATAATGTTTATTATATTATTATTAATACATATCGCCTTATTATTTATTATACCCTATAATAGTATTATATTTATATAATTATTACATAATTATAATAACATTTATTAATAATAATATTATTGAGATAATTGTGAAGTAATCAGATTCAGAGGTGTAAGTACTTTAGCATTGTAGAGGATCATACATGTTGTTCACTTCACCTTTCTTCGGCCATAAAGTGTTTCTGGAGTTTCAGGATCATTTGAGTCTTTCTCCTCCCTCCAGACTCGCAGGAAGTTTCTACTCAAGACCTTGAACTCGAGCATTATTCTGGAGGCCCCCCATCAGAACATGCAATCTATGATACACAGAGAGTCCCTCCATGTTTAACAGTGGAGCGCGAAAAATTGCAAAACAAAAAGAAAGAAAGAAAGAAAGAAAGAAAGAAAGAAAGAAAGAAAGAAAGAAAGAAAGAAAGAAAGAAAGAAAGAAAGAAAGAAAGAAAGAAAGAAAGAAAGAAAGAAAGAAAGAAAGAAAGAAAGAAAGAAAGAAAGAAAGAAAGAAAGAACGAACCCCATCTCACTGCGAGATGATGGCGCCCACTGAGACGGAGACAAACTAACGGAGTGATCGACGCTCTAACAGGTGGCGTTCCCAGCGCGGATCGTCTCCTAATCTACACAGATTAAATCAGCAGGTCGAGGCTGAGGATTGAGAAACAATGACAGTCAGCAGATTAGTGGGGCCACTAATCAGGAGTTTCTGGAGAAAAGCAAAAGCAGAAGCTGCTTCTGCAGCTGGTCTGTTTATGCATGAAAAGTTATTACTGAGCGTCTTTACAGTAACTTCTCCTGTTTCAGTTTAGATTTTTTGCACATTGTAAACACAATTCAGACAGAGACATCTGGAGAGTTGGGTAATATATATATATATATATTTTTTTTTTTTTCCCATAAATTTGACCGTTTATTGATGGAACAGAAATCGACAGGCAAACCAAAAACAATAATTTTATAATAGTTTTCCACGAGCCACGCTGACCAAACATATGAAAGAAGCTGTTCTGCTCATGAGAGCAGAACCGAATACGACCCTGAACAAACCATCCTGATGACGAAACACGGTGGTGGGAGTATCATGCTGGGGGCTACACACACACACACACAATCCATGAATGAAACATGATGAAGGTTTCAACATCTGTGTGAGTGTAGCAGAGGCGTGTCCTTCCAGCAGGACAACGACCCCAAACATATAACCACAGCTTCGGGTCAGATATTAGAATATTGAGCTAAAAAGTGTCCTAGTCAAAGTCCAGATCTAAACCAAATGGAAATCTATGGCTACAGACTCTTTATCCAGTCTGACTGATATTGAGCTGTTTTGCAAAGACTGTGTAACACCCCCCCCCACCCCCCAAATATTTCTAAAGCAAAGTTAGTAAATAAAACCTTAAGATCTGCAGATGTAACTGTAACAATACAAAGACACGCCACACTTTGAGTTTAATTTGTAACTCTTGTTAAAGACCATCCATCATTTTGTTTGCAGTTCAGAATTGTTCTCCCCTCTATAATTACTCATCAGATGAAATCCATTGAAGTTGAAAGTGAAGCAGAGCCACGAGGTTCCTTTTTCACAGCTGCACCCAAAGCGAGCGTAAAGACAGCCGACGTGTCTTGGTCTGTATTAGAAACGCGGCGCCGCGCAGTGGTGCGATGCGGCGCGATGCGGCGTGATGCGATGCGGCACGATGCGATGCGGCGTGATGCGATGCGATGCGTTGCACTCGCTGACCCCCCTCTGTTGCATTTAAGCTTCGTTCTGGAGTGTATCACCACTGTGTTACTTTGTATTTCTGTTCCTCTTTGTTTCTCATGTTCCATGCTCCACAAATTTTATTGTAATTCTTTAATTAAAACAACAACAAAAAAAATGCCAACACAGAGCAGAGAAGTGAGCGTTTTCCTGTTTTCTACCCCCATGCAGATGCATGATTAGCCAGCAGGAGGTGCAAAGCTTCATTGAGAGGTGCCTAACAACCGTGGGCGCCAAACCCCATCATGCTAGCAGCCTAGCCGAGGTGCTGGTGACCGCAGACTGCAGGGGGGCACTATAGCCACGGGCTCAACAGGATGGGTCAGTCGATGTGGAAGCTTGTAAATATCCACCCTTCAGTGTCCATAACGGCAGCTTGTCGTTATGTTGTACCGTTTGACGTCTGCTGGGTAATAATCCCTGCCCAAAATGTGCTGACAGATATGAACCTGAAGGACATACAGACAGGAGTGTGTGCAGTGGAGGGCGAGCCCGTGGTGGAGAAGGAGAGCGCAGCCACAGCGCTGGTGGACGGGAACAACCTGCTGGGCCCAGTCGTGGGAAACTTCTGCATGAATCTGGCTATTAGGAAGGCCAAAGAGGTCAGCATTGGCTGGGTGGTGGCGCATGGTGGGTCCCTCATGTTCTCTGGTTTTAATAGAGGCTGGGAAACAGAGTCAGGTTAGCCATGTTGAATTGCAGACATATCTTAATAGGTGATTAGGGAAGAAAGGCAGGCAAAGAAAACAATAATAAACGGATGATAAACTTATGTCACTCTGCTCTCAAAGGCTCTAACCATTTTGGAAATGCTGGTTATTATTCAATGCAAGCCCTGAAAGAAAACATGATCGAGAGTGAGACTTCCCTCTCTCCATTAAAACTTTTTAATTTTATAACCGACACAAGTGAAGTATGTCTTCAGTCGTCTCAATAGTATTTATGTCGTTTCTCCAGGGTATGTCATTTACCAACACCTCCCCCTTGGTGGCCCTCCTGCGAGGTAAAGAGGTAAGAATGTCATGTAATCCGCAGAATAAACCCATATGTGATGCTTCTGGACGTCAGCAATTCCCAACTGAGAGGCTTTTTCCTTCTTTAGTCCCTGCATTTCCTAAAGCCTTAACACAATATAGAATGCATGTCCTAGATTTGTACATTCTCTTACATATAATTCTTGGAAAAACAATGTGAAACTGCACCCTGTAGCGCACGTTGGGCACCAACCCGCTGAGCGTGGCGCCTCCCGCCGAACACGGAGACAGCTTTGTCCTGGACACGGCCACTTCTGCGGTAGCGCTCGGAAAGGTGAGAGCTGGACTTATTTTGGTTTGTTGAAAAAGAGAGCAGCACATTAGTACTGAAAAACCTCGTTTTGAAGAGAATCCCAGCTTAGTTAGTCGACCTTTTGATACAATTAACGTTTATTCATATACCCGTTAGTCGTCCGGTTAATGTCAAACTAGGCGTCGCATTTAAAATCAAATCAACAGCGTTAAATATGCGTAAAGTCTTCGTTCTCACCTGGTTGAGGTAATGCGCATACAAGTGGAGCTGAGGCGATCCGATCCCTGATGGATGGGGCTGTGACCCGAAGGGACACGTAACAACGGACCCAACGAGTGTTCTGACCGGAGGAGGACTGGTCCCCATCGGTGGCAGTGAAGCCACAGGTTGGAGAATATGATAGAAATGAACATCAACATTAATTTGACTTTAATCTTTCTCCAATTCCCCAATTCTATAAACAGTAAATTATTATTCAGTGAATATAAATTGTTCATTTGGATGCATCTGATCTACAATTTAGTATCATGCAAATTAGAAACAGATGCAGTTGGGCGTAATGTGTGTCGATTATTTTCTGGATGCTTCTGTTGCTGAAATTGGGCTTTGAAACTGAATTACATCTCATGAACATGAACAACCATTGCATGTTTATCATCAAAGTATTTACAATCAAATCTAACACTGTAATATCACAAACTGAACAAAATCACCACCGGGCGTAGTTCACACTCCGACCACCAGATGGCAGAAAAGTCCTTCCAATGTGACATTTGAGTCTTGCTCCTTAGCTTGATTAAGACCACAAATTGTTTGAGGCGGATTCAAATGAACAATAAAACAATATTAAGATATGAAGTACTCTAACCTAGAACCAAAGCAGAAGGTTCTAGGTATTGTAGACATTGTTTTTCTACACTCTCACTTACAGGGTTCAGCTTTGTTTCCCTGCCTTTCCTTTAGGTTCTTAAACAGTTACTGGTTTAATAATTTACACTGCAAAATGTTATATATATATATATATATATATATATATATAAAATAGTTGTTTTTTGTTTAAATCAAACACACAAGCCCTGATGTGTTGATGGCACTAAGGGTTAATTAAATCTAGTCTCACAAATGTGCATCTTGGCATAAATTCAATAAATATCTTTACTTTTAGAAATTAGGATAAAATTTTGATATAAAAAATGGGCTGTATTATCCATCCCTTGTCTATTGTAACTTATGATTAGTTTATTTCTCAGTTTTGTTCAGAAAGCTACACGACAAAGAATCACCTCTCCAAATCTTAGTCCCAGGTTTCGTTTACCTTTTACTTTTTGAATCCATGAAATGGATCCTAAAAGGGAACGAACCTGTTAGAGAGCATAATGGTGGAGTTATATTTATTGTGGCTCATTTGTTGATAGCAGGTGGCTACAAAGGTTACCGTCTTGGGATGATGGTGGAGGTCTTCTGGGGGATCCTGGCTGGAGCCCAGTACAGCAAATACGTCCGCACATGGAAGGTCACCGACTGCGTCGCCAACCTGGTACGTCCATGCTGTTTTTATCCGTTTTCACTTTTGACTTTGAAATATAGAAACATACAAGTCAGTATGTTTCATTCCTCTGTTTGTTGATAACCGAGGCACCAACTAGTTTTCTTCAGTGCCGTTTGTAAAATCCTCTTTAAAGAATAAACAGCAGACCGAGTGCTGCTGAGGTCTGAAGGTCATTTTTAGCAAAAACAAAAGTGGTAAAACACAGTACAGCACATGGAGAAGCTCTTATAACAGGGACTATGTTGTATCATTTGGTAGTTATAAATCGATTGTGGGGTTCCTCTAGGATTTGTTCTGAGCCCACTTAAATTTAACATGATTGATTTCTCCCATATCAAATGATTGAAAACTACGTCTGCTTCCATATTTATGCTGATAAAGCAGCTTTTTATTTGTGTCGTCGCCTGACCTTAGTCCATGAGTCTGTCTCTCTGTAACACCAGTGAGTGGATGAGTCAGAATTTCCTCCAGTTTATTGCAAATAGGTTAGAAGTTTGGTCTGAGGAAAGCAAGGACAGAAAGAAGCACTCTGTTTTAAACTTTAACAACCACCAATCTTAAAACGCCGCCATGAAAATGAGTTTCCTGTTGAAATGGGACATAGAAAAACTATAAAGCTGTCTTTAGTGGTCTCTGTTAAAGAAAAAAAACAAAAAAACAAACGAGGCAGCTCCTCCATGATGCTGCTGTCAGAGTCCTGGTATATCTTCAAAATGGTGGTGTTAGGCCAAAGTTAATTACTGATTTGATTTGGCTACTTGTTCAGTGTTTCCAGGACCAGAACTAAACAAGACAGCATTTAGTTGCTATGCCTTTTGCTCTGAACTGACAGCATTTTTTTTCTCAGTCTGACTAATGAACTGTTTGTCTATTTGAAGAATGAATTGAAAGACAAAATTTGCATTTAAATAAAAATTAAATTACAATTTAATTTTTAAAGTTGTCTTTCAGTAATTGATATGTCTATGCAATGTGCTTTAGATACTAGGATCTGTATTATTTTTTGCATCAGTGAAAAAGGGAGTCTGTACTATCTTCATAATTTGTCCCGTTTTGGATTTCAGGGTCAGTGTTTTGTTGCAATCAACCCGGAAAACTTTGCTCCCGGATTCAACGAGAGAATGTCGGATCTGCTCTCCATCCAGAGAGACCAGGACCCTGTGAGTACGCAACGCTTTGAAAGAAAACAGCAGTAGCACTTTAGGTATCTTAGCTTATGTTTTGTTTAATAACCCAGAAAACAGACTCCTAAGCCTCTTAAGAATTTGCTTTAAGTTGTAAAATGCAGCCAGAGGCAGCAGCATATGTAAATGTAATTTTTTGTGTGTGGATTGAATAGGAGAAGAGATTTCCTTCTTTTCTCTCCAACTTTTTATTTTTTTTTTGTTTTGTTTTTTTTGCTGCAGGCTGAGCCGGGCTCGCCTGTTTTGGCTCCTGGAGACCCGGAGAGGTTGAACATGAAGAAGTGTGAGGAGATAGGGGGAATACCCTACCACATCAACGTTGTCGAGTACATAGTAAGGGCTGAAAAATGTCCGACATTAAGCAGGTTTTTCTTTTACGCATTTCTTTCTTAGAAATGTAAGATCATGTAAGCTAAATACATGTCGAGCATTAAACATTATGTTCCACCCCGACAGTTAAAAAGCTCTGCTAACCTACGGCGGCTTTAATTGAATGCGTTTTGATTCCTAGAGCAAGCTGCTGACTTTACCTTTGCATTTGACTCTGCAGAACGATTATGTGAAGAAAATCGGCGTCAGCCAGCTGCTGCCATGTGACAAGGTCGTCTCCGTTTAGACGGTCAACCATGGATCTGTTGCTTCTACTCACTTTAACGCCAACGGAAGGAAACTTTATAGGAACAGGGTGACATTTTTAAAGCTACAAAGTCAAAAATTAACAGCAATTATCAGTCTCAAGTTATTGAGACTGATAGAGGAAAAAATAGGGGTTCATTTTTTCAGTCATATTTTCATCATGTTGGTCCATTTAGAAATGTCAGTTTCAAACTAGAAAAATAATTAGCAAGCTAAATATTTAGCCTAAAATAAAATATATAGCTAGCATGCTAAATATTTAGTTAGCAAGTTCAATATTTGGTTTCACACTAAATATTTAGTTTGCTAATTAAATACTTCGCTTACCTAGTTAAGTATTTAGCTTACTTAAACTCTTAGCTAGTTAAGCGAAGTGTTTATAAATATGAATAACCTGAGGTTTGAAAATCAGACCTCCTATTTTTTCAGGCTAAATGACTCAGATAATTGTTGTTAATTTTTAACTACGTAAACTCCATATGTAGGGAGATTGGATTGGTACAAAATGTATATTTTGACATAAATACTTAAGTTATTATCGTACTAATCTTGCTATATTATCCCTTTGTAATGTAATTAGTCGGTTCAACTTCCACGGTGTAGCTGTATGTAACAACGTCTACTGACTCAGTTGTGCAGAGCTTTTTGTGTGGACTTTGCATTTCCTCCTAGTCTATTTATAGGTTTTGTCCTACTGCCCAAACACATGTTGTGTTGACTGGATTTAACAGTTTGAAGGTCCGTTGCTGTTGTTTGCCGTTTGACACTAGAAGAATCAGAAAATTAATTCACGGATAAATAGAAATGGGCAAATTTCAAAAAGTTGTAACGTAAACCTATAAGATATGAGGGAAAAATAAAATTTTTCAAGGAGAGGAGGAGATACAAATTTAAAAGTAAGCATCTAACGATCACACAGTTAATCTCAGATTATAGCTCTGTAGTTTTGGTGTTGAATGTGAGTTAAGATTACGCATTTATTATTAACTGAGCCAGTCATTTCCTGTTATGGAAACATTTTAGTCTTATTGAAAATATTCAGGAACTACTCTACTAGGGTGCATAAAATTATATAGTACAGATAAATGTGTTAATTCAATGGCAGGATGTTCTGCTTTTTTTAAGTTTATGTCACTTACAGACTGTAAACATCTTGTACAAACTTTAAAATAAAAACGTTTCTAAGTATTTGGGTTTTCACTCATCATTTCCCAAAACGTCCCCTTGGTGACTAAGAAATATTATCATTGAAAAATTACAAAAGTTGAGATGTTTAATCTAACATTCATTAAATGTTTCATTACAGTTTTAATGTAGCTGCATGTAAAATATAATGTCTGACATGTTGAACTTTTCCACAAAGTTGTGGAAAAGATCAAGAACAAACTTCAATGTTTCTTATTGCCATATCACGTTAAAGGCCAACATAAACCCATGCATGACTTAAGAAAAAGAAAAACGATCATGGTTTTCAAAATTCAACCTTGAAAAGTGAAACATACATTTTGTTGTTCATGAAAAAAATACATACTGAGGGATAAAAGAGTGAAGAAGGCCTGAATACAAAGCACTCGAAACCAGATTTTTATATCTACAAATGTTTTGAAAGCAGTGGATTATTTTTATTTCACATAATAATCAGGCATTATTTTTCATTGTTCAGTCACATATAGTTACAATAGGAAAAAAAAAAGAATTGGACCGCTTTTCATTAGAAAAATAAAATTATTTAAATAGAAGATCTCACAAAATAATTTTTCAAAAGTTAATTTCACTTTTAAAAAAACATTTTTATCTGTTTTGTCATGAAAAAATTTGTTTTATCTTTCAAACTTGCTTGAAAAGTTCCTAACTTTATCTTTTAGCTTGTTTATGTTTACTTTAATCATAATTTTGGATCATAACTACAACTTTATTTTAAAAATTACTTATAGGTGAGAAATATTTGGACAATGTGTGCATGCTGAAAACAAAAGGTTTAATCATTTCATCTGAATTTATGTGGTAGGTGGAAACTCTCTTGGGAATAAATCATCCTTTCAAGTTCAAATTCAAATGTTTTTATCTTTACTCCATCATAATCATAAATTGTTTGCAACGTTGTTTTTTTTAATTCCAGTATAGATTATCGTCGGTTTACAGATAAAAAGCTAGTTGATACCTTCACAAACTGGCCTCCAGAACCATGAAGGAGAAGGTGGACTCCACCTTCACAGATGTCTAGATTAGGACCTTAATCTGCCATGCAAAAAGTTCTGGCACTGTATTCTGGACCCTGGATGTCCAGTTCACACTCCACTGGTTGCAAACAAAAGAGGAGAAATCAACAAATCAATGGACTTTAAATCCCACCAGGGGAGGGAAAGGAGGTGGGGACAGAGTGCTGTGGGAGTGGGACCAGTGAGTTTTGGACTAGTGAGTGGGGTGGGGGGCAGATGGGCAAATTAAGAAGCCAGTTCAAACAGTTGTTGTATGAGGCAGACTTAAGAGGTGTGTGTGTGTGTGTGTGTAGAGGGGTGGATGTTTGGATGGATGGATGCTGGGGGTCTAATCTGCCCTGGCCTTGGCCTGGTGCCCTTCTGCGGATTAAACGGGGCCCCTAAGAGCCCAGGGAGCACCGCCGCTGGCTGGGATTAAGCAGATTCTAACAGGTGTTTTCTTTTGTGACACTAAGGGGGGACCAGTCCATCACTCGCTCAAAAGATCAAATCATGAAGTCGGTGGTGTGTCGATGCCGACAAGGCAGACATATTTGTGTATGAATTGGATAATGTTTAGTTTGTGCTTTATTAACCTTATAAGACCTAAGTTTCAAATGTCCGCCTGGGTATTTTTGCTTATTTTAATTGTACACAGTTCTTCAAAATGTCCTGTGAGTAAATATATATTGCCCATTTATCCATAACAACTGGAACTTTAAATATTTAGCAAGTTATTTTCACAATTTACCGTCTATTAAAACACTATTTCATCAGATTACTTTCACTCCCTGCTACGGCGGGGGTGAATTTACCAGTAATAACCCGATATCGGCTGGAAAGCGCAACGTCTCCCCTTTAGAAACTGTTTGAATTTGCAAGATAGCACAACTTGTGGTGGAATTACGGTATTGCAAATTTGGCTGGATCGTCGGCAATCCGTTCAGTCTGGAAGGGTTAAAAGAGAACCGGTGAGTACCTTAAGAAACGGGATCAGAAGTTAATAAGATGTAGGCAAGTAAGTAAAACATCCACAACAAATGATTTGCATCCATTATGCTTAAGTGATGTGTTGAGTATTTTAGGAGAATGTATTCATTTCTAGAGAACTTTTCAAAATATAGGATGCTTTTTTCATCCAATACAAAGACAACACTTAGATTTTTACACAATGTTGTAGGTTAATGTCTTGCATAACATTACTCGGAATGATTTTATTTGGAACGTGTCTGTTTGTGATTTGATAAGAGAAAAATAAGAGCCACAGAGTCACAGATTTCTGCTCAACATTGGTGTAAATTAGTGAGCTTTGCAAGATCACCGGACTTTAGGAACGTGTGGATCTGCATGTCATCAGCATAGCATTGACAAGGCGGTTACATTTTTTGCATGAGGTGATCCAAGAAATTTATACAGACAAAGAAAAGGTCCAAGCACTGGATCTTGCATCACACCATCCAGCTGTGCCAGGAGAAATTGTTTGAACCAGTTCAAAAGAAGAAGAATCTCGGGAATTTTTTCTAATAGTTAAAGCATGAAAGTTTCACCACAATCTACATGCCGTTGGTAAATTGGGGAAAGTTTGTCTTTAGTACAGCTTTGATGAAAACCTGAGGGCAATACCCACCTTAACAATGAATTTCTGTTTGCAAAGTGGAGGAAAGCAAAGACGCTGTTGCAGAAGAGCAGCACTTTCCCATTATATACGACAAGCGTGGATCAGAAATTCTCCTTTTAGGTCTTGAGAAGTAGAAATGTAGTTTTAAAGCACAGAATCCTTCTACCTGTGAAGCAACACCTCAGAGAGATGTGAAAACGCTCCTCGTAATCTCCGTTGGGGAGTGGATGTGCGTACATGTACGTGTAACGACAGACAGGAGGGAGGAGAGTGGGGAGAGCTCCAAAAGCCTCTGCTGCTCTCATGCTGAGTCTTTAATGAAGTGAAACGGCTGCCCGGTCAGTTCCTCCCAGCTGTTGTCCCCACAAAGCCAAGATATTTGCCCTTGGCTCTTTGTCCCCGCTCGGGCTGCCGTACCTCCAAATGACCCGCAGGAACACGTTGAAATAAAAGCAACGCATCTGCTGCGCTGTTGACTCCAACTGCTCAGGAATGCAACCATGTCTCCATCTGTTGACCCCCGGATCAGGACCGAAGCCGGTACCAGTAGGTGTTGAAGAAAAATCACGGACTGGCTGCCGTTTAAAGCCAAAGACGAGAGAATACTATACAGTCAAAAAGCATCATGTTTGTCTCATCGCATGTTCCAAAGCAATAACTTTAAGTCCAATTTTTATCTATCTTGAAATTATTTGAACAATAAGTTTCCTCCTCGCAGAAAATAGAATGAAGATGTTATAAAATGGCTACCTTAGATAAAGCTGCCATTTATCTCAGAGAAAAATAGGAATTCATTTTTAGGCCCCCCTCCCTACCGTTATTAGAACAATGGTTTAAATTCACAGAAACTTTTGCAAATTGTCAAGTAAAATGTTAATGTTTTTACAGCAACAATATATTTGTATACACCAAATGTATTTGTTAAAACTACAAATGGTGGTAACAACAAAAAAAATATTGAAATAGAACAAAACAAGTCTGCCAATATGACATTCTAACATTGGTAAAACAAAATGTTTCAGTTGTTTTTGAAAATATAAGTCACTTTACTGCCTAATGCTGCACTTTCTACATGAGCGGGTTTGGTTAGTTGTGGTTCGTTTTCATTTTGCTATGCAATTTTTTGTGGACTTAACAGATTGTTAATGTAATCCAGCTGTGATTTCAACCACTGTATGTTAATTTACATATTTACAGTTGCCAGAGTTTTCCTGTGAAAATGTTTGACAGTGTATAGAAGAGGCACTCTCAAACCAAACTTCAGCATATGCTGAAATCACAGAAACTTAGTTTGTGCCTTTCTGAGTGAGATAGTTTGAACATATAGTAGCTACTTCTGTTTGTCCCTACATTGCATCATCTTAAATCGTATGTTTCTGCCTGAAGCTTCCCCTCATGCAGTCAAGCTAAAATGACAACCAAATGAAATTCAATCAGCACAAAACACCTCTTCCGTCTTGGGGGTCACCTTGTGTGACAGATTTGATCTGTCCTGTGTGGTCTGCACACGCCCTGGAACAGCGGAGGAGCGCCTCAGCCCACCACCTACACCCACGTGTCAACAGAGAGCTGAGCTGCTGGCCTCTGTCTCAGTGTGAGGTCTTAACGACACGTTGAAGGTTGTCCTGTGTTTCCATCCTGGAATGATTTACTGTCTCTCTGAATGCTGAATGTTCACTAAATGAGCCGTTTTCACTGTTATGTATTTCTGAATGGAGCACAGTGGAGCAGATGAAGAAGATGGATTAAGATATTTACTCACCTCAAAATGCTACAGCGCTTCTACTGGTGATTTTTTTCAGTTCTGAACATTTTACAAATTAAAAAGTTTAACATGTTTACATGTATAAACATGTTTTTTTTACACCCTTCAAATGACCCTCATCTACAGTTTCTGTATTCGCATTCACATTGCCTAAATAAATATACAACATAAAACAGTCCAGTGGTAAAGTTTTAAGTTTACAACAACACAAATCAATAACCAAATTTAAAAGAGTAAGATTTGGATAAAATATTGTCGATATTTCAAAGGATGTGGGGGAAAATATAAAAAAAGAGGGACAGGGTATTGCATCTGTTTTGAACATCAGATTAATCTCCACCAAAATGTCTGATAAATTAATTTAATTAATTAATGTAATTGCCAGTTAAAGGTGACTTTTAACAGTTTAGAGTATTCTGAAATAATTTAAAATATATATATATATATATATTTTGTTGTTGTTTTTATAACCATTTCATAACATGTCAGTGATTTATTATACATAAAATAATTGTTGAAGTCATTACTTAACAATATCACAGATGTTTTAAAACCTTTTAAAATTACACAAAATTATTTCAGCATTTTAAAAAAATATATACATTTTCTTTACTGCAGTTTATCATCCCATAATGAGGCGTCCTTTTAAAATTATTTCTAAATTACTTAAACACTTTAACACCTAATGAATGTTTGCTACATACATGTATATTTTATCTATATTTAAATTATTGCGCCACGTTATAGTCACAGTGAACGCTTCTGGACTTTCATCGTTTTACAGGCATGCGTTTCATGATGTCGCTGGACTCCAGTGCTGACGAGGTTAAATGCTTCCACTGGTGCTTCCTGTGAACAGTCATCCACCGTGGAGATTTTCTCACCTTTCTCAGGAAGTGGAGTCTGAAGCGTCACAGAGCAGCGCAGCACCGGGACCTCATGCCACACACTGGGATCTGTGTGTGGGGTCGACAGGATCCCACTGTGTGGCGTCCAAACGTTTTCCAACCTGTCAAGTTAAAAATAATCGTGGGACACAAACGTTTTATCTCTTTTGCTATGAACAATGCAAAAACAGTTCTGAATGCAAAACTTAACACTTAATGAAACCTACTGACCTGATTTCGTATTACATGTATTCCAGGCTAGGAGAACATGACACAAAGATTTTTTTTTTTAACCTTCTCATTCAGACAAACAGTAAAAGTTACTGTTTGTTTGTGGGGCTACGTCAGGGTATCCAAACTTTCTGCACAAAGGGCCAAAATCACCAAGGTGAAAGTATTCAAGGACCAACATTTTCCTTTCTTCCTCCCTTAAAAACCCAAAAATATCATAAAGAATTATTTATCTTTCTCCTGCACAACAATAAATAAAACCTGGAACGTTTCAGCACTTACAGTCACTTAACAGTTTGGACTCATTATTTTACAATTTGAAAGTCTATAAAATGATTGGTATGCCCAAGTCGCTTGATGATTTTATGAGATAAAAATAAGCAAAAAAAAAATCTCTGTGTTGTATTTAACATTTTCAGTAAGAAAATATAAACTTTGCAGTCTAAAAAAAAAAATTACAAAAAGTGCTGGAAGACCATGTTTGTGCCATTCCTGAACAGCAATCAGGGGCCACAGAAAATTCATCCAAGGGCCATGAATTTCCCCCGGGCCGCACTTTGGATCAAATTAAAATGAAAGCAAAACGTGGTCAATAAACGATTAGTGATTTGTGTTGTTGTTTTTGTTTTCTATTTTAAGACCATTTTAGTTTACCCGCATCTTTCTTTTTTCTTGATAAATAAATTAACAGTTTGGTAAAAATAAGTTAGTAATTCTTTAACGGTGGACAAGGGCCACATTCTAAGAGCCACAAATGGCCCCAAGAATGGCTCCTTGGACACCGAAAGCAGCCATTAAAATAATTATGGAAGACTTTGACTTCTTCCATTGCTCTGCAGGTTGTTCTCCGTCATCGATGAGCGAATGGTTGGTGGACGGAGAGCCGTCCTCCGTTTGTTAACCAGCTGGTGATCAGTTCCTCTTCCTCTGAGCTCCAAATTGACTCATTTACGTCAATACCTTCTTGACTTGAAAAATCAAAGATAATCTCGTCTAATCTCTAAACTTTAAACAGAGAAGAGTGGAGGATTAAAGAGGATTATACTTAACAAAAATAAGACTTTGCTCTCAGTGGAAAAGCCTCTGAGAGGGTCACACTTTAACCAGCACAGCTGCGTGTAAAACTGAAAAGTTTTAAGAGGGCGTTTTTAGCTCTCCTTCTTTCTGAGACATTTATGACTCCTCGGGACTCAAATTTGAAAAAAAAAAAAAAAACTTCATTTCTGCTTTGTTTTTGCCTGAAAACAAAGCAGAAGCAACAAAAGTGACTGACAGGTGTAACACTATTGTGAATCAACAGGATCAATTCAGAGCAATAAAGCTTTTGATCACCAGAGCAACAGATTCTTCCTCCAACTTTAATCTTGTTCTCCTTTGTGCTTTGATGTCTGTAAGGTTCGTTTCCTTTAAATACAGGTGGGTTTTTTTTTTTTTGTTTCATTGTGACTTCCTTTATTTCTTCGCTCACAACAAAAGGCGTCTTGAGGAAAACGCTGAGGAAAACAGAGGTTCCTCTTTACACACAGAGGAAGCCGCTCCCCAGCTGCCACCCGGCTGTTCTGTTCGCAGCGAGCTGCTGAGGTGTGACTGCAGAGGCAGGTGACCGCAGCTCGTCTTCCTCCATGGCTGCACCGTCCGTGTTGGTCCAGAGCTCCCAGTCTGGTAGCCTCTGTGATTAATGGGTACAGCTGATTTGTGCAGGTTGGGAGAATCTGATCTGGGAGTAAACCGAGCCAAAGAACTCCCCGACTCCCAAAACACGTTCAAAGCCGTCTCTAATCAGTCAGTCCCTCTGGGATGCTGTTTTTAAAATGATTAATTATGCAACACCTTTTTAAAAAATATATATATATATATTTTTTTTTTTTTTTGCCATACCATTTTTCTTACAAAAAAGTTGATTTTAGAATAGTTCATATTTAAAGTGCAAATGACATTAGGGCTGCAACCAATGATTATTTTCGTAGTCGATTAATCTATCGATTATTCTGACTTCATTGATTAATCTCATAAAAAATATTGGCACATCCTGCATATTTTTCATTTAACTGGTAAAGACTTTTTTTTATACAATATTAGAATTATATTAAAGGAAACAAATGAATAAATAATTGAATTCCTTTTCAAAATAAGAATAAATAAAATACATTAACAGAATTCAGATGCTTGATCACTTGTAGCATCTACAACTAAAAACAAAATACTTCTATCAACAACATGTGACATCAATACGACTGATCAGCTGATTTTTTTCAGTTAACTGATTAATAACTGGATTGCAAAAATGTGCTTATTAAAACACATGTGAAGCTAATATGAGTTTTGGGTAGAACATATTTACAGAGTTTTTTCATCAAAGTTTTTGATTATTTACTGCCCTGATTGTGTTATTTCATAATTAAATGCTATAGAAAATGTTATAGCTTAGCATCACATGCCTTCATCTTGCAGGTTGCAGTGAATTTGCATCAATAGTTGGAGGAACCATCTTGTATTAAATATCAAAAGTGTAGATTAAACCGTATTACTTAATCTGTAAGGCCAATTCACAATTTGTATAACTATTCTGTAGCTGAATAACCAAATATATTGACATATATTTTAAGATTTGTCTGGGTAAATAAAAGCTATGAGAGAGCAAGACTTTGAACAGAAAACAGGAAGGCTGAACAGTCAACAGCAAAGTTCCTGTTTTATCCTCTTGAGCGTTCGGTCTCTGATTTGGAAATGTTTGAAGTATTGTGGATATCTTTGAATTAAGAATCTGCATTTTCCAGAACCTTTACTGTTAATAGCCAAACTTACTATGTTAATAATTAATATATAATTACCAGGCTTTTTTAATATGTTGACGCTGTAGCTTAAAAAATAAGGATTAATGTTTTACAGTGATTACTTTTTCTTACAAAGGGTGTGATGTCACTTCTGCTCCTTATATGAATAATTAATGAAGGAATTAATTAGGAAGCTGTTTGTAAATTTTCTAATGTTAAAGATTTTCAGGAGAAACCCGAATCAGATCAAAGTTTTATAAGAACGGAGAATAGTAATTAGCCATAAAGTTCTGATCTGTGCAAATATTTATATTGTGAATATTTGCCCCTATGCTGTTAAAAAAATAAAATAAATAAATAAATACCACAACATAGACTGTAAAAGTCCCTTTAAAAAAATGCCAAACTTCACCTGCTCTAAAACATTTTTAGCAACTTTAATTCTGGATTTACTTATGATTTCTGGACACTTGGAGGCATTGAACTGAAAAGCAAATACAGATCGCTTTAGATTTCAAATTGAATTAGTGTTGTTTTATGTGCCGTTTCATTTCGTGCAATTGCTGTGTAATTTAATTTAGCGTCAGCTGGTCTGACCCTCGGTGGCATGTTGATGTGTTTCTGCCTGAGCTCAGCTCATAAAAAGAGAAACAACTCTTCCCATCCATCAACCATCTGGGGGCTTCACCTCCCTCCAGCATTCACACACACACGCACACGCACACACACGTACGCACGCACGCACAGATATCTTTGCCCCATATGAAGGAGCCGAAGCCCAATCCTACCATTTTGATCTCTAAAACTTACAACTGCTTACGCAGCAATCCTACATAACACTGGTCAAAGCGATGCGTCACCAGGCTGAAAATTTTGTGTTTTATACCAAATCTACCAACTAAATAGAGCATTTCTTGATAACGAGACATTAAACTAAGCTAAATGACAAAGTTAGAAGATGTGTGTGGGAGTATATAACTGTGTTATGAATGTCGAAAGAAGAAAAAAAATCATAAATTTAAGTAAACGTCTGAGGAGCATAAGAGCTGAATAAATCTGACTGGGTGTCAGGCATCCTGTCTCTGCACACTGATCTTTTGGCCTTAGTGCTGCTCTGTTTATCCAGCTGTGCTAATGGACCCATTTGGAAGATCAGAAGACAGTGGTACCATTGCTGAGGTCAGAATGAAGAACCCTTGGATCCTTTTACAAGCAAAGTTCTGCTTTCCTTGTCTTGTGTTCAGCTCTGGTTGCTGATCTTGAAATGTTGGAACTGTAATTAGAAATATAGGATGAACTCTTAAGAATGTGTAATAAATTATTTATCAATGGTGAAAGTGGATCTCGATTCGATATGGATGCATTTCACAACAACATCTAATTTCCTAACACAGGATTGTACTTTAAATTGAACCAGTTGATTGTAGCTTGTATGATTCATTGTTAGGGAGGTTAGGGTTAGTGAAGGTGTGGTGTTTTGGGGAGTATATTGCTATTTTTCCTCCATTGTTCAATGACAATCCAACAGTAAAACCTGTTTTCATCAGGCCTATGTTTTCTCTGCATACAGTAGCCAGTAACAATGGTATGCAGCAAACTTCAAATGAGCCTGGACAAGCTTTTTCTTCAGCAGTGGAGTCTTATGTAGCCAGTGGCGCCGGCTGGCAGATTCAGAAGTTTTGTCTTACGAAGACAACAAAATATTTTGTAACAGTGAGGCTGTGAGAATCTTGAAAGAGTTCTTTAAGCCGTCATGACATGACATGCTTCTTGTGAGAAACCTTTTCGTAGATCACCGAATAGGATGGAACCAGGTCACATTACTTAGCACCAATTTATTTGTCTGCATCAACTGAATGCCTCGACATGCCAGTGTTCAGATATCAACAGACTGGAACATTTCCACACATGTTGTGTCTGGGGTAGTTTTGGAGTGGTGGTGGTGGAGGGCAGGGGGGTTATTCCCATATTGTCAGCTGTTCCATACAGTGCAACACCTGAACGCCGTCCTCAGCCAGCCGCTACGGCGAAGGAAGTCCCCGGTACGTTTGGTGCCGTGGTCGGGACAGCTGGTGCCTGAGCAGCTGCGCGGCCGCGGGTGGCTGAGAAAAAAGCCCATCCCCTGCTAACCCGGGAGGGGCTACTTCATCTGCTCAGCTGTTATCCACCCACCCCCCACCCGTCTTCACTCGTACCCTTCCTATTCCCCGATGCTCCGTCAGCTGAAAGCTGAAGGAGAGACAGCTGGCCTGTGCTGCTAGGGAGAGGGGGGTGAGGCTGTTTATACTCGTTTGACTAAAGACAAAGCACATGTGATGTCATTGCTGAAATGATATTTGTAAATCTGGATACATTTATTACATCTATAGTGATTTGAGTCCTCACTTTTGAAAGTTATTAAAACTTGAAACTGAAAAATAGACTTAATTGCCTTGAAGAGTCAACAATAATTAGGGGAAGGCAAAGAGAAATCAAATCTGTTATTTTATTATTATTCAGCTTATGCATTTTGTTACAATCTAGCTTCACTAGATGTTTTTATGGGGAAATCTGCTCAAGAGCTTTAAATCATAAACCATATTGCTGAGTTACTCATATCGTTGGTGTAAATGAATTTCCAACAGTATTATAGAAATGAGGTCATGAATTAGGGCATTTTACCGAGACAGGACAAACAACCATGCGCGCACACACACACACACACACACACACACACACACACACACACACACACACACACACACATCTAGGGAGAATTTACAGACCAATTAACCCGACAGTCATGTTTTTGGACTGAATCAGATCAAGGTTTTCTGCATGCAAACTCCATGCAGAAAGACCCTGGGCTGGGAATCGAACCCGGAGCCTTCTTGCTGCAAGGCAACAGTGTTACCAACTGCACCACTGTGCAGCCCTCATTAAATCTATATTTAAGTAAATCTTTTTTCTTGTGTGTGTTTTCACTTTTGGTTCATGTGCATTCATCTCCTGTTACTAGTTACTAGTCCTACACCAAGAACGACGTCAGGAAGACAGAAGTCTGGCTCAGCTGCTGAGAGTCGGTGGGGGAGAAAGAAGCTCCCATTACAAAAATAGAAACCTGAGATTTTCAACAATAAAATGTTAACTAATGGTTCTGACACAGCGATTACTCTTTATAGCTCATCTACAGCGACGTCCAGCTCTAAATGATATAACTTTAACAAACTTTGTGAGAACCACCTAGAATTACAAACAAGTGTTCTGCAGCCATTGTTTGTGACATTTCACAAAGGTTTGATTCCATTTGTCTTCAAAAATAATGGATTTGTATGTTCCCAATATCCCACTTTATGTAGTATTCCGATTGGTTTCTTTTGTGTTGCGTACAGCGGCCGAAAGCTTTGTACGCATTACTGTCACACAATAACTCATTTATGGTATAATGAAAGTATTAGATAAAATAAACAATGATTTGTAGTCCAGAATAAATCCTTTGGTCCTCAAAACATGTTTGTCCTGGATCTAAGCATGCATAACCACGCAATTTCGATTAAACCTACACCTTAAAAGGTACAGTCATAAAGATCCTAGGAGGCTAGATGGAAAAGCTTCCTCTGTTCTGAGTTTAACAATCCAAACGACTAGAAGGATGGGAGGTGGGTCAAAGACTCATGTGACCTTAATGACCCTATTAGTGTAACCTAAACCCTGCTTTAGACTTCTTCATGGCTTCATCCCTGACCTGTCTGCTGTGCTCCTCCATGATGCTGCTCTTTCACCAGTGTTCTCAACACTTCAGTGACTCCTGCACCTGCTTCGCTCATCAAGTCGTAGGATTTCTCATTAAAAGAAAAAAAAGAAGTCTGGTCTGGTGCTGACGTCACTGTCAACATGGCGACTCAGGATGTGGTTTCTCCCCACTTCCACTTTTAAGTCATAAATATTCATCATCTACACCCTAAAAAAAAAAGTTGACAGGAAACCGAAAAGTGTGAAACAATTCAGGCATGAAGTTTGGTTCAACCACTTTACCCAGAGTGCAGCGTATTACTGTAAAAATGTTTTATGTCTGGATAATAAGAATAAAAATCTGCATGCTCACTCCTCGGGTCGTATGTTTTTAATCAGCCACTCAAATTTTTTCAAAATGGCTGCCGTTTACAAGCCGTTTAAACCAATTATTGCATTAAAATGGTACCCATTTTCATGACGAATGAACTTTATGTCACATCATACGTTTTCAACTTTGGTCAACCTCCTTAAATATTCTTTAAAGTAAGAATATGTGGCAAAATTAGAAACTGTTGCTCTATGTTCAGGTTAACAATTTCAGCCAGACGTAGATAAAATATCAGCTTAGTACCTTGGTTTTATATAACATTGGTGTGATTGTTCCAGCTTTCCAAAGTTGCCAACTTATGACTATTGGTGCATTTATGATTGCGATTGGATGAGCCTGTAGTTTTATTGCGATTAGTGACGGTGTACACAAAAGAAACAAAAAATATGTTGTTTTTTTGTATGGTGAGTGATTTGTATACGTTTAAAATCAGCTGATTCTGCAGCAGCAAACTGGCTGCTTGTCCGGTAGAGGCTGAGTGGTTCTGTTTGGCTGGGGGATGGGAGAGTCTGGGGACTTTAAATGAACAGAAGTCAGTTGAGTCGGGGAGGCGGAGGAGGGAGGATGAGGGATAATGAGGTAGATGGGTGGCTAGAAAGCAGAGCTTCTTTTGTCTTCCAGTGTGATTATACCGGAGCAAGGGGGAGGAAAATTTTACACAATGACATGTTGACATTATATGACACGTATCTTCCTGTAGGGTGAAAAACAAAAAGAAAAACAAATTATCATTTGGAAAAACGGGACTTTTGACTGGATGTCACATGTTCTATTGGAAAAGATTGAAATAAAAACCAATTCCTTTAAAAATTCCTCATTTTTAAAGGAATTGTCATCGAATGATCAAGAAACGTCCCTGTTAGAAACCAGTACAAAGTAAATACATAAATAACTTGTGAAAAAGATTTAAAAACAACCCATACATGTGTTCTGGTCAATTTGTAAAAATAAATATATGTATAAAAAAATTGGTTTGACAAATGGGAGAAAAAAAAAATCCATGCAAGATTTCTTTCTATTTGTCAAACCAATAAGTATTCTCAATTGTTTATTTTTTTAAACATACATTTCAAAAATATGTTTTTCCTCAAATCAACACTTGTGATGTTAAGTTACTTGTGATTTAAAAGAGAAAAATGTCAATTTTTGGCTCACAGGATTAACTATACTGTACCACAAGATTAAGCAACAACAAAATAAAGAAACTTCTGCTGTACGTTGAGGGGGGAGGAGCGGGGAGGTTGAGGGACTGTACATATCCATCTGTCTGAGAAATAAAGCATGGTCACGTCATCTTCACTGTCATCCAGTTATGGTTTCATCCGAGGGGGGCCGCAGCCCATCTGCTCACAGAACATGAAAGCTCGCTGGCGGCCATTGATCATGCATTGTATCCGTGCATTGTTTAATGACCACCAAGGTCAATTAATTAACCATTTGCAGGGTGTTTTAATAGCACTGGGCTAATTTGAGCCTTGTGATTGACTGAGAGTCCCTGGTGGTGGAAATGACCCTTACTGTCAACGGTGGGATTAGGAGCACAACAATGGCTGACAGATGACTGACAGAGCACAGAGTGGCTTTGGAAAGCTGTTTTCATGTTTGCATTGCATATTTTAATGCACACTTTGTGCTCGGGGGCTCAAAGGATGCAACGGCCATATTGTCCCTGGAGGTCCGACAAGAGCGTATTAGAGAGAAGCTCTTGTTATTTTCATCAGGTCAAGCATTGGAACGAACAAAGGCTGCGGACGTGATGCTAAATATTTTCATTCATGCAAGGACAGTAAAGGGTTAGCTAAGAAAATCAGGATTTAACTAATGATTTGAATTTGAAGTTGTTTTAATAGTCAGTTGTTCGCATAAAATGATGTGTTGTTATTGTCAGATAATGTAAAACTGGAGAGCAGTAGGAAAATGTAACAAGGAGGAGAGCCTACATCAGCCTAACTACAGAGATAACCTGAACCACTACAACTATACAGATACATAATTATATCTGATTTTGATAGCTGGTCTTTTGCTGTCTCACCCAAAGGTCTAACATCCACAAGAAAGAGTGTTGCAAAAATAATCTTCCCTCTCGTTGAACAATTTAAAGCTTACTTACATTTTTAAATACTTCATAACAGAATAGCCACCTTAACTTTGATGGGGGGGTTTTTCAGTATGTATTTCAGATTGGGTAGCAATCTCTGAGGGAACATTTGTCCAAAACAGATGAATAAAAGCTTATTACTTTGACTTATTAGCCGTCACCTTAACCAAACGATGAGCGATGACTTTATCAGGACGTTTCCATTAGTCTGAGTTTGCTTTGGAAGACGTTAGCTCCGAAGTTTCTTAGTGTTGTCTCTTTCCAACTTAATCATTCTTCCACATGTCAGATGCCGGTTGCCTCCTCCAGACCTTCTGGTTGTGCTAAGATATTATCTCGGAGCTGTGAGTGAAGAACTTAATGTCCTTCTATTTTGAGGCAGAGCTTATCAGGTTTCCTGGCTTTGATTAAACACAGAAGAGCTGCTTTGGGCCTCGCTATTACCAGACTGTTTTTCCAGATATCCTCTCATGACTTATTGCATTTGCAGATCTGACATTCTGAAAAGAGAGCAGCAAAAAACGAGGGAGAAAATGCTAAAAAAAATTATTATTTCTTCAGTATTTTTAGTGTGACTCTTTCAAGTAGCTTAATCAAAATTAATTCAGTGTTTCTGAGAACAGAGACTAAAGGCTCACTGATCATGGATTGTTCTGTTTATTTTTAACTTTTTAAAAAAGGTCTCGTCTCATTTTTAATGGTCAATGAGTTTTGTTTCGCCTGGATGTTTGAAACCCCCCCCAAAAAGATGCAAACGTGGTCGCCCCAAAATTATAGAACAGCTTACGTATCTGCATTGCTCACACCATAGATTCATTTAAATGTTTGTTTTAAACTCATTTATTTTCTTTGGCTTTTGAGTTGATTGTAATTTGACATCCTAAATTGTTTATATACCTGTTATTTTCTTTCTGAGGGAATACTGCTGCTATGTTGATTTATGTTTGTGTATTAGTTGGTGTCACCAGTAGGAGGCAGCGTTAGTCTGACAGCTCAACTCTAGCCTGACATGAATGTACGGTTCATCGCCGGTTTTCAGCTTTATTTAGTCCTCACTTCAGCAGCAAAGTCATAATTAGTGACTGGGATATTTAAGGACTCTTGGTATTAGTCAGTAAAAATTAGTCAGAAAAAGAAAACAGCTTTTTAAAGAACGCATGCAATTTTCCCACCGAGATTTCACATAATTTCCATGGTCATCATCTAACCCACTTTATTTCGAGGTCATTTTTATCTGAACTTGTTATCCTAAATAGCTATTCAAAGCAGAAGTTGAACATTTTCACGTTCCGATCTTCTGCACTTTGCTTCACGCCCTGCGCAGGAAACACTGGACAAATGTTATGTTTCTTCTTCACATTTTGAGAACGGTTTTTGTGCCACAAAAATCACATTTTCCACTTGCGATGCTGAACTCTATTTTACCACCAAATGATTCACATCAGCTGTTCCCTACAGTCTCACATGAAGCTTATCAAATTAGTCCCATCTGGTGCAATGGAGGTCAGTGGTCTTAGTTGGGGTCCAGGAGGAACTCTTTGGAAAAGCATGAATTAAATTAAAATAAAAGTCAATAAACACAAGTCAGATTAAAGCGTTGGAGTAAAGCACGATGCTAGCTGCCTACATGGGCGTGTCTGTATGTGAGAGAGAGAGAGAGAGCATTCATTGATCGTATGTAGTTAGCATGGCTGAAAGGTGGCTCTGTTTAAAGTGGTGTCTGTGCGGTTTCTGTAATGACTTTCATACTTTATGTGCAGGTAATGGAGGTTCACTTCCTGTGTTTGCATGACTGCTGCATGCATCCATTAGATTCAGACTTGGGTGTTCACAGTGCTTTCTATCAGTCGTGCTGATAGAAAGCACTTCAAGGTTTCTTGGGTTTGCCGAGTATTTCACAAGCTTTCCCATTTTGGATTCATCGTTATTAAACAAACATGGTAGCCCGTTGGAATCTGTAGGGTTTTTTGTAAAGGGTAGAACTCAAATCACTTTTACACGCTTATAAGAATGGGAGATCTTCACCCCAACCCATGTTGGCAGAAAACTTCTGTTTAGTTTCTATTGGTTTGGTAGTGAATCTCAGCTGAAAGATGTGTGATTCAAAAAGAGTGGCAATTAGTTTTTACATAACATACATTATGAAATATATTTTTTTACATGTCTTTTTTTTTCAGTTTATACTGCTGCCTTTAATTTAAATCTCTCCTTACCTCTCTGAAGGTATAGTCACATTGTTAACATATCAACTAATATCAAAACTGTGTGGGCACAACTATTTGAAGCCTCTGTAATTATAATTTGAAAATACTAATTATCACACATATTTTGAGATGTGCTGCAAATCTTTATTCCACAAGACAAGTGAGTTTTGAAATAACTGAATCAGAATCATAAAATAAAACCGATCCACTAAATATGTATTTCACCCGTTTTTTTACTAAGTTATATATAAGGTTGTTACTAAACCAGATCATGATCATGTCAACATGTTTGAGGGAAAAGAAAAAAATAAAATCACAGCGCTGTTTTCTGCTTTGGCCTTCCAGCAGGAGGCAGTAGAGATCTACCTTCTCTCCTGCCGCTCCTGCTCAAAGTATAAACAAATCTGTGCCTCTGTCTCTCTCACTCACTCACTCACAAACACACGCACCCCCCACCCCCTACACACACACACACGCACACAGAAAGAATTGCATTTTATGGGGGTATTGTAATTTTGCAAAGTTTCTTGCCTCTTGTGTAATGTGTTCAAGGGCAAAATCTACCCAGAATATAACAAAGCAGCAGTTTTCAAACTATTTTGTTTACGGAGAAAAAAACTATTCTAATATCTGCTTGCCTTTATACCTGCTATCAAGAATTTTTAAAATGTAAAATCATGTTATAATGTTATTCAGTGACCACAAACATACGTACCTGTAGTGCTGCCTTGATTCTTTTATGCATGTTTGAGAAATCATTTAATCTCCATGGCAACCATTCAGCTGTGCAAAACGGCTTGGTGAAACTAGCACTTCGTTTGAGGCGCTGCTCCGTCTCAGAAATGTAGGTTCTAAGCTTGTGCCTCATAGAGCAGCCCTCCTCTGCAACTCCCTCATTCAGCTCCTACAGACTAGCCAGAAAAAATTAGCAAACACCTGGTGGATGTTTGCATCTGCTGAGCTCATTATAGGAGCTACGTCTGAGTGAAACGCTGGTAAAAATGTTATTAAAGGGTTACTAGAGAAGCCACGTTATGATGACTTCCAGAAGACGGAGTTTCAGAGAAAACAGGAGTTTTTAAAGAGACAGAGACCCAATTTCAAGGCGTTTGTGCCAGAAAGATACATAATACTGCCTCTTTAAAACGTTGCCAATGATTCTTATGTTGCTGTAGAGAAAGTTTGGTCCACTTTTCTATGTGGAACTGTTTTAATTAAGCTTAAGCATACTTTCAAAGTCAAAATAACCTTGAGCTTTGAGGTAATTTTGTTTTTGTTTGGTTGTTTTCAAAGGTGTACTTCCTGATGTGCTTTGGATCCTCATGCTGCTGCATAAGCCAAGTTTGCTAAGGCTAACGGTCATAAACTAAAGACATTTTCCTTCAGCATTTCCAGGCAAAGAGAAGAATTCCTGGTTCTATCAATTTCCCTCAACTGAATCCCAGAGATAAGGCAAAAGTCCAAGTACAGGTCACATGACATGTACTTGGATACTTGGAAAGAATACCAATGACACACATCTTCCAAAATGCAAGAAAAAAAAATCCCTGTTCAGAAAATATTTCTTCAAAGCTATCAAAGATCATGAAAATGTTTTCTCGGAGAATTAGGTGCAAGATTTTTAGCAGATTGCTTGGTCAGCAGTAGTTTTGACCATAGAATGGAGGTAATTTTTATCTCCCCTAACTCCTGTTTTCAGTTGAATCATGAACAATGACAGTAACTTAGTCAAGTGACGCCTTCAGGCATTTAGACATTATTCTGGCTTCTTCTGTCCATCCTGCATGCATTGGTTAATGCCTTTTTGGAGAACCTTTGATAGGTCCGACACTCCTGTGAAGAGTCGGTACTGCTCCACGTTTCCTCCTATTCTGGATAAAATATCTCTCTTTTGTTTGCTGGGATTTAAAATGGTTCAGTGGCCCGTTCCAGACTGATAGGTGTCAGTGACTGTGTTTCTTACCTTTCAGTTTCTTTAGATCAGGACACGCTTTTTGAAAGCTCCCAGCCTACTTCATGCTGACAGGTTCTTTCTGAGTGACTTCTTGATTTTGTACATCTGGTAATCAGGCCTGTGTGTTTAATAACATTAATATGATTGATTGTGTATCTCACATGCTGCAGATTTTCATTTAGCCACTTAAGCTTAATTTAATCAATATTAGAAATACATAAGAAAAAATGCAAATAAACAAATATTTAATTAAATAATTTATTGCTTAAAATGCGATTTTCTTTTGTTCTGTCCTGACAAGACGTGAACTTGACTGCTTGACTGTCTTCCTATGCAGAATATGGATTTACTTCTGCTGCTTTATTCCATACATCTTGTAAAGCTAAAATAGACAAATAAAGCACTTTAGTGTATTGTCATACAAGTGGCTTTAACAATTGTAAAAGCTGTCTGTAAACTCAATCACTTTGTGTAGAATGGCATAAACCACACATTTGTACCGCACTTGTGAACGTTAGCATAATGCTAACCGCAAATGCTAACTAACATGTGAAACTATGAGAAACTACTAGCCCGGTCCGCTAGCATGCTAACGCTAATTCCCTTGAAATTCAATATAAGCTAACTTGCAACTACTTTACTAAACACGTTTTATGAGACAAACTAAAACCACAGGCTCATGTTTTATTAAGAAATAACCTGAAGAAAGTCAATTTGTAACTAACAAAATACGTGAGCTAAACATTAGCAAGGAAAACGAAGCTGTCATAGCCACTGTTCTGGAATTTTCTATTTTCTTATACACCACGGGGGGGTGCTAAACATCCCCTCTTCTTCTTCTTTTTTATGGCGGTTGGCAAGCAACGTTTTGATATGCTTTACCGCCATCTAGTGGAATTGCTAAACATCCCCAATCAGAGACGTACGCTTAAAGCGTCCGTACCTGCACACCTCCAGTATATGCTTGGTCTCTTTAGATCAGTGGTTCTTGGGTTCGATCGAACCCCACGGGTTCGATGAGTCGGTCTCAGGGGTTCGGCGGAGCCTCAGCCACGGAGGTAAAGACACACTTGTGTAAAGTCGTGATGACGCCCCCGCTTTGCCATCACTTGCTGCAGAGGATCACGTTACATTGCTTAGCCAATCAGTGCTGCGGAGGGGCACTGACTGAAGGAGTTCCAATCTCAGCATGGATTTGAACTTGTGTCTTTAATTACTTCAGCAAAACTCAGAGTTCTTACCAAATTCTGTAGCTTTAGGTGTACTTCTAAATCTGCTCCTTAGTCGTATCTTTTCGGGGTTGCTACTGCCTCTAGTGGCGTGGGGGTTGTAACACAACTAATATAATTACATTACTAAATCAGAATACCGCAAAGTCTTAAGTATTTATTATTAATTTTTCATTCTCTTAAGAATGTAGAGCTAATTAAATGATCTAAACAAGACCTTAAAGTGATTTCAGTTTGTCTGGAAGGCCAACCTGTTGAAACTGTGGCAAATTTTAAATACCTTCGGTCGTTCCTGGACAGTTGGCTCAACTTTGCTGAAAACACTGACTATATTTTGAATAACTGTTCTCAGAGACTCTACCTTTTAAGAAGACTTAGTGATCTTGGGGTGACCCAACTAGACTCTAGTTCTGTCACAACTATGTCTTGAATTTGGGAGGGAAAATTATTATTTTTTATTTATCACTACCGAAGAGTTCAGTGAATGCGCATATGAAACTGGTGGGTTTGGTACCTCAAAAAAGGTTAAGAACCACTGATTTAGATACATTTTCTGTAGAGACATTCTTTGCCAAAGAATGTCTCTAAAGCTAAAAAAAGAAAAGAAAAAAATACTTCTGACATCAACATGTGAAAAACTCAGTCCTTTCTGCTTAATACCACGTAGTCTGTTGGCTTTTTTTTTTTTGACTATCAATAAATAATTTGGATATCAAAAAGTACTTAATAGATTTTTTTAAAGTTCTGGATAGATCATATTTACAGACAAGATTTTTCATCTTAAGATTTTTCACCGTATCATATGATAAGCTATAATAGCTTAGCTTTTTTTTTTTTTTTTTTTTACCAAGACTGTCCTGTATTTAGCCATATCCATATTGTGTGTGACAGAAATCACATCCCTCCTATTTTATCATGCGCTTTGGGAGTGTAGCACAGTGTCGCTCCAACCTCAGAGGTCACAGCTGCACGGGTTGCCAGGTTAGGCCGGGACGCAGCTGCCCTCGGCTCCCCAACGGTCACTCATTCCTCCACTCTTCCACCTATTGTTCCCACCTGAAGTAAAACCAACAAACAAATATTTCCTAACCCAACAATGTCCTCCCCCCCAGTCGCCAACACGTGGATTGTTGCCATGGAGACACATCCCCAGACCGATGACAGATTTAACGCCTGCATGTGTGTGCATAAAGTGTCCGCGCTGCTTCTGGTGAACGTATTCATCAGACACAGATTCCTGAAGGGGCTCCTGCTTCACTGGTCTGTGCACTTTCCTCTCAACAAGCTAAAGGTCAAATGCCTCCTCTTATTGTGTTGCAGCTGCGCTCACACACAAACCAGCGTTGAAACATGGATGTGTGTGTGTGGAGAGAAAGAAACAGGCAAGATTGAGTAAGTTTTGGTCTTCAAGGTGAAACAAGGCAAAGACAAACAATGTGGAATAGTTTAGCGTCCAGATGTTTCAAACCTATAATGAATAACAATGGACACTTCTTTAATAGACAAGACAATAAAATGTAAAACTTTTCCATGTTTTAGTCTAAAAAGTATCAAGTTGCTCTTAAATAAACCCAGGATTATCTAAACCCAAACTCACGTGTTTATTATAAACAGGCTTTTTCTGGCCTTGACTCACGCCTGGCAGTAAAGCCATGTGACTGTTAAAGATTTCAACACTTTAGTTTTTTTTACCAGATTGGTGTGAAGTGAAAAATATTAGAAGAAGATGAAATAACATTTCCAACAAAAACATTGCATATTTATTGCCCTGCGGTCAATGGGAAATAAATATGCAATGGAAATTCTGGTCTGAGACAGAATTTCCTAAACTGTTTTATTATAGAGGCTTTTTTATTTTTGTCCCTGCCACTGCACTACGTTTGCTTCCTCTGGACGGTGTGTCACTTCCTCCTCAGTGTTTTCAATATAGCGTGACCTCTGGGACAGTTTGTGTAAAAGTTATGCATTAAATATGGGGAAAGTAAGTGACAGCCAGAAGTCACTGTGATTTCATGAGGAAGTGTATTTTCCCCATATCGTTACCTTCCTAAAATAATGGTCAAAGTCATTTTTGGCAAAATGTGATTTTGACAAAAAATATCACCATCTTTATATTGCCAAAATATGATTTAGGAAAAAAAAACAACATTACTTTTGACAAAAGAATTACTTACTTACATTAAAGACGGCAATAGAAATTCCCTTCAATTCAGTTTATTTGAAAAATGTCTTAGTTCATATCATTCAAGTATCTTCAAAGAGTCGTGGATGATGACGCTGTGGGCATGGAGGATCTCCAGTAGCAGTCAGTCTCACAACGAACCTCAAGAATCCCCTGACTCAAGACATTCCGTCTGTTTTTGATGAGGTTTGTTTGTCAGATTAAAAGTACTTTTTAATAATAACATATTTTTCATATTGCCCACAAAATGTTTTTCATTGGTCCATGTGACATCTTTATCCAAATGTAGTGTTTTTATTAGCTTTATATGGAAAATCACATTAATTAACAGAAATAAATGCTGGGAAACATCAGCATTGGTTAAATGATTTGATATAATGTGTCTCACTTAGTGAACTGAGTTACTAAGGCAAATTAATTTTCCATAATATTCTTATATACGGAGATACACCTGATACATCAATCTGACGAATTAACAAAGCAAACCCTGGAATCTGTTCACATAAATTCCAAATGCCCTCATGAGAACAGCTCATGTTCAGTAGACGGCACATTAAATGTGGCATGGCTACAAGACTTTGTGGTGACTCTCAGGCTGTGCAAAAACAAACCAGCATTTTGCTTCTTTTTTGGGTTGTTGTCGTGGAGAACTGTTGCTATGGCCGCAGCGCTTCACAGAGCGCTGGGTCGGCTACAGTGGAAAAAACCTCTCAAACGTGTGATGGAGAAAAACAATGACAAATAATTCCATTTTCTGTCAGTAGTGGCAAGGTGCAAAGTAAAATGAAAGTGTGCAACGTCTAACGAATTCTGCGGACCGGGTTTACGAACTGCTCTTCGGTAATCATCAAACCGTTCTGTCAAAGAAAAAAATGGGCAATGGCAGCGGAAAGGTTCAGGAAGGAGTCGGAATGAACATGAGCTTCTCATAGCATCGTCATTTTATTTCTTTTACCTTGAGTGTAAAAAAATATCATTTCGTAAGATCAGGGTCCCTTTTATAGTTTTTGCAATTTCACAATGAGAAAGTCACAGAGCACAACAATCTGCTTTAAAATATTGGGTAAGCAAGAAGTTCTTGCTTTTTTAAATGACTAATCAAATAAATTAAATACTTAATAAAATGATCTGGTTACATGGCGTTTGTTCATTTTGAGAACATAAGGCAAATTAGCGCAAATGGAAACAACTAAATCAACGTAGTAACCACAAACTATAATAATAACCGCCTTTTTATGCTGTCAACAATAATAAATGCTCATTACATCTATGCCAGACAGCATCTTTCACGCAATATTATAAGAATGATTAATCCGATTAACTGTGACTAATCGATTATTGAAATGACTGTCAAGTAATTTAGACGTTGATTAATGATTAACTGGAGCATACACTCAAAAAAAGACAATTTTCTGGAAGAACAACATATTTAGAGAAGTAATTAGTGCAAGAAAAATATACATTTTGCATTTAAGATAAAAAAAAACAACTTAGATATGCTTATATAAATATGTTCTACAAAGTATTCAAGTGACATTGTTAACTTTATCGGGTTCAAATACTGTAAAATAAGAGAGAGAGAAGGTCAGTAGTCAATTAATCTACAATCGATACTATGTTATGGATTTTATATTTAAAATTAAAATTAAATTTAAAATTAAATTTTAAAATTAAACATTTTAATAAAATGTTTAATTTCTCATTTAGAAAAATAATTGATTCACAAACATCTTTTAATGCGTTTATAATACTGTAAAAAAAATTAGGTTTAAGTAGTTAAAATGAAAAATCTGCACAAAGTGCCAATCATTTTCAAAGTCCGATTAATCGTCAGAACAATCAATGTATGTAATACTAAATTCCTAAATTAATCATTAGCTGCACGTAGGTTCACGGAAATCTTAACAGTCATGAAAGGGATGGAGCGAAGTGAAAAACACACGTTAGAAAAACATACTTTTTTCACACCCGTGCACCACAATTCTCGCACCAGTGGGAAATATATAACACCGTAACACTCGTGGATCCATGCTGGTGCGTTTGTGTGCTGAGAGCGTCCATCCTCAGAGCGCCTGCGCAGACACCGGAGAGCGCGCGGCCTAGCGCGCGGCTGCTGACGTCACACCGCTCCCGCCACATCCGCGCGGGCCTGCTGCCACCGTCCGCTTTTAACCCCTATTTTTCTCCACAACGGCCCGCTCTGCGAGGCCTTTCATGTCTACTGGGCCATGTCATGGGTTTAGCTATTAGCTCATTTCCCCAGACCGGAGTCCAGGGGATGTTTAATTTGGCCCGAGTTTCCAATTATTGGACTTGAGAGGAGGTGATGTTTAATGTGTTTATGAGCTGCTCATTTAGAGGAAGTCTGCCGGTCCTGGATATCCACATGTCTGCCCAAAGAGGACGGCTGCACACCTCAAATACCTGCTGAGAGGAAAGTTCCTCTAGGCTGACACCGTCACTGACGGATGGAGCAAAGCGAGCTCTTCTTGGTCACTTCTCAACCGTTTATATAACACAAAACAGATGCAGGTGCACACGTGAACTAGTAAATGGCAAGCGAAAAATTTGACAATGTACATCCACCACCACTTGTGTTTTCATTGCAGGGCAGTATAGGAACTAAGAAAACTTATTTAGTTGTTTAACCACTTCTCGTCAACCCATTACCACAGCCTAAACACAAATTAAATATCCAGTTATATTATTCAAATAATGAAAAAATGCTTTTAATCTGGAAGCTTATATTCTTTTTTAGGTAAGGAGAACTAAAAAGGTTTTATAGTCTCTATAAAGAAAAACTCTCCCATTGCATGTTGTTAGTCCATTTGAGTTTCCTGAAAACTTGTTACATTTTGCCCAAAAGTTACTAAGTTTGCAACAGTTTGTCCCTGACAGGAGAAGGGAGGACAGGAGGAACTTCAATGTTGAGTAAGATAAGTGTAATAATCACTATTGTGTTATCTAACTCCACTTGAGTAATGTGTATTTATAAATCTGCATCAGGAGCTAAAGTTCTGATCAGGGACATTTCGGTGAGTAACTTACAGTCTTCTAGAATCAAACCTCACTTAAAAATCTTGACCTCTCCCCTTTTAAACACACATGAACAAACACACACTAAGAAAAACTTTCCTTCCCCTTACCCGCCGTCTTCCCGCCAGAAAGGGATTAGTCAGTGATAAGTGACATCAGCCTGAAAACGTGGACCTTGACCTTATGACTCAACTTCACGCACAAACAGAAGTGCACATCCACACACACGCTGTTGACTCACTGCTGAGTTGTTTGTGTGTTTCATCAGCGTTGTGGCGCGTTCTTCCAACACGGATCGATTCATGTGCTTGTCTTTCCTCTTTGGGGAATATCCCCTTGAGATGGACGAGATTAGAAATCGCATACTTCCTTTTGTGTGTGTGTGTGTGTGGGTGTATCTGTCAGTGGAGCAAAAAGTGGGTATGCAACGCATAGGGGCGCAGCACCAGAGGGGGCGGCGCACCAATGATGCTTTCCCATACACTTCAGCGCCTTACGATCCTTCACCTCGCGCACATAATGAGGTAAATGTAGCGAGTTTTACCCTTCACGTATCGTCGCATCAGGGGCGGGGGGGGTGGATTTATGTTTTCGCATCCACCTAAATAATGTGTAGTTGCGCCACTGGTACCTGTTAGCGATTATTATTAATACATTACTTCCGTTTCACAATTTCGAAATGACGAAACCAGAAAATCCAACTAGTTTAGATTGATCTGATCATTCATGCATTTATCACTTAAAAATAAACAAAAAACAAACAAACAGGTTGATGGAAAAACTCCATTAGTCAAAGAGATGACATCATCCCCTTGAAAAGATTGTTTGCAGTGGAGGATGGAGGGGAGGGGGCAAGGAGATGCGGGGGTGGGGCAACAGCAAGTGGTGTAGTTCATGTGTAGGCAGCAAGATGTGTGTACGGAGAAATATTTGAGTGTTTGACATCGTGGGTCGGTGTGTGTGTGTGGGTGTGTGTGTCTGTGCGCACATACCTTCACATCTCGGCTGTGTGTGAGTGTGCGAGAGTGACTCAATGCCCCCCTCGCCGGAGAGGCAGAAGCAGACTCTGACTCACCGTCTTCTCAGCAGGAGGTGACTTTCCTGGCCCGACTCCATTTTCCCGCCAAAAAAAGTTCCTCATTGTTTATTTTTTTCACCTCTCCTGCCCCCCTCCCCTCCTACCCCTTACCCCCAAGTGGTGTAAGCGCTTGTCCTCCTTAACTATGCTGACATCCCTCCTTTTTCTTGTCTTTGCCAGCATTCTATCTCTTCTGACCTTTGACCCCCCCTTGTCCTGTTGACCCTAGAGGCCAGAAGAAGCGTCGGAGCGCTCTTAGTTCCTCTGACTGAGAGCGCGGTTGAAGTAGAAGAGAAATATGCAGGTAAATTAGAAAGTGAAAACTGTAGTAGTTTATGTTTGATAGGACTTTGCCATTAAAGAAAATATGTGAAACCAGATGCGGTTTCAAAAAGTCAAAAACACAGTTTCACATGAGGGGGTGAGGGGGAGGTTATGACAAGAAGGAATGGAGAACAAAATGAAATGTTTTTTGTTGTCACGCAACTGTCCTTTCTGGAAGACCTCAAACTTTTCCCGCTCATATTGTTTTTCTCTTCATGTCACCGTTGGAGCCTTTTAAGCTCCAAAACCAAAAAGTTCCCATAAAGGCCACAGGTAGTTTTTAAAAGGTGATTTGAAAAAAAAAATTAAATACATTCTTCATTTCTTGCAAAAAATGTAGACAAAAACAACTACTAAAAATCTTTTACAACTTACTTTGAAATGAAAGTCAACTTAATCTGTTGACTTTCAACTTGTTTCAAGTTCAAAAAGTAAAAAGAAAATTTATAATTTTACAAAAACCTCCCGTCGTCACACCGGACATTTGCCAAACAAAAGCACCTACGGCAAGCACTTGGTGTGTTCTCGATCACTTACATTAATGAGAGCGTCAAAAGTAAAATTAATTACAGATAAATATATCATAACTGCTCAGTGGTGCAGTTGGTAGAGCTGTTACCTTGCAGCAAGAAGGTTCTGGGTTCGATTCCCGGCCCTGGTCTTTCTGCACGGAGTTTGCATGTTCTCCCTGTGCATGCATGGGTTTTCTCCGGGTACTCCGGCTTCCTCCCACAGTCCATAAACATGACTGTCAGGTTAATTGGCCTCTCCAAATTGCCCCTAGGTGTGTGTGCATGGCTGTGTGTCCTGTGTGTTTCTGCCCTGCGACAGACTGGCGACCTGTCCAGGGTGAACCCGCCTCTCGCCCGGTACGCTAGCTGGAGATGGGCACCAACATGTTACCTTGATGTGAGTCGAGGGCAACTTCCCATTATGCTACATGGGACGCTGTACAGTTGGTTTTATAAGAATAAGAACAATAGTCTTATGACTATACAATTTGTTAAAAATCAAATAGACAAAATTAAAAAAAATAAAATAAAGGGGTGTCTATCCTGTAACTCAGAAAACGTTCCATTATATCTCAGTCTTTCCATATTCATTAAGAAATTAACTATACACTTTGGTTTACTGAACAGAACAACTGACACTATAAATTATTATTATCCCTTATGTTTTACACTGTGACTAGACTAAATGCTGGCTTTGATGAGAATCTGAAATCTACCAGCTACCATCGCTTGTGTTATGTAAATAACCTGGAATGATGATGTCTTTGCCTCAGACAAGAAGAAAAGAGTTACTGTACACACGGGGATAAAAGACTTGTCTGCCCGTAAATCCACAGAAACACACACTGTGAAAGACCTGAAGACGGATTCGCGTACTTCAAAAGACATTTCGTATTCTCACCAGCATAAAAAAAAAAGAAGAAGCCAGTAACGCCGAGCGACACACTGAGCAGAGCTTCTCAGAGCAGTCACATAATTGTCAGGCCCCCCTCGCTCTTTGACACTCACTCTTTACTCGTTTGAAAGTCCACTGAATAATCTTGACCTCCGAAGTTCGCGAAAGACGCACGAGTGGCTGTTATATGATGTCATCGGGGTCAAAGGCCGGGATTGTGATGCCTAGTCATGCAGACTGGCTGTGGCCTTCAAACAAGCCCTCCGTTCAGTCGTCCTGACCTGCTTCAGAGCTGTGGGGTTGTAGACACACAAAGAACTGAAAGTGGGGAACACAGAATAAATCATTTCTTCCCTCATCTGTCAAACAAAAGTTTCTGTTTTCCACAGAGAAGAAAAAAACATCCACCGAAGCAGAGACAGTTGGACGGTTTACAAGAAAAACATGAACACAGACCACGGACAAATGCCATCAAGATCCAACGCGTCTGAAAATGCAGCATTTTGTAGTTAGCTGGATATTCTAATCCAGGGAATCATGTTTAACTTGGTCAGTAAAAAAATCCACATTGAATTTTGTATTTTTAAACAGGCAGCATAATGTATTTTCCAGCACAATGAAGCAGCTGCGTTGTCTTCAGTTGTTACAAAAATTCGGTATATATCAAATATGACCTAAAAGAAATTTGACTTTGTAATTTAACGCCTTGAAATTGAGCTATTGTCTCTTTAAGAAACTCATGCTCTTTCTGATACTCCGCCTTCAGGAAATCATCACAACATGGCTCCTCTATTAACCCTTTAACAACGTTTTTACCAGCTTTTCACTAACAAGTGGCTCCGATAATGAGCTCAGCAAATGCACAGCTCCACCTGGTTGCTAATTGCTGCTGGCTAGTCTGAAGGAGCCGGGTGTGCGAGTCGCTGGGGAGGAATGAGGAAGCTCTGAACCTGCAGAGCTTCACCGTCAAAGGCAGCGCTGGGTCCTTCCAGGAATGGTTGCCATGGGAGATCAAAGGATTTCTTAAACATGCAGGAAACAATCAAAGCAACACTCCAGGTTTGTTTTTGATGAGAGAATAACATTATAACATGATGTAAAGCTCAAAAAAAGGTCATTTTACTTAACACCGCCCCTTTAGCAAAATCACGCCAAAAGGTTATAAGTTCATTAAATCTTATCTGAAGCAACATTTTGACGTGTAAATGCTGGTTCGTGTTGTTTTCAGTGGATGTGTGCAAATAACAAGTCTTGGACTTTCATATGGTTCTAAGTAAGTTTTCCTGCCCAAGCAAACTGTAAGGCATATTACAATGAACAAAATTTAAATGCTACCAGGAATGCTAATTGATATTAACATTCCTGGTAGAAAACCAGTTTGAAACCAACTACTGGTTTCAGTTCTGGGAAAATGACAACTGTATGAGCTAGCAGTTGCTACTAGTCGTTACTTACTACTCCTAACATTTCAACAAAACCTCATTTTAAAACGGCTTAAGTATCCTCTTAATTGTGCTAACATTTAAAGCAGTAAAGCGCCCAAAATTGAGATTTCTTGGCTCAAAAGCCAATTTTTGGTCAAACTGGAGGAACTGATTGTCTCATTAGCAGCTGAATTTATGAGTTAGCTTACTGTCGATAATCCAAGTGGCCCGAGTGTTTACAGAAGAATCCTGCTGCACCGCCTTTTCAGAAAGGACAAGTGGAAAATCCAAAGTAGCACACGTCTTTTTGACAAGCACACATTTAGCTTGCAGCTCTGCGTTTTGCAATCCTCCCCTGCCAGCCGCCCCCCGCCAAAAGAAAGAAAGAAAAAAATCACAGTTAAGAAAACTTTTTAAAACAAATAAAACCAACCCAACCCTAAAAAAAAAAAAAAAAAAAACAACGACCGGTGAATCAGAGCTGTAGAGAAATGCGGCAGCGAGACAGATAAGGGTTTGAGATATGGGAGGAGCAGGGTGTGTCTCGGCTTTCCCCTTTGTACAAAGTGTCATTGTCCTCCCAGCTCTCCACATGTCAACAATGGCTTTGAGTGACAGACGGCTCCCAAAAAACCTGAGGCTCGGCAATAGTGTCTTTGTTTCCTCGGCTCACATTGTGGCGGACAAAGAGTGCTCTGCGACGGGCCGAGTGCGGGAGCGGTGGGCCTGTGGTGGGGGGTGGGGGGGGGGGGGGGTAAATGGCTACTATGGCAGTGTAGCTTTACGAGCAGCCGCTGCATACTGGAGGAAATTGGTCAACAGAGGGAGGGAAATAAAAGACGCTCATGATGGACGCTCATGATGGACGCTCATGAAAAAACTTTTGGGATAAACAACAAATTAATTCGACTTTTTTTGTGTATTGTGAACATTTCTCCTTAATTATCTTTTTTGTTATTGTTTTAGAGTAATACACATATTATGCACACATCTATCTTTCAAATTTCAGGCTGATTAAATCTGAATGGGTGCTGATGACCCGGTTCGTCACGGTAACAAATTTCACTGGACGATAAATTGTCCCAGAAGTTATTGCGATAAACGATAATATTGTTGTTTTGAGACCATTTTCAAGCATTATGATTATTTTGGATGGCATGATAAGGCAATGACACATTCTCAAAAAGCAAATACCAATGCACATTTAACACTATGAACTGGAAAACATTTTAAACATCCAAAATAAATTAACAAAAAAAAAAAACTAATAAAATTAATTATGGAACAATTTTGTTATCTGTAAATAAAATTGTAAAATCTGTAAATAAAAAAAAAAGCATAGCACCAAATTTAAGACTTTTGTCATCCAGTTTTTGGTAGAAAGAAAAAAACAAGAAATCATACAAATGGAAATTATTGAGTTTGTTTTAATTCATCACATGATTAATTGATTTATTGCTTATTGCGATAGGCCTACTGACTCTACTTTATGGGCGTTGACCGACTCCGTAGCAAACTACAGATGGAAAAAAATAAGCAATAGTCACATTCTCCAATATATCTAGTATGTACATTTGAAAAAGTCAGTAAGAAGATGATATAAAAAGAATCTGAAAAAAAAAAGAGCAATATTAAATCTTTTAAAGTTGCTGTGGTCGGTATGCTGCCCCTGACGGGTTAGGTGACAAAACAAGCTGCCTGTTTAAACAAAGAAGCAGCCAAACCCGTCCGGCTTTACCGAGTTAAGCTGTAAGCGGTCATGCAGAAATTACATAAAGCAATGACACACTTGCAGATTTCTGCGGTGATGATTGCTGTAGGCGATAACACACCTGCAGAGCTCTTTGGTCAGATGTTTGATCAGATCACTTTGAGCCAAAAGTTTACGTAGGCTACATAAACATGCTACATGCAGCTTTTTTCACTGTCTGAAGAGAAATTAGACCAAACTTATCTTGTTTTAGATCATTTAAAATCATCAAAATTAAATCTATCTGCAAAATGTCCCAATTGTGAGAGAAAGAATATGCCAGGTACTTTTGTTTATAAAGGAGACAAAAGCTAATTTATCTAAACTGATGGGTTGGGCAAGAAAAAGCTTTGAAACAGCCATGAAACTCCTCTGTTTTATGGTTTTGGTTTTCATTGTAGCGCAAAAGTAATCTTTTGGACCAAATGCTCATTTCGTGTGGATATAAACCGGAACGCTGCGTGTCACCCTAAACAACCTCAACGACGTCATGTACGAGCGTAAAATGTTACGCTCTGAGCTACGTGAATCTACCGTTGCCGTGTCCAAACAAAGACAAAACAAAAACTGAATAGATCAAAGTGACAAACTCCAAGGAAAGATCTGAGATTCCACCCAAGAAGAAAAAAAAAAATCCAGCTGAGCCATGTAACCAGATTCTTTCCAAGCAGGACGTTTCCTCCAGCCATACAGAGCTCAGTGGAACAATGTTTAACAATCGCTTATGCTATGCAATTGGCAAACCAATGATATTAAACAATCATTCAGATGAATTACATTTGGGTCTCCTGTTGTGGATTGTGGACGTACAGATTTGGTTTAATCTAAAACCTTGCTGACATCCATAGATACTCGTATGAAATGCTCATAATGATGATGTTTCTGTTTGGTTTCTGTTTCATTTCGCTGTTGCTAAGCCATAAGATTCTGATATTTACATGCAAACTATGATGTGATGTCGCTGCAACAACAGACTACTTGTTCAAGTCCATGGTTGGAAGATTTAACCTACTGCGATGAGTTCGGATCGGGCCTAAAAAATCCAGAACAACTGAGTCCAAGCTAGTGGACATTTTGTCTGAGCCCGATTTGACCAGAGCCTGTGGTAAATGGGATATTTTTATTAAGAATGTTCTGCTTTTGTTTGTAGACCATAATTTGAGTTAGCAGTGTAACGTCTCCCGTTTTTAGCTTTTGTTAAATGTCTTCCGGCTCCATTTTGTCGTTTGTTGTGACCGCAGGGTGAGTCAGGAGCAAATCATCTGGGATGTGTGACTGATGGGAGCGAAGCCATGCGCATTTATTCCGCAGTGCGCTGCACCTTAAGTGTCTAATGAGGTTCTGCACCTTACTTTCTTTCTACCCTCAACAGAGTAAGCTATACCTACACCCCTAAAATGCAATAAGTAGATTAACGCAACTTTATGTTGTGCGTTCTCTTTGGTTCTCTCTGTGCTGTATGTATTACAGGCTTATTAAGTGTTTCAGCTCGGGCCATAAATCTAAACTCTACCACATACGCATTAACAAGCATCTTTCCATTTTCACCAGTGTATTTGTAACTCTCACCTTAACCTAAGCTTAAACTTAACTCAGTGTCTAACCCAGTGGAGCCCAAAGTCAGTCCCTGAGGTCCGGCATCCTGCATGGTTTAGTTCTCTCCCTTGTCTTAGTAGCAACCTTTTCAGCATGTCAATGTTCTTCTTAGTCCTTCTAATGAGCCATCATTTGATCCAGGTGTGTTAAACCAGGTAGAGAACTGAAACGTGCAGGATGCCGGCCCTCCAGGACTGACTTTGGGGACCACTGGTCTAACCTTAACTCCTAACCTCAGAAGCGTGAATTGGCATAAGCCACATTGATCTTCAGCGGTAAGTGAGTCAGAAAAGGTGATAAATAAGCAAGTATACAGACACACACACACCCTCATACACACAAGGCAAGTGCCGCTATGCGCATGAGTGGAAACATCTAAAGGCGCATCTGTTTGTGTGCTGGGACAACTCGAGCATGCCTTTTGATCCCAGTCACTAAACCATGACACAGCTGGCCTGTGAAGCCCTCCGCTCCCCCCCTCAACCTCTCCGTTCTCCAAACCCCTGTCTCACTCAACTTGCTGATCATGCATGGTCTCAAGATCATGCAACACCCTCCTTACCCCAACCGCCCCCCTCCAACCCTCGCCTGGCCCTCATCAGATGTGACCCAGCCGAGTGCGGTGGAGCTTGCCTGGTTTAACGCAGCGGGCACCAGCGGACGCTATTGTGCATAATCTTGCAGCACAGCAGGCAGCCGGCAGACGCCGCATGTCGGGAGCCTTTGAAGAGAAGTCTACAGAGGCCAAGTTTGTGGGGATAGCTGGAGTTTACACAGAAAAGGGGGCAGGCAGAGAGGGGAGAGAGGAGGGATGGGCGTAAGCAGCAGTTTAATAAAGATATTTAATACCTCAGCGAGGTCCCACTTTGAGTCCTTGGAAGCAACAAGGAGATGAAAAAGAAGACCCCACAGATGTGATTGTGTGGGATTTTATGCCCCGAGCAAAAGTGGAAAGGGGGGAGGAGCACGGGCGGCTGTGGCGGACATGAGAGAAGTAACAGAGGATCTAGAAAACTTCCATGGGTTAAAAAGAGGAGTCGAGGCTTTTTGTTGATCATAGAAATGTTGAAATGCCTTCATATTGATGCCTGAAAATAAAAATAACATCATTTGTTTTGTTTTGCAAGATGTTTCATGAGCTAATTCATGTTGACACATTCTCTTAAAAGGTCAATCTTTGTCCTTAGGGTAAGATGTGGAACTGGAGCTTGATTTAAAAGATTTTTTTCTGCTGGTCATGTAGAGATTTAGAATTTTGGCCTTCAGAGTACTTCCTACATTATATGTCTATAGAAGAAAATTAGAGAAACTGCTTATTTCTTTATGTTGGTGCATTTGGAACTCTATTCATAATTATTATACTGTACATCTCCAAGCCATTTACTGCTGCATTTCCCTGCCTGAAAAGGAATCTGTCGCAACGCTTTATAAAGAGGACCCAGATGTACGCAGAGTACATACACATAACACACAAAAAAGAATCCATTTACAAAACCAACATGTAAAATTGAAACAAATATCCAAAGAGAATGGGACAGAAGGTTAGTTTGCAATTGAAGACTAAAGTCACACTTCACAGTTTGGATGATGATCTCTGACTTGCAAGCTTTCCCCATTTTTTTTTTCACAACGCAACGACGGTCATTACTGCTACACACTTCAGATATTTTCTTAAACCACAAGGCATGTTTCCAAAAATATGGGTCTTTGTCCCTTAGTCTGTTTGCTATATAGATTGTTTGAAGCAATTTGTGGCGTTATGGCTTATTCCTCGCTGAGAGGCCTTTCGGTTCATACTGGCACGGGTTTTGTTTCACTGTGGTTAATGCGTCTCTCTTACCAGCATCAGCCAACATCTTTACAAGGTCTTTAACATTTCTTCTGGGGTTGATACACACATTTAGAGAGAAAACTCTAAAAGTCAAATCAAGTCTGTTTGTATAGCACATTTCAGCAACAAGGCATCTCAAAGTATTTAACATGGAGCATCAAGTGTAGGTGCATACGCAACCACACAAAGCCTGATGTGTGTTTTTGCTTTTGACTGGATCTACAGCAACATCTTTGAGTCCTAGTGGAAATACTTGCAGTGCTGACACTCAACATCCTCTGTGCAGACAACAAAGCAGTGAATCTGCTGAGGAACATTCGTCCAGATGTTAAAAACTGACCCAAACAGTTGCAGACATCGGAACGGGCAGACGTCTCTAAAAAAAAGGAGTCAAATTGATTTCTTAGACGATCCAGTCACCCTGCATCAAGTGACGCAGGTGCTTCTCGCTTACCATGAAATATTGGACTTCCTGCTTCTGAAATTAGAATCTGCTAAACTAATACCACCCAATTTAGCACCTTTGTATGTTTCCTAAAGATATGAAGCAACAATGAATGACTTTCTAGTTGCTGCCTTTAACATTGTGGTTGCAGTCTGCAGCTCTCACACGTGGCTGCAATTATTTCATCAACTCCCCTGTGGATGCCAGAAGCTTCTGGACGATGCTCTTCATATGACGATTAACCTGTGAGGTACAGTCACGCATTGCTGCTTGAGTCGCTTATGATCTATTCCATTTCTCTGCCATGTCTGAACGACTCTTCAGAGTTTCTCGCCCTCCTCACTCTCTCTGTCTCTCTCGTTGGAAATCTTTGGGTTGAAAAACCAGTCCCGATCCTTCGAGTCACCGCCTCTGTTACAGAAACACCTCGCCCCGGAAACCTTTACCAGCTCCACGGTCGTCCTCTGCAGCTCAGGTTCCCAACAATCCACACCTGCCTGAACCGCTTTCCGATGCTGACCTCTGCTTGACCTTGAGAAGCACCATCCGCTCTTCATTGCCTCACCGCCGCCTCCTCCAAATGGATGTATTACGTTCGTTAGTGTCGACTTGGTATGTGCTTACACTGAAACCGGTATGTGGAAACAAAGACAGCAGCAAACGGTTAGTTAAAGTTTTACACTTGACTACCTCAGTCTCAGCAATAGATCAGCTTAACCCCTCGAGGCCGTCATTGAAAGTGTTGGGTTTTCTGAAGATACCCTAACAGGAAACCTTCAGGCGCTCTCCAATCATTTAACACCATTTAAATATTGTATCTTCTTTCTTGTGTCATTGCTAACAATAAGAAACTTTGCACAATAACTGAAAATAAGCCATTTTTTAATCCCAAATTTGTCAATGAAAACAAGAAGCTGAGCTAATTCCTCGAGTCTGATTATGACTTTTGAGTTGCACTCACTCTCTACATTCTCTCGAACGACATACACACAGAATTTACAAATTTCTGTCAGGGTCTGAGCGGCCCCCCCCCCCCCCGGAGCTCAAAGAGCCTCGTTGTCTCGTGTCGTAGCCGTGGGGAGAATTTTCAATGTGCAGCGTGGGACAGGAGCAGGGCATTGTCCCCTACGGTGCCAACCCTCCTCCATATTCATAGAAGCAGGGCGGAATCTAATAAACGTGGGCTCGGGCGAAATCGGTTGTCTCACACGGGAAAGGCAGATAATTGTCCGACGTCGCTGGCAAACAATGCCTCGGCTATGGCGTTCTGGAAATGCACCACTGTGGCTCTCAGCTGCGACGAACGTGAGGAACGCGGACGAGGGTAGCTATATCAACGTGAACATGCCTGAGGGTGTACATTACAACATTGTCTTGCTTTCACATTTCCACTTGGCTGTAGTTGTCATTGTACCAGCACTCTTACCCAGTAGCTTTGGTCCAAAGTACAAACATAATTTTGTCATGATGCGATTGCAAATTTTCAGAGTAAAAGCAGATGAAGTCAAATCAAAATGTCTACTTACATGTGGAGGAAGCCAAATTCAGTCTGCTAACATACAGTATTTTCATTAGCTTGACTTTTTAGTTTTTTTTCTAAAGTAAAAACTCTGAGGCTTTCATTTTGACACAACTTTTAGGGTTGTATGTCTATTCAATGGTATTTTTATCCTCATTTGATTCACCAAAGTACTAATTTATGTTTAATATACAGTCATAGACATTAGGGTTAGGGTTAGTAAAGACCCAAAGTATTTATACCTCTGGAAAATTAGGATTTTAAGTAATCTTTTTAGCATTTTAGCAACATGTTTCTTTTGACATGTTTGACATCTGTGGATGATTTGACTTTTTATTCATCCTAGGAAACAAATTTCAAAATATCAACGCCTCAGTTTTCTTTGGCACTTTTAAACAACCAGTGGTGCTTGTGAGCTCCTCGCTGTCCCAATCAGTTGACAAGTTTATACAGTATTTACAAGTCTGCACAGTCCTTTGTGAAGGCATTTTCAGTTCCTGCTTCTGGGTAAATTGTTACATAAAATGTAACAATTTAAAAGAAAAAAAGAAAAAAAAGAAGGACCAAACAGTGTGCTTGAAATGTGCTGCTAAAACACAAACAAAATCTTACAGAGTATTTGTTGTCTAGTTTCGAATGCAAACATCTTAGTATGCTTTTTACTTTTAGCAATACAATGTTAAATCAAGTGAATTAAGATATTTATAACTAGACAAAGCATTTTTGGTAAGATTTTGTGTTTCAGCAGTTTGGTTTGTTTAGTGAGACAAATTCATTTCCTCTACAGTAAGCTGCATTACATTTCCTCACTCTAGCTATCCAGTGTTACCATCATGCAGGTTTATCACTGGTCAGCTTCTAGTTGTGTTTTCAACACTCATTTAAAATACTGAAAAATAAAACGAAACCTCTTTCCACCATCGAAAAAGCACAAGAAGACACATTTAACATTTATCTTTGCAGAAGGGTGGGGGGGTGGGGGTCGCTCCTATGTCACTGCAGACATTTAATCCACATAACCTGCAGCAGTACACATAATACAAACCCAGACAAAGGCATGATGTGCAATGACTTCAAAAATGTACAGCTTGGGAGTTCTGCTGCTCGCTGCGAGTTTCAGCCACTAGCCATCGCAGGCTGGACTTTTTTATCACCTTGAGCGTCTAACTGGCCCAGTTAACCAGGGATCGCATTACTGGAGTCACTGAAACTCTCACTCTCTGCTCCTGTCGAGCTTTGACTTGTTACCCGCTAATCCGTCTCCCCGAGGCGGCTGTTGCCCGCCGCCCCCGTATCATGTCTCCTGTGTACCCATGACGATATGTGTTGGCAAGTTTCGCTGCTTACAAAGCCAGAAGAAAAGCTGCACACACACACACACACACACACACACACACACACACACACACACACACACACAGGATTCAAGAAGTATGAGATATTGCAACATGTTCTTAAAGATATCGGGACTTCCAGCTTTGTAGCGCTTGAAAAGGTCAAGGTTAGCCAAAACACTGTGGAGAAGCTCAGTGCCTGTATCATGTTGTTCCCAGTTGGTAGCGCTGTAGTCTTGCATGATGAAGGTCCTGGGTCCAGAGGTTCGAATGTTCTCCACATTTCTGGGTGCGCAGTCCAAAAACATGACTGCTAGCTTGATTTATGCTAAATTGCCCTTAGCGGTTTATAGGAAGCGGATGGATGGATTTTTTAAACAATGGTCAGCGATTCAGTGTACGCCTAACGATAAATGGTGCATATCAAAGTTGGTAATGTTTCAAATACATTCTAAAATCCAAAAAACTCATATGGGTTTTCAAGAAAGGTTATGAGAACATAGACTTGAATTTGCTTCCAAATATTGAAAGATAGACCAAGATAGGTGTTATATTATGGTAATCTTACCCGAAAGAACATGTTCAAGTTTTCTTTTCTATATTAAACTGAAGCAGTTAGAAGATAAAACATTTTGTTTCAGATTTTACCTAAATTATCTGAAACCACAGCATTATTCTGATCCTTAGTGTACTAGGACAATTTGAACTGTTCCAGGCCTAATGGCATCAAATGGTTACAGAAATGCCACCTGTTGAGATTTCTCTCTACTAAAATGCTTTCTAAACTTGCGGGTAACTTTCACTTGTTTTTAAACTTGAAAGCCACATGTGTTTAGATTCAGGTGTTTGACACGTACTCTCTCAGTTGGACAGTGGTTTCCATTAAATACACCTTGTACTTTTTCAGTGAGGTTATAACTATTATTGTTATTATTATCTAAGCATATCGTTGTGGTTTCTTGGTTTTGTTTTTTCTCTTTCTGCAGGTTTAGAGGCAAACTTTAAGAGTCTTTATGCTTTTTTCTCTCCTCTACTGTCTCCTTTATCCCTTTCTTTTAAGTCTCTGTGTGCATTTCATTTGAAATAAAGCAAAATCAGTTTATTATAAAGTTAATCTGTATTTAAGAGGTGCATCAGAAAGAAATCCAGATTTACTTCCTCCACTCATGGAACTAAATCCACCCAGACAATTCTTAGTGCCATACCAGACGTGGACATGTTAAACAAAAAAAGAAAGACAAATCTATTGGTTTGAAGATGCCTATTGGAAATAGTAAGACGCATTAGTTTCTGCAATTATACCAGAAATGGTGTGAAACCCGATTCCTAACCACAGAACCTTCTTCAGTGTCATAGCTTCAATTACCTTTAATCCAACACACAAATCAGACTGCAGACTCCACATTTACAAAGTGTGCATGTTCAGCCGACACACACGACGACAACCTGGTGAAACAACTCGCCTGGACATCACCCAAGCACCTCTCTCTTGAGAAATTGTAAAGCCCCCTCCGAGGCTGGACGACCCTGCGCCCATTGTGATTTTTGTCTTCTCTCTGCTGAATTCTCTCTTTGTGGGACTAATGGAGGAAGAGATAAGATTTTTTAGTGCGGTTTCACACCGCAGTCCCCTCGGCTCCTGCACTTGCGGCTGGCCAATGGGCTGTCTAGTCTGAGGCAGGGAGGTGCAGGGTTACTAGGCGAGGGAGAACAATGGGCCGAGCGCCTGAGTCAGCACTATCACTCTGCCTTGCTCTCCCCACTACGGGAAAAAGGCAAAAAAAGTTTTGCCTTTTTTTTTTTCCGTCCAACTTATTTGGTCGACCAATGGCAGCGCTGCTGGGAAGGGAGCATACACACACACTTTATGGAGACACACGCATTCGCACGCACACACACACTCACATACAGACACACAAACTCTGAGAAAGAATAAAGTCAGTGGGGGTTGGGTGTTTTTTTTCTTTCTCCGAGACAGGAGAAATGCAGCGCTGCCTGTCCAGATGTGAGGGAGGACAAACACGATCCTCGACTTTGACAGTTTACATGTCAAATTATTTTATTATGTTTCGATTTAAAACCGGGTCTTTTGTTTCCATTTAAAGGTTTTGCACCTTTCGCCATTTGATACTTTTGAATCTTTGCTCATTTTGTTTTCGACTTTGCGGTATGAACTTTTGGTACCACAGGATCTTTCATAACTACCATAATCATGAATCTTTACCACATTAAGGTTTCATACTCCCTTTTGACTAAAAGTAATTTTCTGCATTTCACTGATACGGAGACATTAATGGCAGTAAATTGAATTAATTTAGGGCTTTATGAGTCATAATGACTTCTCATATTGCTTTACCCCACATCCACCCATTCACACACAGCCACCCACCCATACACACATCAGCAGCAGGCAACCTGGGGTTAAGTTAACCTTACACAGGGGTAGAAATCTTTAAAGGAAGCATATAAACTAATTTACTGATTTCAAAGTTGTTAAAAAAATAGAAATACAATGCCCTCTGAGAATAAAACCAATCACTTCTAAATAGGCCAGCAGTGATTTTCAAGGCTCCACAGATAGGTTGAAACCATATATCCATGCGTTTGTGTGTGTTTTCCCTGTATTGGCTTACATGTTTAAAGGCATCTACAAAAAGCAAGCGAGTACCATCTGCTGCTAAGGGCTAGCCAAACTTCATGAGATATCCAGTGTCTTTTGGAGGTAACAACAAGTCAACAAAACCTGAACTTGAAACTTATGTACGTAAGTGAAGCGATGCAGATTAACTTAAATAAAAGTTTTTAATTAAATAAAAGTTGCTTGTCTCACTATGAGTAAGTCTTTCCGTAACTGATCTTTAGCATCTCCACCAAAAATGTTCGTAGCAGTAGGGAAATTCAAATGTTTGCTCCACTCTTGGTGGAACCGGATTGGAGAGATGAATTTCACATAATTCTGAAAAATTAAAAATCAATATTAAATAAATGCTGAATCCAAATTATTTTCTCAGAAGGGGTTAAAAGCAACAGACCCGTTTGTGTTTTTGAAAATAAACAACATTTCTGTGAAGAAAGAAGAAGAAAGTTTTACTGCATTTCAAGGTGCTTTCACACCTGATAGTCCGGTAGACTCAGTTCGATTGCGGACCAAAATTGCAACATTTGCTACATTTTCACGCTGCACTATGTCAAAACAATCCAAACCCTTTAAAAAAAAAACCGTGTTCACCTCCTTACATGTGGTGGCGCTGCAGCATTAAGCTCTCAAGAAAACGACGCAACTCCCCCTGAAGAAACGTCACAAAACGCACACAAAAACTGAGTGGCATCAGATTTTAGTTGTTGTAGGATTTGTTTTTTTGTCTTTGGTAAAAGATAACGAGCCATTTCTCCCGCTAGAGTTAGACTCTCACATTCGTTTTGGTTGTATTTACCCAGAATGCCCTGCGCTGCAGTCCGATTCCTGCTTTTTGAGAAGTCACCAATCCGCTTGGCATTCACACGTCCATTCACACTACACCAGAGTTCACTTCAACCGAACCAAGATCCGGTTGTTTAGGCGGACCAGAAGCAGATTTTTCAGTCTACCTTAAACTTCGATTGTACGTTCACAAACAAATCAGACTTCCAAACAAATTCATCTTTGTCCGAGTAGATGTGTGTTTTGACATAAATTAATAAAGGTATTATTAAACATATTTTTCATAGAGCCAGCATTTCTGTGTTAAAAATATATTCATTGGTCTGCTGTAATATTCTAATCTTAAAGTTTCTGTTTTCATCAACTATAAACAGGAAATCACCATATAGTTAACAAAAACATTGGCTTGAAATCATCAGTTTGTTTGTAACTAATCTATATAATAACAAACACTTTGAATTCAGTTACTCAAGTAAATGAACTTCTCAATAATAATCAAATTTTTCTTTCAATCTTATTTTTGTGTGTTACTCAGCCTCTTTTAAAGGGAGTACAGAACAGTTTCTCTAATGTCCAAAGTCGTTGAGAAAACCTCCGTTTGTTAAAATCAAACCTCTGTTTTATTTTAACAAACCTCTGTTTGTTAAAATAAAACAGAGATTTGATTTTAACAAACCTCCGTTTGTTAAAATAAAATAGAGGTTTGATTTTAACAAACCTCCGTTTGTTAAAATGGAGGTTTTAACAAACGTTTCATTCACAAACGTTGTGAATGAAACGTTTGTGTGTTTCATTCACACAAACGTTGTATCAGTAAATGCTCTAATTATGACACGGAGCCTGCATTGGGACATTCTCACTGTTACAAACTCTTGAGCGGTGCCCTCATGACGTTCCCCTTCCTGTTCTTGTACTTGTTTCCTCTGCTCAGTGGATGTCCTCCACTGAGTTGAGTCACTGGTTTAAAAGTCCTCCTTCCTCTTCCTTTGGCTTTTGAACACCTCAGAGCGATTACACTCCTTCTCAATGCAGAGAGTCACCTGCAAAATTCAACTTATTGCACAAACACACGTTCAGAGCGCGATTACTTACTGTCTGCGCTGATAAGTCAGCCTCACTGGTTTTATCGGTCGATGGTCAGCCGACTGTGGAACCACTGAGGCTCCGCCCACTGAGCCTAAATCCGCTCACAAACGCACCGTGGTAGCTGTAACTCCGTCACCTCATGTGAACCCCATAAAGCAGAGGGAGTCTGGCTCCAGAGCCTCCCTCCTGCCCGACCCCCAGGGGCCAATGTCGCCTCCTGGTTCAGATTGTAGAATCCCCCTGACAAGGAATGCCCTGTTCAAACTGCAGCCGTTTATTGCAGGTGATAGCAGGGGGAAAGGTGAAGGGTCAGGTCAGACAGAGCGACTGTCTTGGTCAGTAGGAAGTAAAGGCTGAGTGGGTTAGTAAGTATTGTGGGATGGATGCAGGGGGTTGTCTGGGCAGATGTTGACTTTTTGTTTTTTTTTGGCGATTGAGATGTAAACATCAAATCTAAGAGCCAAGATTTTGTTTTTTAAGTGTAATATTACTGCTGCTGTCAATACCACTGTGATCACGATTAATCACTATATGACTAACTTTGTAAGCTTGAAATATGAGTATACACTCAGTTGTGGTTCTTGTCTTTAATTGGTAGAATTTTTATCTACCAATTAAAATTCAATAATTTTTTTTGTAGCAGGTAATGTCAACAGTAACTTAAAAAACAAAACTTACTTCACTGCACATGTATGAAAGTAGTAGCAACAAAATTGGGACAGCTGACAGATAAGCTATTTATTTTATTTTATTTTCTACTTGCTGGGTGTCACACCCCTTTCTCATGCCTCCCTGGGCAACCACCCAAAAGGCCCTTGTCAAAAAACGCCGCTGCATGGACGTTTTCAAAAAATATTTTATTGTCTCAAACCAAACATGTCTGAAGAGTCTCAGTTCTCCAGGTTTTTATATGAATTTTGTTTTAAATGTTAAAGTAGAAATGTGCGTCTCCATTCATTTCCTGTGGAGCCTGTGCGACCAGTCGCTTGTCCTACTCCAGCCGAACGGCCGGCATAATTTGTGCATATTACATTTTGAGCTACTTTATGCACATAAAGAGATGCAACCCAAGAAAGTTGGAAAATGTTCAGCTTTTGTCGCTGGTTTCTGCTGTAAACTCAATCACTCCGAGACGGAGGCTGTTGTGTCAAAATAGGCAGTTTGACAAGAAATCTCCAAACATTCAATTCGCCCAGTGTAATTTGTATGTTTGTTTGAAAACAGGTTAATCTCCGCTCTGTCTTTCCTTCAGCCTTTGCGGTGGGTGGTAATTAAAAGCTTGTGAAGCGCACAAAGCAGAGTATAACAAGGCGTGTGTACAGAGTAAAGTCGGTCCTTGTTACGCTCTATTTGCTTTAGTAAAATGAAAAAATGGATCCAGATTCTGTGCAAAGCCTAAAATGATTGAGGAAGAAATAAGTATTTGATCCCCAGCTGACTCATTTACTGCTCACTTGCAGAGAAACCATCTCGCCCTGATTTCAACGGTATATTCATTTATTCACAGAACAGAATATCAATTAGGACAAACCTTTGTTGGTAAGCTCAAAATGTTCCGCATAGTTGGTCAACGGCTTTGTTTGTATAAGCATTTCTGATTCACTCCTCTACAGGAGGTTTTTTTGGGGAGAAATGTACTCCTTTTTTATTTTATTTTTTCTATCTACAACGTCCCTAATACACCGTCGTATTTTTCTGGCTGTTCATTGATGAGTTTAATTTAATTTCCCTGCAGAATCATTGAAGTATTTCTGAATTTGAATTTAGTTTCTCTCATGTTAGACTAAATCTACTGCTACAAATCAAGAAGTTATTAATTGCTCTAATATCCTGATGGAGTGGAAATTGAGCTAAAATTCTTAAAGTGTGTTTTCTTTGCATCTAAATATATATATATATATATATATATATATATATATATATATATATATATATATATATATATGTCTTTTTTGTGCTAAACTTGTTACAAAACAACAAAGTTTATTAACACTTGCCTTGCTTTGTTCTCTAAAGTCCTTCTCATCATTATTTTGTGTCATTTAAAGCTAATCGAAGCTTTTCTAAACTAAAACACACAAAAAACAGACTATTTGGTGTAATCAAATTTCTTACTCAAGTTTAGCTTCATAAGCCTCTGAGGAGTTTAGAGGCAACACTTAAACAATGCAGCAAAAATGTCTTGTAATTGATGAAATGTTTTTGTCCTGATCTGAATCTGCCCGTGGTTTGGACAGGAGGTTCGTTGTGAAGTGAAGCGGTGGCTCACGTTAAGCATACCGCGTCATTCTTAATGTATTTGCTTTGAGGTGTGTAAACAAAAGCGTTTGAGTCTCTGTTTGGTAAGGATCATCCAGCTTTTTCCTCCTCTTCCCAGGTGTGTGAATATTACACAATACTTACAGCGATATTTAGTTTTACTGCCAACAGACCGAGTTTTATTTCCTCCGCTACCAAGAGGTTGAATGCAGACATGACCTTTTCAATCATTTTTTATTTAATCTGCTGTACATTGTTTTTCTTTAAGATTTATCAATTGATTTGACTGGAGGATACATGTGAAAAGTAAATGTAAAGACTGGAAAGCGCATTATATTTACAGATTAAACACCGTTAAATCTCCTCTTGTGGAGGAATTTTTCTGCCATAATCCAAGAGAACATATTTTCAGTCTGAAAGCAGGATTTCATGTCTTATGTACTAAAAACTTTTAATACTTTTGCTTACATTTTCATTTTGAAAGCAGGACTTCATGTCTTTCTTCTCAAAACTTGTAACGCTTGTAACTCAAAGCGTTACAAGCGCTCACGCTTAGTCTCTGCTCGCTTACGAAACATGGAACTCCCTTTTGGCACGGTCGCCTGGCAACCTCTCAGCCAATAGAATGAAAGTGTTGGGTGCGTTTGTTTCCTTGTAGCGGGTGCGACTGTGTGGCTACTTTACATCTGCCAGCAGTGTAAAAAGTTTTGAGAACAAAAGACATGAGATCCTGCTTTCAGGCTGAAAACGTATGCTCTACGTATTACGTATTATGGCAGAAAAATTCCTCCGTACTCCTCCCACTTTACAATTATGCACCATTCTTTGTTTTGGATCAACACAAACTATTCCTGCGACAAAAAAAGATACAAGTTTTGACTTACAATGTGACAAAACGTGCAAAGCTCCAAGGGGTGTGAAGACTTTTGCGAGGCCTTCGTTTCATAAGGTCAAAAACGATAGGAGTCTGTTTGTTAAACAAGTTCAGCTTAACCATTCTCTTTGCAAAACAAGAAAAATATTTTCACCTTTTTTCCTCTTCTTTTTCCTCATCTTCACCTTGACTTTGAGCGTCATCACCGTCCTCATAACTTGCTGCTGGAAACAACGAGCCTCCTCACAGGACATGTTTGGAACAGAGGGGAGGGCAAACCAAAATATGACGGCCTTTAAGGTAAAAAACGTTGATTTGCCTGGCTGCATGCCTTACACACCTGTGCAAAGCCTCCATTCACACTCCCTGTGTTTCCTGCACAGAGTCCGGTCTGTTCTCTGGGGCGTTAGCTGCTTGGAACCCGGGCAGTGTGTATCCAGGCGTAACTCCTCAGCGCTTTCGACTGGCACGCTGACAACACACACACGTTTACGTCCTTACACACTTTTCGCAGAGTCGCTGAGACGTGTGGACTGGGACATTTTGTGGATGGACGTCAGCAAATTGACTATTACGCTGAATCATGTTTATGTGCTGTTTATATGAAGTCCTAAAATTTGCAGAGTGGAACCTATTTGACTGAGAAAAAAAAGTTATTTGAGGCAATAGGAAGCAATATAGAAAAAATATTAAAAGAAAAATATTTTCCAATATTTAAAAAATATTGAAAAAATTTTTTTCTCATGTATAGAAATGAGGAAAGTGTTTTCTGATTTCTATAAACCCAAACAAATCCATTCAAAATACATATTAAAACTGAAAATAAAGTCTTCAAAAAAAATTACTTCAGGTTAAATATTTAATTTATGTCCTGAATAAAACGCTGACATTTCACATTTTGATTAAGCATCATATTTCCATCAGAAGTACTAGACCGAGTGAGGAACAGTCATTTGGTATTTTTTCTTTATGGGATGTTTCTTGTTGCGGTTTAGAGGGATGCTGGTCAAAATCATACTTACTGCATTTTTTTTCCAGTTTCCTCCCACAGGGAAAAAATGTTGGGTAAAATAAATCAGAATCAACTTTAAAGGGGCAGCATTGTATATTTTCTAGACACATAGCGCCATTTTAAAGCACAGTTGAGTAACTATGTTGCCTTCAGTGGTAATAAAAAAAACATTGATCTAAATTATAGTTGTGCTTCATGTTAATATTTCTTTAAAAAAAAAAAAAACATTGATAAATTCGAGATTGTCCATCAATTCTCCTGTATAAAATCAGCGCCGCTGAGTGTTGTATAATCATTCCAGTCTGTTAAAAAGGACGCCTTACGCTTAATGGGCAAAGATCATCGGGATTAACGTGACATTCAAGCTTATAATCACCACTTTTGAACCTTGGGGCCACAACTGTACATCAAATGCTGCTAATTACACAAACATTTGTTATGGCAGAGGAATTAAACCCATGTCGCTCCTGCTTTCTTAACTTTCCTCAGTCAATAACCTAAGCAGAGATAATCTCTTGTTAAGAGCGTAAAAGATCTGTGGTCAGCTGCGAGATCCCGTGACGAGTCGGTTATCATGTGCAGGCGGTCACACCCGGGTTAGATGGAGACCACGGAACGGGCAGGACCATCCATCAATGGAAACCAAAAGAGAACATTTTTAAAACTTAAAAAGATTTAAGTTTTTAACTTTAAGAGAAAAGTTGATATTTTCAAGGGATTGCAGCTCTTTGTTCATGTTAGTTTCAGACGGGCGTTGAATGGACTTGTAGGTTTGTGTCAGCAAAACTATTTTTGTATATTTGATACATTGTGTGATAATAAAAAGTACAGTAAGTGCATGGGCCAAAAAAAAAAAATCATAAAAAATAGGAATCACAGGTTGCAGACCCCTGATCTAGATTGACACTTTTTAAAAATATTTATCTTTTAGGATGAGATTTTTATTGGTGAATTGAGACATTCTTAAAATGGAAAATGTCCAACACAAAATATGTTTTAATTAACCACGAATTTTAATTACATCTTCATTTTATGCTAAACAGAAACACAATTCAGTGACTTTTACTTTAACGGAAAACTTTGCTTCGACCTGTTCATTACGGTTGGTACAGTATATCAAGAATAATAAGAGTGGCTAATTTCGAACAAAAAAAAATAATAATCATAATAATAATAATTTCACATCAATATTATTTTAAAATCATCAACAATTTTGCATTGTTGATGATTTTAGTCCACAAAAACGTTAAACTGGATGGCTTTTTCCGTTACGCCGCCGCCTATTTTTTCAGTTTTTCCCCTATTTTTTGCGGTAAAGCCGCCATTTTGTGCTAAATTGTGGCGACTTCATTTGAACCTACAGTGTTTCTAAGGACAACGACTCTTTATTGAGGCCCTGTAAGGTCAAGGACACACTCAAGCGAATCAGATGGCCCACTGGCTGAACAGATGGCCCAGATGATCCATTTTGAATGCACCTCTTCTGACCTGCCAGCAGGTCGTTAGGGCAAGAAGGGAAACTATGAGTGTCACATTGGGCTGTAAAAGTGCCGTCGGTGGGTCAAACAAAAAGAGCGTCACAGCTACTACTTTTCAAATTTCCATATCCTGACAGAGATCTGGAATAATCTCGTTTTAATCTGGATTAAATTAATTTTGTCATTCCGAGTTAAACATCTGTCTTCCTCTCTAGACACTGATTGTTGTGTTAGTCGCACAAATGGACAGACTGGAGTGGCTAGATAACACAACGCCAGTTTGTAGACCACACACCAAACACACACACCAGTTCATTGCCACACATAGACACACACACGCACGCACACACACACGCAGTCAAATATCTGGGTGGTCTCTCAAGAGCTACCAGGGTTAATGACAGTCCGGTTAGGAAGGATTGACTCCTAAGCCACAAATACACACATTCATGCATTCACACTCACACACTATACACACATCTTGTGACTTGTAACAACTGCGTCATGGTGACAGAGGTGACGAGGTTGTGTTTTGTTTTGTCTGTGCTTTCAGGACATGTGTGAGCAGCGTCCTGAAAGATGATTCTACAACAGTTCAATGAAATGATAAAATTATAAATTTATTAATAAGACGGACTAGAAAACAAGCGTGACAACAGCAGGATCTGACTGAACCGAGAAGTACGTATAGTGGGAACTTGAACATGAAACAACAATAAGCAAACTAAACCAAGAAGTCCAACAGAATGTAACAAACGTGCTTTTACAGTAAAATCAAAATGAGAGTGGATATTTTCTACATTACATTAGCTTGTGAACATCCAGTTCTCGAGAGAAAGCAATATTCGAGCGTACAATAAAACAAGAGGACATTAGCAATAATAGTGGGAAAACATTTTTTCTTGTTTGTTTTTAGAAATAAAAATTAGGAAAAAATAGTGTTTTGTGCTTCTGTAAACAGTTTAGACTATTTCAGTCCAAGTTTGTCCAATTTCATGAGTGTCTTAATGGCAAGAGAAGCACAAAGAGATTCGAATCGGATGTTAACGTTACCGCTGTTAGCAGGCTAACAGTTAGCTTCTTTCCAGTTCACCCATGCCTGTTCACCCAGTGTTGCCGGTGAACAGGCACGTGCTGAGGGGGGGTTAGGGGTGCTTGAGCACCTGCCCTTTTTGCTCCTTGCCCTCAAGTGCCCTTTTGGTCTTTTTTTTTCTTTGGTATTATTATTTCCTAAGCCCTCTTCTGACACATAAAAACATGTGGTAAAATGTTTTGCTTTTTTGTTTCTTTTTTGTACAACATAATAAGCCGGTCACCTTGTTACCTTTGACCTTTTGCCCGTGACGCATGACGCAATTGCCTCTCGCGCAGTGAGATAAGGCGGCTAACTGCGGAGCTCAACGTAGCGAATGTTCCAGATTACAGAACAGTTTTTGGTGAATTATTTAAAAAAAAATGTTTTTGGTGAATAAAATGGAGTAGACTTGCTACTTGTCAGGTGACGGAAAACGTTGAAGTATCGTTTCTGCTTCAGCTCAGAGTCGCGGTTTAAGCAGAGAGGTAATGAAATACAACAGACACAGGCCTCTGTGTCTGCCTTTCTCTGAAGAACCACTGAGCGGGAGGAGACAGCCAGGTGAGGAGAAATTGTTCTTATCTATCGATTCACTATTTTTATTATACAGACATTAGGCTGTTGTTGTTGTGCTATTAGCTAGCTGATAGCTAACGACTTTGCTAGCAAAGTTAGATAGGCAAAAAGCTTCTCCTCTGTATCTTTAATGATATCAGCCATTCTTTAGTATTGCTTATGCAATAAGGGCACATCGCCCGTCCAAAACGTATCATCTCCATAATGAATATATGTCCGATCTTCGAATTTCCTTTGCTGCATAATGTACATTTCATTTATTCTAGCGTTAGGTAAATGTATCTTGAAGGAAAATAGCACTTAAATAAAAGTCCAACAAGGATACTCATTTAGAATTAAAAACAACTCACCCTGAATTACCATGATAGATATAATGTATGTAATAAAAGTGTGTCATTAATGAAGGAAAAAACTCAACCCAGACTTTAAGTTTAGGGTCTGGTTCACAGAGTATGAAGTTAAATTTGTTTCCCAATTATTCAATGGAAAAAAAAACTAACCTCAGTTAAGTAAAATACAATTGTAATCAAAACTTTTGGAATTGTAATGATTCCTTTAAAAAAAGTTTTGTTTAAAATACTTTTTTTAATTAAATAACTCATTTTTTACCAAACATAAACATTTATTTGCACACATCAGAAATTTTTTGTTGTGATTTTGGGCCCTGCACACGATATCATGTGAGAATCACAAGCAAAACTTTGAGTCACAAACAAAAACTTAGAATAGCAAGAAAAGATTTATGACAAGCGCAAATAAGTTTATTTTGCAAAAAAGAAAGTTAACTTAATGAGTCAAAAATGTGTGATTTAAATTTTTTTTTTAAGCAAAACTCTCATGGTGACATACATTAACAATTACATTTTGCTTTTGTTTTTTTGTTTTTCTGCAGTTCCACGTTAAAGTTTGATGCAGCTCTGCTTTCCTGAATGGACCATCTTCATCTCCACTGCAGCAAACAGGCAGCTCTGTTTTATAGATTACAGTCACTAAAAGGTTGCATTGTGCCCTAGTTTATATTTTTAATAGTGTAATTCTGTAAAGACAAAATATGTCTGGTGGTCCAGCTCTGATTTATATATCTTGCTCAATTGCGGGTTTGAATATTGAAATACTTTCCTATAACAAAATAGACCTGCAGAAAGAAATTACTAATAAAATATCTTACATAGGCATAGTGTTATGCTCTATATAGAGATGTTCGTTAGCTTTGATTGTATATCTCACATTTTTGTAATTTATCATTGTTTATTAAACTCTGAAAGCTGAGAGGCTTTTAATATTCTGTCCTAGAATGCGGTTAGATGTGCTCTTTTTTTGTTGTTGAGCACCTGCCCCTTTAGTGGTCTCTGCACGGCCCTGCCGGTGAATACACTTAATTAGTAGACACAACAGAGCAGCTCAAGAACTACTTCCTTTCCTACTTCAAAATAAAAGATGAAGGTGTCAAATTTGCACACACTTTTATTTTTGGTATTCCTAGTAGTACCGATAATAAAACTTAGCTCATCACATGCTAACAGGGGCTATCAGATAGACTTAAGTTTGTCAAGAAATATATACCAACATTACTGTGATCTGTTGGATCGAAGAAATCTCCCCATCATTTAATGACATGATGAAAAACAAAGCTTCATGCGGCAGTGCTGAGAGAAAAAAACCCTTCTGTTCATCTGAAAGTAGCCAAAAACAAGAAGGGGCTCTAAAATGAGCGGAGATGAATGGTTTTGTGTGCAAGCCTGTAAATAACAGGTGCGGCTTTTTTATTTTTGGGGAGGTGGGGGATTGTTTTGTTTTGGGAACCAGCATCATTCCCAAACACACACACACACACGCCCACACACACACTCCTGCACTAACACCCCATCTGAGCCAAGCGAGCGATAGGGTGAGAGAAAAAGCTCTCTTACTGCCGCACACCTTCCCCACCCACTCCTTTGACAAACAAGAGGCGATCTCTTCGGGTTTGCTTTCACACACAAACACACGAATACTCGCGGCCCCCCTCTCGTCTCGCCGCCCCAAACACTGAGGCATGTTTTAATGCTGACAAATGCACACTCGAGCATCACCCCCGTCCACCCTCACCCCGTCACAGGAAAGCCCACTAATAAACACTCACTGTTGTTCTTCCATTCACCCACTCATGACACTTTAGCTCTTCATTTGCAAACATGCCCAATTCAATTGCGTTTTATGGCTCCGGCATACCATATTTTCTTTTTTTTTCTTCTTTTGCTACTAATGCATCGTTGTTGTTCTTTGCAGAACATTTGACGTTGGCCCTTTCACTTTATTGGGCAATGTTACAATTATATTATGCATGCAACGAGTGCTTGTGTGCCGATGCCAAAGGCCGGACCGACACTCGGTGCCAAAGTGGATAAAGAGCAGATGGCAGCCGCTGACAGGGTGGAAAACCTACAATTCCCACATTCGCTAAATCCATTCAGCTACCACTCCCGTGCTTCCAATTGCAAGAATAGCATGTGTGTGTGACAGAGACAGCCTAAGAGCTGGAGTTCAATGCATGCAAGTGACAAAAAAAAGGGGGAAAAAAGCATCTGTTCAGCGGTGCAGACACTGTCTGTGAATGGGGTTTACAAATGATGACAACTAAACCCTTGTGCCAGGTCAGTGACGGAAATAAGTTGGTTAATGTTGGGCTTTGCATGTGTGGAAGTGGAAGATACATTATTAGCACTGTAGAGAGATTCAGGGAAAAATGCAGCAAAGCTGTCAACAGCTGGAAACCAAACAGTTGATCTCTTTAAGGGAATTATAGAGAAGGAGAGGCGTCGGTTCAGAGTGATGTGCTCCTGTGAGATCTTCACTGTTTTTCACTCTTATCACAATCAGGTGTGGTGATCAGGCTGCCTGACCTTCTCTACTTAGTTCAAACCAACTCTAAGCAAAATGGTGGGAATCACGTTGTCTCCATCGTCCTTTCGTGACAAGTGCAGCATTGTTTTATTATTTATTCAGAGCAGCGTAGCACGAAGGTTAGGTGGCTACATGTCTCGCTAAAGAAGAAAAAAGTAAAAAGAAAATGTCTCTAATTTGCAGTAAAATATCACATCTATGCAGTGATTTTTACTCAAAAGCAAACTTTTACAATTGCTTTTAATTAAGTTATTAAATTTGGTTAAATACAGCAAGCATCTTTAAAGAAAGAGTGACCTTTATTCCTGATTTTATTGATCAGAATTGACTAAATTGGGTTCTGTTGTTTCCAGTTGATGCCTAGAAAATTTGCCAAATTTCTCTCAATAAGACAAACCAACAAAATCCTTTTAACATTTTGGATCTACCACAATTCACAACCTGACTACTTTATTTGTTTAATTAAAGTACTCAGTGAAAGGACATTTTATTTTGCTCCTCAGTCCTTTAGACTTCATGATTTTGGCTCTTGTGACAAAACGTTTGGACGTTTCTGTCTCTGGTGAATGAGACCAATTGACCTCTTGTTAAGTAATGGTTTCTCAGGAACCTTTACTTTCTACCAATTTTTTTACTGTTTTTTTCACGTGTTGCTACAATCCAAAAGCCACTAAATCGGCTGCGTATGTTAAACCTGGAATGAAATATATTTCTGTGTACCAGGTGTTCAGCCTCAGATGTCTTTGTACCTGCTTTACTTTGGCATTTTTTAACCTTTTCGTCCTGTACTTGCAGGAAAAATGAAGGGTGGTGCTAAAACGTGGGAAGATAACATAAAAGAGAGCAAGAACGATATTTGGATGCAAAGGGCAAGGAGCAATGTTTGTTTAAACTTCTTCCCACTCCTTGGACTTTTTCTGCACCGCCTGCCTGCGTCTGATTGCGAGTGAGGGCGGCGGTTTAGCTGTAATGTTCACACAACCGTACAGTAGATAAGCGAAGGGGTTAACCCGCTGCACGCGCCTCGAAAATATGAAGCAGAACAACGTAAAGTTGAAAAGGCAGACGATGCTGGGAGCGATTGAAGTGGTCGATGTGAAAGTCCTCGGTAGCTTTCGCTCACTGTCTGAAAGTGCTCTGAACGTGCAAACGCCGGCGCTGCGCGACACAGCTGTTGTCGGTTTTCTGTAAGGTTACGACCGCAAGTTGTGTCTCAGAGGAATACATTTTATGTTTATCTGAAAGAAGAAAAAAAACACAATTTCGACTACTAGACAGTATGTCAGTATGATACGACTACGAGGAGGTTTTCACAGATTGTCTCATGTCACACTGTCAGGATATGCTAACGGTTTTAGCAAATATGTAAAAAGCATATTTTTGTATAAGTATCACACTGCAGCTTTAAACTAATCCACTACTTTAACACCGGCCTGTTTGCTGTGTTCCCTGAAATTTGTTATGTTCTCGTTTGCTAAATGTTCGCTGACACCCCTTTACTCAACTCTGGGTTTTCTTCAGCAGTAAGGCAACTGAATACTAAAAAATGCCTCATTTTCAGATTTTTATTTGTAAATACTGTAAAAACTATGATTTGTAAAAACATTCACCAAGCGTGAATGTTTTGGAGGCTTCTTCAGACTTGCTGTAATACAGACTGCTACAGGAGATCCTTACTGCCCACAGCCATCAGCATCTACAGCAAATTTTTGAAGCAATGTTTTGTCAAATTTAAATCTAAATTTGAGTTTGAACAGAAAACCAATCATTACTTTACAATTTGTCACTTACAATCCCAATAAAATCGTTTCAAGCTCGTCAAAACCTCTTTTTCTTTTTTTTTTTCTTTTGGTTGTGTGGTTGTAACTTGACAAAATGTGCAAAGGTTCTGCACCACTCTGTAAATCCTTGGCAGTGAAGGATCTCCTTAATGATGTGGTCTTCACTTTGTAAACCCTCCCGTCTGGTTGCCCGGAGCGACAGGTGGTATTGTTCCCACAGAGACAGTTGCTGTCGTGTGGCACGCTCCTGAGGGTGTAACCTGTGCGTACAGACGCGGACACACCAGCCTCTTTGCTAAGCTGCTTCCTGTGTGTGTGTGTTGCTGCCAGACAGGCGGTGTCGCGTCAGGAAGCGCTCCGTCTCTCTTCAGGTCATGTTGCTGCAGCTCTTCAGGCAGCCAGGTGTTGAACTCTTGAAGTTTCTCACGTGAAGCAGACGCTTGCTGCTGCTTCTACCGTCTAGTCTGAAGAGAACCGCCCAAAAGTGTTTTTACTGTGACCCTCGGGGGGATAAGGATTCAGAGGAGCTAGCAGGGCAGACAGGATCTTTCCTGAATTTCAAATCCATTCACTTTGGAAGCCATTCAAATATTTTAATAGCTGAGGTTTGAAAACTCGTCGTTTCTTTTCAGCCTCTCTGATGTCAGTTGCTGCTTCATGTGTAGTAGGGGGACGTAAATCATATTGTGTGACTATCATTGAAAATAAAGCTAAAAAATTTCATTTATTTCCAAAATGTTCAATTTGTAGTCCTGTAGAGGTGGATTTCCACTATTTCCTCCTCTAGTTACATTCTTAAAGGGGCGGTATTGTGTAAAATCAACTTTTGTAAGTGTTGCATCATGTTATAATGTTATTTAACCATCTTATTAACATCTGGAGTGTTGCTTTTATTCTTTCATGCATGTTTGAGAAATCCTTTAATCTCCATGGCAACCATTCAACTGTGCAAAACGCCCGGTTGGACCTAGCTCCGCCTTCAAGGACGAAGCTACTCCACAGTTGCCAATGTTCTGCCTCAAATAGCATCCCTACCACCGGGGTTCCCCCACTCAGCTCCTTCAGACTAGTTAGCAGCAATTAGCAAACACCTGGTGGAACTGCGCAACTTCTGAGCTCATTATTAGCTGCTTTTCAATGAAATGCTCTTAAGAATGCTGTAAAAGACATAATGGAGTAACGGTGTTGTGGAGTGTCGGAAAGAACAGGAGCTTCTTAAAGAGACAGAGGCCCATTTTCAAGGCGTTAAATTGAAAAGTCAAATTTCTTCTGAGTCATGTTTCTTATGTCATGTAGGATATATTTTTTATAACAACTGAAGGTAACATAGTTTCTTAGTTGTACTACAAAATGATTCTATGTGCATAATACTGCCCCTTTAAATCTGCTTCAGTCAGTACAAGTGAACCAGCAGCTTTATACTGGGACCTCAACGTGACAAAAAATATACACATTGTTCATGTAATTGGCTGTTTCCATATAATGAAGCTAAAGATAAGAAACCTTTAATGATGGGGTTAAATTTGTGTTTCATTTATGGTTCAGACATTACAGACTGGAGTCTCACCAGAGGAACACAGCATCAGCTCTGCTTTCATATTTCCACACATCACATGTATCCAAAAAAAAATTAGACAAGTCCAACGTAGATTTCTTTTAATTTGTTCAAATTGTACTCTGTCTTTAAGCATTGATCAGAGTCGCTCTGGAGGAGCCTCACAGACCCACGGCTAACGTTGAAGAATTTGTCTTCTACTGGTTTACACTCCACAAATCTGGAATTTCTACAAGGAAAGAATTGGAAAAAGTCCTGCTTGCAATTTTTTAAACAACTGTTGACACCCGCAAAGAGATGCCATAGATTTATAACGGTAAGATAAGTGAAACCACGGTATTTTTTTCTTGTACTTCTCAATGATGCTCACGTGATGATCTATTATACATAATTGCAGTAAAATAGGTCAAAGTTTGTTGTTTCAACATGACAAAACGTAAAAATAAAAAAAGTTAAACTTTTCCCAGTCAGAGAGCTAACACTGATTTCAGCTCCTGAAATAAAACGTCACGCCTCTTCCGCTCTGTGGTTGTCTTTCCGCCATTAAAAACGGGCGTGGTGTGTCGTGTAGCAACCTTTATGTTTTCATTAATCTAGTCCGTGTTGAAAATCCAGTGACCCCCCCCCTGTGCGCTTCCTGTGTCCGACTTCCTACCTGGTTAATCTGCTCTCTGCAGGCAAAGAAAACAAAGGTACATATTTTTAGGGGATCTGATTCGGGACGTAACGATGTCATGAAAAATAAAACAAGTCTGGCAGATGGCTGCACGCTAAAGACAAACTGCAACTTCATAGTCTTCCAATTCATCTGATTTAACAACTTATACTGTTTATATTGATAAAAATCCAACAATAGTAAACCATCCCACCGGATATGGGGTATATGAGTTTTTATGAGATTGCTAGCAAAATATGCATTCATAAAAAAACAAAAAAGAAAACACAAATATAGAAAATAACCTTTACTGCCCCCAGAAACTTGGTGCTCTGGGCTTGTGCCTTATCTAAAGTCTCATCCTGTGAATGTGCATGGTAGCCTTCATGCCTCCAGTCTGAAAAGCAAATCATGTTAATTATTAAACTTTTTGAAGTAGCATTGAAATGTTTCTTTCTGTTTAGTCTCGCATTGCTGCTTTAAATCAAAGTTTCCCCTTCCTATAGACTGTAAACATAAAGTGATTTCTACTCGCTAACTCTACATTGGTCTACTTTTATACTGTTTAAAAAAATAAAAGAACACAGCGTTAACAAGCAGACAGAACCGTTTATCTTTATTTGGAAAAATGGGTCCAGTAATTCCCAAAACAGCTGTTAACAGTGTTTTGTATTTGCTGGGGACATTTTCTGGTGATCTGTTGTGTATTTATACGAAAAAAAAAAGAAGCCCAGGTATCCGGGATGTGTGTGTTTGTGTGTGTTGTAGCCAAAGTGAGTTTGGCTGTCAGTGCTCATTATGATAATGACTGTGGGATCTGGCAGGTGCCCAAACGCTGGAGGACGGCGGGAGGCGGAGGGACGGGGAGAGTTGGTGCGTGTGAGCAAGAAAAGTTATAATGGCTCAGAAGAAGGAGGGGAAGGGTTGCTTTGTGATGGGGATCACATTACAGCTCACCGGTCCACTCCAGACAAACACAAACACAGGCTAACACACATCGCCATGGGACAGAAAAGAAAATATGTGCCAACATACAGAGATCATAAACAAACACGATTAATCTACAAGCGGTGCTTAGGAAGTCAGAAACAGAATTTTGCAATTGCCGTCTTTCTGTTAAGCAAGTTTATTTTTTTTATTATTCCTATTTCCACAATTATATGGTGAATGAAAACACAGCTACTGTCACATGACCTCACATGACCTACCGCCTCTCCTTCCTCTCCAGAACCAAATGCAACAGGACGGAAGTATGTATCGGTCGTTAATATCGGCCCAGTTTTATTTATCGGAGCCAAAACCAAGGTGTTAAAAAAAATCACTAATATCAGCCGATGCCGATGTTAGTGCTGATGTATCGTTCCTCCCTCTATATGTTTTACCCTTTTACTGCTTTCACAGATCAATCATGATCAACATAATTTGACTATTTTTAACAAAAACAACAATTAAAACTCATCCCAAAAAAAATCACAGTTAAATAGAAATATGTAACTGTGTAACTGACAGCGTAAGTATTCACCCCTTCATGTCAGTATTTAGTAGATTCACCTCTGGCTCCAATCACAGCATGCAGTCCATGTGGTATAGATCTCAATCAGACCTACATATCTGGACGCTGCAGTTTTCCTCCATTCTTTTTCACAAAACTGTTCCTTTGACTGGGCCACTACAGAACATTCACCTTGTTGTCTTAAAGCCATATCTGTGTAACTCCAGCTCCATGTGTGAGCTTATATCACTAGGGGTTTAAAAAGAAAGAGGAAAGAAACCAATGATCTTCTTGAATTAAAGGTGACATTTCTTATCTTGATGTGTTTTTTGTTTTGTTTTTTCATTAGTGTATAATTGTTTCCTTTTTTCACACATCTTTACTTTGAGCTCCTGGTTATGTTTTCATACATTACAGACAAACATCTTCAGAGATAATGAAAGTTCATGTAGCTGCTTTGATGTAAACATTTTAGGCGGTGTAGTCTCACCACAGAGCGATAGTATCAGCCAGGCTCCGTCTGGCTGTCATAAACAGAGGAAACGTGGCTGTTAGGTGGAAACAAAAATGAAAGAAGACAGAAGAAAAAAATTAAACCAGTCAATATTTTTTATGAGCAAAAAGAAACTTATTGTAGCTGGTTTGATTGCAAAAGTCCCAGAAAAGAAACAAACTCATTTTTGGCTTGTTAGTTTCTCATTCCACATGAATAATTTCAATATTGTGGAAACAGAATCCGCTTATTGGCCATAAAAGACAGGAGGAAAACATTTCCTCACGCTCGTAAAAAGATGGAAAACACATGCCAGTATTAATTTCATCAAGTTCAAATCATCGAAACAAAAGGGATGAAGAGATTGTTGGGCTTAAATTAAAATATTCTGACCTTGAATCTCACATTTTACATTGCGCTACAGCGTTACTTCGGTCAATGCAAAACTTCCTGGTATTTCTGTATCCGTGGTAACAGCTCAGGCTTGATAAGTGAGGCAAAGACTCAGACAGTTAGTTCTGCTCAGGTACATGTAAACTCAAACACGGCCTCAGGGATCAAGTCCAGATAAATGAACGAGAGGTTCTGGCCGTCTTATTCACAGTCTCAGGCGTCGGTGTGAGGCAGCGCGTTCGCAACAAAATCCTTTAACCAGGCAGAAAAAGTACAAAAACACTGATAAGTGAATTTTTCTTTTTTTTTTTTTGCTGTTTCCTTGCTATATCCAACGGACATAAAAGTGACAAATCTGTTCTTGCTTACTAAGATAATTTCAGATCTAATTATTTGCAAAGCCACCATCTGTGGGCTTTCTTCATTAGACTTTTCTACAGGCTGTGGGAGTGTGGGAATTTTCTCCACACACTGCAAAACAGAAAATACTTCAGCATTAACCTGAAACTCAAAGTACCAAACGGTCGTGCTTTAGACGTGCAGACATAACCATTTCCCCACATTTTCTGACGTGAAGTCAGACTAAACCTTTAAAATGTGTCATTGTCTGACTGTAAGGAGCAGCTTAACAAATGCTTTCTGATTCATAGCTCCGTGTTTTGGGGTCAGCTGTGCTGCAGCATTAACCACAGGGGTCTGCTGAGATTCACAACCTTGTTGACGAAATCCAGTCATAAACCAGGCCTTGCCTTCAGATCATCTGCTGTACAGTGGCAGACATATTTTTTTGTTGTTTTTAATTTTGTTGTGTTATCATCATGCAGTAATTTGACTACATTTAAGTAGTGAAAAAAAAAATCCCATGTAAATAAAAATATTTATTTTTCACAAATAACATAATACTTTCCAGTGCTGCCAACACTTGATACAAAATACTTTTTGCCCGTTTGGTACCACGTAGCTTCTGCTTATGGCGTTTTCCGAGGTTTTGACGTAGAAACTGAGGGAACGTTAAACATTCCTCTTTGAACATCTCTGCAGGTCATCCAGAGAAAGAAAGAAAGTTGATTTTGTATCTCATTAACCATTTCTGTCTGATATGGCCACATGTTTTCAATCATCAGGCTGTTAAAAAACCCAGTGAAGTCTAGCTTGGCCATTGCCTTTTTTCTCCTTTCTCCCATTGAAGTGGATTCCTGTGATAGAATTTCAACTGGACCAATCAACGAACAGAAGGACAAGTTGTGAGCAATGACTTCCATTTTCTGCCCTAATGGTTTTGGGAACGGCAGCGGAGCTTTTCAGTCAGTGTTGGCAATGCTTCCAAATACTGAATTAACTTTAACCGCCATCTTGTTTGGATCGGTTCTTCTCACCGCAGTGAAAGGTCATTGTTTACAGCGTTACATAAGTCATCGTCAAACTTTGGCAATTAGGTAAAATTTAAAACTTCAACCAAGGCCACATCTCCGGGAAGCGATCGCTTCACAATAGTCAAGAACCCAGAAGCGACGATACAGATCGCCCTCCGAAGGACATGTTGCTTTTGGACATATTCTTAACCTGATTCATGGCAAACCCACCAGGAGTGTTTGCTGCTAAGATTTGTGATGCTAGGATATACCAACTTGTGGTTCTAAGACTGCTGCCAGTCCTTAATAGTAAATAAAATCTCCTTTACTGTGCTGATTAATTTACTCTTTCAGTGGCTAGCAGAAATTTGTCTCTGAGTCTTGTTACATTAATGGTACAAGGTACATGAAGTCATGAACAACTAATTAAGAGTTCCGAGTATTCAGCAAAAAAAGGAAAGTTCAAATTAGAAAAATGTCTAAGTTTCAGTAACCTAATAGGAACTGTTAGGAGTATCAATACCTGAAGTACAAGTGATTTCATGAAGTTCAAATATTCCTTAAACACATGACCCCACATGACGAGGACAAATTGTGACCATTTTGTTCTGTCGCTACATCTTTTTGTATTAAAATGTTGGCATCTTGAGCTTCCACACATAACAGAATCCTAAATCAATGTATTAAACAAACAAACAAAAGAAAGAAGCTTGGATTATAAAAAGCTTCAAAATATATCTCAAAGGGAAAAAAATGTGCAAATCATATTAGCTCCTTGCCCAAGTCTTATAATAAAACCCAAAATAGATGCACTTCGCTGTGATCAGACCCGACACCGCAACCGTTGTACGTGTCGCCGTACAGTAGTCGACATGAAAGCCTTTGTGATGACGGCCGGTATGGAGGCTTGACATGTGAAACCACGCAAACCACAGCTGCTGCTCTGGGGCGAAACCTCGAGCCTATACACACCGATGTATATGAAACACTGTTAACCCGCTCTTTGACATCGTGACGGGGGCGTGAGGCAACGCAGCTCGCCTGCTGTTGTCTGGTCAAGCCACAGGAAATTGATCTGCACCACCAAACAAAAGGGAGAAAGCAGAGGGGGGTCCGACCATTGCAAGGTTAATGCCTTGTGTGTGTGTGTGTGTGTGTGTGTGTGTGTGGGTGTGTGTGTGTTTGAGAAAGAGCAGCGCGAGGAAGAGATAGGCCATTTTGTCATGACGATATCCATTTAGACGGTTATTAATGGGAATTTTCACTCTTAAGCTATAGGTTGATAATAAATAAAAAGCTTTTCTTACACACTTTCCACCAAGATAACAGTGGAAACGCTTCCCAGGAGAGCTGACCTCTCTCCCTGCTGCTGGGAATTTATTTGTCTCCTTTGCTTCTTTTCCCTCCTGCCTTTTTAGAGTAAGTACACGTTAACGTGAGCTGAGCTAAGCTAAGCTAACGAGCGACCATCTTGGGTTTCGCCTTTTTTCCCCCAGGAGTCCTGAGGGAATCTTGCAGAGAAAAACATGACAACCTTTTTCTTACGTGAAAGAAGCCAGAAAAAGCAGCTTCGACCTGAATCTGAAAGTAACATGCTGCTGTCAACCCCCCTGTGGGAATATTCAATGCTAAATGCTAATCATTTTTCATCAAAAAATCTTTGCTCCACTAGCAACGGCCCAAAATCTGATTCTTTAATGTTAAGTGATTACTGAAGGATATTTTCTTGCTGTAGCACAGTGGAGAGGAATGAACTATAATGACTAAATAAACATGTACAAGATAATACAGCATCTCAAAAAATGTAACTTTTATTGAAAAGTTCATTTAAGTGACTAAATTCACTAAATGAAACGATACATAGAATAATTACACACAGACTGATATTTTTGAGCCTTTATTTCTGTTATGATTGTCTAATGAAAACACATTTGAGATTAGAATATTGCATCTGACCAATTCAATAATAATCATATCTAAAACAGTGAAACGGTGGTTATTTTCAAAAGGCATCACTGTATCCATTAAGATGGCAAAACTTGACGTAAAATTCAAAACAAATACATAAAAAAATTACACCGACTGCAAAAAAAAAACCTTAAAAAAGAAGAGATCAAGTAAATTAAGATTTTGCATAGTAAGAAATTTACTTTATGATGCCAGCCAATACAGCAGGCAAAAATAAAGTTCTATTTGCATCTTTGCTTGGAGACATATTGAACCATTTGCTGCAAATTAGCTTAAAAAACTGAAACAAAACGCCGTATAGATCCTGAAATGATTGTTTTTTGTTTTTTTTTCCTCATGCGAACATCATTTCTGACGCTCACCTGCAGGCGTCCCTGGTCCAGAGAAAGAAGACAGGCAAGCCAGAAGAAAAGGAGAGGAAAGCAAAAGAGACTAGGACAATAGTCATTCTGTCCCCAGAGAGGACCTCCAGCCATACTCCTGCCAGAGACAGGAAGTCCAGCATAATGTTTGCCAAACCGGAGGCTACGAGGGGTTCCCTAAAGGAAACCTGAGACAGCGGGACACCGGATCACAGAAGGGACCCGGGCCCCCCCTTTCTGCATGTGCAGGTACAATAGAACCTTCTGCTCCAAGGACCATTCATCACCGGCGAGGGACACGGACCCACTGTGTGTACAGTGGGTAAAAATACGACGCCTCTGCTGCCCCAGATTCAGGAGCAGATTGTGAAATGGTGCAACTGTGTCACTTCTGCCTTCAGGTGACATCACTGAACAGTAAAATATGTCCTATAATACGCTTTCCTGAAGACATAGGAAAAGTAGAGGTCAGATCTCCTTCCATCGTAAAGCACGATGAGCTACAGGATGCAACATGAGACCGGATAAATGGATAAATAAAAAAAGTTTCAATTCAGAATTTGCTTTGAGTTATAAAAATATTTTTTTAAAGCATTTGATGTTTATGATGTTTAAATGTAAATGAAGTTTTGAACAAATGAATGATTTTTTTTATGACATAGGAAACGCTAAGAAAATGAAATTGTGAAAATTATAATAATGTCCTAACATTACAAGAATATATACTGCTCAAAAAAATAAAGGGAACACTTCAGTGTTCACTTAAATGTTAAAGTGTTCCCTTTATTTTTTTGAGCAGTGTAGTTGTAGGAGAATAAAGACATATTACAATTTTTATATAATAGTATTATGACTTTAGTCTTGTATTACTTCAAATGTATTCTCATATGACTTTAATCTAGGAATATTATGACTTTTTATTCATGTTATTATGACTTTACTCTCATCATATTATGACTTTACTCTCATCATATTATGACTCTACTCTTGTAATTTTATGGCTTTTTTCCTGTATATTTTCTTAGTATGACCCTAATACTCTGTCATCATTTTTAGCATGTGGCCAGATTCCTTTTATATCTTTACATAAACTTTAAGAATGTGTGTTTTCAGAAGGTACATTTGGAAAAACATTAAATGTAAGCTCTTAAGAGAAAGGTTTACCTCGCACTGCGACAGAAATGAAGTAACAGCAGCCTGGTTCGGCCTCGGGAAACACTGAACAGGTTTTCCAGCCCAGGAGGAACATATTCCAGAAATATTTTGCTTTAGAAGCAGCATGTCTGATTTTTAGGTACAAACAAGTACAAATATTGAACCCCTTTCAATATTTGTCTAGATGAGGCTCAAAGGCTCATGAATGCAAGGCGTAAAATTTCAGGTGTTCTGATTTGTTGGAGCAACAACAAGTTCAACCTCTAGTTCAACCTGATCTGCTGAATCTTGAATAAAGGGTTTCCTGTAGTGTATTATAAGCCTGGAGGACCACCAGGCTTTACTTGTGCGCCCACCAGGCTTAGCATTGTGTATTTCTTTTAGGAAATTTTTTTTTATGATTACCTTTTTTTTAAGACTTTATAGTTGCTGTTTAGGTATTAATCTTCCAGTCTTCCATTAACGCATAACTATCAGGGGATATTTTAAAATTTCCTCTCAACTTTGAACATTTTTTAACTCAAAAACATGGCGGCCGGCTGGATGAATGACTGCCTTCGCGTCCCAAGGAGGATGTAGCAGGTTTTTTGGGGGAAAACCCTGAAATGTTTGGTTAGTTCAGCATACTCTGCATGCTGACCTGGAGTCAGTTTGGGTTTCTCACATAAAAAATGACTCAGCAGAAAACGGGGCTGAAGACGTCTAACCAGTTCAGATAAAAATTCCCTCTTGATTCTTGGTTTCTGTTTTGATAAAGCCGATGAAAGTTTCTGAGGGTTTTTTTTCTTCTTTCTTTTTATTCCCCCTGGTGTCATGGCTCGGATTGTTGTTTTATTACTCACTGTTTGTTTTTCGTAAGCTCACGCCGTCTCGCGGTTACGTCTTTTAATTCAGCCTACCGAACGTGAAAGGCTTCCTCAACCGTCGGGGCGATGACACAGACGGAGGACTTGCTGACCATCCCTCCTGACTAACTGTTGCCACGGCAACCGGCGAGGACGACTGAAACTCATTAAGACGGCGGTTGGTTTCACGGTCACTGAGGTGTTGTGAGACTCGCCTGGGTTTATGTCTGAAGGACTTCCTACCCTGACCTAACGCTCTGCACTTTGAGGGTAAACCGGTTTAAAAGTTGATGCAGCACGGTCGAGTGTAATGGAATAAATAGGAACTAAAAAAAAACCAAAAACGAGAATATTGTCAAATATCACTGATCTTTATCAGAAAGTCAGCCCTGCCAGAAACATACAGATGGATAATTTGTACATTTTCTGAATGTGTGCTTCAGCCTTTATAGGCAGTATTAGTTATCAAAAGTCTGTATTTGTAAGTCTCTTCACTTAATGAATAGCTTAATTATGAGTTCATGAAGTTTTTGCAGTTATTAAGCAGACTTTATATGTTTTGTCACCAAATAATATTTGTACTTTTAGGTCTTTTTAAATCAATATTTGTAGTTATATTTGTTTTTTAAACGGTTTCTAGTTGTTAATTTAACTATGCAGTCCATCAAAAAGAAAAGTTTTAGTTTAAGAGTAGACAGGGTGTCTGCACTCTACCTTTAGACCCAACCTACTTTTACAAACCTTTTCCAGAGGGAAGTGCTCTGATAGGAACCTTTTGAACAATCAGATGTATAATGGAGCTTGATTGTTCGGAGCTTTACATGTAAAGCACATTAGTAATAATAATAGTAATAATAATAATAAAAGTAAAACAAATGTGGTTAGACGCCTTTCAGCTGCTGATTATTGTTGACCCCTGGTCTCAAAAGGTTTCTGACACAAATGGGGATTTTTACTAAAAGAAACAAACAACAAAAAACACCCAACCTAAGCTACATTATGTTTATGATCCTACAAATTATCTGTGTTTTAATCACTACTTACTTCCTGTCTTGCCACAGGAAGCTTTAATGTAAATCTGAACGTGTGCACAGCGCTTTAACAAAAAATACTTTCCCTGACTTTTTTTGTCATGCGTTTCAGATCACCGATACTAATAAAAGATAACAAATAAAGCAGGTTTTTACTGAAAACTTAATCTACTAAGAGAAAAAGCTATTAAAACCAAACTAAATTTGCTTATTATATCCTGAAAAAGGTATGATAGACCGAAAAAATTTAATTAAGTCTTACCTGCAAAACCCGGCCCTGATTTATGCTGGGTCTGTCGACACTTTAATAGATTCCTGTGGCTCAGTGGGAAGAGTAGTCATGTTGCAATTGGGAAATTGTGGGCTTATTTTTAGCTCCCTCCCTTTCACAGATCAATACGGCCTCGGGCAAGACACTTATCCAGGATGAGCCTTTAAAGCACTTTGAGGGTTTGGTACGACTAGAGAAGCAGTGTGGAGGTTCAGCTAATGTTATCTAACCACAAAGTATGCTCAAAGATCTCCAAAAAGAAAACATGAAACAGTTTGTAAAACTTCCCAGGACTGACCAGTCCACCACTAGAGTCCAACAAGTTCCTGAGTCTAGGAACTTTGTTTTATGATGCGAAACATTACAAGTGTGTCAACAAAATAAAATGCAATAACGCAAGAAATCTGTAATACTTTTACACAGCCTGTATGAAGATTATTTTTTTTATTGTAAAGATCAATTAAATAAAAATTCTGGAAATCGTCCATTTTAATTTCAGCAAACTTCAATGTAACACTGGGTATACATTGAATTCATTAATTTAAATCCTGTATTTGAATAGGATTTTGCAGTCTGTACTCTGACTGATGTTTTCATACACATAAATCTTAATCTGTTTTTCTTCTGTCTTTTTTTTTTCTTAATTCTAATCTGGAACTGCTTATCTCTCTCTCTCTCTCTCTGCGTTTTTCGTTTTTTTTTTTTCTTTGTGCGGCTTGGATCACATTCAACACCCTACAGTCAACACTAGACCAGGGCCTTGTTTGTTCTTGTAGAGCCTCGGGTCATACAGGTGTCCTCGATATCAAGCGAGTGCCTGTTTTTAACCGTTTGATGAATCAGATCAAAAATGGCTACGGCTACCGGCAGATCTTAAAAGTACAGCGCCAAAAATCTGTGAAAACGTGCCATATTTCAAAAGGTGAAACTCACAGAGTGAAATACTCCCTGCTTTTATCTCGTGCAGTTTTGATGATTATGTTTTGTAGATAATGAGAATCCAAATTATGCCTCAGAATCAAAGTGTTACAAACAAACTGGGTGTGACAAAATGGGTGAACCAGAGATGAGCCTTCTCATTTTCAGTTTTGATTTCCTCATGCTTATTACTTTATCTGCAAACATTCTTTATCCCAGGTTACGTTTTGCCTTTTTTACATATTTTCTTTCATAAAACGTCTTATTTTAGACGAACTCTGGCTTTCTAATCAACATTTGACGTATTTGCTTAGAACAGTTAATTTGTACATTTCACATTATGCTCTTACCTTTGCTCCAGTAAACAAAAAGGAGGAAATGCTGCCTCACTTCCTGTATTGATTATTTACTGCATGTATGTTACTGAGGAATGGACCGGGTGAAGATGGGAAAAAGAAAAAGTGTTGCAATTTAACAAAATTCAGAGTTCTTAACTTGCCTAGGCTTTGAATATGTTGCTGTCAAACATAATGAAATCTAAATTTGTTTTGTTGCTTGTAGGAAATCGCATCAATAAGTTAATAATTGTAATGTGTAGTCTTATATGGAGCATCTATTTGGAGATCATTTCGTTTTAATAAATGATAAGTGGTCTGTACTTGTATGGTGCTTTATCAAGTTCAGAGGACTCCAAAGTGCTTCACATTACATTCAGTTATTCGTCCTCTTACACACACATTCACATGTTATCTGTAAAAAAATAAAAACAGCATATATATTTCTGATGTATATATATATATATATATATATATATATATATATATATATATATATATATGGACGGGTGATTTTCAAGGTTTGTTTATTTTTCTTTGATGTTGACCATCAGTCACCGTAATCGCCTTGATTACCTCAGTCACCTTGATTACTTCAGTCACCGTGAAAACTAAACAGATATACAAATATTAGAATATAAACATAAACTTACAACACACAAAACAACAAAATAAAACGTACCTCGCTGCTTTCACCGGGGAACGCTAAGTGTTGATAGTGCCAAGCACCTTTGACAATTCATTCAAGTCGTTCATTGGTACAATGATTCTGCCAGCTTTTATAGGGCCTGCCCTCATTTAGCTACGGCAGCCCGTGAGGTACATAACACACACACACAAAAAAACTTTACAAAGTGCAAATACAGTTAAACAAAACAAAATACAAACCACCAGTGCTCATCAAAACAGACAAATATTATCAAACAATCTGCAACATCCTTTAAATAATATGCAATAAATAGCCTACCAATTTGAATAATTTAGGCAACTTAATTTAAATGATTCACTATCCATTACAATATATATATATATATAGTGGTGGAGAAAGTACTCAAAAAATGTACTCAAGTAAAAGTAAAAGTACCACATTTACATTTGTACTTAAGTAAAAGTAGAAAAGTACTGGCTTTTAAAAATACTTAAGTATTAAAAGTAAAAGTACTTGCTGAATGCATTACCTAATCGCTAATATCAAATTTACCGATCGTATTTAATTTTAATACATCAGAAATGTGCCATTTTAATGAACAATGCCACTATGTAACAGAGAGCCACTGTGTTTACTCTCTGTTACATAGTTTAGACTTAGATATGTGATTCTATGCATCATAATTTCAGGGATGGAAACATCTTGTCTCCTGTCCTAACATAGCATGAATTTCACATTTTTTTGTCACTAGTGGCATTTATTTTGAAAGAAATCCAACTGGCAGGTGAGGACGTGGAACCAAGGAGCCACGTAGCAGAGTTGTAGTCTAGACCAAGACCTGCACCCTGAGCTACATGACACAATAAAATTAAGTGCACCTATAAAAATTGCTTCTCAAATTGATCTGAAAGATCCACATTCCCATAAAAACACCTAGATATTAAATACTTAGGGCTGAAATAAATGTAACCAGTATCAATTCAAACTCTTCTTCATTCTGTTTTGCTTTCATCTCTGTGCTACAATCCACAGAGGTCTCTTGCCATTCCTAAACAAATAACACACTAGGCGGTTGCCCATACTGCACGTCAGAAACCACAACTGTCTGCACCATTAAACATAGCAATTAACGGTAAACAAAGCTCAACTATGAACACTGTCCAAGGCGCAATAAGCAAGAAGTAACCAAGCAGAAGAAGCATGTGACTGTTCTCATCCTCCCTCCTGCTGCAACGTCTGCCACCATGACAGGTGACGAAAACAAAGAATGAGTTTGCTCTGCTATATATATATATATATATATATATATATATATATATATATATATATATATATATAAAATAATAACTGCAGTGTACGCACGCAGTGAGGCTTCAGTCCTATCAACCTTAGTAAAGATCTGTCCAGAAGAATCGGATCATTCCTGAATGTCATATTACTATATTGCACTTTGGTCACTGCGTTGCCCCATATATGCAACACCTCAGTCAACATCTCCACACAATAATTCAGCACATGAGTGACAACTTTTTTTCATCGCAGATGTAACATGTCAGTCAGTACAGCTAGCTTTGCTAGCATCACGTCCACAGATCTTACCTTTCTTTAAGCTTTCCTTCCAAGTCACGCTAAAAGTTGGACTAAGTCCCCACCGTCTGTGAAAGCGAAGCGCTGCTGATTTCTTATGATGTATGCAATGGACAGACATCTTCTCCCGCTCAGAGGAAACCACTGCGCATGTCTTGGAGCTCCGCGTGCGAGTAAAGGTGGAGGCGATGGGTGACAACAGACACGTAAGTCACGTTATTGCTTGGATTTTACGGCGCCACCTTAAGTCCCTGAACTTCACATTTTAACAGAAAAAAAAGAGCAACGTGACTTGGATGTAACGAGTAACGCGTCAGTTTTGTAGAAATGTAGTGAAGTAGAAAGTACAGATACATACTTTAAAATGTAGTGGAGTAAAAGTAGAAAGTATCCATTATTAATTAAATCTACTTAAGTAAAGTACAGAAACACGAAAATTGTACTTAAGTACAACTTAAGTACACCACTGTATATATATATATAAAAAAAATTCCCTTCTCACCCTCCGCGGGTGGTCTGTTTCATCCTCTGAGCTCGGGTCCTCTACCAGAGGCCTGGGAGCTTGAGGGTTCTGCGCAGTATCTTGGCTGTGCCTAGAACTGCACATTTCTGGACTGAGATGTCTGATGTTGTTCCTGGGATCTGTTTGAGCCACTGCTCCAGTTTGGGGGTGACTGCCCCGAGGGCCCCGATGACTACAGGCACCACTGTGGTCTTCACCTTCCAGGTCTTTTCCAGTTCCTCCCTGAGGCCCTGGTATTTCTCCAATTTCTCATGCTCCTTTTTCCTGATGTTGTAGTCACTTGGTATTGCTACATCCACCACAACGGCTTTCCTCTGTTCTTTATCCACCACCACAATGTCCGGTTGGTTCGCCATTACCATCTTGTCTGTCTGGATCTGGAAGTCCCACAGGATCTTAGCTCGGTCATTCTCCACCACTTTTGGGGGTGTTCCCCACTTTGATCTTGGGGCTTCCAGTCCATATTCTGCACAGATGTTCCTGTACACTATGCCCGCCACTTGGTTATGTCGTTCCATGTATGCTTTCCCTGCCAGCATCTTGCACCCTGCTATTATGTGCTGGACTGTCTCAGGGCCTCCTTGCACAACCTACACCTTGGGTCTTGTCTGGTGTGGTAGATCTGAGCCTCTATTGCTCTGGTGTTTAGGGCCTGTTCCTGGGCGGCCAGGATGAGAGCCTCTGTGCTGTCCTTGAGTCCAGCTTTCTCCAGCCATTGGTAGGTTTTCCTGACATCAGCCACTTCAGTTATTTGTCGGTGGTACATCCCATGTAGGGGCTTGTCCTCCCATGATGGTACTTCCAGCACCTTGTCTTCTGTTCCCCATTGCCTGAGACATTCGCTGAGCACATCGTCTGTTGAGGCTTTGTCCTTGATGTATTTATGGATCTTGGATGTTTCATCCTGGACAGTGGCTCTCACACTCACTAGTGTGAGAGCCATATATATATATATATATATATATATATATATATATATATATATATATATATATATATATATATATATATATATACATGTTTTCATGCGTTCAGCTTGCTAAAATGTTAGGCTAATGCTAGCAAAGCTATGCTGTTTTGCTATGGCTCACTAAAAATGAATAAATTAATTGTGCATATACAAACTTGACACAAACCACTGTGCCTTGCTTCAAATACACTACTATGTGTGCACGTCTGACTCTTTAGGCGTATCTGGTGTCAAAATGCCTGAAGGTTAGCATATTGTCAAGGAAGTTCTTCCTCACTGAACATGAAACCGGTTCGTGTGCTTGTTAACTTTTGTTGGAACTGTTTCTAAACGGTTTTGTTTGTGTGTTTGTTTGTTTTTTTTTTAGTACCCCTGTGTGTCCTACCGTTGACCTTGTAAGAATCAAAGTCAAATTACGAAAGAGGTTTTCGAAAATATTCTTTAAGACATTGCATATTTCTTTACTCTCTGTCTCTGCCCACCTGCTGTGTCTGACTCGCAAGATAAAACGTTGCCTTCATCAAAACATAAAATTAAGTGTGTGTCTGATGAAATACTGTGGTTTGACCCTGCAGGGAGACACTTTTGGTGAAAGTAAGCTGACACGCAGTTCGAGTTTGTAAGAGAAGCACCACATGCAATATGTCACCATGTTGTGACTGATGCTAACATTTTATGAGAAAAAAATAGTGAAAACTCAGAGAGCAGTGAAAAGGGTTTGGAGCCTTTTTTTGATTAGTTACATTATAACCTTGACTCTAGACTGAATCAAGGATCATAGATGCACAGACTGATGAGTGATTTATTTATTAATTTGATAAAAACATCTATTTGCAAGTCATAATCAGAACTGCCTTTGGGCTTCAACTAGCAGGTTGTTTGCAGGTGAAAACGTTCAATCAAGTTGGTGCGTGATGAGTTGGATTTCTAACAAGGTTAGTCATGTTTCTACTGTCTGTCACTGAACAGCATAGGTGATTTTTTTTTTCATTAAACCTTATAAAATCTTGGCAAACGCTTCGCAGGTCTTCCATGCTGAGTACAGATTTACAGACAACTGGAAAATCCCCCTGTGCAACTGCCACCTCTAGTCATAACTCTAATTGAAACCTTACACCAGGAACTGCTGCATTTGCTTTTACGGGCCAAATTTAGCAAATGATTTTAATGAGAAGGAGGGCAGAGGCTGTTGGTTTTTTTAAGAATAAAACTTTAGTAGGCCCTCGATTGAAAACAAGTGCTTTGACTCAGCAGGTTATGCAACTTCTGCAGGTAGGGACTCATTATTCTTAACGTTTTTCATTCATATACATTTTTTTATAACACACAATACAAATTCTGAATATTATTTGTTTTTTTTATCGTGACATGGAGCAGTTTGAGATATTTCTACTCATCATGTGAGCCAAAAAGATAAAAAATAAAAAGCAACTCTAGACACGCTTTGATTTTTTTTTTTTTCGGTGTCTTTTAAGTCTATCTGTCAAAGCAACCTTGAACAAAATTGCTGTTTTGGGGTAACTGGTGCAACATGAAACATATTTGCCCCCAGGGCAGCTTTGTTTAGGGAGGGCTTCGCCATGGCTCCAGCGGTCTGCAGTTCGCTGGGGAGTCTTTAGACTCATGTCATCAGTGTCACTTTAATTTTAAGTCATCATGTGGTTGCAGACTCGGCTGACGAGTGCCAGTCTGGCAGTAGGAAACCCAGACAGAGGTGTTCTGCTTGACTACCGTTCAGCTCCCTGTCTTTTTCTGTCACAGATAATCCAGCATTTGACTAAACATGCAATCACAGTTGGTCAGCCTTTCAGTTTTTTCCCCTTGCTTGATGTTATATGAAAGAAATATGTTTAAGAAAATTCATCCCACAATCGAGAGAAGCAATGCTAGTTTATAAGAAAAGCATTGTGAATTTGAAGTTGCCTTTCAATTAAGGATGCGAGAAATTAATTGACCTGTATTCATAATAAATTGTCGATTCATTGTTAATTAGATAAAATGTTAAATCGATTAAATAATGAAGTCTATTCGACCTTCTTCAAGTGTTGTAGTTTGGCCGCCATCCAGCAGAGGGCGCCGGTGCTCATCCTTAAGCGAAGCAGAAACAAAGATGGCGGATATATCCCGGTAAAGCGGTTTAAACAGAGTCCAATGTTGGATGCAACATGCACTTTATGCGGTTCTATTTTAAAATATAAACACTTGACAAGCTCCTTAATTATTAATTATCACTTTAATAGCGTTTATTCAGCCGGTTGATTTTGAGGACTTTCGTGAGTTAATGCACTTGTTTTGACATTCCTTCTAGCTCAACCACAAGCATTACTGTTTTATCAATGTCTCTCCGTACATGGGGGAATTACGCGTTTTTCGTATTTTATGCTTTTCATCTTTTATTTTTCTATACAGTAACGTAATAGGTTCCAGTTTTGCTATTCAAGTTTTATAAGGTGAGAAAATCACTCTTTTATGTCTTTTCAGTCAGTACTTAATACAACTGTCATAAAATGTTAAAATGTAATGATGTGCCTTTAAAAAAAGTAAATAAAAAATTCAGCATATTATGGTCGGCTAACTCTTGAGACAAGAGAAAACTCAGGTTTTTAAGCAAATGGCTGCGCCCTAGTTTAAATGTTTGGCCTCTTTGGCCTTTTCATTCTCAGTTAGGGGTTGCAGCGTATGCTCAATGACCACTTTCTTTGCTTTACCCTTTGTACATAACATCACAATTTTTAAAAAGTGTTTCACTCCGCCATATCTATTCAATGTACATTGTGCATTAACTCTTACAAAGCTCATCAATAGCCAGACAATTGCTTTTGACAACTAACATTGCTTTATTCAATGTAGAAATGGTCATAGGATGCTGGGACAAGGATGCAAACCAAACTTGTCACTTCATTGTAAACCTTTTGATGAGAAAAGACGACGGCGACGGACAGTAGCTGTTAACTGTGAGAATGGGCAGCTCTTTCTGTATTCACAGATTTGAGGGGAATATTTTTCACAAGGTAAGAAGATTAACATTCGTATATTTCATAAGTAGTACGCTTAGTAAGACGCAAATTAATGCATCCAAGTGATGTTCAAATGGGGAGTAATGATTTACCTGGCAAAGGTGGTTTTCCTCTTCAGAGACCTTGATTAATTGAAATATTTGAAATTTAGACATTAGGAGAAAGGAAATTGTCTTTTTACTGAGAACTGCTGCATCCACAGATCCTTAAAGAGAAGGAAACTCTGGAAACTGGAAGTGGTGAAGCCTTGGAGCCAGAACGCCGGTGGTGAGGTAAGCCTGCTCACACTTACCGCTACAATGATCTGATTTCCTCATGTAAATGTGAATGATCACTTCGTCCATTATCTCAAATTCAGTGGTTCAGTAAACAATCCAGCTCGTCAACAGAGAATAGCATTTAGTTACAAAACGGCCGGAGATAAAGTCACACTGTGAGTGTGATTGAAGAATCACTTTAAAACAATGATTAACAAATTTAAAAGAAAAAGAAATCATTTGGAGTTGAGTTTGAAATTGTTATTGGCAACTTTTATTAACTATTGTCATATTAAACCTCTGCATCTGTTTCTCCTTTATAGAACATAGAACATCTCTAAAGGAGAATTTATGTTAGCTCTTAAGATTTCCAGATCCAGCAGGTGTCAGAGATTGCATGTCCAAAAGATACAAACAGCACAAGTTTGTTGTCAAATCTCCAGTCTTCATTCTCTGCGCTGAAATTGACTCTATTTAAATCTTCTCCTTTGACTAGTTGATAGAAGGTGAATAAGAATTGACAGCATTCGGATCCTTTTCGCACCCGAAAAAGTTGGGTATTCATATCAGAAAGCTAGCATATTCCGGACGTTTACTCTTTAAATTAATCCTCACATGCTGAAAGCACGTTCCTTGCAAATGTGAAAAAATTCAAACTGCAGCAGTACATTAAATGTTTTCCCAAATGGCTGCCCCCTTAGAGCTAAAAAGAACATCCCTGTTTCGTATAAAGCTTATAGCTTCAACGTGGCAATAAAGCATTTAAAGGCATCGTTTTCAGTAGACACCCAGGGGAAAATTATAGACTTATAAAGGAACACAATACAGGCTCTTTAAATTTGTGCCCGCACCACCCACACAACCCTCTCCCTCAGCGCCCGTCTGCAGGTTGGAGAGGGTGCGCTGGAAAACAAAGAGTGGGGAGCCCTTGACCCGGAGCCGTGTTGCTTATATAATGACAAGGCCCTAGACATTGAGTGGGAGGGCATAAGTTGACCATGAAGCGGTATACTGTCAAGGTCCATCTATAATTAGCAGCTTTTGGCAGGTCGAAGTGGAGGGGGGACGGAAGTGCGGCTGCTGTCTAATCAGCTTTACATCAGAAGGAGGGAGGAGGAAGGAGGCGTCCTGAGTGTATGGGCTCAATTGTACGTTGCGTTTACACTGAACTACGCACACAAAGGCGGGGTTCCAGGCCTTCAAGGAACACTATTAACCCACGTTCTTTTATTGGGACTCGACATCGTCATGACAAGTTTGCCTCTTGAGCAATTGCGTAGTCTGTTTGATCTTACCATTGTCGTCCTTTCAAGTTCTAACCCCCAGGGTACCAATCTTTCTTTAAATGTTTTCCAAATTTCACACCTGAAATGGTAAACTCACCCACTTCAAACCTGTTGTTTATTGTACGGCCTGAGCTGTGGTGAAAAAGTTTAGACGGTTTCAGACTGCCTAAACTTTGTCCTCAAAGTCAAACGGAAAATGAGGACAACTTTATCCTCAAAGTCAAACTTTGTCCTCAAAGTTGTCCTCATTTTCTGTTTCTTTAATGACGAATTAATAGTGCATCCTTAAACAAGTCAGGTCTAACATCTTCACCACCTTTTTCTTGTAGTGAATTGGCTCCTTGTTTCACTACAAATCACTTACACCCTGTGAGAAATGGACTCCGGTAGACACCTGAAGGTGTGCTATGCTATATCACACCAGCACTTATGGTCTTGAATGTTCAATACATCCCATAGATGATTGATTGGATTGAGATCTGGGGAATTTGGAGGCTGAATCAACACCTCAGACCCATTGTGCTCCTCAAACCATTCCTGAAGCAAGTTTGCTTTGTGCTAGATCAAGTTTTCCTGCTTAAGAGACCAGGTCCAAATGGGAACGGATGATTGGACTAGAAAAGTTCAGTGTTCGACAAATGTGTTCCCATTGCCTCTTTGGCGTATTAATTCTTTAAAGCTTTTTTTTTTTTTTTTTTTGCAAAATCGGGGAAGTTATTTCAAATTTTGCAGCTTCCATCAACCTTGTCTTACGCGATAATTCAAAATGCACATAAAAAATAATGCTGATGAAAACACAGCTACAGACTCCATATTGCGCCAGCTTTTAATCACTTCCAAACAGCACTCATCATTAGAAAGAATGAATCATGCCAGGCCACCTCACCATAATGTCGGTCCAAAGCGCTTGCAAAATAAAAATAATTATTTACACATCACTGTGCTTACTCTTTAATCCCATGTAATTAAAAACACATAAATTGTGGATGCAAGACACGAGGTTGTGGACATTTCCAAGGTCAGGTCATCGCTGATTCGTCTGAACGTTTGCGTTGGTAACTTTTTTCCTGTAGTTGTTGCACATGAAACCTCATGTGCTCAGTTTGATTCACATATTGTTACGTTGCTACCATTAGACTCAGCCATATACTGGTTTCACCAAATTTGAACTGGTTGATTTGTTGCAAAGGATCAGAACAGCCCAACAAGCTGAGTCTACACCACGTTCTTTTTGCGTTTTACAGTCTGCACACATTTCATCACCTTCGAGCAGCTTTTTCTCATGATCTCACAAAGTGTATCTTTTCTCGACGCATTTCTTTTTCGCTTTCTCTATTACACATAATCCTCTTACAGTGTTTGCGTCTCCACCCCCACATCTGAAATGACAGGGAAACATAGATGTTGGCTTGTCTTGTTGCAACAGAAGTGGCGCAGAAGTCCGCCCAGACAGATTGTTGGCCCGGTGCCCAAGCGTAAAAAGTGATTACAAAACCCCAGCTGTGTGTCTAGAAAAGGTGCTTGTGTTTGGAGTGTGGGTTTTATGGCGGTCTATGCAGAAGCTGAAGTGGGACTTTGTTTTTTTTTTAGGGGTACATTGAAGTCTGTGATTTGGGAGGCATTTTAGCTTTGTATAGATTACAAAATGTTACTGGCTTAATCTGACAAATACACCAAGGTTTCAAGGTTTTTGATGCAAAGTTGATGGCAACAAAATCTTCTCGTGATGAAACTTTCCTGTTTCTTGGCCATCAGTAACAATTGGTTTTGAACTATTAAGACATTGACAAGGCCAGTAAACAACATGGATTTCTAACTGTTCAGCTTTTACTGAGTTGGAGAAATTATCTTTCTCAGTTCAGTTAAATTTAGTATTTTTATTCGGTGCCAGCAAATCTTTAAAGAAAACAGTTCTCAACAAATTTCTTCCCCAAAAACAAAATAAAAAAAATCAATTAAGCCAACTTGTTCCTATTCAGTCTCTCCACACAGATCAAATAATATTGCTCAATCTAATTCAGTTTATTTAATCTGTTTTATTTCCAGTTAGTAAGAAAAATATCCAAGGAATCCTGCTGTAGATTATTAGATTTGGTATATTTATTAGATTGTTGGTCCGTCAGGATATGGCGACAGTGGGAAGAAACGTTTCTCTTTTAACAGTAACAACATCAAGCAGAACCAGGTTCGGTGTGAGAGAATATGTTTTGCATCCAACTGGACAGTGTTGTAGCTCCATAAGTGTCTCCACTATGGAAAGCAAAGAGTGACACAGTTAAAAAAACAAAACACAAACCCAAATATTAAAATATTTATCAATAATGAACTTTAATCATCACACAACCACTTAAGCTGTTTCCAAATGGTCTAAACTCTGTTTCCAGATTCGTAGATAACGTCCGTTGTTTCCACGCACTTGATGAGGTTTCCTCTTCTTAACATTGTAATAATTCCTGCGGCTGCTACGCTTTATACTGCTGCATGTTGAGCTTCTGCATGTTGGTTTAGGTTTTGTTAAGCAAATAAGACTTCTATGACACTTTGGTTTTGAAAAAAAAAAAAAAAAAGAAGTCATCTTTGAGTCTTTGTATTTCCCTTTGGCAGTTCTCGCAGAGAAAACAGAGGTGACGCTACAACACATCGGTGTGCGCCTACACACAGCCGAGCCTCTTAGTTAAATCAACTGAGTGACAAAAACATTGTTGGTTCAAGTGGTGAGCAGACCCGGATGCCTCAAACTTTGCACGTACAGTAGATGCTGTTGGTTTTTCTTTCAATGTTGTTCGTAAAATTCCAATTAAATGACACCCAAATATTGTAATACAAGTATTTTGTGAACGTTTACTAAGAGATCCATGAAATACAAAATGCAAAATGCTTGTGAAACCTTTAGCAGCAACCAGTGGCGCAAAAAGTGGGCATGCAGCGTATGCAACGCATAGGGGCGCTGCACCAGAGGGGGTGGAGCACCGATGATGTCTTCGCATCCACTTGAGCGCCCTTACTCTCCTTCACCTTGCGCCCATAACGGGGTAAATGTAGCAAGTTTTACCTTTTACGTACCTTCGTGTCGAGGGGGGCGATTTATGTGTTCGCATCCACCTGAATAATATGTAGTTGCGCCCCTGGCAGCAACAACGTGCATCCACTAATTGCTATGTTTTAATCTTTTACATCATTGCAGAGGAATTTTATCAGAATCTTTGAAGAACTGTCGTAACACATGTTGACCTTCGGATGCCTACTCACTCTCCTTCAGGATTTTCTGCTTTTACTTATGGCAATTATTGATGCATAATATTATCGGCATGATATCGGTATCGGCCAATATTAGCTGTAAAATTTAATATAGGACAATGGACAAGTTGATTTGAAAAGATTTTTTTCCTTCAAGATTTTAAATTATAATTTGAAAACTTTTTTTTTGTACTTTCTCACTTTATTTGTATCTGATATAAACGTCTACCTTATGGTCTGAAACATTTAAGTCTCGCAAATTCCAAAAGAACAGAAGAAATTTGTAATCTTTTAGTGACACTGTCCACTGTTTAAGAAGATTAAATAACAAATGTGCATCTTGCTTCTCCACCGACTATAATTTGAGTAATTGCGCGTAATATATCTGAAGGTAACGCACATCTACAATTAGACAACATATAATAGCGGAGTAGAGGAAAAGCCAGTCACCATCTGCCACAGTTTCTACTCCAGCCTCTGACTCGCAGCCGGGCGCTAATCCTCCACCCGTACACCTGCAGACCAGCTCCCATGCACACTCATCTTCTGTTCCAGCCCTTCCTCAGGAGGCTGACCTGTAACCTGGGTTTGGGCTCGGTCCGGTGCGGCACAAAGGAGATTGGATCAGGTCGGAAACCCCCACACCTTTCCGCGTGTTGGATAGGGCAGGGGGCGGCCTGCGTGGACCATTTGCCTGGAGGCCATGTGCAGACCAACAGAGGCATGTCTAGACGTCTGGATGCTGCGTGATTCACTCCCAAAGCTCCAGCACAGGAAAACACTGAGGGGATTGTCCTCTGACTTCACCCAGAAGTTTACTTTAGGGGCTTTGTTCTGAGTCAGATATGTTGTACAGCTGCGGAGGAAACAGATGGAAGAATTGTGCTCTCCCAAAGTTCTGAAGTTATTAGATTTTTAAAAATAAATATCACAGAACATGCATTTGTTGAAGCTGTTCAGTCACTCCACAACTTCTTGTACAATCACTGACTTAGGAAACATTTCTGATTGTTGCTCGATCTATTCCCATCCGGAGTTGGAATAACAGGTTTAGACCAATTCTCACTTCCACTCGATGTACCCTGCGGTTTTCTGCTTTGTACTTTGTAGTGCACTGTAAGAAAATATGTTTACGTGACACATGTAAAAGAATATGTACGAGCTAAGGGTCACTTACAATTATTTTGGTTTGAGACAAAGAGTGGAGAAAAATGTTAATGCTGTTTAGAACCGCCTTGATGGATCTGAACGATCTTTCTCTGCTGCTCAGGCATGAAGTGTTGGTGGCTCAAATCCCGTAACCAGTGAACTACAAACACCCTTGCACATCTGCAAGGAGTGTGAGTGCGTGTGAGTGTGTGTGCGTGCGTGCGGGCGGGCGCGCACGCGCGTGTGTGTGTGTTGTTCAAAAAACTGCGTTCACTCACCTTGGCTTCAGAGTAACATGTCCTAACAAGCTACAGTCACTCAGAGCTCACACTTTTGCTGGAAGGATTCCTCAAATGTTGACTCCAAAAAAAAAAAAAACCCCAGCAGTTCCTTGAATTGCAGTTTGTAGAAAGAATGGACCTCCCTGAAACTGTATTTGTGCACCTTATTAGGTTATGATGTGCCACTGATCAGCCAAGGATGCATCACTGCTACGAACATTTAGCAACAAGCTTGGCAAGTCTGAACCTGCTTTGTGTTTTAATGCTTGGCTCTGTGTTTTTCAAACTTTTGTGGACATGTACTACCTCGGTTAATACTTCATTTATCACTTATGCCAGCATAAAGAGGTTTTATGACAGCAGGTTTCAGTTTTTTTGTGGGGTTATGTCATAGAAGAAAAACATTTTGAAATAGAAGAAGATGAAAAATGTCTTGGTTGGTCGAGGGTTGTGAGTGCGAGTGTAATGTTTGCTCCAAAATGTATTTGTTTCAAATTTAAAGTGGAAAATGAACAGGAAGGCACCTTAAAGTGGTTCTTCAAAATCAAATATGGCTGCCTTCCATATAGCTGGAGTAAAATATTAAAATGTATTTGCAGTCTTGTCTCATTAAATCAGTTAAAGGCATTCCAACAACTTTTAGTTAATGTGTTGCTTCATAGTTTGAATGCATAACGGGGAAAATTATTGTTAGCAATTTTGTTGCTAATATAAATTAGCCTCGTCACTGAACATATCAATTCGCAAATCCCACTGGATTTTTTTATATATAAGCCTGGTTTAAGAGGGAGTTTAGATTTGTTGAGGTTTTGTGAGGCTATAATTGGTAATAGTTCATTTACCTGTAGCATAAAAATATCAAAGTCCTTCATCATGAAGTTGTTGGCAAAGTAGCTAGCCTACATACTTTGGGTAGCTGAAGCTAACGAGCGAAGCAGATGTTCAGTGGTTCAATCCTCTTCATTAGGGATTATTTCCAAACTCCTTCTGCACAAACAGATTTATGCAGAAGGAAAACTCCAAAAATTTTTATTTTATATAGAAACGTGGACAGTGTTCAGCTGAACAAAACATCAAATTTAACTTCAGACCTATATTGCTAAAGCTATACAGGCTGTGCGCATGTCTTATTTGCTTATCTTCCAAAATCCAGAATGTTCATTTACGTTTTCAACAAACTCAGTGTAGTATGAAATATTTATAAGCTACAAGGAACATATTAACTTCACAAAGACTGACTTAAAGAAAAAAACACAACTAACCCTTAAAGCAAGTAGCTTTGCTTGCTCTACTGCTACGTTAAATCAACAGCGTTATTAGAGAAGAGTTATTTGCTCTACTCTATCAGTCCAGATTCACCTCAGCTTTTTTGCTATATATATAACTGAGCTGAATTTTTCAATAGGTGGGGGGCATTAAACGGCAGGAAGCAGTGGTTTGGTAAAGTACACCACGGATTCAACAGTAGCCAGTGGTTTATAGAACATTACTCATTAACCTGATCCTAATTATTCGGCTGGTTTTGCTGTCGGTCGTGGAGCCGGGCTGCACGTATATGTGAATGAATCCAGCCATAGAACAGCGGCGGCCCCATGGGCACATCCACCTACCCCTGGTTGCCTAAAAGCTGCTATTTACTACTTCCTCCACCACTTGAGGTGATTACTGTGGAAGGAGGCCGAGCCGGAGCTGCTGGTCCATCGGCACATAATCAAGCTCCTTGTTGAGGTGGCCACATTTCACAAAGCAGGTCTCAGACCCTGACTGCTTTTTTTTTATCTGGCAGAAAAAGGGGTGGGGGCTGTGATTGTAATTATTTGATAGCCCAGTCATTTAGCCAACTTGGAGCCCTCTGTGGAGCTAAGGGTTAGACCTGAGGTCCACAGCTGGTCCACACCACAGTCAGTCATTTGTTTTCAGCAGCGTCTGGGGGTCCCGACATTATTTATGATGCTCGCTGGTATTTAAGTGACATGTGCTTTATTGTGGACTTATAACGTAGGGAAGAAAAGGCTCCTCTGTGTTTTGAGCTGTGTTAATGAAGAAATTCAACAGCATAAGTGAGGGGTAATTTCTGAAAAAATAATCAAAAAAGAAAGATTCACAGCAAAAACACAAACTATTACCAAGTGATTTGTTATAAGTTATATAACATGAGATATAAGTGAAATAATTTGCCAATGTAACCAAGACTTTATCATTAATATTAAGGAATTGTTTACTTAAAACAAGCTTGTGAATCTTGCTAAAAAGTTACTTGCAAGTTAGTTTTGTGTTATTTCATAAGTGTACTATGAGGTTTGCATTAGAAAATAAACCAGATATGGAATATTTTGTGTTTTTGCAATATTGGCCTAATTCTCTTTTTGTGGTGTAGATATTAATTATCTGTAAAGCTTAGTTAAAATTCTAGAAACTCTAATAAGCTACATTACACCTCTTCACCTTTCTACTTAAAGGTTTTGAAGCAGATTCCAGTCTGAGCAGATTAATTAATCTGTGTCAGTGTAACATGGGTTCTGCAAGCAGATTTCTACTATAAACACAAATTGTGTACCTGTAAATGTTCTGATTTCTTAAGGTGTAATGGATAAAAACATACTATTGATTGATTGTTATTACAATTTAATAAGTAGTGCGACTGTTCATTGGCATGAACAGGATCTCATAAAAGTTAAACATGAGATCCTGTTTAGACAATGGTGTGTAATAGACACCATTGTCTAGGTGTTTTTTACACCTAGACAATGAAAGAGAAGAGAAATATATGCTTAATTTTGAAAAAGTCATCTTTCCATCTTTGTATTTTTTTTTAAGATTCTGCTGTTTGAAATCATGTTTTTTTTCTCCATTTATAACCAGCATGTCCATTTTGCAGTAACTCTAAACTGCTTCTGTCACTGTAAACAAGTTAAAATGTCAAAGTATTGCATCACTACATCAATGATTTATCATACTTATTGAACAAGTCAGATTCTGATTGATCATCCCTTCCATTTGCTGCATTTTGGTTTAATTTGACTAGAATTAATGCAGCATAAGGTAAAGTACGAAACCTTTTCCACATTTGTCTTTTCTAAATCCTCCTTTTAACTACAGATTATTACGTAAATGTGTTGCAATTTAAAGGTTAACTTTTAGAAGCTGGTGTGGCAAAAACGCCATGTGCTGTTGACTGAAATGAGAAGACTGGCAGCGTTTCAGATTCTCTTGCTCTATTTGTCGGCCCTATTGGCGGCTCTTTTCCTCACGCCAGGTTGCTCAGCCTATCATAATAAAGTACAGTAAGCTAGTGTCACCTCCCACAGCCTCCTGTGACCACTGCTTGGATATTCTAAGGCCCTAAAAGCACCTTTGAGCCTAGATTTTTTTTCTTTAAAGGGGAGCTGTTGAGATGGTTATTTTCAGCCACCAGGTGTTTATCAAGTGTAAATATAGGTTGTGTGAGCCGTGTGATTCCGTATTTACCTCACGTCCACATTTGGGTTTGTGTATTTAAATTGCGCGTGTTATAGCTGCCTACTTTGACTCTGCGCATTCAGCTTGCTCTGTGGTCACCTCGGGCGCATATTTTACCGCCGTCCTCAAAATAGCCACGGCTCCAGTGTGATTGCGTGTTTACGTGTGACGGACACTTCTTGAAGAAGGGGGCTAGCCTGGCAGCACCAGTTGTCCCGGAGCCAAACCCCCTTATGCCCATGTGTGGTTAGCTTGCTGCGCTGCACTCAAGGTAACACGCTCTGTGAGCGTGTGTGTGCGTGTGTGTGTGTGCGTGTGTGTGTGTGTGTGTGTGTGTGTGTGTGTGTGTGTGTGTGTGCGTGAGTCTGTGACAGACAAGGAGATGCCTGTGTCCGACCCAACCAATTAACTCTCTTGGGGATGGAGGGGGGCTGTGGCTAACGGTTGATGCTAACCACAGCTAAAATTGAGCTGTGTGTAAAGCCAGGCCTAGGCGGGCTTAGCGGAGGATGTGCATGTGAAGCAGTCTGCTTTGTTGCATCGGGTTTTGATGTTATTCAATATGGGCGTGGGCCCCGTGTCTGTGTGTGTGTGGGGGTGCGTGTGTGTGGGGGGGGGGTGCGTGTGTGTGTGTGTGTGTGTTTGTGTTACGCTTGTTGTGGGGTAGTTAGGACACAAATCTGTTGAATAAATCACTTTGAAATGACTCTGTGATTCTTCCATGGGAAAATAGTAGTCATGTCGTGAGAAGAAACCTTGAAATTTGAAGGACAAAAAGTTAATTAAGATTGGGATGAATTTTGGTTTTCTTTAGTGTTTAGGGTTGACCAAGTACTACTATAGAAGGCTTTAAATTGACATATGGTGCAATAATGGGACAATTACTATTAACCTGTAGAAGAGACCTTAATTTGATGTTAATTTGCTTATAGTGTTGGGATATTCAAAAATAATATCAATATCAAAAAGGATATTGGATATTTGAAGGCATACAGTTGCGCAGCACAGGAAGTAGAGGGCAGTAGAGGCCACTCCCAGCTTTGTGATGACGGATTTAGCAACTTAATTTAAAGGAATCTTAAGACTATAAAAAATTAACACAATACCGAAGAAGTTTTCTTTTTAAATAAGAGATGCTATCACAATAATAAAAATAAAAAATTATCCAAAGACCCTGGAACCATCCCTCCACAGACCCCTGAGGAGACGCAGCGTCGCAGGCTGCTGCAGAATTTTCATTATTTCCAAGGTGGCTGCTGCCTCTTGGGTGGTCCTCACCATGTGTCGGCCCACACTATAAGCAAATATGTGCGTGTTTGAGGGTACATACTAAAGTTTGTGTCCTGTTGCTCGCACATTTCGTGAATAAAATTTTGTCCCTGTGGTTCTGCAAGGTGTTACTTTTTTTTTTGTCCAAAAAACTGCATAAGACTCAGATTCCTTTCACCTCCATAATTAGCCGTGTCTGTCTATCTTTTATGAGGGCGATCATGTAAACTGTCACACAGTGAGGAAACAGCTAAGTAAGGCTGCTGACCACAGCGAAGGAAGAATTGTTATTGTGGGTGATTATTTTTTAACGACACCTCTAAAACCGAATAATTAAGGTTTAATTTTTGATTCACTTTAAATTGACTCTTCCTTTTAAGGTTGGTCATATCTCATCAATGATTCAAATGTTCAAGTTCTACATTAAAAAAAACAATTTGGTATTTCATACCATGATTTTTTTTTTTATTACTACTCTGGCTAACAATGACGCACAGATAACGTTTATAGTTTAACATATTTGTTGAACCAGATAACATTTTTTGTTTGCTTTTGAACTGAGGGAGTCTCTTCCACTTTTTAAATCTGGCTGTGCTTTTGGATATACAGTAGGTAAATTATACATTTTCATTAACACACAGTGGCGGGGCTCCACAGTGGCGCAGTTGGTAGAGCTGTTGCCTTGCAGCAAGAAGGCTCTGGGGTTGATTCCCAGCCCTGGTCCCTCTGCATGGAGCTTGCATGTTCTCCCTGTGCATGCGTGGGTTTTCTCCGGGTACTCCGGTTTCCTCCCACAGTCCAAAAACATGACTGTCAGGTTAATTGGTCTCTCCAAATTGTCACTAGGTGTGAGTGTGTGTGTGCATGGTTGTTTGTCCTGTGTGTCTCTGTGTTGCCCTGCGACAGAATGGCGACCTGTCCAGGGTGAACCCCACCTCTCGCCCGGAACGTTAGCTGGAGATGGGCACCAGCAACACCCCTAACCCCACCAAGGGTGTAAGAAAATGGATGGATGGGTTAACACAAGAAAATGCAGTCGACAAAAATATGGAAATTTTTTTTGTCCACATGTAAGCCATATGTGACTTTTTCATGGCAGCCTAAATGGCCCAATTCCAATCTTTTCTTTTTTTTGTTACCCCCTCAAAATATCTGATTTGTGCCATTTCTACTTGTTGCTCTAAATTGGATTTGTATCTGAATGATTTCAAAGTGTCTGCAATCTCAACAGTCGTGTCGCATTTTATCTGACCTTTACGTCATTTACGTGAATCACAGTTCTGCACCAGAAGAAGCCAGACATGGTAAGTCTGGACGTAAACAATGGCTGAATGTTGTAATTATAACATTTTGAAAGAATCTGTGTCAGAGAAGCGCCTCACACCACAATCCCACCACTCCCGGTCCGACTTTGCAGCCAAACTAATTTCTCTACTGATGTAAACGCTCCTCAAAAGGTTGTTGATATTAGTTTTGCTTTCTTTTTCTTAGTTTCCTTCATCTTATGATCTGCCAGCTCCTGTTGTTCAATAACACTAAAATCAATTCAGAAACGCGTCCATTATTACTTCCGTAAACAGCGCATAGCTGTGTGACGTCTATGTTCTTCTGCACATACAGGTAGTTTCAGGGTTGTAAGTTGTTTACACAAAAACCTGATGGAGGTCACGTTATTTAGTAGCGCAGAAAAAAAATTTTATTTAAGCAAAAATCTGAGTTGATCACCAAGACCTACACTGTGTGAACGTGGTCTAAGTGACACACAACATATAAATGATGATTTGAGACTCTTTGGGAATGGCGTAGCTAGCTAAAACATTAGTCGCTAACAGCCCTAAAGTTAGCCTCAGCCGTACAGCTTTTGCTCCAAAACTAAAGTACTCATGTAAAGTTTTCTTATTATTATTATTGTGCCCATTTGTGCACATTTTGGCCAAAATCTCAAATTTTGAGTGAAAGCAAACTAGCAAAGAACAAAATTATTTTAAACTCAGTTCAGGATGCGTGAAACGTGTATTCAATTTGTGGAAACATCCAAACTGAGCATTTTTAAGGTTTTTTTTTAAAACCTTACAACACCTTACGATTAAACAAACAAAAACACAGAACATTGACCACTCAAATCAAGACTAAAACATTCAGATTAGTTTCTTTAAAATACTAGCTCTCTGTGAAACTTCTATTTAAGAAAATGTTTTATTTCGTGAACCCAGCAACATTTAGTCATCCCACTCTTACTCAGAACTATGACAGCTCACAGAAATATGACAGCATCTTGTAAGGAAAGTAAGAAAGACTCAATAAATGAATGACTAAGTGTTGACAAAGAGCCTATTTCGCCCATCAACAATGAGGATAGAGTCCAGTAAGAGGACAACAGAAACGCACAAAAATTAAGGGCGAATTGAACCCGGCAAGTGAAACCTGAAGGGAAACCAGATGACTTATTGGAAACACATGTATACGCTGAGAAAGCAGGCCAACTCTGCACTGAAAAGTCCCAGGTGAGATCTGAACCAGCGAATCTCCAAACTGGAAGGCAACAAACCTATTACAGTCCACCCTAGAAATCTTATATTGATGACATGAATAAATGGAAACCAGAAAAGTCATCTCTTTACATTTACTTACATAGTGCACCTTAACCTAACAAATCTGTCAGCCTGCGTCTCCTAGGCAGCACACAAAATGGACTGTTTTTTGGAAACTCTGATGCTGAGGCAGGCTGATGAATCACTGTGGACAAGCAGGTGGCCTGTCCATGTATACTGTATTTCCAAACAATACAAAATGGAATGATTTTAAAAAGCTAGTTGGGCGGCGGACCATGAGCTTCTTCAGATGCCCTTGAACTAGACAAAGGAGGTGCAAGTAGAACATTAACAGCCTGGATAGAGTCGTAGTCTTGTCCTTCAGTGATTTGCAGTTCAGCTGTTTCAACTTAACCAAGTACCAGTTTACATAAAAACCTTTTGACTATATATGTGGGCCACAGCCAAAGTAGTGTAAAACAACATGGTAAAGAAATGGGGATTAAAACAGCAAAGTCACTCATATCTTGACAAGATCATGTGAGGAGACCTGGGGTGCATTCATACCCAACCCTGTTTGGTCCACTTTAATCAAACTCTTGTTCATTTGCCTCGAAAGTCCGATTCATTTGGGGAGGTGTGTGAACACATGATCGAACGCTGATGTGGAACAAAAACGCAAACTCTGGACTGTAAATCACTAGGTCTCGGTTCGGTTGCAGTGAACTCTGGTGCGGTCCGAATGCTTATGTGACTGCCAAGCAGATCAGAGACTGCTCCAAAAGCAGGAGATGCACAAATACAGTACAAACACAAGAGTTTAACACCAACAGGAGAAATGGCTCATTGTCTTTTACCAACGACAAAAGAGAAATCCTACAAGCACTAAAATCTGATGCTGCTTCGTTTTGGTTTACATTTTGTGAAGAAGGAAGTTGCGCTCATGTCGTCTTCTTCTGTGGTGTTTAATTCAGTGGTTCTTGGTGCAGAGCCACCAGAGACAAAGAGGTGAACATGTTTTTCAATTAGTTTAGCAAATTTGACACGGTGCAGTGTGAAAGCGAATCATACCAGTTGAAAAAGTAACAAATGTTGCAATTTGGCTTCCGAGTGGAACTGAGTCTACTGCACTAGTAGGTGTGAAAACACCTTGAGTAAAGATTCTGATTTCATGTAATTAGTGACTGTTCTTGAAAATGTCATTTTTTTTCCTGCTTCTAGTAATAAAATGTATTTTTCTGAGTATTTGTGTCGCGGTGGGATTTTGTCCTTGTTTGTGTGAACATGCCTTTGCCTCTTCCCCGCTGTCAGGAACAATAGCATGCGGTGAAGTCCTGAGCAGCAGCCAAAGTCAGGAAGAACGCCATCCAGAGCCTCAGCGGGAGCTCACTGCCTCATCATAGCCACAGCGGAAAGCAGGTGAGATATCTGGAATGCCGGAGGCTGCTTTTAAAAGGAAAGCATGCAAAAGAAAGAAATAAAGTCAAGGATTACATGCATTGTCCTGAAAACAGGAATTTGAGGCTGCAACAGAATGAGGCGGCTTTGTGGTGGGGGGTTGGGGGGCTCGTGGAAAAGCCACTGGCATTCGGTGATCACAAAATGTGGCTTTGTTGTTTTTGTTGTTTAAGATGTACTTAAAAATGCCTCCTTGTGTTAGACAAAAAAGTCTAAGTGCACTTCAAGTCACAAGCTTATAACATTTTTTAGATATGTTCTCTGGCAGAATAAGTCTGGTCTTTAGTGTTTGTTTTTATAGAAAACTGTATAGAAACTATCATAAGGAGTTTGCTGGAAAAGGTCTTGATATAAAATTTTTGCAACATCGCCTAATTGTTTATAAGAATCAACAAATATTAGGTTTAAAAAATGTCAGTGTCTTCCATCTTAGTTTGTCTGATCTGTTATAACGAAGTTCTTAAGGAGAAATAAGTAAAAATGGAAGTTCAGAACTGAGAGTTTTGAAAGATTTCCATTGGATTTAGTTCAGGTTTGACTTCACAATATCGATTTTAGCTGAAAAAAATTCATTTCCAGCCTTTCTGTCATGAATGGTCATTAATTATGTAAATTAGAAAATCGTTAACATCTGACATTAGTTGCTGCTGAACAGAGTTTTGCTAATTTAACTCAAAGACTTTAGGAAAAAAAGATTGATATAAGCATTTAATGTTAGCAATTAGCATGGTTAACAACTGTCAAAAACTGTTAAAATACCTGCGTGAATACATGAGCTCGTCCTTGAGGACTGGAATTACTCAACTGGAAATTTGCTGAATTTCCAGCAAATCTTTACAATCTACTTCTTAAGGAAAAATATCAACAGGTACACTTAAGTGGTCCTGCTGGTTAGGTAGCATATAAAAATAAACCTGAGCACAAGTATGGGCAAAAAGAAACAAAACAAGTCAAACAGCCAAAAAAAATAAAAATTACAGTAGCATAAAGGCGAAAAGATCCATTAAATATTGATGCTGACAACTCTACTGTTGTCTCTGGATAAAGTGAGTAGCTAAAGGTTATTTGTATTTTTAAAACACACCAAGTACAAGCATTTTGAAACAAAATCCAAATGCAGTGATTTAGATATAATTCAGATTTCACAGAAAAATGGGGGCTTATTTTCTGAACTCAACCTTGAACATCCTCCCAAATAAAGTTTCAGTTCTTCTTCTTCAGGGATCCATATATATATATGGTTGCAGCTTATTTTATCTGATAAACCATCAGAGAGTTGCACAAAGTGAAATAAAATTGTTAATAATAATTTGCTAATAAAATCTGAAAAGTGTGACATGCAAATGTATTCAGTAAATTGCTACTTTTGGCTAACTTCCTCCCAGAGTTAGGCTACAAAACAATACACCAAAATTTGAACATCTCACAGTTTTATCCATCATCCAAGAGGTTAAGGAGTTGAGGAGTATGGCGCCACACCAAGTGGCTGCAGCTCAGGTTGGTCAATCTGTTGGCTGTGCAACTGTTTGTTGTGAGTCCCAGAAATCTTTGAAACAAACCGTACTCAGTCTTGCTTAGTGTTTGGCACAATCACGGTGCCAATTCTTTACAAATAAATTCTTGTAATGTAACAAAATGTAAAAAAAAAAAAAAAAAAAAAAAAGCTAAGGGAGTGTGAATACTTCTACTGCCCCACATCTTATCTCATTCATCATTTTGAAGTCAGTCTCCCTTCACTGTTCACTAGTTTCACCGTAGACTCTCACTGACACTGACAAACTGCCATATGTTGTTAATAAGCACGTGCACGCCAACCCGCAGCGTGCAGACAGCGCAGGCCCAGCCCACGACTCCCAAATTTGCTGATTTGACATAAACAGGTCAGAGAGGCTGCATGCAACAAGCCTGGGCACATCAACCAGCTCGTTTTCCCTTCCAGGCTTGCATTCGCACCCCAGATCTTCCAGTCACTCGCACGGAGGGAGGGAGGACACGGATGAACTGATGAACAGATCTTCTAAAGCCAGGCTGCAGTCAGCTGTGAAGAGTCATTTGTCTTCGTGTGAAAGCAAATGCACTTTCCAAAGTAGAGTTTTCCATTTCTTTTGTTTTGTTTTTTTGTTTCTTCTGCTAAGTTCCACTTCTCTCTATCGCCCTCCAAGCATGTCCCTGAAGTGCATCTTTTATTAAAACCACATGCAGGGGGGAGGAATGGGGGGAGGGATTGGCCATTTATATCCTCTCTAATTCAATGTCCCTGCAGCGAACACCTGGAAGAGTTTTATGATAGATGGATCAGGGTTTTACAGCCAACTTGAGCGTGGCTGGAGTTGTGGGGGGTGGAGGGCGGGGGTGCATGTGATTCGTGGCATAGTTTTTGGCACATTTTAAATGAAGGCCTAGTTTAAATGTGTGTCTCTGCTGAAACAGACTGGGCAGAAACATCAATTATTGACTTAAAACAATTTCCTGTATCTTACTGAAAGTTTTTTTTTTTTCAAGTGAACTAAGATATTCTCACTAGAAACTAGACCAAAAATACGTGGTAAGATATTGTGTTTTTGCAGTGTACAGGTACAACAACCTGCACTACCCTCAAACTTCCAGGCCCTCACAAGATCTGAGCTTGAATTAGAGCCACTTGACTGGACAGGGTAAACATCCTGAATCCTCAAGTTCCCACAGTTCTGGTAGAGGACCCCTAAACCTGGTTTTTGGGGTGTTGGCCTTAAATGCATATGGTTTCTCTTTGTAGATGACAGGCCTTGTTTTATTTTAGCAAGTTGTCTTCCCTTGTGTCCCATTTTCTTCCTGTTTTTCTTGATACACCTGTGCTTTTGATCTTCTGCTGTCTGATGTTTATTAGTCTCACCTGTTTCGGATCCTAAAATCACTGACCAACACCGTTCCACATCCATTCCTTTGTCCTAGATGCCATGCTCTTGAGTTCTTGTGTTCTACCATTGCTTTTTTCTGTAGGTTTCACTTTATTATATGATAAAAGTAATCAATTCAGCATCAATCCTGCTTGTATTTGGGTCCCACACATCAGCTCATCATTCATACTCAATATCGCTTCTGCATGACTGTTTCTGCTTCTCTTCTCTTTCCACCATGTTTGAGAGTGTGTCCAAATCCAGTTCTTCCAGAAGTGCATTTGGAAGGACATACAGTACACTGATTTTGGATGAGAAGGCCTGGCTTGCAGTCTCTGCTCTAATTAATCACAAACCTTCTCTATCTAGTTAGGGTCATTGCTCTGTGCACAACCAGCCAAGTTCTTCCACACCAAACTCTCTCATCCTTATTGACTTTGCTTTAAGCACTGGGGCAAAGTCACGTTGGAACAGGGAGCGGCCATCCCCAAAGAACTGCCAAGAAGTTAGAAGGATGAAATTGTTGTAAATGTCTTGGTATGCTGAAGAATTACAAGTTCGTTTCGCTGGAACTCCCCACACTAAACCCCTCTTTGTTAAACTTCAACCTCCACGCAGTGCAGACAGGGAAGACCCTTTCTCCAGCAACTGCTAAATCCAGACTCATCTACTGGATTGGCAGACAGAGACATGATTGGTCACTCCAGAGAACCTCTCTCTGTAGAGATGTTCTACAGAGAACTCAAACATCAGTCCTGAAGGGCTGGTGTACCATTCTTCCAGAAGTGCATTTAGAGAGACTTTAAGACAGGGGTGCTCAATACGTCGATCGCGATCGACCGGTCGATCGCAGAAAGGTTTTGAGTCGATCTCGGCAGGTGACAAACTGAACGCCGCCAGGACGCTGAGGCCAGCACTTCCTCTTCTGACAGGCTTATCAAAAATATTCACTAAGATCCTAAACGTTTGTAGCTTCATTAAAAAGAATAATTATAAAAAGTCAACGAAATGTGTTAAAATTAATAATCTCAGTAATCATTGTTTCAACAAGGTGTTGCGCAATTCTGTTCCATTAACAAAAACTTAACTCGTCAGACTCAAAGACCGACTGACGAACAGAGTAGGAGTTTAAATTAGCTACTCAACCACCACTGTGTTCATGAGAGGCTTATTAATAATCGAGAAATAAATATCAAGCCTGGAAACCTGATATCGTAACGGACTAAATGTTGTGTTTTTAATGTAACCTAATCTTTGCTCGGCTTGCGGGGTGCAGGCGGTTGCCATGGCAACGGGTGTGCTTAAACGACAAAGAGACCGAGAGTAAAAAGGTAGGACATGTTTCCAGTTGATAGTCTATTCGGGTTGTTTTACCTTTTTTTTTATCTTTGCTGTGGCTCATTACACCTGCTGTAGTTTCTGAATATTCAATAAACGACAAAATTGGACTAATTACCTCGTTCGTTTGTGAGCATACGTCACAACAAACATCAAATAGGACAAATATATTTCATTAAGTTTTAACAAATTCTACTGTGATAATTATGTGAAATTAAATTAATTATATCCCGACTTCAGAAGATTTGCCTTTACCTTTATTGGGCTCTTTGGTTCCTCCTATCAGTCTGTAGTTTCTCATACTGAGGTCATCAAACCAAATTTCAGATCCACCATGATGACTGACTGGCACCTGCTGGTGTCAGGTTTGCAACCAGCTTCTGACTGAGAAACCAGTAAGCTGCTCCCAGTGTCAGAATCTCACTGAGGAAGAAACTGGATTAGGTTTTCTGTCACTTTATTATTTCTGCTATAACTGATGTATATTCGCATATAAAATAAGTCAATAAATAGAGTTTAATTTGCAATTTTTATGTCTTTGTGTCATGAGGTAGATCTCAGGCGGCTGGTGAGAGAAAAAGTAGATCTTGCTCTCAAAAAGTTTGAGCACCCCTGCTTTAAGATATCTCTTAGCTCCAGCACACCTGGCTCTAATATTAGCTCATTAGACTCACTAGAACCACATGCTAATGAGACAGTTTCACTATTTAAATTAAGTGTGTAGGACAAGGGATACATCTTTAAGTTGCAGGACTCTAACACTCGAGAACTGCAGTTTGAGACCTCTCTAGAGTTGATTGAGACTCTAGAGTTGATTATCAATGTGATTTATAGCACTACGTCTGATGCACTAGCTTGGCCTCTATGCTCTGTTCTTGAGTTTTTCAGTGGTTCAGCGGTCTGTAGATATAGAGTCTTCAGAAAGCAGCATCTATTTGTGTTGCTATGAGATTGTACAATCTACCATTACGTTGCCTGGTGTTGGTTGTTCTCAGATCGGCTCCACTTTGGTGTAACACCACGAATATTGGGAGCAGGTGGCATCTTATATTGCTACCACTTTGAAATTCTCCGAGCTTCTGAGAGCAATCCATTCATTCACAGATGGTTGCAGAAGACACCTGCATGACCATGTGCCAGATTTTATACACCTAAGACTATGGAAGTGGTTGGAGCACCTGAATCCAAAGATTTGAAGGGGTGACCCAATGCTTTATTGGCAATAATATGTAATCAAATGAGTCAACTCCAATGTGATCATTCCAATTCAGACCTTTTTAATACAATTATGCCAAATAGTTGTTTTATTGTGCCAGTCGCTGAAAAGTTACACATATCTAAGGAAGCCAATCTTAGTCACCGACACTGCAGCAATCTTTGTCAACAACATAAAGTAGAGAATCCCTTTTAAAAGAAAACTCCAGCCTCATCTGAATTTATCTATTTATTATAAATGTATCTTTACCTATACAGGGTTTACCCAAATATATTACAAGCCTGGCGGGTCACCAGGCTTTTACTTGCCCCCCCCCTCCACCAGGCTTAGCATTGCTTATTTAAGTTTTTTTTAATGTTTTCTTTTTTTAAGGCCTTATAGTTGGTGCTCAGGTTATTAATCTTTCAATAACACATAATCACCAAGTGATATTTTCAAGTTTCCTGTCATTTAAACATTTTTAACTCAAAAATACTTTGGTTCGCTGGATGAACGACTGCCCTAGCACCCAACCACCGGGCTTAGTAAGTTTTTCTGCTAATCCTTTACTAACAGCTGTGTTATTTGTGAAATGCCTAAAACTGGACTTTCACAGTTTGTTCAAAATGAGATCTAAACGTAAAGTTGTCAAAAAATAAGACAAGCTTGCTCAGCCAAAAATATTGTATCTTAATAAGTCCTCGTAGTTCAAGAGTGCGTCTATGGGAATTTTTGGATTTCAGGTGTCAGAAGTGGGAATAAATCACCCACAATTAAACGCACATTGACAGGTTTCACAGAGTTTAAATTTCTGGAGCAGAGCTGGATTTGCATTTCAAACATTATACGCCTCATCTGTCAAATTAAGCCTATGCATTCATTTGCAAAGCAGAACAGGGCGAATTGAATCCAATCTGATTTATTGATTTATCAGCATCTCATTTCCACATCAGAGCTTGGCAGAAGAGCCGTGTCAGCACACCTCCAGCTGTGGTTCAGCATTTCTGGCCCTGCGTCTCCTTTCCGCTGTAGGGAATCTCATTTGCTGTCTGTAATTGATTGTTCATAATCGCCGCCATTAGTCTCATCTCATTTGCTGACCACATATCCAGGACTAATGATATGCCATCTGTTCACATATGAGTGTGGCAACTAGTACCAGCTGGAATACCACTGGTCATCCAGAACAGAGATCCGCTTTCTCCTCAGGCCATTCATGTGTTCACTGCAGAAAGCTTGGGAGTTGAAAAGAAGAAGACAAAGGCAGGTGGTTCACACAAATTTGCTCATCTGTGGACATGGGAGGAAGTATTCTTTTCATAATATACAGGATTTCCATGTATTTTTTTTGAGACTTGTAAGCTTCTAAAACCCGGGCAGAACTGTGCTGAGAGCCGTGGTGCAGACATGATAATGGCTGCGCTGTGCTGCGCCCGATGGCCTGTAGTTTTACAGCTAGACGAGAAGCCCTTTTACTGTGTGGTAACTCAGCACCAACAGATGTGTTTACACAGCCTTTATTACCTGTCATTAACGAGCTGTCAGCATGTGCGTGTGGAAACAATTGAAGGTTTACCCCAGAGACGTGTGGGCCCAGGGATGCAGCTTTTAAAAGGTCTGGATGTGCAGATAAGATCTGAACAAAAGGGGAATCGCTGAACTATGCCTTTAAGGGTAGAATGTCACGCAGACTCAAAATTCAGCTTTTTTTTTTGCTATCTACTCCTTAAAACGTTATTAGGAAGTCCTGAAATGTTGAATAGCGTGTTCATGCACGTTGGAGAATTTTTTTATTTTTTTTTTCAACCGATACACATGATTGGTCCTACACCAATTCAGACCTAGAAATACCTCCAACAGTTGCTCTCTCAAGATATTTTTGTTCATCATAACTTCTTAAGCATTTTGTGGTTTTTGAATCCATCTTTATATGTGTAGGACAAATATGACTGCTGTAGTTCTGTAGTAAGAAAGAAGCAGAGAAACTGATAGATATCAGTGAATATGATGGGATGTTGTGGTAAAAAGGAGACGTTGATCAGTCATTACGAAAGGGGATAGAAATAGAAAAGGTGTCACACTTACGCAACTCGGTTGAATAAGCATGCACACACTTAAAGTGATGCTTTGTTGAAGCATGTTTTGATTGAATTACAACTTTCAGTCTATTTGAGTTCACCACTGTCAAGTAATTACGATGAATCCAATTAATCTGAAATAAAGTTCAAAGGCCAGGAGAAAGGTAAACTTTTCTCCAGAAATGATGAAAAAACAAAGTGATGGAAGCTAAAACAAAGGGCTAACAGAGACACTAAATGTACTTCCAGAAGATCCAGTGGGGTCTTTGAGGGCATCTGCATGTAGCCCACCTTTCTGTCGCCGTTTTGGGTGCTGAAGGGTAACACATTGAAGGACGATTTAAAAAAAAATGTTATTAAATAAACCAATGTGGACCAATCAGGGATGTGGCAGCGCCCAAATCAAGACGTGCAACAATCAGTTGCCAGCCAGTCAGAGCACCTCTTCCCCCTCAGCTCCTCCAGACTAGTGGCAGCAGTAATTCACAAGCGCGTAGTGGAACTGCGAGAAGATGTTACACAGAGCTCATCATACAAATTACTTTTCAGTCCAATGCTCCTAATAACAACATAACAGAGAAGAATCCATATCATGACACAACGCTGGAGTAGGAGCTTCTTAAAGAGACAAGTCAAAGTCAGACTTCTTTTAAGATATGTTTGCTATATTTAGCAATTTTATAAAAACTGAAGGTAATGTAGCTACTTGATTGTGTTATATAATGGCTTTAGAAAATAAATTGTGCTGCCTCTTTAAGGAAATAGAGTGAGGAGACATCTGCTTGTTTACCGGTGAGAATAATATATGTTTCAGGGACAACAAGAAACCCAAAAACTACATTCTAACATCTTCCATAATTCCAAAAATGTTAGCTTTTTTTTCATCAACAATCCTACCATGCCCACAGTGAAACATGGTGATGGCAACATCATTCTTTGCAGTTTTCTTTTTTTTAGACATAACTACAAAGACAAAATATGACCTTGATTTTCTCGTTGGGTCTAAAAAAATAAAAATCTGGTGCAATAAATACGTTTTCTAACTCTTTTTCTCTTAGTTTGGAGGAAAAAAACTTAAAATAAGAAAAAAATGATTGTAGAGGGCATGCAAAGGACTAAAAGTGTTGGTTTATTTCCTGCTTGTCCAGAGTTTGTTGCTGTTTCTGCTTGGCTGCTGTCTAAAAGCTTTGGAGAGGTCCACAGCTGCAGGCTGTAGTGTACCGTACAGACCACTGCAATTATAGCCCAGCATGTTGGCCAAGCCAACAACTACAGTGGACACTTGGAGTGTGTGTGTGTAGGGGGGGGTTAGCATTGGGTAGTGTGTGTGTGTGTGTGTGTGTGTGTGTGTGTGTGTGTGTGTGTGTGTGTGTGTGTGTGTGTGTGTGTGTGTGTGTGTGTGTGTGTGTGTGTGTGTGTGTGTGTGTGTGTGTGTGTGTCTGTACTGTTACACTATGTTTAGTTATGGACAGCTGCCAGGGGAAGGAGAGAACAGTAAGGAAGGGGCCTGTTTGCTCTGGCCCTGCACCAAAAGGCTCCTCTGTTTTCCTCAGCTGGTGATAATAGATGGAGAGGACAGACACACAGAAAGACAGGGGGAAAAAAGACAGTGAGGCTAGCAAAAAGTAATAAGAGGAAAGAAATATTTAGTGTTGAAATAAAAAGAAGGAATCAATCATCATAGGAGAAGAAGGGGACAATTCAGCGGTGGAACGAGGAGAAGTTGGCGGTACAGTGGAGAGAAATAGCATCACTGACAACTTTTAATCTAGAGTGTCCTGCAGAAGTGTTCACACCTGTAAACTTTTTCACATTTTGGCGCGTTACCACAAACGTACAACTTGGGAAACTTGTGACTTGGTGTCAACGCTAGCTTTCCTCCTGCCACTCTTCCATAAGAGCCACATTCGTAAAGTGCCAAAGTTATAGTCGTCCTGTGGTTACTTTGTCTTTGTCCATCACATATAATTCACTGCCGTTTATGTTTGTAGCAGGACAATGTCGGAAAATGTTCTGGGTGCATGAATACCTTCACAAGCCGCTGTTCTGTCAATAAGATAAGTCGGTTTTAGTTGTCAAAAGTCATGATTCTTAAGCAGAGCATTGTATATGTAATTTTAAAAGCTCAATGTCTTTACAACAGGCAATGGTACAAAAGTAAAATAAAATACAGCTCAAATATATGAGGCTTTGAGAGCCTTAAGTTCAAAATCCAGCATGGCTGCCTCTTTCTTCGCAGGTGTTCGCCACAGTAATAAAGAATTTATTTAGGCTCATCTCGGGTCCTTTTGCTAAGCCACCTGCATGCATAGTACGAAAACATGTTGCTGCTTGAATCCATAAAATGCAAAGAAATAATTGACAGCCGTCCAACTTGTTTTTACCTAAGAAGGTTTCAATGAGATGTAGAAAAGTATAGAATTTGTAGTTTCCAGGACTGGATAAGTTCAGAAAACAATGTGTTTTCATCCATCTAAAATAAAGTTGCTCTGTTCCGTGTTTGAAGCAATACCCAATGTATGACTAGTGTTCAGCAGAACCTATCCGTAAACATGGCGTACGTGTGTTTGCTAACTGCACGGTACAATGTATCTAAATGTAATCAGTAATGACACCTTTCCCTGCTGACTCTGATCTAATGTACACAAGCCAATGATTGTAGCTACAACAGCAGGACTCCTCCGTCTGCTCTTAGTAGGTAACGTAAACTGAGGTTAGCAGTTTCAGTGGATTATTGCTTTGCACAAATTTCAATGAATAAACAAAGGGTTTGTAAATGACCTCTGTAAATTGTTTTCTTCCTGGTCCATTAACAGACTCGGTTGATTGCTATCAGTGTAATCGTTCCACACTCCATCTCATCTGACCTCTTTCTTCTTTTTGGCGTTCTAGTTGCATTAAGTACTATTCTTAGTTGGGGCTCTTTGAAGTAGGCAAGTAACCACAACACTCTGAGACAGAAACCTTGCCAAATAGCCTTTAGGAAGCCTAATTGCTGAATATTGCAGACACGCGACACATAAGTATACAGCCTTGCATTTCTGTAACAGGAGCTGAGTTTAACATTTGTTTATGCCCCTGAGAGAGTTTGCCTTATCCTGCTAGAATGTGTTCGTTATGATTCATTGACTTTTGGAAACTTATGCGTTTGTTTGATCATTTGAGAGACTTCCGTTCTTTTTCCACACAGTTTTACCCCACTGGCTCCAGACTTCTTTTTCTTTCATTTAAACTCATTAGTCCCCTTTTATAAAACGCCTTCAAGCAAGGCCTGAGATGCAATCTTTCTGCTTCAGTGTCAAGTTTGAAATGAACAAACAGAGTTTGAAGTCGATCCGACAGAAGCTGTGTTTCCGTTTAAACCTATAATTTCGCAATTTGACATTTCTATAATAAATTTGCCTCATGGAAACGAGCCAATTTTGAATAAACTGGTTTTTCAATGGGAAGTTTTTGATGCAAGGATGAGGTGATGTTTTTGTTTTGTTTTTGTGGCTGTATTGAAATTGGTTTGCTTCACAAAACTGCAATGGAAATTTTTATTTCACATTATACGAGTCACATGATCAACAACCAGATGTTGCCACTGGTAACAACCTTGAAGAAGACGACAGGAAGTAGTTGGAGGATAATGGCGTGGCATGATTTTTAACGACTTATTGCGCAAACAAATTCATTCATGTGCAATTTTAATTACGTTTCTTATTTATTTATTTATTTATGGAAACGCCAGCAATTGCAAAATGTTGTTTTTTTCAACAGCGGAATATCAACAAAGTTTTTCGCACATTTGTAACTTTGTTAGCATATAGAAAGTGTTACTTAGTGTTGCACCAAGTTTTTGAGACCAATGGAAGTCACTTGTATCTTATGTAGTAAGTAGAGGTGAAATGTGGATTGGCTACTCTGACAAAAACAACAATCGAAGGTCAACAGACAACTTAGTTTCACCTCTGTTTTGATCGTGAAGGCCACAAATCCAGCTGGTTCTGCTGATGATGTGTGGTTCTCGTCTCTGTTTGACTTCATCTAGAAAGAGATGGGCGTTCCACTGAGGGACCTGTACGATGCTCAGCCGAGCGCAGTCAGACTTGTTTTGACTCTGCAAAGCGACTACACAGGAGCCTGCTGACCTTTTCATCTGTCGAAACAGAAACAGGAGGCAGTGAAGCAGCCACCTTAGCTAATTGGGTCCCACATCTGACACAGGCTTCCTCAGTGATGTATACGCCAGCAGTGTCCAACACTGTGGGCAGATCAAAGAGCCTAATTGATGGGATTTTTTTCCGCCCCTCCCCTGTCCCTCTCCATACCACCAAGTATTGATTGCGAGGCGCATTACTCCGCTAGGGTAAGAGATAAAAGGGCCACGGCAGAATTTTAAGCATAATGGTTTGATAATGCCGGCCTTTCAGTGTCTGAAACTGAACCACAGCGTCAACGTCAAGAGCGGATGGGAGTGAGGGCAGATTAAAGGGGCCGGTTCCTGGGGCTCAGTGTTTGTTGTTGTTCAGTTCAAAGTTTTCTGTTGACGATAAGAGCCCCTTCTGATCATCAGACTTTCTTTGAGAACTATTCACACAGCAGCTCATTATGCCCATCTGATAAAAAAAGGGGGGAAAAAAAAGGCTGATTTGTGTTTTTATAACACAGGATAAATACACTATCTGAATCCCAGTGGGTTTGTTTGCTTAGTTCGCTAGTCTATTTCTACTGGCTGAGCCACAAGTGTCTCTTAAGGCTGATAGGGTTTCTTGGGAGGCTTTAAAATCCCAACACTCTCGGCCTTTTGTTGAAGGACTCCGAAGAAAGGACAGCAAATCCTCTTGGATGGAGCAACGGCAAAGACGGGAACTGTTGTTGAGACTTAGGAGGCTGTCAGCTCATCATGAAAGAAACCTTCTGATTCACTGAGAAAGGATGTTAGTCTTTCTGCTCCCCCGCTAATTCAGGGTGAGGCCTTCAAGGCCCAAAGAGAAGAGCAGCTAATGTAGAGCTGCTGCACCTTCCAGCTTTGTTTCATGAGGACTTTTCATTTGGTTTTAGTTGTTATTATCCATCTATTATTTTAAACTTGCAGGCTCACAGGGAAGCTGGTGCTTATTTTCAGCGGTCATCCGGCAGAAACATCTTTGACAAGTCTCCAGTTCATCTCTAATTATTAAGATAATCACTTTTTCTTATTTCCTGTCTTCAATTCCGACCTCTTGTCAGTCTTCCTAAAGGGGCAGTGTTATGTAAAATTGACTTTTTTGAGCTTTACATCATGCTCTAATGTTATTCAAAAACATACTTGAGATCATACTGAGGTCATTATCCAAGCCAGTTCTCAGTGAAACGCTGGTAGAAACGTTGTTAAACTGTTAATAGAGAAGCCATGTTGTGATTACTTCCTGGAGGCGGAGTTTCAGAAGAGCAGGAGCTTCTTAAAGTGACGGAGGCCCAATTTCAAGGTGTTGAATTACCAAGTCAAATTCCTTTTAAGTCATATATAATATGTTGCATTTTTTATAACAGCTGAAAGTAACAGCTACTTGACTGTGCTATAATGAAAAAATGTGCCTGGAAAATACGCAATACTGCCCCTTTTAATAATAAATAGGCCTCCAGTGAATGAGAAAGTCTAAACAAGGATGGAAATCCTTTCATTTGCTGTTTTATTCAAATATAATATTAAAAATATTCCACTTTGCGTGTGTACAGCATTTACTTTGTTCAAACGTTTTCACATTTTCCCATCTTAAACCACAAACTTTTAACCAACTCTGCTGGAATTTGAAGGTGTAGTAGACCGACACACAGTGTAAGATGTCAGTGAACATTAACTGTCTGGCCTTTGACTGGACCATTCTAACACTCTGTGATCTGAAGCTTTGCTGTCAATAGGATCAGTGTTCTCCAACAGGGTGCTCCGTCTCAAAGCTGGAACAGATCGTCTTTTAGGGTCTCCCTGTATTCAGCTCTGTTGATCTTTGACCGTCTTTCGTGTCCTGAGTGAAGAACAGAGTCCACACAGCATGATGCAGTCAACACTGTGTTTCACAGATGGGATGGTTTTGCATGGGGATTTGCTGAGTTACAACCTAACATTGTCCATTTGTTTGTAATGAGAATACAGAGCTGTGACATAACTTATTAGTTATTTTAATTTCTTTTTCGGTTTGTCACATTTTTATGGGATAGTCCCTCTGCTTCTAACACTTCAGCTCACCTGAGATCAGTGTAGTGGGAAAAGTGGGAAGGGCGTATAATCAAAGCGGTTCTGTGATCTAGTTTAATCTGGCTTTCATTACTGTGTTTGGTGCCAGAACCGTGTCCACTCCAGACTAATTATATACTTTAAAAGAGCTTTAATTCAGTGATCCGGTGTTGTGGAGGAGCCCAGTGAACACTTTTTGGTTTGGGTGACGGTTCAAGCTGTGTGTGAAAGCAGTCACTTTCTTTCTCTGTGTGGTCATGAGCCACACAAGTTGTGATCACTGTGCGTGTGTGCATGCGTGTGTGTGCGTGTGTGTGTGTGTGCGTGTGTGTGTGTGTGTGGGAGGCTTTCCATTTGTGTCTGCTTGTTGTGTGTTCCCCTCTTGGTAATGGGGCTTTGTAACCATTTGTAATGTGACGACAGTCAGTTGTTGCGGTTTGCTAACTTTGAGTTGGTCAAATTATAAACTCGTCGCTTTCAGATCAAATCGCAACCAGAAATGTAGTTCGGGCTGATGACAGGAGAATGTTAAAGTACATTAAACATTATCCATCCATCCATCCATCCATCCATCCATCCATCCATCCATCCATCCATCCATCCATCCATCCATCCATCCATCCATCCATCCATCCGTTTTCTTCCGCTTATCCGGGGTCGGGTCGCGGGGGCAGCAGCTTCAGAAGGGAGGCCCAGACTTCCCTCTGACCAGCCACTTCTTCCAGCTCCTCCAGGGGAACCCCAAGGCATTCCCAGGCCAGCTGAGTTACATAGTCCCTCCAGCTTGTCCTGGGTCTTCCCCGAGGCCTCCTCCCAGTGGGACGTGGTAAATATGAATTAATATGAGTTAATATGAATCTTCATTAAACATTAGAAGATTCAGATTAACTTTTACTAGATTATATTTTTTATATGTTAGACTTAAACAAGAGGTCATTTCCTGTAAGGCTGATATCCTAACGGTAAGGCTGTTGTTGACGAACTATTTACTCACCTGGAAAAAAAAGTTTTGACAACATATTTGATCATCTGGTTAAAGTACTTCAGCTCTGTTAATTCTCTAAAACATTTTTTGTGGGACTTACGTTTGGCCTATTTGAAATAGACCTGCTTTCTGTATATAAAGTTCCTCAAAGTGACACTTTTCTGTGATTTGTGGCTAAATAAACAATGTAAACTACATAATTAAATTAACTAAAGAATGATTTTTATTCCACCTCAGTATTCATATTTCTTACATTTTTTTGCTTTGTTTGTTTTATTACAGTATTAACATATTTTATTGGTATGTTACCTTCAAAATGTAACACATAGTTGTAATTGTGAAGTTGGCAGAAAAAGTGGCATACATTTGTTTTTTTAGGGCATTTGGATCTGATATTCATAAATAAAAACAGGACAAAATACTGTAGACATACAGCTGAAGGTAGAGAGAAATAGTTCTGATCAAAGTATGTGTAAAGTTAAGAGGCCAAAATCCTGTAGAGAATCAATGGGAAAATTAGAAAAAAATGTTCAAATTTCCATCCAACCTGACTGAGCTTGAGTTATTTTCCAAAGAATGGATGAAAAATCGGTGTCGATATGTGAAAAGCAGATTAAGACTCACCCTGTAACTGCAGTGACATGTGGCTCTACGAAACAGACTTTTCAAATCCTGATATGTAATAAACTTCAAACTAGTAGAATATTTTTTTATCTTCCCTTTACAATTAAACACCGCTTTGTGTTGGTCTATCAGAAAAATTCCAAATAAGTTACAATTAAACTTGTGATGGTAACGCTGAATACTTTTACTGGCAACTTTTTGTACAAACTCAAATAGTAAAGCGTACATATCCTCTAAGTGTAACAAAAGTCTAGTTTCAGGGCAAGTTAACATTTGTTAAAAACTACAAAATGCACCTTTAATGATGTGTGTGCAGCTTGCTACAATAATCACATGGAGCCCAAAAACTGTAAAATGTACCTACAATTTTCATTTTCTTTGAAGCTCAAGTTGAAATCTTCTTATATTTTGTTGTTTGTGTGGCCCAATCTGGATGTTGAAAGCTTAAGTAAAAGTGAAACTCAGCAGGAGCTTTTCAGCAGGTGGGGAAAGAACCTGATGATCGTATTTAACACATTTCCGCTTGCAGCAGAAGTTAAACCAAAAGAAATGCCAGTGAATGTAATTCTGCTATTGAACGTATCATAACAGGTAAGGAATTACTTCAAGAAAGTCTAGTAAGATCAGCACAGTGATGGAAAGAATCTCTATTAGATCATACAGACGCAGTTTTTCCTCATGAGCCCAACTTTTATTTCTCGCATCCATCACATGGGGGCATACTTTGACCGACTGACGCTTCCTTTTCACCCGCCGCACACAGACACACACTTCGCCGCTCACTCCAGACTTTGACATCCACTGTCACGCAAGGGCGACACCCCCTCTTTTTTAAATGTACACAATCGCCATTCACTCGGCAAAAAACCCACACACACCGCGTCCCCGTCTGGATGGGCGCGCTTTATCAACACACACACGCTTCCAACACACGCACGCACTCTTTCGCCTGCACACAAACGAGCACTTGAGCAGCCTCCCCAACAAACCCCACCCCCCCTCGGCTTATTGGCTCTCCGTTTGGCTGGTGCCACTTTGTGCAAAGGTTTTGTTGCTGGCTTCATGGGGAGCTGCCGGGGCCTGGATGCGTTTTGTGAGGGCCACAGGATGGAGGCCCGAGCAGAGTCCTGACGTCAAAGGCATTAAAGAGTTTTATCTGGAACGGGTACACAATATTTACAAAAATTCTATTCTAATTTATCACATATGAAGGGGTCATTTTTCAGACTGGGATCAAAAACTTGGACAACTTTTAAAAACTGAACAGAGTCAAAGATCGAGTCAAAAGTGGTCAGGATTAAATACAGGTAAACACTTCCACGGCTATTAATAGTCAAATTCAATAAAGTAGAATAGTATAGCTCACAAGAAAAACACATTACAGTTATTGTATTTATAATTCTCCAGAGAGATGTTTTGAACTCTTTTATTTCTATTAACAAAAGCTTTAAAACGGCAATAGAGCAAGAAATGCTGTAAGCTAACACTTAGCTTGTAGCTTAAACATTAGCCTTCAGTATTTCTTATTGTAAGCTAGAAGAAATGACATTAGCTATAAGCTAATGTCAACCTCTACACTTACAAAATCAAACAAAATACGGTGTCAATTTAAAGTCCTAGATTTGTGCTGGTTTGTGCAGCATTTGTACCACTATCATTTTAAAGATTAAAAAAAATAAAGTTTCCAGAGGTCATCAAAGGTCAACCTGACCCCCAACATTAACGAAATCAAACACAGTTTGTATACTTTTGTTTTTATGTTCCAGTTTGTGCAGCTGAAATGTTTGCTGCACAGTTGATTGACTCAAACTTTGTTTGATTTTTAGTGAACGTAAGAGGAAGGCTAGTTGACCTTTAATGACCTCTGGAAACATTTATTAATATATTTCAAAAGATAGTGGCACAAAGAAAAATTTTTGCTGCACAAACCAGTAAAAACATTTAGGTTCTGTTTATGTTATAGTGCTTGCTCAGTGTGAAAATTGTGGTGGAATGCCATCATTTTGGACTTCTCTTTGTAAGTTTGGGAATGCACAGAGCAACACTTGCTTGCAGTAAATTATCCTTCACATCGATTTATGTATGTATTTCCGAATATCATTAGCCAGGTTGCACACCTGCAGTTGGCGGTGCTTTAATTGCCCTGGGATGACACTTCAAGCGTAATCTTTCTGGGATGAGAGCAGGAATCACAGATCTCTCTGAGGTCGGTGGGGAGAGGGGGCGGATTTATTTATTTTTTTCTTGGGGGACGGGGACGGACAGGAATGGGAGGCGTCCGTGGTATCTGGGAGCAGATGGCCTTCCTCTCCCTGCGTCTCCTTTTCGGTGACGTCCGCTGGGAATTGGAGAGGCCTTTAAGCATTCCTTTAGAGGCCAAAGACAGATAAGTGAGTTACGCGTTTCGCCACCATCTGGACTCAGACAGCGCCTGGCCTGCAGCTGACAAGTGCGTGCATGCACGGGCGTAGCATGGTAGTAAAAAGGGAGGGGTCGGAGCCGTTCCTGGAGAGAGCGCTCTCACCTCCTCCTCCTCCTCCTCCTAAGTCGGTATTGTTAACCAGGGATGCTAACTTTTGGGAATGCCTTTTTTTGTTCCTCGTCATTGTGGACACGTTTCAGCCCATCCTCGTGCAGCTGACGGCGCCTTCATGGGACACAGCATCTGTTGTTGTTGAGCAGGAGGGAAGGAGCAGGAGAAGATGGCAGGACACCTCGTTAGGTCTGCCAGTTTCTCCCCTTCCCATCGTTTAGGCCTTTGTGCGCATTGTTGCCCGCGGTGTCGCTCTGCCAGGTCTGCTCTTTGCTTGACCTATAGTGTGTCTGCGTGTGGTGGTCTGACTCTTGATTCTTCACTTAAGCACAAAAACAACATTGTTCAAATGCAATTGTGTGCGCAGATGGAAGATTCATTAACCGTGTTAATGGATTTGTTTTATTAGTATTATTATTGTTATTATTGTTAGTTCAACAGCTACATTTTTGATTGCACTTCTGGCAAGTTGCGCCACATTTAGCCCTCCCAATAATAAAATAATGTTGTGAATGTTTTTGTGTTCACAGTTAAAGCTGCAATATGTAACTTTTACAAAAATGCGTTTTCTTACATTTTTATTAAAACTGACACTATGTCATGACAGTATGAGACTGATGATAGTCTGTGAAAAAAATTGAGCTCCTCCATTTCCTCCCGACCTACTACTGTCGTCTGCAGAAATGCAACTGGTCACAAGCAACCACTCAGAGCCGGGTGAATCAATCAATGTGTATGCGATGCTAAATGTGCTAATGGTGGACAAACAACTTAACGGTCCAGGAAAATTGTTTATCCGTTGCCATTGATGGCAATGCCAACTAGCCTGAGCATTTATGACAGCCTCTGCTAACAGGAAGAAGCTGTAGTTTAGCTGGAAGCAAGGGGACAAGAGTGATTGACAGCGCCTAGACCCTCCTCCTTCCTCTGATTGGTTGTTTCTGACAGAGCGTCATATTTTAGATGACAGGAGGTCTGTAGGGAGAAGGCAGACTAACTTGATTTTTTTTCCACAGATTATTTTTCTCATACCATACTGTCACAACGTAAACGTAGTTTTACCAAATATTTAAAAAAAAAAAACATTTTCTTTTAAAAGTCACATACTGCTGCTTTAATGCCTCTTAGTTTTGTCAGAAGGTTTAAACTTCCAGCAAAGTACTGCTAGAAGAATATGGAGGGATATCCAAAAGAGTTGATCCAATTCATTCAATTTGAAGGTAGTGCAGCTCAGCTCAAAGGGTTAACTTCTGAACGTGAGGAAAACTATTATAGTAAAAAAGAGAGAAAAATCTCTGTTATTGTTCTGTTATTTAGCTAATAGAAATAATATTGTAGCTAACGAAAAACAGAAAAATGTAGTTTCAAGTAGATTGTTTTCTAGAGTATTTTAACATCTGAATTCGAGTCATGTTTTCACTTTAAGTTTTACAAACAAACTTTTCACAAGTTCTTTTCACAAAAGTGACTTTTTTTCATTTTGCCTGGCAAAATAACATTTTCCAAACTGAACTTAAATAAGACAATTAATAATTATGTAACTTTTCATCCCAAACAATCAAATCTTCTGTGTCTCTTCAAAAGTCCCTTTTTATGTAATCACAACTGCATGCTAGCAGTCTTGAAAACAAACCGTCTGACTCGTATTTGAGTCACATCTGACAGAGAATAGTAATGTCTCTATTTCTTCACCGTTCTCATCCAACAACTCTTCTACTCCGATATCCTTACATAAACTTTTACAAGCATGTTTTGAGTGTGCATGCACACGTGCGAATGCTTCTGTAGGAATTAGCGCTGGTACGTGCCTGAGCGGGCTTTTCCCTGCTGTGTAATTGCCCCTGGTGAATCGGCCCACTGGCACTGCCCTGCGTGAAAAAAAATGAAAGATGTTGCTAATCCGCCGGGTCAAGCAGCCAACAGTGAGCGAATTTAACCCCCCGGACCGCAACCACAAATTAGGAAGAGCTGACGAGACCCTGAGGCATTCTGGGTATTGTTGTTGACTGCCAACAGGTTTTCAAAAGAGAAGCCACAGAAAAGGTGAAGATTAATAGCTGCCTGATGACATTGGAGTACGGTTATAAATCTATATTGCCATCATGTCCCGTCACGAATGATCTGACGTCGTTAAGTCCAGGACGCCATCACCGACCCGCACAGCTTACTGGAAGACAGTCCAGTTGAATGAACTTGGTGCTTCCGATTGCAAGAAGGATGACTCCAAAATCTGCCTCTCCTGGCTGCGGCCTGATGAATGATGCCCCTTTGTGGAGGCTGCCGTGGCCGACCCTTTTCATCCCGACCAGGAGAGCAAGTGCAAGGCATGAATAGCATTAGTCCGAGTCAGTGCACACATAGCGGTGTAGCCAGCCCTGAAAGCTCGGCCTGCTGGCCCTCCTCCCTCAAGTTTTATGAGCCAAGACGATTGAGGGAGAAGAAAAACTTTCCTGCCAATGGAGGAGAGCGGCGGGGATGGAGAGGCGTCACCGAGACGGATGGATGGATGGACGGATAAAGCGGAGATAGCAGCCGCTCACCAGAAGACTCTCGTCCGGCGGAAGAATTGACGCGAAGGGGAACAGGTTTGCGGCAGAGGAGCTGAAAAGGATCTGAACAAAAGGAGGGAGGGTGGAAGAATGGTGGTGGAGGACTCGGGCTGTCAGGACTGGCGCTGGGACGGAGTTAGATCTCATTTCTCATCGTGTCATCGCGCTATCTACGTCTCCTCCGCTCTTTTCTACGAACAATTGCACGGCCACAATGGGACAGACCTCTTCCTGGGGAGCCGCATATGTTCCTCCGGTTGTGAAGCCACAGCGCTCGCTGCAGTTTTTGATAGCTACAGTATGTGTGAAACCACTGTAGGTGTTTCTCATTGTGCTGGTCTGAACCTGGAACCTCATCGATCGCAGTCCATAGTCAACACTAAATCATCTTCTGTCAGCCTCCTCAACGCCTTCAGTAACCACTCAATGTGCAATTTGTCATGCCACAACCACAAGATATGAATTCAAAAGCAACCTATGCATTGTTTCAAATGGTCAATGTTTTGTAGAACCTACGGATGCAATTACCGCTTTACGTCCTTTGGGAAATACAAAGGACATCGGTTTCTTTTACACATCTGGAAACTGATGTTTTTCTCATAATTCCTTGTAGAGTAGGTCAAGGTTAGACAGGCTGAATGGAGAGCATCTATGAACAGCAATTTCTCAATGTTACTACAGATTCTCAGATAGATTCAGGTATGTACTTTGACTTCCATGAATTCTCATCACCTTAAAACACTCAATCTACTCCCTGCTTGTATCTGCAGGGTTGATGTCTTGATCAGAAGCGAACTTGACTTTAGATTTATGAATTTCTGATTGGGTTTGGGCTGAGCTCAGGCTTCTGTGACGCATTTGAGGAACCTACAATGCATACACCACGTAAAGTGGCACAACATAAAGTTGAGTTAATCTAAATAAAGGAGTTCGCATCTTACCCTGTTGAGGAAAGAAATAAAGTAGAGAGAGAAGTTCATTAAACTATAAAAAGTGCAGCGCAATAGACACAGCACTTTCAGCCCCACCCTGCTCCGCTCCTATCAATCACACATCCCAGAGGATTTGCACCTGACTCACCCTGCCGTTTCAACAAGCGACAAAATTGAGCTGGAATACGCTAAAAAAGGCTAAAAACTCGAGAAGTTCCACTGTTTACTCAAATTGTGATACAAAAGCAGTAAAATTTTATTTAAAATCATGTCAGGTTTACTTTGGACTTATTAATAAAGTTAAATAGTCATGTCGGATTGGGCTCAGACACAACGTCTATGGGCTCAGCTGGGTCAAGTTGGATTTTTTAGGTCCAGTCTAAAGGAAAAAATGTGACGCTCACGTGGCTGTGAGCTCAGAAATCCACAAAGTTTACCGATTAAGTTTGATTTCAAATTTAAAACATCCAGCTATGCAAACTTTATTCTTGCTGTTTTGTTATATAAACGGTTTGCCAGGTGTGGCTGGACAATTAGACTTTCTGTGACATCCTGTATCTAAAGCCCAGCATTAAGCTAATATGACAAAGACGTAGCTAATATCATTAACAGTGTGTCTGGCAGGAGAGCCGGTGTTGCATTGTGCCAGCTGAATCTCTGTCATGGCTTACAGCGAGACTCTACAGGGGAAATGAATGAGCCGTTGGTAATGTTATTAGTTACACCTGCTTTTCCCTCAAAAAAAAAAAAAGTTACGTTTTTCAGCTCGACGGAACAAAGAGGTGCAAGTCTGCCGGGGAGCCCCATTACAAAAAGCAACTTCCACAAAGTCACGCGAACAGAACCCCTATGAATATCTGCGCCGCTTCTGGATATTTCGGGGGCTTGCCCCTGAGGAATGAAGATAATGGAGGTCTTCTCCTTTTTGGCGCCAGGCGGTGTTGACCTTGTCACCTTTTTGGAGGGGGTGAAAATAAGAGAATGGAAATCTCTTGATTGGCAGTACTTAGAAATGTTTCACTTTAAGTCAGCGGGCTGTCAAATGTTATTTTGGCTTAATAACAAGAGAAATGAAAGCGTTCTTATTGTAGTCCGTGTTATTATGATGTATATGGGGGAAAAAGTTGAAAGAAGAGAAAAATGTCAAAGGGAATTTCTTTTTTGGGGGGAAAAAATGCTGATGCTGAACTGAGACACTTAAATCATTTATATCCTCATTTAATATTAAACCTTTTTTTCAACTGCACAAACATAGATGACAATACTTTTACGAAACAGTTTCAGAAGCATAATGGAAATCTCCAAAGTCATTTTAAGTTACTTTACGCTGAAAACACGTCTCTGCTGTTTTTGCAGTGTTTTTGTAGTTTCAGAAAAACTGAAAACATCCACATTGACATCAAAAATGAATAAAAACTGAAAAATGTATTATTAAATAATAAAAAGAAATCAACATATTTTGTTAAATGCCAAGTTATTAAGATCATTTTGTTTGATCTGGTTTGTCCACTGGGTAAAATAATAATAATAATCATAAAACAAAAGAGAGATTTTGCGTATAACCTGAATGTTTAAATTAAAAGTTAGAAAGATTTAGTTTGTATTGACTTGTAAAATGACTCTAAGGATCTGTGCCAGTTTAATAAGTTTAAAAATGTTCCCTGAAAAATTTGTTGCTTGTTGGCAACAATTGCCTAAAGTTAGCAAGTTTTTCTTCAGGACTGACTTTGCTAATCCAACTACAGAGAGACACAAAAACTTTCTTAACCACAAATGTGACGTCGTTCTGACTTACATACATTAGCCCTTAGTGCTGGACACAATGAATCGAGCTAACCGTTATATAAACCAACATTTTCATTTATATTCAAATCATTTTGTTAGAATTTGTTACCAAAAAAAGTGGCTAGAATTATAAGAATTTAATAATTATGTATTGTTATATTTAGAAACCAGTATGCTATATTAAAAATTTTGAGAATTTTAATATACTACAAAATTAGGGGTAAAAATAAATATTGCTTCATATTAAGACACATTGAAGTGTTCAACTGCCAGAGGGAATAACTTTAGCTGTATTTTCTTGTTGTAATGAGATTTATATGAAGTTAAAACCAAAATATGTTCTTGTTTAAACAAGAAGGGTTGTAAAAATAAAACGGCAAAACGCCATGGGATTTCTGATCATCTAAGAACTAGGAGAGTAAAAAGACGGAAAGTCAGAGGAGCATTTTTAAGAAGTGGCAGTCTGTCACAGGAACTTATTTTAGTATCTCGTTATAATGAGAAACTTTCTCATCTTAATGAGTTATGTATCTCGTAACAAGACACTGAGAGTTTCTCATCCCGAGATATTGATCCTGGATTCATTTCATAACTCTGGCAGGTAAACGCTGCAGGCTACTGATAGGTTGATTTTTATATGTATTATAAAAAAGAATTATCTTGCCTATGAAGCATTAGGCATTAAAGTTATTTAAGTTATTAATTTCTAAATTCAACAATGGCAACTAATATTGGTTTGGTCAGCCATTAGCTGTCCTCTTTGGTCGTGTGTGGCTCACACCAAATTGTGTTTAGGCTTATTTCTCTAAATTTGTGCTATTTTAACTAAACGAAGAATAAAGAAATGTTTTAAGATGATTATGAAAGATTTTGAGAAATGTAATTGTTTATCCAGCTTAAGTTTAGCAACACCGCTAATGCTAAAAAGTCAAACCTGCTAGCAAATTGAGCTTCTTAGTCATGCCGTTTTAAGTGCATCTTATCTGTGGTTGTCAGGGGAAACGTTTGCATACCAACTTGGGAGAAGATTTAAAACGTTTGTGTCTAGCTTTTAGCCATTCAGCAACAATGCTAATGATTTCTAGCTAGCTAGAAGAGCTAGTTGTTCTTAACCCTGAGTGAGACATAAAGAACGGGCAGTGATGTGAAATGTTCAAAGAAAGGTTAAGTCAAAAGGTTTACTACTGCTTCAAGATAGTTATACGCTTTAGATGCAGTTTTTGTTTATTTCTAACTTTGGGGCATGAGGAAATGGATGAAAGAAACAGTGAAGATGCTTGTCTGATATGATTCTAGTGCTTTGTAAAATAGGGTAAAACTGCACGTTATTAATGAGGTGGTTTTGTTGTTGAGTGATCTGAGCCTGTAGGTTTTGAATGTGTATTAAGGAAGATGATCCTGTAGTTTTGAACATTTAAATACCCTGTTGTTTATGAAATGGTTTGATTCATCATAATGATCTTAGTACTTTTATAAAGAGATTGGGAATGCAAATCATTTCTGCTACTATGTATTTAATAAAATTGATCCAAAATAAATGCATTCAAATTCTTGCACCAATTTCACTAGTAAAAGTTTTGTTTTATTAAAGTAGGCCCGTCTCTAAACCCCACAGTGTTGCCACTCGCTTCATCACCTCGACCAAACTTTATAAAACATCTCTAAACGATCTCAGTTTTTTTTTTTCTTTCTTTCTCCCCGTGCAACATTAAATCTGATCCCCTTGATGCGTGGGGAGCGCAAAGCGATTTAGAGATCGAAGCGGCGGCTTGATTCACCCCCCTCCTTCCTTTCTTTACCTCCTTCCTACTCCAACCGAGACCAAAGTCGAGATGCGGGGTGCGGGAGGGGGGCGAAACAGGGAGGGGTTGGAGATGCAGAAAGAAGATATTTGAAAAGCTGCCACGAGTTCCCTGTCACACCGCCTCCTGCGTGGATTGAGCCGTGCTCTTTGTTATCCACAGGCATGAATACTGAGTGGATGTAAAGAGAGGAAAAAAAGCCAAAGAGAGAGAGAGAGAGGAAAGAAAAGAGAAAACACTGGCCTCGCGTCTGCATCTGGTGGTCAAACTAGAAGTAACTTGACCTGCAGATTCTCTGCAGTAATTCCCCTCATTGTGGGAAAACATTAAACTTTGCACACACGGTTGATTGCTCTGTTTGGACTAATTTGCGTTAATTCGCGCCGTACACCAAGGTGATGTGGTACGAGATCATTTCCCTCTGAAATGAATTAAAAATACTCTGGGATTTTGAGCTAAATGTTGCCGGTGGATGTTAATGACTTTGTTTTTCTTTTCTCTGTTCATTTAGTGAACTGTCTAATGGCTGCTGTTTGTCTGTTTTCATGCACTAAACTTGTTATTGTAACCAAATGTTTATAAGAGAGGTAAGCCTGTGGTTCCGTACATAATTCCTCAATTTCATGATTTGTTTGAGTCATTATTTTTGATGAGCATGCAAATATGTCGTCTCTCGCTCCTTTGCAAACTCTATTCATTCGCATTCACAAGGAGACAGGTGTCCAACAAGCTGACGAACCCCCACCACCACCAAAATACACACACACGCGCACATGCACAATGCTCACACACACTCACGTAGGAGGATGTAAACTTCCAGCAGGATTAAATAAGGATTATTTTTGGGATTATTTTGGAATGTCATCCAATATTCTGAATTAATTGCACTGTTTAGTCCTTACTTTGTAGTTTTAATAAATAAGTATCTGCTTGAACAAGCATCAAACAAGCCTTGCAGATGTTAAGCAGACTTTTTTCTTTTTCAGGTTCCCCTGCAGCGTGCAACACAACAAATCCCTGGTTTTCTCCATAGAAACTCATTTAACTCGACTAATTTCTGATTTTTACTCTTTTACAGCTGCACACCTGTTTAATCATTGAACTCAGTTCTACGTCTAAACTTTAAAGCATATTTAGCCCTGAATAACCTGCAGCACGTCGCTTGAACTTTACAAGTCCCTCTTTCTCCACCTGTTTCGGCCTGAAGCCCCAAAGCACAGCCAGGTGTGTGTTATTCAGGTTCCCGTGCGCCACTCAAGTACTCAAAATTAAATGTGGATTTATTTATTTTTTTGGTTATTTTTTTAAGAGCTGGAAGGGGTAAGGAGGGGGGTCAGGGAGCTTTAACTCGGTGACAAAGCCTCATTTGCAGGTCAATGCGATGGCACACTCGCCTCTCCTCTCCATCCAGCTCTCCTTTGTTCCCAGTCGCCTGCGCCGATGCCAGATGGTCATGGAAAATGCTAATTCTCACACACACACACACACACACACACACACACACACACACCCCCACACACCCACACACACACACACACACACACACACACACACACACACACACCCTAGCCCCTTACCCCTCCTCTGGCCGATTTTCCTCCTCTCTACATTTAATTGCAGTCTTCTGCAGACCGCCCCGGTAATTACGTGTTTCGAGTGGAAAACGCATCCCTGAAATCTTGTTTTTTTTTTTTTAAGTCGCTACATTTACACAAAACCCGAACGCTCAAATGTCCCGTGCAGCGTTGCAGCGTGGCTTTTAATATTTGAAGCCGTCGGTCAGCTCCACTTGATTTTGCGTGTACGGTCAGGACTTTCACCTGTGTTCAAACAAAATGCGTTTTAGCATGTTTATGTCAGCTTTTTTTTTTTTTTATGTCGGGAAAAAAATGCATTGATCTGAAGGAAAGTTTGACTTTTTTTTTTACAAATATGTCAAATAGGTGTTTGATCTCAAAATTTAAAAACAAAAGCTCAAAACTCTCTTCTGTCCTGCTCTATTGTCACAGCATCATATTTATTCCAAGCTCAAATAATCAAAAAGTAACCCTTCCTGTGTATGATTGTGCAAATATAAATGCCTAATTAAGCTGTTCCTGCTCTTCCTGAAAAACCTTTTCCACTTAACGTATATTCTTACAGGAGAGAAGGAGAAATCATTTAAATAAGTGCGTAAAAAGATCATAATTTTGCTGATGACACTGTGATGTAAGCCAAAGGTCACACAGGGGGCCCTGCGGGGCCCATGAGACTGATTCTCCCCGTCAGCAGCTGCTTGTACAATGATGACCCATTGTCGAAGACATGTTTAATGAGCTCTGCATGTTTGCTGTCATCTCTTTCCTTTATGTCCATCATACTCTCATCATGCGCTCGCTGAATGAAGTTATAATGGTCCGACGGGCCTTTGTGGAGCTAATTTAGAACCACGAGGCTCCGTGCGTGTGAAGCAGTCTGAAAACAAACGACGGTCTCGACCGGTCGTCTGAAAGACGGGCCCGGGCTCTACAAATTTATTTCTGTTCAGCTTAAAGAAGAGCTTAGCGAGTTGTTTTTCAGGCCTTAACCTGTGAACCTTCCCAGAATGGCTCAAACTCGAACCCTTCTCAGCAAACGAGAGCGACTTAAAGGTCCTATTTACTGGGACAAATTTTATATAGTTACACAGCTGCAGGGACAAATAGGGGAAGATGACCTGTTTAGCACCATGGAGGGGGCATGAAGGGAGGAGCCGGGTGGGACTGTGCGGGGAACTGAATCCGCCTGAATGTGTCCAGTCTTCGACACAGCGGAGACTTCATTAAAGTAACACATAAACAGCTGTTGTCTTTAACATGTAAACTATTGGGGATCTAAAACTGAGCTGAATGCGGCCTGGGCTCCCCCACAGGCATATGGGCGTTAATTAGCTGGATATAGCCATAGATTAATTATAATATTTTTTCTTTGCACTTTGGTATCAATGGAGGAGCCAGACAAAGTGTCCTTTGTTCTCTGACGCAGGACATTCTGTGGCTGGACTGAATGGGTCTTGGCTATGTCTACATGGATTTGCCATATGGCAACAAAAAGGAAAGAATGGAGCCAGAGAGCGCTTTGTGTTGGAAATCAGAACAAGCTCCCCGTCACAGCTTACGGCTGACAAAGTCACCATCAAAAAGTCTCCGTTTCCATCCAAACATTCGTGTCATACAGTCATGGGAGGGCCGGGTGGGGAGTGGGGGTGGACTTGAGCAAAATTATGAAATATAGCCCCATATTCGCTTTGTGGGCATTGACAGGCGGCCATGCATGGATGCAGCCATGGATGGATGCATGCATGCAAGGGCCCCACATTTGGCTTCTTTCAATTAAGGGTAAACTTGCAAGTATGACCTGTTGAATGGTTTGTTTCAATAGACGAGCACCATTACAAAGACTAGTAGTTTTCTTTTTGCACTTTCTGGCAGGTGGCCTCCACGCCCGGTGTATCCACGGCGGGGTAAACAGAGTGCGTGTGTGTGTGAGTGGGTCCTTTGGAGGGCCTTGTCGAGTGCGGGTTGGATGGGTGTGTGAGTGTGTGTTTGGGGATGGGGGCGGTGGGTGGGTCTTTGCGGCGGACAAAGCGGGGATCCAAAGGCAGCTGCTGCTTCTTTACAAGGGGCGAAAGGGCCTTTAAATCTGAGCCTATATCCCGCAGCTGCCATTAGGGGTTGCTGCGTCTGAATGCGGGTTTCCCCCCGCAAAGGGTCTTTGGGTTCGTGTGAAGCGGATCCACGCAGACAGAAAGTGGCTGCGTCACTATGGAGGCATTTGATATCTATATCAGTAATGGTGACGGCGAGCCGAAGGAGCCAATAAAACATGGAGCGGTCGCACTTTCCACGCACGTTTCAGGTTGAGATGCTGGTCGTTTCACTCCTTCACAAACTGTCTGGCGGTTTGGATCGTGTGGACTTTTTCCACACCCAGACAGTGTCGTCAATTTGTACCTGCAGGGGTTTGTCCTGTTCTGGTTTTGGCAACCAAAGATTTGAAGTCACTGAGGAAATGTGGTTTTATGAATGAAATACATAAAATATGCAAGAATATCCAGAGTGTTATTTTAGAGTGACCGGGTTTCAGAGTCTGCTGTTTCATTACAGTTTTCTGGCTATAACCCTATAAGTATGGTTGATGTATACAAAGTCCTCAGAAAATAGCTACTAATTAACAGGCATATGAATTTAGCATTTAATAGCTATTTAGTGGCAAAATTAATTAAAATACCCAAGAACATAGAAAAATGATTAAAGTAATTTTTTTAAGTAGATGAGCAGTAAATGGTGACATGTTTAGGACATGTAAAAACCCCTGCAGAGACTTAAAAAAACGAAAAATGAGCACTTACCTTCATAATTTATTTTAAAAAATTGTACTAATACATTGTTAGTACTATATTTTCTGAACAGGCATTCAGAAAATATAGTTACATTAGGAAGTTTTTCAAGGCTAATTGTCTCAAATCATTGAAGTACTTCATGACAAAGACAATACATTACCACACACTGGTTTAGATTGGTATAAAACGCCAACATGTTCAGAAAATACATTATTAATTTATAGAATTTACTCAATTTAATTAGACTGTAGTTTTCATATTGAAACACGAAGCAGAACATAAATACATATGCGTTTTTCTCCCAACAAACTACCACATGCTTTGTCTACAGGGAAGCCTGAATTGATCCAGAGCCAACCAGGCACAAAACACAAATGCTCTTAAAGGTTTAATTTGAAGATGTTTTATTTCTCTTTTTTCTTTCAAAAAAAATTACTTAGGGCACTTGTATGAAAAAATAAAACACACACCATATAACGGCTCAGACACAAAGAAATTTAGGTTTTTTTTAAGGCTTAACTATTGGGAAGCTACAAGATTGCAAAACACCACAATGTCTTTAAAAACAGCAAATAATAAAATAAAATAGAAAATTGGCAACAGACTAAAATCAGCAAGGCATTTGACAAATAAAGAGAAACATAAATAACTTATAAGTTAGAATAAACTTAACATATATACATTTACAGGGAAAAAAACACAAGGACTAGAATTAAACAAACTCTACTTTCTATAAAGCTGTACACTTTTGGCCAGTGTAAAAGATTTTTTTTTCTCTAGGATTGCACAGATGTTAAAACATTTAACACTGTCGAGTGGCTGTATGCAAAAGCAACAATGAATGCTACATTTGTACTGGATAGAAGTCATCCAAGCGAAATTTGCTCCCTTTTATTTTCCTTTTCTTTCTTCTCGCTTTAGTTTTTTTTTTTTTTTTTTCCTTCTTCCACCCACCCGCCCCTTTGAGTTCCCAAACCGTTCAGTCCTGAGAGGAGCTGCGGGCGGTGTCGAGGCTTCGCTCCGCCGGGATTCACGGAGGTTCGAGTCGGCAGAATAGCGGGACTCCCCCCTTCTTTGTCCCCGTTTCTCTTCCTCCCCTCCTCCGGCGGCCTTAAAAGCGGCTCTCGGTCCGTAGGAATCCTCAAAAACACGTAGGGAAGTAGTGCAACAACAAAAAAAAAAGTGTAAAAGAAGAAGAAGAAGAAACGCCACCTAAGGATGAAATAAAAAAAAAGAGATATGGTTCAGTTTTTCGACGAAATAAAAAGCATTTGTTTCACAAGAAAAGCGGCGAGTCAGCTTTCCACGGAAAGAAGAAGAATGACGACAGCAGCAGCGAGGCGTCACCCCTTCTTAGCCCAGCGTTTTCCCGCCACATTGTGACGTACGCATCCCCCCTCCCAGCTCGCTGGTGTTACTACAGCTACTACTATCACTATAGCTGCTCCTGTGATTTCACCACCAGCTCTCTCCCTCCCCATCCCCCACGTCCACTCAGCCAGCCGAGATAACGCTGTCTGGCTCAATCACTTGCAACCGCATTATTACAGTATTTATTACAAATGACTAGCTATGTGCTACACTGTTACAATTTGTAGACGAAGAAGAAGAAGAAGGGGAAAAAAGGCGTAATTGCTATTAATAATGTGGAGAATTAAATGAATGTTCTTCTTACGTTCAACGGATCCTCTTTCGCGGAGTTTGTTTCACCGAGATGGGAGACTTGGGAAGTCTGTCGGCAGCCTTTTTTCGTTTCACGAAGAAGTCTGCATGAAAGAGATTATAATATACATAAGTCACAGTAAATAGATTTATCTGAAATTAAAGCGGCTTCTCTGTTTTGTTTTTCTAGTAGATTAATAAGCCCCTGTAACTACCTGTGATGTGCGTGTTGTTGTCATCAGCAGCAGTCGCCGACCTCTTGCGCCGAACACAGGGAGCCTGTCTGCGAGACCCTGAGGAGATCCCTGTGACCGGCCGGTTCTCCTGGTTCACCTCCACCGGGGTCGGGGAGCTGCTTTCCCCGTCGCCGCCGACGACGCTGCGGTCGCTCTCCGGTACCGCTAAGCGCTCCATTACATCCCCGTCGGAGCTCTCCGACATAACGGATTCCGAGGAGGGCGTCTGCTTTACGGGCGTCTCCGGGACGCGCGTCCTGCCGCTCTGCATCGATTCCCGATAAAACGCCGCCGTCCTCTCCGCGGGCATCTCTTCCCACTCGTAGTCCCCTTCCAGCGGGGTGTTGTCCTCGAAATTAAAGTTCCATCTCTGCTGGTCCCGCTCGGAAATCTCCCGCAGCTTGGCTTTCACATCCCGACTCAGCTCGTCGTGATCCACCGGCCCGAAAAGACTGCGGCACACGCCGGTGCGCCTCTGGAGAGGGAAGGTCCTGCGGGCCACCAGCCTCTCCAGCGCGCTGCTCGATAACTGGACGTGAGACATCTCAGAAAAGAGGAATAATTCCTCACGACAGAGACCCAGGTGTTGGTTTAGTTGTTGTTTCGTTGCGCTGTAAGTGCGTGTCTCCCTGCCCCCTCGCAGCTCAGTTTAAATGTACCTCGATACCGTACGCCTCACAATTTATAACCTCTCAACGTGTCGCGTAGATCCAGGAGTTCCTTCATTGGCTGACTGAAACTCCAACCCTCCCCAAATACGCACACAACCCTCACCATGATGCCCTCCCGCCGACTCTCCCGCCCCCCTTTTACTCTTCTACCCTTTCGGCTGAGTGCCGAGTGGAGCTCAGCGTTATGATTTCTCTGCTGCACGCAAGGTGTTAAAACTAAGCGGAGCTTCCCTGGTTGTTCTATGAATGGAGCTGCGTAAAGGACTTAAATCTCCATTTCTTTTCACGCATCAGTGACTCGTGTGTCCGAATTTTTGACATTTCAAGAGTTCAAAAAAATGGCCAATACAATTCCTGTTTAATAATTTAATCTCAATCGACCCGAAGATCTTAGATACAACTGTAGGTTACAACTATCTTATGAATTGTTTGCTTCTGGACAGTCTCAAACACACCTGCAGGTTATAACCCATGCCAGCGTCCACACACAAGGGCCCCTTATCTTTCAGTCCTTCAGCAAACAATGAGGGCTTTGGATCATGTTTCCCTGTCCAGTCTGCAGAGATGTTGCACATAGATGCAACCTTTGCCGCAGCTCTAATACACCAGGTCAAACAATGCAATATCGGGGGAGTGAAGATTCTAATCATATCAATAAAAGGTTGAAAGTCTAAAATCTCTACAGCTGCTGTTTTACGCATATGTGAAGATGCTGTATTATTATTATTATTATTATTGTTTTGTTTTTTGTCTTATTTTAACAAAAACAGCTTGTGTTAACTCTGCCTTCACATAGCAGTCTCTCCTCAGGTCCGAGCAGAGAAAACGGACAACGCCTTTGCAAGGAATGACGGATGCACAGCGACCCTTAGTGGTAAGCAAGTGGTACTGCAGATTGAGCAAATAAAGCAACTCTGAATAAGGATTTGTAGACACTTTTTCTCGTGTATATTTCTTCCTTCTTTTTTGTCACACCTATACTTTCCAGAACATCATACCTTTTCAAAGACAGTATGAGATTTAACACAAAAGGCCATTGTCAAGCAATAATTTAATTTATTAGCTGAAACAAGTTACCAATCATGCAAAAAGTAGAATAATCATTATTTAATTATGATTGAACAAATCTTTTGAGAAGTTGAGTTCTATGTCACCTAAGCCTGATTATTGCCATTCTCACAAAACCAACAAATAACTTGAATAGACCTTGTCCGGTACCATAGAGACAGCCCCTGATCTAAAAATAATTCTAGAAAAGGTAAGTCACTGACATCTAAAAGTCTGGAAAGGATTACAAAGTCATTTTGGGGGGTTTTGGCAATCAAGTCAACCACATTGTAAAGAGTCATCCAAATATGGAGAGAGAGTGGCCATCTTACCAAAACTAAGTGTGCATCCCAGAGGTCACAACAGAACCAAAGTAAGCATCTAAAGAACTGCAGACCTCACTTGCCTTCAGTTTTATAATGCAATACTAAGAAAGAGAATATGAAAGAATGTGGCCCAGGAGAAACGTTTGTGGCAAAAGCCAATAAAGCAACACAAAGACAAGTCTTACATTCCAACAAAAGAATATCATATCAACAGTCTAACACGATGACATGACGATTAAGTCTGCTTTAGGATCTGAACAACTTGAGATAGTTGAATTATTGTCTCTTACAGATAATCATGGAGAAAAATATATATGCTATAGCTCAGGACAATGATCGTAAACTTAATGAACTGAACTTAGTCCGCCTCAAAATGACTAAAGGGTAAAATTTTTTAGTGGCCTGATCCAGAGACTAGTTGGTACGTTCAAAGTTAAATCCCAATGAGATGTTATGGTGTGACCTTAAACATGCGGACAGGCCTTCATTTTTAAATAAAGTGGATTAACCAGTTTATAAATCTGATTTTAAGACTTTTACTGCAGGTATGAGTGAGAAGATAAATGGCAGGAGTCGTGCTTTATTTTCTGTTTTGTTGAGAAACACAACAGTGGGTCGCTCGCATCACATGGTGACGTCATATGACAAGACTTCCAGCTTGTCAGAACGCGTTATGGCTTCCATGTGAGTGCCATCAGAGTCACATGCACGGAGACGAGCACCGTAGAGAGGAATCTCCTTGTGAGGACACAGCGCTCACTGCTCAACAATAGCTCAGCTGAGTCGTCATCATGTGATGGTTTATGACTGAGGGCAGGTGATGCAGTTTGAGACATTTTCTCAATGCCACAACACTCCAATTGTCGTGGTTAAGAGAACTAATGAGCCCCTGTAAATAATTTATTGTAAAACGTAGTGCCTTGCAAAAATCTTAGTACCTCGTGATGTTTTTTGATGTTGCCACCATAAATCTCAATGTGTTTTCTTCTACTTTTAGTTGACAGATCAGTACAAAGTAATATATAATTGTGAAGTAGAAGGAACATTATGCATGTATTTAGCATTTTCTTTTTTTTACAAATATAATTCTTAAAAGGTAAATGTGCATTTGTATGTATCCCACACCAAAAGAAACATCTCACAGAGCACTGTTCAAGCCATCATCTTAAAATGGAAACGGCACAACTATTAGTCTGACCCAGTGGTGTCAAACTCCAGTCGTCAGGGTCCGATGTCCTGCAACTTTTAGATGCGTCTCTGCATCAATACACCTTTCTCTGCTAGCGAGACAGTTTCTCCATTTAATTCAAGTGTGACACATATCAAAGTTGCAGGACTCTGGCTCTTGATGAATACCGTTTGAGACCACTGCTCTTTGTAAGCACCAAATGTTGGTGCTTACAAAAGTGTGGCAAGAATGTATCCATTGTTGAAAGAAGCTGTATGACCTAGGATACACACCAAACAAATGAAGGGTAATTCTCTGGTCAGAATACAACAGTATTGCTTTGGTCAGTTTTGCTGGTTTAAAAGTACTTACAAATAATTTGCTTGGCTTGGCAATATTGAACTTTTTGGCTTGCATGCAAATTGTTGTGTTTAATGGAAACCAAAGGCAACACACTGAAAGCACCCACACAGTAAAACATGGCAGTGGCTGCATCATGCTGCAAGGATGCTTTTCTTTAAAGCAAATCAAATGTTAGAATAGAACGGCCAAGTCAAAAATCTAAACGTAAATTCAAACATCCTGAACCGTCACATTGTGGCTCAAGTGCTCCACCTGATGGCAATTATTTCAAACAACAACAGCTACATCTTTGCCTACTGAGACCAGTGTATCACCCATCCAATGTGGTAACTTCATCTTTAGGTTTTTATCAACAAAGTAGGCAGCATAAGCTATGTCTTAGCAAGGGGATCTTGGATAACTTAAGCTAATCTTTGTTTCTCACAGCTTCTTTGGTTTTAAGTTGGTTACTGATTGGCTTAATGAGGTGGGAGGATAACACCTAGGTTCCCCAGGCAAGGCTGTCTAAAAGAGATACCATCAGCCGTAAAAATGCAAGGAGAAAGTCTGCACTCATTATGTCTCAAAGAGAGTGGGGGCTGGGGGATGATTTTGGTGTTTTCACCAAAGCAGCAGGTGCGGTCGGTCTGGAGTTCTGCTGTGATCACTGACTTCTTTAGGCCGGCTGTGATTCTTTCATCTTGAAAGCACACACATGCATGAACTTAAGGTTGCTTAACTGGCTCTTTTGAAATAAGTGGAAACAACCAGAGGTCTGGGTTCTGGCTGAAAACAGCCTGGAGCCAGAGCAAGTTTCAGGCAGAATGCTGATGGATGAGGTGGGCAGTGACCAGCAACAGGTTGGGTTGTGTTCATGTGAACCCTGTGTGTCTGATGAATTAATGTGAGGCCTAAAACCAGTGTTTTAGATTTGCTAAAGGAAAACAAAAGATAATGTGCACACAATTTGGAGGGTAGAGTTAGTAGGAGTGGTGCGTAAGGCAAAACACTTCCAATTTTAGTTTGATCAGAACACATGACATGTCTTCAAAATTGAAGGTCTTTGTCCCCGAGTGCATCTTTCAAGGCTTTTTGTGTTGGTTTTAAAGTCATGGCTTCTTCCTTTCTGAGTGATACTTGCATGTGATGTTTGAAGTGTGGCACCTCCATGCATCTGTGAACTCTTCCCAAAGATGAACCAGCGTTGTGCCAGTCCATGATTCGTGTCTTTGTTTTCAGTCATTTACATGGCAACATCATCTTGGTTTTCCCAATTGTTTAAAGGCATTGTAATCTTGGTGTAAAGCTCTGTAGTTTTATAAAGTCTACACCTATAAATCAGGTCATTGCTTATTTTGGGATTTGTAGTCTTCTTTGCGTTTCACGTGAGCTGTCCTCTTTCGCCTGGCTTGGGTGCTGCCGTTTCAGGCTTGTGAACACGTAGCAGGTCATTTCTTGGGTGATGTTTGCCATCGCCGCCCTAGACATAGACCATTCACCTGAACAAACTGGGCCCTTTGATGTTTCAGACGCTCTGCAGGCAGGACTGCTGAGTGTTGCAGGAGGTAAACAAATGGAAAATTGCTCACAAAAAGCCTGCAGCCTATTGTGAAACCAACTTAAAACACCCTGCACGTTCTGCATGATGCTTATGGGTTTAAAGTAGGCATGTGACATACCCAGAAAAACCAGTAGCCAAATCATTGCATTCCTCCAAATCGTGTACACAAACAACCCTTATTTAGGCAATCTCAGCATTATTAATTTCAGTAGGCTGCATAAAACTCCAGAAACATGGTCAAGTGTTAGCTCTTGAATGTTGTTACACTGTAATTCCTTTTCAGAGTCCACACAATCCTTCAGTTTGTGCTATGGAGGCCTGGCCTGAGAGCATTGTTCATATCTGAAAGTGGAACGGCATTTCATTTTGGGCCATATCAAAAATCTGAATGCTCTTAAAGGGCCGGCTGTGCCAGAATACACTGATAAAATCCATTAAATTGTTAAAATATTAATAAATAGCTTTTCTTCGGGGGTTTTGTGATTGCTTTAGTGGTTTTTTTTTATTCAAAATTACATATTTTGTGATGCCAATTTAGAAATGTTTGTAAGGATTTGTTTTATTTTTTACAATATTTGTGCTAATGTGTGATGTCAAATGTTACTTTTTATTACTCATGGATGTCAAGTTCTAGTCAATAACGGACTAACTTGACATCCAGTAAGGCTAAGACAGCAGTCACTTAAACTCAATGTTTTTGACCAATTTTGAGAAAATTTGCAGTAAAATCAGAAAAAAAATTAGGAGATTTGTTGATTTTGTGTGAATTTTGCAGATTTGTGGAAAAACTAGAAGGACTTATTGATGTAATTTGGAGTCGAAGGGGCCACATAAGAAGCTACAGCGAGCCAGATGTGACCCCTGGACCTTGAGTTTGACACATGTACTGTAGGTCTGTTGGCCAGAAAAGCAGCCATGAGGCCCACTATAACTCTGGAGGAGCTGCAGAGATTCAAAGCTCAGGCGATGGAAGTCTTTTATAAAAGGCATTACGCTCTCTGTTACTTTGAATACCTTTTACTCCGTTTGATTTGAAGGTCTGTCTTAATTATAAATGCAGTACTATAATGGAACAAAGTTCTATGTTGTATATCTCTGGTTTAAATTTATTTTGCCAGAGAAACAATAAATGTCAATCTCAATAGGAAGATTACTGTTGTTTTTGAAGGCAAACTGTATGAGAAAATCCTCAAACTATTTAGTCATTCATTTACCTTTAGCAACTGAGGTTTTGTGAATAAAAATATTTAATCTACAGTGGTTTACTAGAAAATGTCTACCCAGTGTTCTTCTTTGCCTGAAAGGAGATTTGGCAACCAACCGCATAAATGCTTTTCTTTTTAATCTTTAACTTTTGTTCTCTTAACAAACTTATAAGCTTATCAAAGCAGGGAAGAAGTAAAAACATCAAATAAAAAGGTCAGAAAGTGACCAAATTTAAAACACTTTTTAAAAACTAATCATTCACCTCGACTGAATACATTTTGTCAGTTTACTACCACAATCACCAATGTATTTTATTGATATTTTAGTTGCGCTTTCGTTTTGTAAAGACAAAAATCTGAAAAGATATGCCAGGAATTTTCATGAATTTTTTTGTTCTTTGCCAAATAGCATATTTGTTGTCCTGACTGAAAGTCAAACTTTTACTTAATGTGCTCGACACATAATTTATATATATATATATATATATATATATATATATATATATATATATATATATATATATATATATATATATATTTATTTATTTATTTATTTATTTTTCATGGACACAAATGAAGAGAGACAATTTTATACATTAACTGTGAAGTTATAACAAAATCACGACAGTTGAATACAGATACGTTTTCGTAATAAATATATTCAGTATTTGTTTTAATAACAGCTCAAGTAAATAAGTAGATTCATCTTTTTTGTTGTGTTTATTTCTAGAGGAGGCGGATATGACGCGATGCAAATTATCCAATTAAAGCCATGCTAACAACTTGTAGCAAAACGCCAGCTTAAAGCGCCTCTTTTCAAACTGAAAGCCCAGACTAACTACAGTCCTGCTCAACTCTTTTGTACTGTTACTGAATGTTAGTTACAGACCCATAATACTGAAAAGTAAAGGTTCCTCAGTAAAGCGTGGTTAGACTGCACCGGCAAGTAGGCGAAGCTGGACTTCCGAGTCGAATGTTTTTATTTTCATAATAAAACAATTTCAGTTCGTCATTAGACGCACAGAAAGGGCAGACGAGCTTCCGAATGCCTAGCAAGTCACGGCCATTTTGTGAGTGGCATTTTTACGAGACGCTTTAAAAGAAAAGTTGTGGAAAACCGTAGCTGAGGTTTTTATTGTTTACGCTGTATTGAAAATACATATTTGTGTTTGACATTAAATAAGAGTAGATGTTTCCTGTTGTAGGTCAGCTGGGTTTCTCAAAAGTTTATACTTTCTAAATGCCAAGGAGTTTTTTGTTAAAAAATATATATATATCATTGCTTTCTTTACGTTTGGAAGCTTATACACACAACATTTACCACACCTTTGAATAATTTGGGAAAGCCCAGATGATATCATGGCAAGCTTCTGGAAGGCTAATTTACACAATTTAAGTTATTAATGTTATTTTATTGTTACAATATCGTAGTACAATTTCTGGCTAGGCTACCCCCTCTAACTGCGTCCCTGAATGAATAAGAAGGGTATTGTAACCAAACAAATGTTTTTTTTCCCCTGTATTTGTTGTGTAATGACCTCATGTACTTCTATTCATTGTTGTTATTTTAAATTCAAAATATCAGAATTTGCACATCATTTTATTCAAATTACATCAGATATAAAAACGGCATACTGGAATAACATTACTCTTACCGCGCGAAACTACCTATCACAATATGGCGCCCGCACCGACGTATCACTTATAACCGGAGATGTAGGGGCTTTTACTTTGAAGAGCAATTACCGGAAACGCCTTTGTGTTTCAGAGCATGTGATTGTGTGCGGAGCATGCAGTTGATTGTCAATGCTTAAGCGGCTCAGCAGTGGTTCTGTCGGTCTGTGTGGGTACAGCCAGGCTTTAAACAACTTTTTTCATTAGCAGCAAAGCTGTTTTCTACATTTGCTATAATGTATCGAGCGGTAGCAGCTTCTCAGCTTACCCGTAAAACAGCCCGTAAGCACACAAATTAACCCAGCTGGTGAGTAATGGTAGCTACATTTCAAACGCACACGAGAGGCTAGCTAATAAATGTCCTGACTCCTTCAAAAAAGAGACATAAAATGCGAAACGCTGTCTTAAAAAAGTCTGTTTATACCGGCTGGTTAATTAATAACGAACCTTTTAGTTGACTAGCCTCCTAGACAAGGTCAAACATTTAAAAATAGCTACCAATAGCTAACCAATTTGTGTGACACTAAAGCAGAGCAGAGCTTTGATTTGTTTATTAGCTTCTATCCTTCAGTTTAAAATCCTCCCAGCGTGTTTTGGAGGAAGTCGTCGTTGCTGACGGTCCAGGAACAGATGACATTTAAATAGTTGGATATAAGTAGGCGGCGTCGGTGTGCCTGTTTGACAGGTTCGCCGCTGAGCACAACCGAACGGGACGTGATTTTCAGGTAATTTTTTCCCCCCTCCCTGTTGTTCAAGTTGCGTCGATTTTTCTCCGGCCACCTCAGGATGCTGGCAGCCACCTGGGTGGGGCTGACGCGGACCACAGAGACCAGGAGCTGATCTCGGGGATAAGCCAAACCGAGCCGGATCGCTACTGCCACCCCCCCCCCCCCCCCCCCCACGCCCCCCTTTTTCGTTTCTTTGAAAGCACAGCGGGCGGCTTTCAAAAGGGTGAAAGCAGTCACCCAATCAGCCATGACCAAGTCCGAGTCGAAGAGAAGCGGCGCGTCCGCCGGCAAGAGCGCCAGCGCCGCATCCGCCGCCGAGCAGGTCAACAACGGCTCGTTTGATGTGGGCTTCCCGGAGCCGAGCCCCGCAGGAAAAGCCAAGGTGCTGAAGCAGACGTCCAAGGAGAGCCTCCACCGGAGAATCGCGGAGTGCGAGGTGTACGACGACGGGACCAACACCTTTTTCTGGTGAGTGGGGGACCTGAGGGTGTCACGACCACCTACCCACAGGGGAGCGGGTAGGTGGCGAGTTTAGTTTTCTAATGCAGCAAGGTTGTCTGAAAGTCAGCCCCAAGTGACATCCGTTTATTCCAGCACAGCTAGAGGTGAATTAGTGGGTTTCCTCACACAGACTCACATTTTCCATCCAAGCTCACCTACTATAATGTCCCACCCTGCTGCTTACTCAACACAAGATGAAGATGGCAGACTTCTTACAGATGAATAAACCTGAGGTCCTGTGCAGGTTGTGCGTGTGTCTGGGAATGTGTCATTCCCTCCCTGCAGCAGTTTTTCCTAGCTGTCTTGGCTCTTCAGTGTAAAGGTTTAGTGTCTTTGGTGGCAGAGGTAAGTCACAGATCAAGAAATGGCCTTCTTCATCTGTAAATATGTTCTGCCCAAATTCAAATTCTGTGAAAAATATAACCTTTTATTCATTTTAAAAAACCTACCAGATTAGCCCTACACTGTACTGATAATAAGTCAAGCAATAAAAGACTGTGAGCTTTTCACACGTTAATGTTAAAAGTATTTTTTTTTCCAGCTGCAAATGCATACACTAAAGAAATTCTGTTTTTGTATTTTAGCCAATAAAATGTTCGTTTACTTATCACAAAAAGGAACTCAATTATGTTTATTTACATTTTACTTTATGTGTACAAAATAAACCTAACAAGGTGCCTGGGCAACCTTAAAAAGTTATGACTCAGTGGTTACTAACTTGCTGCTAATCTACTCTTCTTAGCTAGCTTTTTTTATTTCTTTTAAGGAAAATACATCACTAGTTGGCTGGACGATTGTTTTTGCCCATAAGATCCAGCAGGATCCCACAATCGTTTCCTATATTTAAAGGGTTTAAAAAAATAATAATAATTTATTTTTTTTTGGTCTTGCATTTTGTCCCAGCTAGCATTTAAAAAAAGATCTTAAAAGTCTTACATTTGACTGTCTACAACCTGTAGATATCCTGTTTAAGTATATAAATGAAAAATCTTTAGAATATGCCATTTAAAAAAAAAAAATCCGATTAATCATCAGAATAATCGATTACAAAATAATTGTCAGCTGCAGTCCTGTTTTGTATAAATTCAGCCTCTTCTCTCATAAAAACAAGTGTCTTCCAGACTGACGGTGCAAATCTTTGCTGGTTAATTTTATTGAGCATCTAGAGTTTATTCAACTAACTAGAAAATCCGCTTGAATGTAAAAACTAATGCAGTTAAACTACAATATGTCTGATTATTATGTTTATTTTTACGCTTTGTTTTATCTCGATCTTTTTGATCTCTGTTCCAGGCTTTTTACCACATTTTATCACGCTGTAACGACAAATTTCAGAAAAGTTGCAAATGAAAATCTTTAAACCGTGCTTTGTGTTAGTATTCAACTCCCACGTACTCTGATGGCCCTAAATGATATAAACGGTTCAGGATCTGACGAAAGATGAATGAGGCTGAACTTTGAAAACCAAGTGTTGTTTAATTTTGGCTTCCTTTTACAGCAAGACGGCCTTTTATTGCCATTTCATTCTGTCACATGACACGTCAATAAAACAGAGGTTTGACGAGCCACGTTTAGTGAAAATAAAACGGCAAAATCCTTCCCACATGACATGCACAGCGAGTCGTTCATTGATCCGATGCATCTTTGGAAGCGACACTGCTGGTAATCTCCACCTCAGACATGTGTGGAAAATTGGTGACAGCTGGCCAGTGATAAGAGTGAAGGATTTAGTGATTATCCGGATCACAGGTCAGTCTGGAAATGCAGAAAGCGGTTAAAAGAGCAGCTGCTTCTTGTTTTATTTTTGCAAACGAGCAGATCTGACTAAGTTTAGTTTACCAAGGGTTGTGGAGAAATGTCCCAAAATAATTTGAGGACGAGGAAACCCGTCTCGAGTTGGTGAGGAGATGAAAATTATAGGCAGTCCGCCTTGTAGGGGCAGACTGGAAAGTGGTTTTATTTTAAGAAGGAGGGGGGAAAATAAGAGGATTAGAATGGACGTCACTCTGATTTGCAGTAAATGTTTCTGTTGCTGTAACTTTTCTACCCATTTAAAACTGCTGGTTGTGTCTCCAGTTTACCGACAGGCTCCTTTCTAATCTCAGACTCTCTCTGAGCTACACAGAACCGGTATTTGTTCTCCTCCGTTGTTGCTGTGTGGTTGTCAGCCTGGAGGCAAACAAGGGCCCTCCCCTCTTCCTCCCTCCTGCTGAACAGGTTGGATAAGGAGGTGGAACCAGGAGAAAACTCTCAGGCCGCCATGACTCACTTTGAGGACTTGGAGAGCAGCTCTTGTTCTACAGGTTGACTGATGGAGGCTGTGCAGCACGAAATGCAGCCGTTAGAATTCACCCGGCAGAAAGTAAAACCTGTCCTAATAACAGGTGCTGGTCTGTTAAATAAAAATTTTAATATCAGCCGATACCAATGTCAGTGCCGATATATGGCAGTTCGTTAAATTAAACTTTTAATTTTTGTGACTTGCTGGTATTGGAATGTTTCAACGTTAATATTTAGTTCAGACGATAAGAGCACATACAGCTTTTATTTTTGTCTTGTAAATTTGATTTTAGTTTTGACAGTAATATAATTCTATCTGGTGGTTCTTGGCTCTAAAAATCACCATTAAATCTCCAATATTACAGTTTATGCATCTCCAGGTCAAAATGTGAAATTTACCTTTTATTTTCTAATTTGATTTCTGCTCGGATGAATTAAAGTGTCAAAAATGTAATCAGTTTCACATTACCACTTGGTTTTGTGCCTTAAGAAGAAAAAATATTCTTTATGCAACACATGTTTGAAGTTAGTTCTTCAGTTGCATATATTAAAAAGAAAAAAGCAGAAAGTGAAGCTGAAAAGCTTAATTTAAACCCGACTCTCTCTTTACCCAGCATTCAGCTCATCGCTCCAGTTGGAACGCTTCTTCATTTCTTACTTTAGAGGCAATCAACCCTGTTATTATCAATAAGTGGTCAAATAAAACTTTGCCCTCGCAGTAAATCTATCTATAGATTGTAACAATGCACAGATATCAGAGTGACGCCACTATTGCATGATAAAGGCCAAAGTTTGGTCATTGGTTGTGGGTTCATGAGGAAAGTCGATGGTCCACATCATAGAAACGATGTTTATGCAACAACCTAGACGGAGAGTTTAACCATCTGTAGTTTATTTGTAGCTAAACTTAATTTATTAGTTTCCAGACAGAAATCTCTGCCTTAAAAACGTGAAATTTTTTTTGTTAGAGCAACACAAAGCAGCTCATAATTGTAAAATTCAAGTAAGAATGATGTATATTTGGTGTGTATATTGTAGTCAACACTTTGTTGAACCATGGTTTGCTACAATTACCTCTGTACTTCTTCTGGGGTCTGTCTGTTCTCTCTTCATACATGCAGGCAACCCGTTTTGCGTTTCAAAGTTGGTCTTGAAGTATTAAGTCCTGCCACAGATGATCTACAGGTTTAGGTCTCTACTTGGGGTGCATTTCCACCAACTGAGAGTGGTAAACGACTGAGAAAATGTATTGGCGCTTATGCATCAAACTGCTGTTGGTCTGTCATAAAATGACATGAATCTGGCTGTTATAATACGATCAAAAAAGGTCTAAATGTTCTCGCAAAACACTCCTGAGAAATGAAGTTCTGCAGCTTTCGCTCCGGACTTTTCTCCCAATCGTTCCCCTCGGCCGACTTTTATAAGATCTCTGCTGGCAGCACCTTTTGCAGACATGGCTGCCGTCCCTCCAGGATGTAAGCATCAAAACAGGTTTTTGTCTATAAATGGTACTAATCTTATTTTTGCCGTCTCTCTCTCTCTCTCTGCCCCTGCAGGCGAGCCCACACGCTGACGGTGCTGTTCATTCTGACCTGCGCCCTGGTCTACGTCACGCTGCTGGAAGAGACGCCTCATGACACAGCCTACAACACTAAAAGGTCAGCGCGCCTCCTCCGTCACGTCCTCCCCCTCTTTGAATAACCCCTGAGAGAAGGACAGGAAATTTTCCACTAAACGGCTGGAGCTGCTTGATTGGATTATTCTTCCCGCCATGTGGCTGGAAGCACTTCATCAGAGGAGGAAAACTATTAACTCACTCCATTTGTTTCCATCCAGTTTGTCTTTAAGTAATTTTCTGCGAGTGCGTTTTTAATTAGTCGGGCTGATGGTGCAAACGTAAAGATGCCTCGGAGATGCAGCTTTGAAAATAGCAAAGTGAGAACCACAAAGAGGAAAAGTGTTATAACTGGTGACTTATGGGAGGCTGTTTTAACATAAAATCACTTTCGTCTGACTATCCGTAGATATTTAAAAATGAGTTTTGACTAGAGTCAACTACACTCTGACCACCCTGAATGGTAATTTACGACACCTGCATTGACATTCTGACCAGTCAGAATAATAATTCAAGATTTTAATTTGACGAGTCAAAATTCCTTCCCAGATGTCACACCTCATGTCACCGGATTGGTCATTTGAAGCACCACTCATCCGTAATTACAAGACAACACAAACGTAATTATGAATAGTTAAAAGTACATTTGAGCTTAAGCCCCCCTTGTTCTGGCATTTACTGTAGGTGTCCTTACAGCTGCCTGCAGAATTTTTAGAGTCCCACACAAAACTGTCAGAAAATGCTGCAACATGGAAAGATCTCAGCAGTAGTGAATGAAGAACTTAATTTGTGCTTCAAAAATCTGCAAAGAATTTCCTATTTATTATTTTATTGAAATTTCAGAATGTTATTTACATCTCTACTTTATTCGGAGATATCTTTAAAGGACTTCTGACTGGTAAAATCTAATTTAGAGACATGTGATACTCTAATTTTGCCTCGTCATTATTTGCTTTCAAGATATCTGTGATTTAAGTAGTCGAATCTATGCATCTCCTATCTAAAAATACATTTTAGATGTTTTGAATTATGGCATCTTTACTCAGAATTATGATTAGTCAAAACAAAGTGAGATATTAAATTGAATTATCTGAAGCATGTTTCAGGTAGCCAGAAATTCACTAGAGATGCAACAAATTAATGGTAAATTTGCCGTTCTTTATATTAATCACATCGTAAATCTGCCTGCTGCAGGTGACTAACTCATTATGTTGTGAACTTATCCCTCAAATGTAACTCAAGACAAGCATCTCTGGGTTTTATAGAACTCTGAAACCTCAGAAACTGGGAGGAATGCCAAGCGGCTGCCATGTGATTCACTTTTCTCCGTTTGTGCCAGAACCACTAAAATTTTGTGACGTTTGTCTTGGAAAACCGGAGGCAAAAAAAAAAAACAGCCTGCAGCTCATCAGACTTGGACGGCAGCAGCAGCATTTATAGTCCCTCTTCTGTTCTTGGGTCTGTTTGTTGCCTGTTAAATTGCATTAGGCCTTCCTCTGACAGCATTACCAGGTGGATAAGAGGCTGAACGTGTAAGCTGTCTGAAACCTTTTCTCACGGTTCAGACCCAAAAGGCAGACCGAATCGCATCTAGTTCTGCTCTGTGTTTGATTTGGATTTCACAGGGGACCGTAGCTTCTTATACGTTTGTTTTTATTATTATTTTTAGCTTTGTTTGCTTCTGTAAGAGGATGTTTGTGTGTTTAACGAGTCTGATAGAAAGATTCCCAGGAAGTTGGGCTCAAGCTGCAGCCGGTGATGCATTTTGTTTGTTGATGCGTCTGTGAGAGATTGCAGGAAGGCTCTTAAAGGGATTTGCTGCCATCAGCAGAGTCCGGCTCGTCGGGATAAAGATCCACTCTTATATGTACACACACTCTCATTCTATAGGACATTGCTTTTTCTGCCTCCAACTAGTTTGCACCCACCTTTAACGTTTACATGCAACACTCCTCTCTCAAACTCACACACTTAATTCTCCTCCCACACACACTTGCACAATCAGTCACACTCATGTGACTAGACTTGCTGGCAAAGCAGCTCTGGCTTTAATTTTAGCCGACGTCTGGCTACTTATCCCTACCTACACTGCAAGTTCAGACTGGTACCATCATCTGACATAACATGGCTCTGATTCAGGGTGTCTGTGCATCCTTAAAAAGTCTTTAGTTCATTAATCTAAAGTTAAGGTCTTAAATTCATTAAAGAAAATGAAAGTTGCCGCCTTAAATACCGTCACCTTATGAAAATAACAGCTTAACAAAAAATTGCTTTTAACAAAAAATGACTTGGGCTGTTATTTTAGGAAAATAAAATGTTAATCACAGGTTTTAAATTTTGTCATAGCAGCACAATTTATCTCATACTATGCAGGTTTTTTTCTTGCAGGACGTTTATCAGGCAAAAGTTTGAGTTGTGAACAGACTTCTTCACTCACTGCGTTTTTGAGGGTACATGCAACTAGCTGCTAATACTAGCTAGCTGGTACTAGCTAATACTACAAGTATTAGCTCGTACTGACAGTTCGAGCTAATAACTGCTTCATACTGCTAGTATGAGTTGATACTAGTAGTACTACTAATACTACTATTAGCTAATACTAGCTAGCTGGTGTGTTTGCTTACTTGCTAGCTAGCAAGTGAATGAACAAAACAGGTAGCATATTGCTCTCTAGCTAACTTCTTTGCTAGCTAGAGAGCAATACGTCATTCAAGAAGCACAAATTTTATGACAAACCCACAGAAATTCTCCAGAAATGTCAGTTTCTTTTCTACAGCTCTGCCCTTTTATCTTCAGCAGGTCTTAAATTTGAGTTGGTGAAGCTGCATAAACCCTGTAATTAGTCTTGGCTTCGGGTTCCTGGTCGATTCCAGTCATAAGATCTAAACTCCGTCTATTCAAATGAGAGAGAAAAAGAATTGGAACCCCTTTAACTTTTTTTTTCATTATATATGAATTAAAATAAACCAAAGGAATCCTCTCCATCTCTCTGATCGTTGCAGGGGCATTGTGGCCAGCATCCTGGTTTTCCTCTGTTTTGGGGTAACACAGGCCAAAGATGGACCCTTCACCCGACCCCATCCAGGTAGGACCAACAATTTGATCACATCTGTTCTCTGGTCAAAAAAATAATTATAAAATTTTTGGTTTTTAAAGATGTAGTACTGGGTTTTTTGGAAACCCAGTATTTTTTTATTTTTTTATTGTTTTTCACCAATGCGCTCAGTTATTGGGGAAAAATAACTGAGCGCTGGTTCAGGTTGACGTCAGTATGGACACATCCCACCATTTGTTTGACAAGACTGTTTTACAGCTTCTATTTATTTGGATATTGAATTCAGGTCATCTGTATGACGGAATATCAGGCCCTACTTATTAATATTTTTTAATTAATATACTAAAGTAATAATACAAGAATACAGTCATGGTATTAGGAGAATAAAGTATAAATTTTCTGAGATGTCAACACAAAAAATAGTAAAATAAAACTTTGGTACAAGTCTTGCTAATATTTAATGGAAATATTTTATCTGTTAACACATCAGCATCAAATTATCGGTAGCAGATCTTTCAAATTGTGCAAACTGAGCTGCTCACATCAGATCCTGATAACTTTATCCAAGCTTTTTCTTTCTCATTGAAACAAATTTTTTTCTTGTAATTTTTTGTTTATTTTCTGGTAAAATAATTTTTTTATTTTGTAATAAAGGGAAGACTGAAAGACTAGCCTTCTTTTGAAAATACTTTGTCATTGTAATTCATTTTTTTAAAGAGGAAAGCGAGAAAAAAATCGATTAAAATCAGATCTGGTAGGAAAAACTCAGGTTTTATATTTAGACAAAGTTCTCTAGCCCAACATGAAGACATTTATTTTATATTAATGACTTTGAAATAAAATATTTCTTTACATTAAAACACTAACAATAAACTAATCCAAACACACAACCATATTTATCAGATTACTATGAAAACTACTATTAAAACATCTCTATGTTCTTCCTCAGTAGTTCAAGAAGAAATAGTTCTTCTTCAGACTACTGTAGAAAAACTACTGTAGTCTGTTAGTGTCCAAACCTCTTCTGTTGACACTGACATCATGTCATTAAGTAACGGTTACTCTGACCTTCATTGTGTTGTGAAAGGTCAAGACCGGCTGCCCCTCGCCACACAGCCTCCTTTGCTCTGATTGGTCAGAGGAATTGGCCTGATAAATAGGCTCCTCCCTTCAAATCAAACCTGCAAACCTGCAGTGGCTGCAAACAAAATTAGCTGCCAGCTCTCTGTAACTTTGATGTTTGTTTAATTACAAATATATGGTCTTGAAAAGGCAGAGTATTCATTAGAAATGGCTAAAATATCCTTGTTTGACATTTTAGTTAAATGTTGGTGATGAGATGACTTCAATTTCAAGTCCTTTTAGAAATTAATAATTTGTTGGTTTTTTACTCTTTTATTTTAGTCATTTTTACAATTATTGAGTCAAAACCTGCTGGTTTCTGGACCATTTCATCCAGATCCGTATTGAGCTCCACGTCATTCTATAAATGAGCTCAGCTCCTCTCAGGGAAAATGACGCATATTATTTTTTTTCTTTACCTGTTTTCCTTCACAGCTTCTATAGAAGGTGTCTTATGGTGTTTTCATAACTGTGGTTTTCATTCACCAAGCCTTTCATAGTGCAGATGGAAACTGAATATTACTAGAAATCCAGAAAGCCTAATCTGGTTCACTAGGCAGAGCTCAACATCTGAGATGCCCCAAGACATCAGACAACAACCTCGATCCGAAAATGTTTGGCTTGGAGAAGAAAAAAAATAATTATTCAAACTTAAATTTTTTTTCTGAATGGTAAACTCAACATATTGAAACACTGTTACTGTAGCAACACCACTCTTCAGTTTGGACGTCGTTACTGAAGTTGGTAACACCTTTTGACGGGGTGCACATAAACGTGACATGACACTGTCATAAATGTGAAGGAGTTTATGACTGCTGACATGAAGTGTCATTCAGTAAATAACGACACTTTTAATGCATAGTTTGCACTAAAACCTGTATTAAAAGTCCATTAAAATGGTCAACTTTGGGGTGCTGTGGTGGCGCAGGGACAAAGCACAACCCACATATTGGAGGTTTTAGTCCTCGTGCTGGTGGTCACAGGTTCGATTCTCGGCCTGGTGACATTTGCCGCATGTCGTCCCCCTCTCTCATAATTCTCTTTCCTGTTGAACTACTTTCAAATAAAGGACACTAGAGCCAACAAAACCTTTTAAAAAAAAGTGTCATAATTTACCGAATGACACTTCATGACAGCAGTCAAACATTCATAAAGACTTATTCATGTTCATAACAGGTGTTATGTCATGTTCATGACAGCGTCATGTCAGTTTTATGCACATGCCGTCAAGTAAAGTGTTACCCTGAAGCCTAAATACAAACTACTTTCATTGTCAGTGAAGTGTGAAGATGCAAAAGTCGAGGAATGGTTATTTTATTTACAACATTATCATTCAAGTTGCTTTCTTGAGTTTTCATCCTGAATTTGAAAACGTTTGACTCTTAGGAGTTAGAGTGAGCTCTACAGGAAACAAACTTCTCCTTTAGAGTGCCTATCAGTGCTAATCTGTTATAATATGCCAAAGACTTTTGTTTATAATAGTAAAACCTGTTTTACAGCAGCTGTGATGTCACCTCTGCTTTAAATGTAGTTGGGAATCAGATCAGCTGTGAAAGATAATTATTCTTAAGTTATTTTTTTTCCAGCTCTGGCAGAGAATTTGGAATGAGCTAAAATTTGTCGGCAGGTCAACGCTTTCGACAAAACGGATCAAAAACTGATATTTGATATTCAGTGTTTCCTTATTTTTTCTGAAGTCATTCATTCAAACTTGAAACGATAAAATATACCGCAGTATAAACACGATTAGGATTTTTTTTCTTTACAACATGTCCAGACGTCTCTTGTCGTGCATTCTGTCGGAAGCAGAACACAAAAAGCAAATCCGTTAAGATGCCACAGAAAATCAAATTTCAGTGAAAGATTTCTTTGCATTTGTTCAGCTGTTGCTGTTACTAGAAGCTCAGTCACTCTGCCACTCCCTGAGACGGTGATCCATTAGGAGCTTCAGGTTGCAAATCTGAAAATCCTTAAAAACATTTTTCCTTGGGGAAACAAATCATACAGAGTAACAATAGAAATGCAACATTAGGATTAGCAGCAGGAATGGCTGGACTCGCTCAACAGGTCGGGGAGTGTGCTTAACATGGCGTGATCTTGAACACACCTGAACATCAGCGCAGCACAAAGAAGTCGTGCAACAATCGTAACCTAACAACACGCCTGGCAACAACCGACGACAGCTACATCCGTCCTCTGAAGCCTGTTTTTTTTCTGTACCTTCCTGCCTTCACGTCCCTCTGGACTCAGTTGTTGTGTGAGACGAGGTGACTTCTGCATGAACAGTCTGCCAGGTAGACGACTTTAGGAGCTGGTTTAATGGAAGCACCACTTGTACGCCAGTTTTTCTTTTTTTTTTTTTTTTAAGACTGCACAGTCTAGAAAACGAGTCTAGTCAAATGTAATAGTAGCTCCACAAAACAGCAGCACATAAGAAACCCAACACCTGACTGGGCGATCTCGTCGTGTCCAGATGTGAAAGCACTTCAAACACTTCGCCCACAACAAAATAACCTCAACAACAACCCGCTGAGTGCTGTGGCTCCCCGTTTATTTGCATGTACAACCGGTAACAGACATGCAGTCGCACAGGAAGCGGGTTTAGCCACCGGAGGAGCTGATAAGAAGGCTGCCGGGCCGGTTCTGGGAACTGGGTTTGAACCTGGAGTCTTCAGGGAAACTGTCGGAGAAGAAAACTTTGAGCAGAATCACCCATCAATCATCGACTCTGTCATCAGCAGCCGGAGAAACTCGTTCAGCCGCACGCAGGTTGATGCTCGAGAACCAACAGATTGAAGTTTTTCTTTGCTGAGGTTGCAGCAACACCTGCTTAGTGATGTCTAGATTTGTCTGGACAGCTCCATAAAAGTAGCAGAAGTGATATATAAATATCTATATATTGCAGCATTTGTTAAATTTTCACACTGCACTGTGTGAATGATCAGAGTTCGTTTGCGCGTCCACACCTCGCCAAACAAACCGGACTTTCCAGACTTTTTGGAGTTGGATCAAACGGGGCCGGTGTGAACGCACCATTGATGACTTTAATGAGCTGAATCTACAAACACGGTACCAAATATTTTTAAATGACTCATGTTTGTTCTCTCTCTTCAGCTTACTGGCGGTTCTGGCTCTGCGTTAGTGTCGTCTATGAACTCTTCCTCATCTTCATCCTCTTTCAGGTGCGTATCCAATCATGTAAAGTGTTTCACAAATGGCTCTTCTTTGTTGGCTGTTTCTGACCGTGAAGCAGCAGAACTTCTCCACTGAAACACTTGATTTCATTCCCTTTAAATTTGACTGCTTACCGATGTCTTGGATGGAAGCCGTTAAGACATCCTAAACACCAGCCAAAATGTCAGATTTTTTAATTTTTTTAAACTGATTTTTGCTTAAGTTCCTGGTGTTTCTATGTAGTGGTCACTGGAAGCCTCTTTTCTCTCTCCCAGTTTAATTAAAATGTCAAGACGCCAACCCTGATCTGTAGTTTAGAGAGGTCAGCCAGCTGGCCAGCAGCTCCAGTAAACCTAAAACTTGATGAAAGTTTTATGTATGTTTGATGCCCTAATAAGATTATCATGCTCTGTATGGAAGACTGATCCTATCGAAATTTTGAATACATATATAAATAGCTTAGTAAAATAATTAATGTGCCAAAAAGGATTACTTCTCCAGATTATTGCATTATGCAGTGTGACATTATCATTTTAAATATTACTATTTAATTTTTAATTTTATTTCCAATCTCATTTTTTTGTTTCTCATATTCTGTATCATTAAATCTACTGCCACTTATTCATCCTACGTTGATATAGTTTTGCTAATACCAATGTAGCAAAACTTCACTTCTAGAACTTCTAGAAAGTGAATCTAGAAGAACCTAGAAGTGTAATTTTTTATAAACAGTCAAGTAAATAAAAAATCTGATGGATATAAGGTGACAAATTAAAAAAATAAAACATGTTAAATAATTGACAATATTTGGCACAATAACTTTACCAAGCCATTCTTTTTCTTTTTTTTTTATGTTGACAATTTTGGCAGTATCAGTCCTCCATAGATCTGCAAAAGAGCTTCTTTTCAAATAACCTCAGTGTTTTTCTTCATTACAATGTCATGAAACAGACGGTGCACGATGGGCGGCAGTTCATGAAGTACATCGACCCTAAACTAGGGGTCGCTCTGCCTGAGCGCGACTATGGAGGAAACTGCCTCATCTACGACCCGGGCAACGCCACGGATCCTTTTCACAACCTCTGGGTGAGAGTCTGATGTGTTTCAGTCGATCTCGCGCTCGAATGCCTTTAAAATAAATCATGAAAGCTTTTGTCATGTTTCCAATCTTAAACTTCAATGTAATTTTCAAATCTAAGCACAAAATCTCAACTGGATTTAGAGTTGTACTTTGACTGGGCCTTTCTAAGACTGGTTTTGATCTGAGAGATGGTAATCTGAAGTATGTGACTGCTTCTGCAGTAAGGGTCTGAAGCTTTTACAACCAGAAGAGATCTTAACTCTGAGGCCAGCAAAATGAAACTCGTCTTTTGAAAAAAGGATGACTTATAATTTTAGACAAAATATCTATTGAATGAAATGTGTTGTATATAAAGATCCACTATTTTATTTTTATTTTTAGGATTGACAATAAAGCTAAACATACAATTGAGAAAAGAGGATGGATCTTTTTTCTTCCTACTGAATGGCAAATTATGTAAAAAAAAAAATACTAATGATAATAAAGCACATGGATCCCAACAGAGGACAAACGGATCTAAAAGCATACTATGCATACTCTTAGTGTCTATTTTTGTGGAAATACAATTTTGCAAGAATAAAAAGGAAAAACTGGACAAAACGACTTGAGTTTGTTGTTTAGAGCCATTCTGAAAGGTCCAAAGAGCCACTTGTAGCATGACTAATATTAAAACGGATCACAGACGGCGCCTCCAACTGCGTTCATGTGACCGACTCTAAAAGCCCGGGTTTTTTCCGGACCTCCAGAACCGGGACTGTTTTTCCTTTGGGATTGCTCTCAGCATCTGTTGCAGTGACCCAGAACCTTCTCTATTTATTGCAGCCTCCGAGTGGGTCAGTCCACAACTTCCAACATGTCGAATGGGATCAGATGTTTAAGAGAAGCGTCGTATATAGCTTCTGCCTGCTTGAATTGGGCAGAAAAATCCAACAACTGCTAATTACAAGACAAAATGAAAGAACGGGAAAGTAGCACTGAGCATTCATGATCCACTCAGCTGCTGCATTTTCTCCTGTTTTTATAAATAGGCTAGCTTTGGCAGCCTCGTGGTTGATTTTTCTTGGAGATGAACCCGGTGCACTACGTCGCTGTTCAGCGGTGTGGCACCTATCGGGTCAAAGGTAGTTCATCAGCAGTTTCTGCTCCAGATCCTCCAGAGAGATGATGACCCAGAGGAGAAGCTGAAGGAAACACGGATATCCACTGACTCGTCTGTCAGCGCTGCTTTATGTGTCTCTTGCTTTTTAAGAAGTTATCATTAAGTGCAAAGATTGTATTTGTTACCAAAGCAGCTGTAGATTCACAGACTTCTAATCCTGGTTGTGCACAAGGTGGAAATCGGCCTGTTTGTTTCTGCAGGATAAGATGGATGGCTTCGTTCCAGCTCACTTCCTGGGGTGGTACATAAAGGTAAACACCAAGACTTTATCCAACAATCAACTTAAGAGACTGCAGAAACACAACGTCCAGCCAAGTATTTTTAATCTAGTTTCTAGTGCAAATATCTTGGCACACTTCAAATAAGACAAAACTGACAAGTAACTTCTTGTTTTAAGACAATAATTCCTTTAAAAAAATTAATTACTACCTCCTTTGACAGATTATTTTACTTAAATTTTTTTTTTTTGCCATAAGTGAAATAATCTACCAATTGAACTAGTAAATTAAGAAAAGCAATATTAAGGAATTATTGCAGAAAATGTACTTGTAACTTAGTTTTGTTTTATTTCAAATGTACTCAGATACTTGCCATGTGTCAAACTCGAGGCCCGTGGGCCAAATCCAGCCCGCCACAGCTATTTATGTGGCCCTCTAGATTCTAGACTAAACACTAAATGTGCTTAAGTATTATCTTATTAATCAAATCAGTGCAGTTTTTATCTGTTTACTGCCAAACTATATCAATCAGTCCCTCCAGTTTTTTTTAGGATTATCATGGAAATTCACCAAAAAATTCACAAATTCCTGCCCATTTTTTGCATTAATAATTTGGAGTTTATTGCAGATTTTTCTCAAATTGTCAAAAACTTTTACTTGTACTAAACAGCTGCATCCACCATAAAGGATGTCAGATTGTAGTCCTTGATCTATACAGCGAGTAATAGAAAGTGGCATTTACCATCAAAAATAAGCACAAATATTTCCAAATTAGTACCACAAACACTTTGATTATTATTGAAAAAAAAAATCACAAAAAGAATCACAAAATCCTGTAGGGACTGAAAAGATGTTCAATAATTAACTTTAATAATTAATATTTTAACAGTTTATATTGATAAAACCTGTTCACATTCTGGCACAACCAGAGCGTTCATGATCTGGATTTGGCTCAAAACGAAAATGAGTTTGACACCCCTGCCCTAAAAACTAGACCAAAAATACTTCGCAAGATTTTTTGGGGGCGGGGTTGTTCCTCCTTTATAAAATAATGTGAGTATATGACATCAGAATCTTAGATATGTTGTTTTAATGAAAGAACCTCTTTGTAGTTACTTACTGTGAAGATCCAGCCTGACATTTTGAAGATGAAGACGCCCTGTCGCTCTGAGCAGCCTCACCTTTAACAGGTCTTTTGTCTTGTGTTTCCTGTCAGACGCTGATGATTCGGGATTGGTGGATGTGTATGATCATCAGTGTGATGTTTGAGTTCCTGGAATACAGCCTGGAGCATCAACTACCGAACTTCTCAGAGTGCTGGTGGGACCATGTGCGTACAGCCACTGCTTACTTTTTTTATCCCAACACACTTGAGATGAGACGCTCGGAGCTTTAATTCAGACTACATGTCGGTAAAATAACGATTGGTAAAAGTGCAAAACATCATTCTTTATCTAATTTAATATCTTAATCCTGTTTCTCTCTGTCATTTTGCTGCTTAGTTTTAATTACACAGTCTGGCAAAATAAATGCAAGTAAAAGTGATGGATTCCAAACAAAGGGCGTTTGTTTGGAACTCATAATGGTCTTAAAAAGTCCATTATGAGTTGGTGAAACCTCGAAAAAACATGAATAATACATGAGGGAATGTTTTTCCTATAAAACAATTCTGAAAGGACAATTTTCCCTTTTATTTAATGACTCTAACGGAGGAATCATCAGGATGTTGGTCTCTTGCTTCCCACTTTGTCCTAATAAAAGTTGTAATCCATCAACGTGTGAGTGGAATACGGCTTGACCTCACTGACCTTTTTAACAAAAGCTGTCCTCTCCCCCCCCAGTGGATCATGGATGTGTTGGTGTGCAACGGTTTGGGGATCTACTGCGGCATGAAGACGCTGGCCTGGCTGTCCATGAAGCCGTACCAGTGGCAGGGCCTCTGGAACATTCCTACGTACAAGTAAGGCTTCAAAACGACGGCTTCCTCTGAAGAGATTCAGTTCAGTCTGACACAAGTCCAGTATAACCTAGAAGTAGTTCTTTCTTTTAGTATGAGAGTTTTTTTTTAAATAAAGCGGCTGAAATGACGAAAGAAAAAATCAGATGCGTATAAAACTGTGGAAAAAAGGCAGGATTTTATCAAATCCTTATTTTTAGCCGTTGTATTTTTGTATTTATTCACATTTCTAACCATCTACTAATCACTTTTCCTCGTAGGGGAAAGATAAAGCGCATAGCATTCCAGTTCACACCGTACAGCTGGGCCAAGTTCGAGTGGAGGCCGGCTTCGGATCTTCGGCGCTGGCTCGCCGTGTTGGGGATTATCTTCATGGTAACGAGATCTCACTGCCGATTTGGAAGGACTTTGGGTCATTTTGGGCAGTCGCCACATTGCGAAACGACTCCAAAGCTCCAACAACAGCTTGTGTACAGTGTTTTACAGAACTATTTATACCCTTTAGATCTTTTTTAAAGATTTTGTCAAACCAAAGTTCATACCCTTAGTGTTTTTTTTTTTTTCTTTCTGAGGCTCTCAAGGAGCAGCTGTGTTTATGCTTAGATTAGATTACGCACATTTGGAGTCGCATGATTGGTTAAAAAGCGCTGAAGCTTTTGGTTGTAGTGTGATCAAATGTGAAAAGGTTAAGGGTCGAGTATTTGTGCAAAGTAGCTGAACCTTTAGAACAGGGCTGTGTAACTGGAGCTGCGTCTCCATCGCAAATGTGTTCAGAACTTTAATATTTCACTGTCAAAAAAATAAAAAATAAATAAAAATTGCAGTGTTTCCATTAAATAAGAAACTCAATTAAAATCGTACGTGAATAAGTTTGTTCACTTGATAAAAAACATGTTGCATCTTCATCCTCCAGCCACTTCCTGTCATCATCTTTGTCATTTCTTTGCATTTCATTTTAAGCAGCATTAAGAGTAAAAAAAAAAAACTCTTTGGACTATAAAAGTTACACACCCTGTGCTTTAGAAGATATTTAAATCAATTTCATGCACATTTTTCCTTTGGTTTTAAGTTTTCTCTCACTTGTTTGCTCCTGGATTCATATGTTTATTTTTTTGAACCTCCTCATAGTTCCTGCTGGCCGAGCTGAACACCTTCTACCTGAAGTTCGTGCTCTGGATGCCTCCTGAACACTACCTGGTGCTGCTGCGCCTCGTCTTCTTCGTCAACGTGGGCGGCGTGGCCATGAGGGAGATCTACGACTTCATGGACGACCCGTCAGTACCGGAGTTATCGCTGCAGACGTTCGTCCAGGTCGCAGTGGTTTGCGCTAATTGTGTGACTTCTCCCAACAGGAAGTTCCACAAGAAGCTGGGCCAGCAGGCGTGGCTGGTGTCGGCCATAACGGTGACGGAGTTCCTCATCGTGGTCAAGTACGACCCCCACACCCTCATGCTGCCCATCCCCTTCTCCATCATGCAGTGCTGGTTCTTGGGCATCTTCCTTATCCTCATCTGGACCCTGTGGAGGTTCTTCATCCGGTAAGAAGAGAGTCGAGTTTGTTCTCGTCTCGCAGTACTTTTGAAAAATATATGTTTTGACATTTTATCCAAAAATACATTTAAGAATGCTCAAAGCACTTCCAGAAATGTTGAGAGGAATAAAACCGCGTCAACATGAAATGACGCATCTGAATTCAAAATTATGCAAATTATTTTTAACTCTTTGTTAAAAAATATTCTAGAAAACTTCTGTTGAAGTGGCAATCAATTATTTAGTTGAAAGTTTTATTTAAAAGGTCCTAGAGAGTGTTGGAAAAGTGAGAAACTTGGTCTATATATTTTTAAAGTCTGAACGGAGAACAGAAAAACTTTACGTCTTTTCACTTTAAACTCAGATAAAATGCACATCCATATATCCGTCCATCCTTCTGTCCTCAGTAAAAGAAACACGGCCAATGTTCCTTAGTGAGCTATTATATCTTAACATTTCTACAGCACTAAGAATTCTGTATAAATGTGGAAATTGTAAATGAAAAATGTTGAGGCTAAACCTAAAACGTTTACTGTCATTTTGTTGTAGAAATCAAATCCAATAAAAGCTGTAAATGGGAATCTTTTTTTTTTCTTATGTATTTAAAATGTCAAAATTAGTTTATCATTTTTAGACATTTATTAGAGCCGTTATTGAATATCAAGAGATTGAAGACTCCTGATCTAGGCCTATTCGTGTGTGTGTGTGTGTGTGTGTGTGTGTGTGTGTGTGTGTGTGTGTGTGTGTGTGTGTGTGTGTGTGTGTGTGTGTGTGTGTGTGTGTGTGTGTGTGTGTGTGTGTGTGTGTGTGTGTGTTTTAATGAAAATAAAATGGATAAACTTTAATGACTTGCAGCCAAATGGATTCCCACTGAAACAGTTTGCAGCAAAGCATCTTAAATCCAACATGGCAAAAACTGTTTCACCTATTTATATTGTCTGCTTCCACCTTCCTAATTTAAAACGAGCTGCTCGTCCCAACAGCGTCTAAAATAACTAGCCTACATTTGCTGTTATTAATAACAGTCTGAGTCTAGTTCTACTTTTCCTTCACATAAATAAGAACCCAGAGCAGAGGAAGGCGGGGCTAGATGAGACATGAACTTAAGACTTCATCATATTGTGTGTGATTTGTACTCATGATTGTAAAAGCGATGGAAAAAAGTACATCTGAATTCAACACTATAAATTTTATTCTGTCTGCAAGTCGAGCTGAACACATGGAGCCTCACCAACACACATAGCTCTCAAATTACATTTTTAGTCAATTCATCACTGCAGTGGTTACATCAAGTGGTGTAATTGCTGCTTCACAGATCATAAATATAGAATTGATCATATTTAGATGGATTTAGGAGTCTATGGCGTTTTTTGAATAGACAGTGGGGAGAAACCAAATCATGTTGTCGCATCTTCAGCAGTTTATTTCTGTTTTTGCAGAGCGATTTGTTCAAAAGCTACAACATTCTTCACAAACTCCATTACTAAACAACTGAAGAACCAGGTCTTATCCGTACAGGAGCTTCATGTCCTTGAACATGAAGCTTTCAAGGTTTGGAAAGTGTTTGATTTCTGTGGGGGAAAAAAAAGTGCTTTATGTTCAAACTGCACCGGTTTGTAGTAAAGTGAAATTCAACATTCGATTAAAAAATAAGAAAAGCCTATTATTTACAGTTGAAACCAGGTATTTTCATACATATAATATAAAGACACATTTTTCCCCTCACTGTCTGAAGTTAAACCAAACATTTCTTAGTTTGTCAGATAGAAATGCCAGAATTATTTCTGTTTGCTAAAAACCAGAAAACCTACCTAAAACATTTTTTAGAGATTATTTTGTAACTTTATTTGCATATTGCGTCTTAGCAACCAGTGTGAGACAGAATGTTACTCACATTACATATTTGCTTGGATAGTTTCAACGTAATGAATATTTATTATTATTCCTCATGACTCAACGAGTTATTGAATAAAAGCTTATATTTTATCAACCGTTTTGTTCTTGGACCACTTAAAAGTGGTTGAAATTAATAGTAATGATAAATTGTCATAATAGTGAAACCATTTTCTTTTTAGTTCCTTTGTATCTTTTTGTTTTATCTCCAAAGTGTGGTGCTGAAAAAGTTTGAAAACTTGCCTTGAAAATGTTTGAAAAGTCCTTGGACTTTCCTGTGGGAAACGTTTACGAGAGCCAGATATAAGAATGCCTTTTACTTTTCAGGAATGCATCAAATTTGTTCTTTTTTTTTTTGGTGCCATTTTCTTGTTTCAAATTGTAAAATCTGACAGAAATAATGTCTTTTTTTCCCCCCAGGCTTTTACATTTTCTCCACCACATTGTTTCTTCTTGTCAAGGAAATTCACTCCTAAGACAATCTGCAGGGCTAACTCCTCGTTTCCTGTCTTTCCCAACTTCACAGTGACATCACGCTCCGTTACAAAGAGACGCGCCGGCGCAAACAGGAAGCGCCCATGGACTGGGACCGCCAGCTGGGGAACGGCAGCCCAGGAGCGGCGGGAGCGGCGAGTGCAGCAGGGGCGGCAGGAGCAGCAGGGGCGGCAGGAGCAGCGGGGGCGGCGGCGTCGGGCCGCAGCAAACTGAACGGCAGCTCCGACTCGCTGCGACAGAGGAAGTCCTGAGAGGAACTGAGGGGGAAGTTTGTGCAAAGACACACTTAGAGGCAACCAGGTGGACTTACTCTTGTGCCTACAGCAACAACTCAAAGGGGGGATGGGGGTTGCCATGGAAACGGATGGTTTAGTTGCTGAAAGGTGTAGTTAGTCGCACTACAAGAAGTTACCTCATTCTGCTTCTTTTTTTTCTTTTTTAAACATTCGTGGAGCTACGCTCTATAAAAGTTTTTGTTCCCGTCTCGAATGTTCAGGGTTGACGGACTGAATGCACTCTTTGAATCCGATCAGTTTCCATTTTTACTGCAGACGAAACGCCGCGAGCGTCGGCAACATTCCCTCCTCTGAAAATATTCCCCTTTTCCGTTGTGAAGGTAAGAGACGTTGCCGACTTCCTGTCGGCCACTGCTATGCAATCGGAGAGTCTGGGATTTATTCATACATTTAACAATCACAAAATGGAATTTGATCTGCAAGTCCGAGTCATTTTTGACGGTTTAAAGCTGGTCCCAAGTACACAAGACGATGTTTATGTGCTGTTTAGGTAGGGCTTTTATTATTATTATTATAGTTATTAATAAGATTTTAGGCTGGTTTCCAGGATGTATGAGACTTTCAAATGGGTCTACAAAGTAAGAACCTCCTGAAAACGTTAACTTTGAGTTAAAGAAAAATCTTCATGTTGTCTAATTATTTGCCTGGTGATGTAATCGTTTGGGGAGGAGGGATATGCGGTTGGGTGGTTGATTTTTAAGCTCTGGCTTGTGCTGGAGTTTTGTTAACGATTGTTGAAAATCAGGTTGTCGGTGCAGGGGGAAAAAAATAGAAGAAAAAATCAAGTTGTCAAAAATAACACCGTCTTTTTGTTACAAGATTCACAAACCTGATATAAGCTTATTTTTCTCAGCCTGAATAAGGTTTCTTTGCCGCCTCGTCGTCCAGTAAGAGAACTAACTCCAAGCCTTTTTGAGCGTCTCCGTTCGGGGTCAAGCGAAAATATTTCAGGATTAGAACCGAAAACCAAAGCTAGGAATCTAAAGCTGGGATTATTTAAGACGTGCATGTTCCAAACCTGTAGACTCTGGGTTCATTTAGAGAAACTGTTTTTGGAAACGGCTTTACGTCATTTGTGATCGCTCTGAAAAAAAGCTAAAAGGAAAGAAACTGTTACCAAAACTTAGTGTTTTTTTATTTTTTTTATGTGCTCCTTTGTGACAAAGATGCTGACAAAAGTAGACGGTGCCTGTGAATCACGGCTTCTGTCCTTCCTGCTGTGGGATCTAGCGCGTCGAGACACTTGTAGTAGTTTGTGTAAGTAATTGATTCAAAAGCAGGAGAATTTAGAAAACTGACTTCATTTTTGCCAAACACTAGACAGAAACATGCCATTTCTTGTCTTTACTGAATACTGATTTCTGTGCAGTTATTTCTTAACATATATTCTATTTATCTGATGCGTTACTTTATTTTTTCATCCCATCCTTTAAAGTTTCCCCCCCTTAGATTGTATTTTGTCATTTAATTGATTTAAATATTTTTACCATATTAAATGAAAGTCTCCAAATTACACTTGAAAAGTGAAAATAAAAAAATCGGAACAGAAAATTGAATAAGCTTTGCCTAAACAAGATTGTTTTCCATGTTGGTGTTTGCGGGTTGGTTAGCATCTCTTTTTGCCACACGGGGGCGCTAGATGTTGTCGTTTGAGCTCCGTGCAGCCATGTTTCAATGTACTTTGAGTAAATGTGAACATGTTAGGGATTATTAAAAGGATTATGCTGCTGCTCAATGTAATTTTATAAAGTTTTTTTATAAAATCAATAAAAACTGAACTGTAATGTGTCTGGTTAATATTCTAAATATAATTGAAGTTGGGGGTTTTTTGCAAAAAGGAAGAACTTTTTTTTTTTTACTTAAATTAGAAGTACATCTTGTGTCATTCGGTTGCCAAGGCGACAAGCCTGTTGCAATCATGCTGTATGTTTTGGTCAATGCATGGTTTCATCACAATGAGGCCAACAATGTTGGCCTCATTGTGATGATGATGGCAACATTTTTGTTGCCATCATAAAAGTTTGCCAATAACGGATTATAGCAAACACTTAAGTTTGGAGAAGAATGAATCGTTTTAAGATCATTGTTTCATCATACTTTTATGAACTACAATGAAATGGCTACATCTCCCAGCATGACGTGAGATATTGAGGGTTTAATTTTTTTATTTTAACTGAACGATCTCTACTAGATGAGCAGCCTGTTGAGCTTCTTTTGTTCCAGGAAACATTTGGGTCTGTCTCAGGAAATCGAGTCGTCACATGTGCTAAATACTACTCTTCCACATTTTGTCATGTTAAAACCAAAACTTTAATGGACTTTTTTTTTTTTACTAACAAGGTAATATGTAATTGAAAAATGAAAGGTCAAAAGATCTGAAAAGGTTTCATCTTGGAAATTGGGCGTACCAGGCAATGAGCAACATTGCATTGTTTAGCACATCAGTTACTTGGGGAGTGCCACAGGGTTTAGAGCTCGGCCCAATTAATTTTTACTAATGTATATCTGTAGTTAATATGCACTGTATAATGAACTGATTAGGATTAATAAAGTACATCTTTCCACAATAACATTTAACAGCTGATATGTTCCAAATAAGATCCATTGAAGTTTACAATTAAAATGTGATTAAAACCATGAATTCTTCTGCAAGAAATAATTTTAAAGCAGTTAAATTCCACTTATTTTATTGCATAGTTTAAACGATCTTTCAACCGTTTCCTCACCATTAATCACTTTCAAACATTTAACTGATTCTAAAAAAAACTTGCATAACCTTAATAGGCTATGCAATATCCAGAAAGAATATCACATATTCCTTTGGTTTATTAGAAGTACTGCATCTCCTTACAGTGCTACCTGAAGCAGCTGGAGTGGGTTTAGGAAATTCCTCTTAGAAATAGTAGAAAACATTCTTAAGGACACAAAGCAGCAACCTGAGCATTTCAGAAGCTATAAGTATGAAAACAAAAAGAATAAGAATCATTTCTTTGAGCGTAGCATTTGGTTAAAAACATGTATCCAAGTCACTTTGGTTCAAGATTAAAAAAGAGCATGTTTTACATTTTTGGGGTAAAAGGCAACATGTGAAGCGGAACAATCCAAGGTGGAGTCGGATTTAACAGGAGAAAATGTGCAAAACGGTGAGTTCAATCTCACTGACCGACCTTTTGTTCCCCCCAAAAAAAAAAAAAAATATATATATATACACACATCTGACATTTAGAAGAATAAAAAAAAAGGCTAACATTCATTTTTCAGTAACTAAAGGGTGCTGGTTTGAGTAGCTGCCACATTAGTGAGATAAATAACAGCAGCTGCTGATTGGTCCCTATGATGTGATCAGTTTGAAGCCCTGCTGGGTGTCCAGTACAGCTGGTGGGAACCAGTTCAGCTTGATTCTCCTCAGGTACCGCAGGCAGAAGCTGCAGACCCCCATCAGGTTGAGGCCGCCGCACCACACCGCCAGCTGCACCACCGGGTAGGTCACCCGGGGGAAGTACATGCTCCAGTGGTTGGTGACATCGCTTCCTGTCGGCAGGTGCAGCGTGTAGTCGCTCCAGTGCCTGGAGACGCCGTAGGCGGCTGAAATGGCCCGGCCCCTTTCGGACCAGCGGACGGCGCTGTTGGGGTTGCAGTTGTAGTCCACCCACTGAGCGGTAAAGTCGCCGAGGTGCGGGGGTTCCCGCCGCTCCGTGTCGCCGGCCCACTCGAGCAATGCACCCTGCACGGCCACGTGCAGCCCCTCCACGCGCCGGACCCCTTTCACCCAGGGCAGCGAGTGGTCGCAGTCCAGCACGACGATGAGGCGGGAGCAGAACTCCCCGTTCTTCTCCCTCCACCACTCCAAGAGCTGATCCAGGCGGAGGACGTCTCCACCTGAGCAAACGCACAAAACCAGATTAGAAATCCATCGGACATCTCAGGGCATCTGCAGGTTTCAGAAAGGCAAACGGAAGAGTTTTTAAGGCCTTAATAATGCCGCCTTGAATGTAATTTAAGACCAAAAAACTATAGGTTGGGCAATCCTGCTGGTTTCACCAACTCAAATTTAAGCCCCTAAAATCTTAAGACTATTTTGAATGAAGTTTAAGACCTGCATCATGACAAATGTACAAAAGAAAAAGTGTTTTATTCAGTAGTGTCAAGCTTTTTTTTTTCTTTTTGCCCAGAATTCACTAGCATTGTACATTTTGGGAACAGAAATGAGCCAGTGATGGACACAAAAGTATTCCAGCCAACATTCTGTAAAATACACTGAAATAATAGATGCACAAAAAGCTACCTAGTTAGCTTGCAAGCGTGTATTAGCAAGCTGCTGAGGCTAGTTAGCAGTAGCCTCAACTGCCTCAAGTCAGAACGCAGTGAAGATGTCTGAATTTAAGGCGTTTTAAGGCCTTAATTTTAGATGAATGAGTGTATGACTTTGTAAGGATGTGCAGACAAAAGGCAAAAAGCAGATCGAGACCGTTTCAGTTTGACGGACGTCCCACCTGCCAGGGCCCACTCTCCGCTACGATGTGTGTGGCCGCTGTAGAAGATCACGTATGTGTCGTGGCGAGGCCCGTCTGCTGTGCGGAGCTCCAAGAAAGACTTGATCTTCGCCTGCAGGGTCTCCAGGGTGATGCCGCTCGTGGAGTAGTCGCAACCGTAGTTTTCGATCAGGTGGCAGGCGAAGAAGCGCTGCACGCTGCTCAGCATGCCGGTGGAGCGCTTGTTCAGCTCCTGCACCTGGTCTGGCGGCAGCAGCAGGGGCTGGCCGTCGGGACTGACGGACCCAAACGGAGACGCATTATAAATTTAGTGGCTCTTACCGTTAGAACTAAGCGGTTTGGTTCTTTGCAGCCCCACCTACCTGCAGAAGTTGGTGGGGATGACCACAGCATAGCCCACGCAGGTCCCACCCAGACTGTTCCCGAGCTCGTAGAAGAGTCCGTGAAGCAGACACTCCAGGGGCAGGATGAGCAGAAACGTACTCATGAAGATACCGCTGGACTCCTGCCGACGGGTCACACAAGGCAAACGTGAATCTTATCAAAGGTCTTATGTTAAGAATTTTGATTCATCATTCTCACGATAAATTCCAATTAATGTTTTGTTTTTTGTTTAGAAAAAAAATTGTAATGCCACTGGAATGTTTTTACTATTGTCCCCAATGTTCGTTCAATGAGCGCATTGCTAAATAATTCAATTTGAAAATATGATGAAATGCAGTTGATGTGGGCAGTTTAGTGATACAGGTCACTCTTTCTGTGCCTGATACCCTAAATAAGCGTATTAGAAATGGGAATGTTTTTCAATAGCATTATTTGTGATTGTGGTCCCATCACTGCTGTGTCATGCGTCAGTTACCTTAAAAAGAAGCAATAAATATTGTCACTTTTGTTATAATAGTATCAAAATATCGCAATAAAACTTGAATCCCTAATCATGCAATTTTTTTCTAACTAAAGAATGCAATTTATCATTATAGAGCAATTTTAAAAAATTGAGGTAGAGGTGAGAATCTACAATACAGAAAATTTTATTTAAAGATGGATTCTGAAACTAAAATATGGATCTGAGCATCAGCACGCATCGATACTTTACAGTATCGATTGATACTGATACCGACTATTATTAATAGTCTAATGAATTATTGTTCCTACCTGCCAGCTAAAAACAGCCACAGCAACAGTGGACACCAGCGCGAAGAACACCAGGTCTGCGGAAATGAGGCAGAAGTGCCTCATGCCCTTCGAGGCCATGATCTTCTCCAGGCTGGAGTCCTCTGGGCCCTGCGTCCAACACAGTCTCTGGCAGTCACTGAGCTTGTTGTGAAAGCCCCACACAGTGATCACCAACACCATGTGGCAGATGGCCCAGAAGAACACGCACACCACAAAGCCCGGGATCACCAGGTACCACTGGTCCGAGTCCCGAAATTTCTGAGCCGCTACGGCGACGAAGGCCACCTCGATCGTCAGCAGAGGCAGGAGGGTCAGACGGCGCCTCAGACCGCTGGACACCAGGATGGGCCGCCAGCGCTCTATGACGGAAAGCCCGCTGAAGTAGGAGTCCAGCAGAGGGTCGCAGATGAGCTGGCTGAAGAAGCAGGCGAGAGCGAACGGGTTGGCGTCGATGCTCAGGCACTTCAAGAAGAAAATCCCGGTGATACATGTGAAGCAGGCGAAGTTGGGGAAGGCCAGGAGAGCCTTGGTCCGCAGGGTGATCATGACCGCACCGAGAGCCACGACCAGCACCATGACGCTCAGGGACTCCTTGAAGAGGAGCACCGTGCTGGCTGCCGCGAAGCCCGTCAGCTCCAGGCGCTCCGCGGAGGTGATGAAGGCGGGTCGGTACCGGGTGCAGCCCAGCAGCCGCTCCAGCAACGACCACAACGTCCTCAGAACCACGCTGGCCAGCAGCAGGTAGTTGGCCGCGCGCTCCTTGACGTCGGCCTCCAGGCCGGGCGGGTTGTGGAAGCTCAGGAGACCCAACAGGAAGCCGAACCACAGGTGCAGGAGACTCAGGCTGAGCCGCTCCATGTCGAAGAAATAGTACAGCACGCAGGCTGCTACGAGGACCAGCAGGGCCAGGATAAGTACTACAAGAACGATGTACTCCGCTGTTCCGACCCAGCGCGTGTAGAGACCCAAACTCAGGCCCAGAAGCAGGTTCAGACCGGACAGGTACCCGAGCCACCGGACCGACGACCACATGCTCACCTCCCCGTTGACCTCCTCCAGCCGGGTCATGGCTGCTTGGAGGCAATGGCTTAAACAGTACCGAAGGAAACGAAGCATTTCGATATAATTTCCCCCCGTTTTTAACGTAAAATAACCCCTTAAATTTTACGATTTAAACTTTGCTAAAATCCCGCGAGAGCACAGACTCCAGATTAGCTGGAGGACTTGTTGAGGTAAAACACCAGTAGCAGAGCGGCTAAAGCAAAGCCGTCACGCTCACGAGTTTACATTTCTAACTTAATGTTTCATTTCATCTGATATCCAGTAAAGTCAGAAGATCTAGCGGATACAACTCCGAAAAATAAGCCAAGACAAGTGCGAGAAGCATAGCAGTTTAAAGTTTGTCCTATCTAAACTTCAGTCAGATGACAACCGCCATGATTGTTTGCTCAGTACGGCAAGCGCTGAGGGTAAAAAAAAGGCAAGCGCTGAGGGTAAAAAAAAGGCGCATACGCCAATAGTTCATTTAAAACACAGGTGTCAAACTCCAGTCCTGGAGGGCCACTGCCCTGCAACTTTTAGATTTGCCTCTGCTGCACCACATCTGAATAGAATAATTAGGTCATTAGCAAGGCTCTGGAGAACTGATCTACACAAGAAGGAGGTAATTAAGCCATTTCATTCCAGTGTTTTGTACCTGTGGCACATCTAAAAACTGCAGGACAGCGGCCCTTGATGACTGGAGTTTGATTTTAAAAGATGATATCCAAGTGTTAAAATTCTAGCTGAACATTATTGTCGGTAATTTGACGATGGTAAATGTCGATTAAAACCTTAAAAACATTAAAAATGTAGTTGGGTTGACTAACTGGACTTAAAATTATTTTTGACTAAGTAGTTTCATATTAGATTCAGTTTCCTCCAAATAGTTTTTAACACTTTTGTCACATAACAAAAACGAACCTATGTCAACCCTGCACAAAGTACAGAATGAGTTAGTAGTGCAAGCAAAATGATGCCTGGTTTTTAAAATGTGTTCAAAGTTTAAAAAAAAAAAAGGTAAATTTATAATTACGTCACTTGATTCAATACGTGACTATGGCATTTCATTGCAAATACAATAAGTGTTTTACCCATCATTCTGTTGCAGCACAGCTTAAACTCATTAGATAGAGCGCAGCTGTAAACGTTATTTTTCAAGTTTTACCACTAATTCTCAGTGAATTGATGGCAGGTCTTTGACTCCAGACTGGGTCATTCTAATATTTTCATGAGCTTTCCAGTCTTTTTAAAAGCTAACCTTATCCACTAAACTATCTGATGTATACCTCTGTTTTCCTGATGCTTATTTGTTCACTAAATGTTTTCTAACAAACATCAGAGGCATAAATTGTGCAGAAAGTTTTGAATATTTCCAAGTAAACACACATACACTTAATTGTTTTTCAGTCATTTATAAAACAGTGATACAACCATCCTCTAAGCACACATTGTTCTGTATTGTTGAAAGTGTTGATAATGACAATGAACCATGCAGATAGGCGAAAAGAAAACACTGGAAGACACTTCACAAACACACTTCAAAGTACTCTGAATATGTGAAGTCAATATGGTTTTTCCGTTCAGAAGAATATTGAAAAAAAATAATAATACAGAGATGAGAACATTGGACTGCACCAAAAACTTTTTTTTTCTGTTTCCTTAAAATGATTAGAAAAAGAAAAAACTAAAATTGTTGTGTGTGTGCAGTTTGGCCAAAGAATCATCACAATCGGCCCAAGGCACCTTAAGCTTAATGGTTGTGTTGTCTGGGCCTGTTGTTGCTTAGGAAACGCTCCTCCTGAGGAAAATGGTTACATTTCAGCACCTTTTGGGATGAATCCTAAAAGTACCAGTCACAGCATCCTCATTCACTCACAAATCCCGAACACACTAAGAATTGGACCCATCCAGTGGCCAGAGGGAACACATGCTAGCATTTCACCTGGTAGTGTCTTTAACTAAATCCCCCCTGTGTGCCAACAGATTTGTTGGCACCACAGTAAAGACGACTCTCCCATCACTGGCATAATGTCGGACTGAAAACCGAAAGAATCCAACCTTTACTTTGAGTAAACCTCAACAAAAACATCAACGTCCCTGTTTGAGAACTCCAAAAAAATACTGGCACTTTTTTGGGCCTAGCATGAACGTCAACATGCGGCATTTGCTAAAGTCTTCTGGTACTTTAATTGGAAGAGTGTGAGCGACAACACTCCAAAGGGATCAATGTAAAACAAAGGATGCTCACTGTATGGTACAATGAAGGATTTGTGATGTTGTAAACCGGGTAACCTTGTTAAAAAAAAAAAAAGTGTATGGCATCAAGGGTTTTATTGAAAATACCAAGAGATTTGAAAAAAAAATACCAGAAAAAGGAAAATGGTGCATCATTGGATCTTTAAGAAGGATAGAGAGTCAAATTAACCTGGTCAAGTTAGAGCCCAGGCTGAAATTGTATGGCTTGCAGAACTTTTAAGATTTCTTTTTCTTAATGTGGAATTTTCTTTACCACTAAACAGATGAACACTAATAAAAGGTTGGTTTTCAGTGCGAGATTATGCCACTTTTAAGGCGTTTTTTTTATTTATTTATTTATTTTTTTTTTTTACACAAATCTTAGTAAGGGTACTAACGATTTTGTTCCCATATGTGCAAATCTCTTGACTCAACGTCAGAAAACGAGGAGTTCGGGTTTGGATAATTTAAGTAACCCTTTTCACATTGATGTTCCAGATAAATTGGATTAAAATCACAGATGTGCGATGCTGGAATATCTTTTTATTTCCAGCAAATTAAAGGAAAGGAGTTAACTTTCCGACACGAAGATAATAGGCGGCGAGTGCAATACCTAGAAGTCGTACCTTGTTTGACAACAAGTAAATGGTCACATATTGAGCCAAGGAAAGTGACACAAAGTGTCTGAAATGCTACAATTAGAAGACACAGAAATTATTCAGAAGATCTTGGATTAAAAATGGTGTCACCACACTTTACACCGGACAACACAGATGTTTAGTCAAGATCTGGGCTTTTTTTTTTTTTCTTTTAGGTTGGGAGAACCAACGGTTTAGCTGCATGACTGACAGAAGCAAGCGTTCCTTCCCAGTCTCTTCAGTGCAAAAAAATCAAGCTTCTGTCAGACTACTGGAGTTGCTGGTTTCTTTTGGCTTTAATACAAGCAGCCTGCAACACTAGCTTATTGAAATAGAGACAGAGTGCAGAATGTAAACGGGCTGAATTGTAATTGCTGAGAGTTGATTGGTAGAGATGGACGTTAAAAACAAGGGGAAAGGAGTTGGGCTATCTTCAGGGCATTCAAACTCTTATAAAAGCTTTTGTTGTTTTTTTTTTAATGAAAATATATTCATCTTAGTGTCTGTGTGTGTGTGTTTGTGTGGATATGTGAAAATAATCTGTAAACTCTCTTTCCCACTGTGCAAACTGCATTATGTTTCAGTAGAAGGGTTGGGGAAATGGGAGGAGAATGCAGCAGGTTTAGATTTGGCAGCGCCGTAGCCGAAGGGAAGAAGACAGGCAGAGAAAGACCGGTGGTGGAATCGGGAGGGTCAGCGGGGGGAGGGGGGTAGTGCTGTTTCTGCCTAACTCTGAAGTAAGATGGGATCCTCAAACTCGTGAAATCCCGGAACCGAGCTGCTCTGGCTCTCGCCGGAGTCGGAGTCGTACGGCCCGTCCGGCAGCTCAGCGAAGCCCCAAGCCAGCTGGTCATCCTCGAAGTCGGAGCGCGGCGGCAGCGCGGCGCCACACTCCTCCTCCTCCTCATTGGAGTTGAAGTCCTGCGGGATGTAGAGCATCTCCGGGTAGTTGCGGGACACCAGGTCGCTGGTGGTGGCCAGGGACACCTTCCGGAAGGCGATGAGGTGCATGTGGGAGTACTTGACGTACTTGTAGCGCTTGAAGCCCAGCGACTCCACCGCCACCCGCCAGCTGCGCATCATGAGGGTGTGGCGGTTCTGGTGGGACGAGTCGGGCGTGATGATGAGCAGCAGGCCATGCAGCTCCAGCAGTTCGTGGGCCTTCTTGCAGCAGATCCAGCGCTGGTACGGCGAGGGGAAGTAGGAGAGGAGCAGCGAGAAGACGACCACGTGGAACAGCTGCGCCGGCAGCGCGTCGATGGGGCTGCGGAGGTGGCGCAGGAAGGCGTCGACGGCGTCGCCTGCCAGCTGGAGGGGCTGCTGGAGCTGCAGGTTGAGGAAGTCGCATTTGTACACGCTCTGAAAACGAGACGTAAATCAGAGAAGTTGTTCTGATGAAATCGGCAGTCGCTTAATCATACTGGAAGCTGCAGGTGCAGAATGGAAAGTCTTTGATGCTTTGCTTTCTGGTGAATCTGAACCTTAAAACCAGCCAACCACAGGGATGGTAACTCCTCTACATGAGTCATTTCTGCCATTTCTGCTTCGTAATATGAGCGGGAAAGCCTCATGCAACACATCAATCTACTTTTGGTGATCAGAAATCAAAAACAAATACCTCAACTGCTGGCACTATGTCGATACCGACAGTCAGAAAGTCATCAAACTTCAGGAAAGGGTTGAAGCAGCTTCCGACGTCCAGAAGACGAATCTTTCCCAGCTGAGATATTGAACTATGGAAGAAAAAACAAAGATGCAAGAAGCAGGAAAATGTTTCATTAAACCTGAGAAATCAATGGCTTAAAATATCCAACCTTTAGTTTGAATCCAAAGTGGAGGGTGCATTCACACCAGTCCTGTTCAGTCCGCTTTACATAAACTCTGTGTGTGTCCAGAAAGTCTGGTTCGTTTGCTGAGGGGTGAATGTGCAATCGAATTTTGACGCGGACTAAAAAACAAACTCTGGTCCATCTAAGAACTCAAGTCTCCGTTCGGTTTCATTGAATCGTGGCTTATGTGAATGGCAAGTGGACCAGAGCCACGCTTCAAAAGCAGGAAGTGGACTATAACGCATGGCATTCTGGGTAAATACAACAAACCCGAGAATCTACCAGGGGTGGCAGACATGGCTCCGTGTTTTACCAAAGACAAAAGAGAAATCCTACAGCCGCTAAAATCTAATATCGCTCCATTTCTTACCTTTTGTTTAGAAGGAATTTGCCCCCAGTTTCTTCTTCAAAAGTTTTCATCTCGTTTCCCTCAGTAGTTCTGCTGCAGTGCCACCACAGGTGAGGGGCGGGGAGGCAGCTTTTTAAAAGTTTCTTTTATTTATTTGACACAAAACAGTGTGAAACGAGGCACACCAACAGAACATAACAAATGCTGCGACTTTGGTCTCCAAACCAGTCGAGTCTAACAGATTGTCAGATGTGGGAAAAAACTCTTAAAGACATTATTTTTTATTTTGACTCCCTTGCTGTCAGTGAATTGCCATCTTTTTCCAGTAGTATGTCACCTAATCATCTCCTTCACAAGGTTAGATAATTACTAGCTGCTCAAGTAGACAAACTTGTTTTTTTTTTTTTTTTACTTGAACCCACCTGGGGATGGTGCTGTGTGCTTGGCCACTCAGACCGAAGGCATGTGCAGCACTCTTCTCATCCTTTTCTAACATCCGCTTCATTCCGCCGTCCAAGAAGTATTCTTGACAGACACTGAGGAAGTGAAATCAAAACCAGCTAATCAGAACCTTGTGTGTGTGTGACAAACAAGCAGTTTGTGGTTTCAGCTGGTTTCAAACTAAAACGCTCGCTCAGTCGCACCTGCGACACCACTCGATTCGGCCCTCTCCTTCGCACTTTTTGGTCCAGTGGTTGTCTGCGAGATTCTTCATGGCGACGGCGTACTCGCTGAGCGTCTGCTCGTCCTCGCAGTGCTCGCGCCAGATCTTGTCAAAGTCGCCCACTGAAACGAGGGAAAAGACGGCCAAAGATCAACTCAGGCTTTCAAAAGGAGCTGAAGTCGCCAAACATCTTTTACTGCTCGGACAAAAACAGGGTTTCAGCAGGTTTCACTGACTCAGATTTAAGAGCCATCTGAGTAACATTAAGATTGATATCACGGCAGAAATGTACAAATCAAGACTGCATACTTCTGAGATTAACTAAAACTCCTATGACATTATTCATTTAAGTTGAAGACATTGATTAATGCTGATTTTAATCTTTTTTTCCTTATTTGTCTTCATCTGTGGCTCTCTAGCCTCTACTCCTTTCCCCTGCTCTCCTCATTTTCAGCTGTATTTATCTTCATAGTAACAACTTTGTTGTGATAAATTTCCTCACCAGTGCTTCACCATCGTATTTAAAATAAAAAACTTTATAGAGTTTGCGTCGCACCACATGCTGGGGAGCAAAACTGTAAAATTTCTGGGGTCAGTTTGTGGCTCTTGGCAGCTTTGTGCTTCTCACACTGCATATGGATTTCTACAGCCTTAACCCCCCAAAGCAACAAGATTTTTTCCTTTTTTTTTTTTTTTTTGCACAGAATGGATTAAAACATTGTATGGGTTGGCAACAAAAGTGAGCCAGTGAGGAAGACAAACTTTGTCCAGTCAACCGGTGATAAATTTGTATAATGATGGAGGTAAAAAAGCTAGCTACCTAGATATCAAGCAAGCAAGGGTATATTAGCAGCTAGCTAGCTGTAGCCTCAATTGTCTCGAGTCAAGAAATGCAACGTCTTAGTGCGACTTAAACTTTTGCCTGATAGAAAAGTTTCACTAGAAAAAAACCCCAACATAGAATATACAAGATTTGGTAGTCAAAATTTGAGACTTGTTATTCATGCATATAAGGCCAGTTGACATTTTTTAAATGAATTTAAGACATTTTAAGGATGCGCTGACACCCTGACCAAGAGCAACCATTCACAGCTTACTACTCTTTTTTTTTTTTGCTTATCCACTTTCAGAACTTGATTATTTTTTCGAAAAAATTTTTTTTAGCTGATTAAACCACAGAAGTTGTTTGTCTAAGATTAAAATATAAACAAAAAACAAGTCTGCAGAACGTTCCATCAGGAGACCTTAGCGGACGCCAGGAGCTCGTGGCATCCGAGCCGACGAGGGGAGAAATCCCATGACCGGGGGGCTGAGAGGGAGGGATACATCTGATTTGGAGGAGAAGCAGGACAACAAGACGAGCGGTTGTAAACAGAAGCGCTCTGAAAGCATGACTGCTGCGAGTCGATGCCAAGCCTTCTGGATCATGCTTTACTTATTAACCAATCATGAGATCTGTTAGCAGGGTCAATTTTTTAAGCTATTCAAGTCTCCAAAACAAAACATGAAGCCAAACTAAAATCCTCAGGAAACATTTAGGATTATGTTTTAAGCTAGTGCAAAAAATGTAAATATATATACAACTCTAAACTTTTTGCATTGTTTACCAGACATCTGGTGCAAACAGATTTCTGCTCCAAGTTTGCCTGCTAACTAATTTCCCCAACACATTGTTTTCTTTCTGCTTTGAGATTTGGGAGTAGTGAGGAGGACACACATGTTTTCGATTTAAACGCCAAAAAAACAAAAAAAACAACCAGTGTAGCTGGAGATCATCTAATTTGTGATGCTTGCTGCTCTTAAAATCAGGAAACTGACAGTAAATCCTGGATGTTGCTGCAAGCTGCTGCTGTTTGTCTACAGTTGTGAAATGACTGCAAGTCTTTTAATCATCTTCGCGAGGTAAAGATTTTCCATCTGCCATTTTGATTTCTTTTCTGCTTCTCGCCCACACAACATGTTCCTGGAAGGACGACGCATTCCCCCGGAGAGATAAAGCAAGAGCTGGAGAAGCAGCGGCGGCGCAGAGTGCGATGTAGGTGGCTGAAAGAGAAAGTTTGAAAATGGGAGGACTTAAAAACTGAAATTATTCGAGAAGATGTTGTTGAGCTGTCGGGCAGGCAGAAGGCATTAGTCAGTGCTGATGGGTTGGAGGAGGGTTTTTCCAAACTTCCCATTTTTTTGCAACAGAGGGTTTGCTAAGAAGGCGGGCAGCTGCTGATGAAAATAAAATGCAAACCTGTTTGGGGTTTTTTTGCACGCTCTTATGCACTTTCTGTTCAAAACAGCATACAGCAAAACTGTATATCGGCTTGATCAAATATGGTACTGAATGTAAATGTATGACACTTGAAACAAAGCCTGTGACTAATTGTTGCCTTCAGGCAGTCATGACGCTGCATGTTCTGCATTGTCTGGTTGCCAACTCTGATTGATTATATTTTGTTTGCCAGCCAAGCAAATTTTTTCCCCGTTAAAAGAGATGGGGAACATTGGTCATAAACTTGAGACTGGGGGTTTAACGCTAGAGGTACAACTCAAGGGTTTACATCGCGTTTTAGAATGGCTCACTCAAAGTAAAGATCTGAATCCAATTTAGTATCAGAGAATACAAAGGTACGCCACACTTTGCTGAATTTTATTTAGAAAAAAAAAAGACATTAAAACCATAATTTTTCTTCCACTTGCTGGTCTGTCACAAGGTATAATTTAACCTGTAGAAATTGCAGCAAGTAGGAAAACAATTTATAAATGTTTTTATTTGTTCGTTTTAAATTCTTAAGTGAGATTAAGTGAAAGTTTTATTAGCCCACAACTGCTAATCAACATTGTGACTGACGAGGCAAATTAGGGGCGAGTTGCAGGATTTTTGCATGCAAGCTAATTTACCTTCGGTAGTCGAATTTCACTGAAGCAGGAATTGTATATTTGACTGCAATAATAATATTATTTGCAAGCAACAACAACTTCTTGGCAAACCTTGTGCTTAAAATGAAATGACAAGATTTAGGACTCTTGGAAACAACAAGCGTCTAGATGGGTTCATGCACAATCTGGCAATCCGGCTCCCCGTGCATAGCTTGATCTGTGGGGAGACTTAATGAGACAACTGCGCTAATCAGGCTCCGATAGATGGGAAACTTTATAAACAAATAAAAGTGCGCTGTAATAATTACACCAATGTTTACTCCGTCTACACGGTTATCTTTTATTGGCGCTAGCAGCCATTCATCTTGGCTCCTTTAATGATTTTCATGAGTAATCCATTAAGATTTATATGGACTGGGTTTGCACCAGTAAATGACGTACTTATACTGAGACAGATAGTGACGAAAACAACAACATGTTTTTCTATTCAACATGTAAGGGATTTAAAACGGCCCTGCTTGTGTAGAGCAACCAGCTGGATGCGTCTCGGCTGCAAGTTTAACCCCCAACCAGCTAGCAAATTCAACAACAGCACTAAAACATGTTTACTCGCTCAAATGTAAGATAATTTGGGATTTTATATTAACTTAATAGCTCCCCTTCTGTGTTAGCGGCTACAGGCAGAGCCAGACAGCCCTCTTACCCTCTCTGTATTTCCTGCGCAGTTTCCTGTGGACGTTTTTAACCACCCCAGACAACTTCTCCTGCACCTGCTTACAAGGCGCTTCTCTCGGAATGGGCACACAGAGCCTCCCCTGGAGGTTCTCCGTCTCCCCCGTCTCGACCTTGTCCCCAGGGTTCATAGCTCGGCTCCTCCGACACTGCCTCGGAAAGACGCTTTTCCCCTTAACAAGACTTGCAACCTGACCCGGCGAAGCAGCCAAGCAACCAATAACGCGAGAGCGGATTGGTTGACTTTGACTGATGCAGCTCAGAAATGACAGCTTGTCGTCCAATCACAGAGCTCTAGATTCGTGCTGCGGTCTGACGGTATGTCGTGAGGCATTTAAGTACGGCAGTAAATTTCATTGTTTCCACAAAGAAAGGCACAAGGTCATCAAAACAACGTAAAATATTTATGGAATAGCACATTTTAATTCCTATTTTTGCAAACGTTTCTGGTTTATAGGGATTTAAATGTGAATAAAAAAAATTCTACCACAAATTAAAACTTTTTGTAAAATGTGTGTTTTTCTTGATTCACTTAGGTAAGTCAATGAATCACAGGGTAATAAACCTACTTGGAAAAAAATTGCTGCAAAACAAGTCCAGACAAGTGCTCAACACAACCACAGGCGGTCAGATGACCTTTCGCAGTCCAGTTACTGACAAACTGGACTTAATGGACTTTTCCCAGGGATACAGTTTCTTTCATGGTGCAACCACAAACTTTAATGCATTTTATTGGGGGGTTTTTGTGATGGAGCAACACAAACTAGCACATAATTATGGTCAAATAATATTTAATACAGGGTTTTCATATTATCTTCCAAGACAAATCGGTAAAACCATTGAGTCACCTCATTATAAATCCATCTGACTTATGAAGGCCTCAAATGTTTGTTAGATAATATTAGAAAACAAACAAGAAGAATATTGGAACACAGCAGAGAGATCAAGTATAGAACTTTAAAGCAAGGTTAGATTAACAAAAAGCTCGTTAGAGACAGCAAAATATTTTTGGTGGAGGTTCCCCTTTAGCAGGACAACAATCCTAAAAATGTAGCCAGGGTTACAATATAATTATTTTATTTTCACAGATGTTCACCATCCAGTATGACTGAGCTTGAGATATTTCACAGATGAATCTGCAGATTTGCACAGTTTTGCAAAAGCGACAAAAACAAAAGCAAAACTACTGCTGTGAAAGATGGTCTGATCCAAGTTCTAGCTTTCCAGATTTTAATTTGTGGATCATGTTTTAAATCATGTGATAGACCATTTGTGTTGGTCTATCACATAAGCCCCCCCACCCCCCAGAAAATAAAGCAATACATGGAGGTTTGTGGTTTTAAGTGTGAAAAAGTTTGGGTTGGAATGAAAACTTGTCTAAGGCTCTGTGAATGACAATAAGAGCCAGAGAATGAGTTAGAAAAACAACAGGAAGTTATTTTACTTCAATGTAGAATTAAAAAAAATAAGGTTTTTTGGCTATAGTGGCCTTTATTTGATGGTTGGTTGACAGGTAATGGGGGAGGGGGAGGGCATGCGGCGAGGGTCACCAGGCTGGGAATTGAGCCTGCGACGGCCGCGTCGAGAACTGGGGCCTCCAAATGTGGGTTGGGCTTAACCCCACGCCACCACAGCACACCTCACTTTAATGTATAATTGTAAAAAAAAAAAAAGTACTGATCATACCCAGAACTAATACAAAACAAAAGGTCAAACAAGTTTAAGTAATAAATATTAGAATGTGTAAGATTGGTAGTTTCTTCAAACGGGAAGGTGAGTAACTGGAAGGACAAACAGGAAGTAAAATGGAAACAGGAAGTGATGTATTATCCCAGCAGAAGTGGTTTCCAAAGAGATCCTCTTCGGAGACTCGGACCTTGATGAAGTTGAATCCTTGAAGATGTAACAACAAACCGAGGATTGTTTCACCCACAGGACTGTAGAGAGAGAGTATCACTCCATATGGAAACACACATGACTTGAAGTTCGAAATTTGTACAATAGTCTTTATGAGACTATTGTACTAATGTACTTCACTTATCTTGTGAAGTACATTGCATTATGAATTCATTTTCATTACCATTCCTGAAAATGACCATTAACAATGAGAACAAAATTGGATTTAAATTGATTTTTTTTTTTTCTGGAACAGAATACACCGCTTTTCCCCTTTCTTCCTCGTTTAAATGTGATTTGGTTTAAAGGAAGGCCGACTCTAGCTGTGTTACAAAATGTCAACAGTCATAAATTCTTTTAAAATCCCCCTGACAGTTTGAAACTATTCCTCACCCTCAAAATAACTCTCAGCGCATGATGGCCGCAATGCTGTTTATTTAGCTGTGCGTATGAGCTCTGAATCCAAATGGTAGAGATCCCCTACTGTGGCTCTGACTGTGTATGTTGAGTAAAGATGACCAATTGGTTCTTATGTTATTTTATTTTGTTGGTTTGCATCATTAATTAAGAACCTTTTTATTGCTTTGACTGAAATTTGTGTAAAAATATTGCTTACAATCAAGTATTATGTATGTATGTTACATTTGGGGGAGGGGTGGGGGGTTGTGGGGGGGGGGGGTTGCCCCTTCTTGTCAAATAGCAAAATGTATTTTGTTGCTAGGTTTTGTCTACAGTGTGAGGACAGTGTGTTTTATTTATTACCACTACAGTAATGGAGCAGTTGTAAGCAGATCAGACATCTGTCAATGGTATGCTGCCATTCAGTGAGCTGTTAACATTGCAGTTACCAGAACAGGTGCAGGGTTCAGAGCACTATGCTCTGACTATATGTATTCCACCTGCACCGCTAACAAAAGTCTCCATCTCTTTTTATTTGAGGGCTACGTCAAACCACCAAACAAGAGGTAAGTCTAAACTCATCGGCCCTGTTTAGCAGGTGATATGAGATGTTTGTGCTGATATGCTGTGCTTGGATTCCACCACTGTGCATTATGTTTGAATATCTCATCTTTGGGCTCATCTGTCTAGAGAACATTGCCCCAAATGTCTTTCATTGAGTTTTACATTTTCAGTCAAATGCAATATTGGAAACCTAACTTATGATGCCCACAGTCTCAAAAATTACCCAGGGGTCTTTTATTTGTAATTTCTCCAAGTGTTACAGTGTCTAATCTTGGGATGTATTTGCTAGAAACATCCAGTAATGTAAAGACTGGCGGATTGTTTTCTGCCTGTGAATGAGTTTCCTTAAGATGAAATGTCTTCTGGAAGCACTGCACATTGTTTGGACCCGGCCTTTTAAGATCACTGATGACGTTTTTCCTTCCTGAGATAGTGTCAACACACACCTGTATAGTCCGACACTACTGCTTTGTTCACAGTGATGAATAATTAACCAAGTTCAGTGTCTGGTTGCCACTTTCCCTGTTAAACACCAAGGATGCAGGTTTCCCTTGACAGGCTCGACAGCCACAGAAGCTTAATTATTTTTTCTTGACAGAATAACTGTACAGTTTTGTTTTTCCACCTCCTCTAACATTTACCAGAAACATTTGGTCTTATCTGATTGGGGCACCTGCTTCCACAAGTCTGCTGTACTTCTCAAATTGGTTGTAGTTAACTTTAAGAGAGATGAGATTGCCTCTTTAACCCTTTACAATATACATTTACTGTCACCTTGAAAATGCTTACGTTATCCAATGGATGGTGTCCTTGTGGCAGTTAAAGGGTTAAAAAGGTCCACACAAATAGGTAGCATTTATGTAATTTGTTACCCTCTTATTATTATAGTTTTTATTCCACAGCCCAACACAGCAAACATGTAACTTTTATTCACACCCCAACATGCCGTTCAGAACTGACCAATAATCCATAACAATAATCTGTTTGGGTTACAGAAAAATTTGGACCAGAGAAAAACATACAGCTAATTGTTTATACTCTTGACAACAGAGTCTACACATCCTCCCATTGGGGGAAACTCAGGAATTATTGTCATATCTAAGGTTTAATGCCCAGGAGTCTCTTTGAAACACACTCAAAACTGCTTTTTTTTTTTTTTTTTTTTTTACAGTGTGATTAATTTCTTTACTTGTTTTTAATGGGTTCTCTCTCTCTTTGACAACACAGCCAAATGACTGATATCAAGTAAAGCAAGAAACAGGCAAGGAAATCATAATGATACGCCACAACTGTAAACACAACCATCAAGGAGGCATACAGCAATGTCTTGGAGACCTTGTCGCAAGAAAATAAGTCTTTCCGCCTCCACTCAGTTCGGTGTAAGCTCTCGTGTGTATTGGCTCTGGCCTCAGCAGCTGTTTTCACGTCCTCATCCGTCTCCAGAGGGCTGCTGTGCTGCTGTTCTTCGTCCAGAGCTTCACTGATGGACGGCATGGATGTTGATGGCACTTTGCCTCGGCTTATGGAGGGCCTCTTGCGTGCTGTGAACCCCGCCTCTCTGATCTTGTCCGTGGGGACCTGCGGTGCCCTCAGGCAGTGCACGTACAACCGCAGTTCTTCGTCTGAGTCCGACTCTGCCGAAGCGCTGTCCGGTTCCTCCGCTGAATCGCACATACCACCTTTGGCAGTAAGGTGCTTTGTGTCCGTGCTTGATTGGTCATCCTTCTTGCTTTGAACCTCCTCCTCCTCCTCATCGGACCGAAGGGTGTCCGTCTGGATGGACGCAAATTGCCTCTCATTTGGACAGTTCTTCGCTACTCTGCTCACTAGAGTAGATAAATCATCTTCAACCTTGGTTTGTGTAATGTCTGTCCTTATTTTAAAAGACCCTGGTTCATCCTCGTTGTTTTGCACAGTCATGTCTGAGTCTGCATCTGTAACTACAAGCTCTTCTGCTTCACTAACTGGGATTATTATATCCTGCTTCAGGTCTGTTACCATCTTTCCCTCTTCCTCTCTGAGCCTTGCTTTTTCCATACTCATCCATTGTCTCTCTGCCTCATTCTGCTGCACTGCTACTTCTTGCAATTCTGTTTTGTCTACTTGAGTACTTTCTGTTCCATCTGTCTTTATGGCCTTAACCTGCTTGAATTCCTCTCCTAAGCCTGCCTCACTCTCTAACACCACAGCAATGTGTACCTTGACCTCTGTCGTTTCCTCTACTTTCCCCTCAGTTTCATTGGTCTCTGTCTTTAAATGTAGCAGCTCCCTTTCTTCTTCATTTGATGAAACACAGTTTTCCTCCTCTTCAACCATCTTTTCCCAGTTTTTCTCCTCTGCAATGTCTATTAAAAGGAAATCCTCATCTTGTTTTAAGAAAGAGGAGACCATTTCACATTCCCTTGTTTCTTCCACAACATTTTGATGATTGTGTCTTCCAGGCATATCGGCATGGCGTTCATTGTTACTTCTAACGTCATTTATGATGGATTGAGTGACTTCATACATTTCCTTGATCTCACCAGTGTTGCTTTCATTACCTTCAGCTTTTGTTTCTTTTGCATCTTCTTGAGTTTCCGAAGATGCAGCTAGAGATACAAGATTTGTTCTCTCTGGTTCACAAAGATAGACAAGACTATTCAGGCAACCTTTGCTGTCAGTCAGATTGGTATTCAAGTCATCGAATATCTGTAGAAGTTTATCTTTCACCAAAGCAGTTTTCCTACTTCCATTTTCCTTGCAGACCTCTGCGCTCTCACAATTCTTCTCTTGAACACCATTGACCAGTAAGTCGACCCCTTCGTCTATGTGCTCTAGCATAAACCAAAACTCTTTGAAATCCTCTTTACTTTCATCCTTTGTGAGTGTTTCCTCTACCTTCGCTGAACTGAGGGAAGACTTTTGCTCTGTTGACTGACACTGTGGTGCTGAATAGGCCAATATTTCCTCCTGTGCTTCTGTCTGGGATTGGACAATCTCAAACGGCACATTGTCTTCCACAGGACATTGTTGACCCAAAGACTGGTTACATTTCTTTTCCATCTCAGTTGGATTCTCCACAATTTCCAAATGCTTTGGGATCTTATTCGAGGTCTTTTTTTCTTCAGTGGTTGGACCGACCAGTTTGACAGACAAGCTTTCATCACTGGATCCCTGACAGCTGGTCAGATCCCCCTGCACTTTGCCCATGTTGCTCTGGGTGCTAACTGGAACAATGCCACAAGTCTGTGTGGGTTCAGAGGGAAGGCTGAAGACTCCAGTATTTACAAGGTTTTCAGCTGACACCCTCTGAAATGCCTGGCAGTACAGTGGGGCAACCACTGTGCCGAATGTGAAACTGTCGCACTGACTAATGAGGGTTTCGCTCCTTGTTGTTGCTGAGTTGTTAGAGCCCGCTAAACTCACGTCTCCATCCTGATTTGTGGTGACAAACTTGCTGATATTTTGCTGTTCTTCAGGTGCGGGCTCACCGTCTGAATCCAGGGGGTTGTTCGAGGCATCTGGAGCACTCTCGCCTCGCGCTAATACAGCCAGGTCAGATTTCACTTGCTTGGTGGATGTCTGGTCATGTGCTTCTTCAAGAGCCTCAAAAACTAACTGAGGAGATTCTGACTTAACTTGTCCCTCATTAAACGGCTGCGAACCGACAACACTGTCTCCTGGGGTTTCTTCGCAAGTTACTTGCTTTGTTTCTGGGGGGGTTTCGTCTTTGCCAGCGTCATTCGCTCCTCCATCTCTCTGGGTGTAGTAGTCCATCAGTCTGGCCGTCCGAGCTGCTTGTCTTTGCCTTCTTCTGCTGCTGTTCTGTTTGTTCTCCATCTGCCGTCAACAGGGAGGATAGATTCATTTTAGCGCCAGCTCACACATACTTACAGTAACTTGCACATCTGGCGTGAACATTTCTACATTTGTCACATTATAACCATGAATTTCAGTATATTTCATATGGAATTTATTCGGTACACCAGTACAAAGTAATGCATAATTGTGAAGTTGAAAGAAGATTTTGCAGATACAATCTGAAAAGTGTATTTTGCTTTCCGAGTTAACCTGCTGTATTCAACTCCCTTTAAATAAAACCCATCCATCCATCCATCCATTTTCTTGCACCCTTTTTCCCTCAGTGGGGTCGGGAGGGGTGCTGGTGCCCATCTCCAGCCAACGTTTCGGGCGAGAGGCAGGGTACACCCTGGACAGGTCGCCAGTCTGTCGCAGGGCAACACAGAGACACACAGGACACACGACCATGCACACACACACTCATACCTAGGGGCAATTTGGAGAGGCCAATTAACCTGACAGTCATGTTTTTGGACTGTGGGAGGAAACCGGAGTACCTGGAGAAAACCCACGCATACACAGGGAGAACATGCAAACTCCATGCAGAAAGACCCCAGGCCGGGAATCGAACCCAGAACCTTCTTGCTGCAAGGCAACAGCTCTACCAACTGTGCCACTGTGCAGCCATTGTAAAACCCATTGTAACCAAATGTCTTTAAAACACACACAATAAGACCTAAGTCTCAAATCTCCGCCTGGATATTTTTGTTTATTTAAACTGTGTGCAGTTCTTTAAATGTCCTGTGAGTGTCATGTCGGTTTTAAGGTTGCGAACCCACATGCAAGAACACAGTCAGACAGAGCGAGTCAGAAACAATAATGTTTATTGAAGGATCAGGGAGCTGGTGGCGAAGCCGAATCGGCGGACCGGTTCTTCTACTGCCAACGGGAAAAAGCAGGGTTAGCGAGAACTCAGCGGAGTTTCTCCAGGAAATGACTGAGGTGAGCTTACTTGGCGTGGAGGTATTAGGGGCGAAGCGGAGCGCGAGCCGAGTGTCCGTTGACGAGCGATGCTTAGCTCTGATGTCGGGCACGGCCTGGAGCCTGATCCGTCCAGGCGGTCCTCCGGGAAGTTCGGGCGTGGGCCTCCTGGCCCGTAGCGTCCCGAAGGGGAAATCCCGGGGAGGGATCGACGAGGGGAGATCACGCACACACACACAGGGAGTGGCGTCTGACCGGGAACACCGGCAGCGTCGGGAAATCACACAGGAGGGAGGTGATCCACAGCGGGGAGACAGACTTACACGAATGCGGGGGCAGCTGGTTTCCGGGAAACAACTAGAAGCCGGCGGGAGAATCTGGCGAGGGAGACAACAAGGGTTAGACGAGAGTAATCACAGAAGGCCTCTTTCTGGAACGCTGGTTACCGTGGTAGGCAATCACTCAGGCGGTGAGACGGAGTGTAGCTGCTGCTTATATCGCAGGTCCACGCCCTCTAAACCAGCTGCAGGTGTGTGTCCGGGTTGAACCAGGACACTTCTCAGGGTGGAGCATGGGTGACATCTGCTGGATGTCTTGAGAAGTGGTGGTTCCAGGGACAGGTGGAAATAAAACTAACTAAAGGAAAACAAACTAAGAAACTAGGAAAAAGGGGAGGACAAACAGACCCTGACAGTACCCCCCCCTCAACGGACGCCACCTGGCGGCCGAACAGAGGACGGGGTCTGGGAGTCCCTAAAGTCTCTAATAAGGGAGGGGTCTAAAATGAATGATCCCGGAACCCAGGAACGTTCCTCAGGACCATAACCCTCCCAGTCGACAAGGAACTGGTGACCCCGACCTCGTCGCCGAGTGGCGACAATCCGGCGGACGGAGAAGGCCGGATGGCCATCGATGACCCGGGCGGGTGGAGGGGGTTCGGCCGGAGGGCAAAGTTCACTGGAGAGCACTGGCTTAATTTGGGAAACGTGGAAGGTTGGGTGGACACGCAGAGACGGGGGAAGGCGGAGGCGTACAGCTGAGGGGCTAATGACTGCCAGCACTTCAAAGGGGCCAATGAACCTTGGAGACAACTTTCTAGACATAGACTTGAGGGGAATGTTGTGTGTGGACAACCATACCTTTTGTCCCACTATATAAGCAGGTGCAGGGGTTCTACGACGGTCAGCCAGGCGTTTATTGGTAGCGGAGGTGTTGAGGGCAGTGATGGTGTCCTTCCAAATCTTATGGCTTCGTCGGATGTGGTGTTGTACCGACGTGATCGAGAGGTTCTCCTCGTCAGAGGGGAGGAGTGGTGGTTGGTAACCCAGGACCACTTCAAACGGAGAGAGACCTGTGGCTGCAGAAATGTGGCTGTTATGTGCATACTCGACCCATGGGAGGTATTGGGCCCAATCGTTGGGGTTCGTGGAGGTCAGGCATCGCAGAGTTGTCTCTAGCTCTTGGTTCATACGTTCTGTCTGGCCATTGGTTTGTGGATGGTAGCCAGAAGTGAGGGATACCTTAGCCCCCAGAGCCGAGCAGAACTGACGCCAGACCTGTGATATGAACTGGGGGCCGCGATCCGAGAGGATTTCCTGCGGGATGCCATGTAGTTTAAAGACATGTTTAATTAATAACAGGGCAGTCTGGGCAGCCGTGGGCAGCTTACGTAGGGGAACAAGGTGACATGCCTTGGAGAAACGGTCGACGATGGTGAGGATGGTGGTCATACCTTTACTGGTTGGGAGTCCGGTAACGAAATCTATGGCCACGTGGGACCAAGGGCGCTTAGGTATGGGTAGTGGTTGTAGGAGTCCTGCGGGGGGTTGATTGGATGACTTGTTCCGGGCACAGATTGGGCAGGCTGAAACAAACTCCTTGACATCCTTGTGTACGGAGGCCCACCAAAACCGTCTGTTTATTAGCCCAATCGTGCGGCTAACGCCGGGGTGACCTGAGAACTTAGAATTGTGTATCCACTGGAGAAAACGGGATCGAACAGAGGACGGAACATACACCTTACCCGGTGGGCAGGACTCTGGGGCTGGTTCTGTTTGCTGAGCTTGATGGACGATGTCTTCGATCTCCCAGGTGACCATTCCCACGGTGCAACTGGGAGGCAGGATGGGAGCTGGGACCACCTCAGCGTCATCTGGGGAATAGACTCGAGATAGAGCATCGGGTTTAACATTCCTTGAACCTGGGCGAAATGTGATAGATAGGTTAAATCGAGAAAAGAACAGAGACCAACGAGACTGGCGGGGATTGGATTTCTTGGCTGCTTGCAAGTATGTCAGGTTCTTGTGATCGGTCCAGACCAGTACGGGGTGTTCGGCGCCCTCCAGCCAGTGGCGCCACTCCTCCAAGGCGAGTTTAATCGCGAGAAGCTCTCTGTCGCCCACGTCATAATTCCTCTCAGCTGGTGAGAGTCTACGGGAAAAGAAGGCGCATGGATGGAGCTTATGGTCGTGGGTAGACATCTGGGAAAGAACCGCGCCGACCCCGGTGTCGGAGGCGTCAACTTCCAGAATGAATTGCTTCTTGGGGTCAGGCTGGACCAGAATGGGAGCGTGTGCAAACCGGGACTTGAGCTCCTCGAAGGCGGCCTCCGCTTGAGGGGTCCAGACGTATTCTCTCTTGCTGGAAGTGAGAGCGGTGAGGGGTGAAGCAGTCTGACTGTAATTGTGTATGAACCTCCTGTAGAAGTTTGCAAACCCCAAAAAGCGCTGTAGTTGTTTGCGGTTTTCGGGTTTAGGCCAGTCGAGTACTGCCTTGATCTTGTCCTCGGATGCTCTAACCTGTCCCCTTTCGAGGATGTACCCTAGGAAGGTTACTGAAGGGCGGTGAAACTCACACTTTTCCGCTTTTACATACAGCTTATTCTCCAGAAGGCGTTGGAGAACCAGACGGACATGTTGTTTGTGCTCCGCGAGGGATTTGGAATATATCAGGATATCATCCAGGTAGACGAACACAAAGACATTGATGAGATCCCTCAGGACGTCGTTCACCAGGGCCTGGAAGAAAGCAGGTGCGTTAGACAACCCAAACGGCATGACCAAATATTCATAGTGGCCCATGGGGGTTTTAAACGCCGTCTTCCACTCATCACCCTCCCTTATGCGAAGGAGGTGGTAAGCGTTCCTGAGATCTAGTTTTGTGAATATGGTTGCTTCTTGGACGGGCTCAAAGGCTGAGGATAATAATGGCAACGGGTACTTATTCTTGATGGTGATCTGGTTGAGTCCACGGTAGTCAATACAGGGCCGGAGAGAGCCATCCTTTTTCCCCACGAAGAAGAACCCTGCTCCGAGGGGAGAGGATGAGGTGCGGATAATCCCTGCAGCTAGAGACTTGTTTATGTACTCCTCCATGGTTTGCCTTTCTGCTCTAGAAATGTTATATAGCTTACTGTTGGGTAATGGGGCGCCAGGCAGTAGATCGATGGCACAGTCATACGGTCTGTGGGGTGGCAGAGACAGGGCTTTGTCCTTACTGAAAACAGGAGCTAGATCATGGTACTCACGGGGAATGGAGGAGACGTCAGATGGGTCAATCTCAGCTGGCTCTGTAGGCGTAGTGACGACTGGAAAGGCGGAATGAAGGCAGGTACTGTGACACTTTGTGGACCACGACTCAATCTTGGTCTCGGCCCAGTCTATGTGCGGGTTGTGCTTGTATAACCAGTCGAAACCAAGGATGATGGAGGCACTGGCGGCAGGAAACACGAGGAAAGTAATCTCTTCTGTGTGATTACCTGAAGTGAGTAGACGCACTGGCTTGGTTTGATGGGTGATCTGTGGCAGGTTCCCTCCGTCGAGGGCTGATACCCGGAGAGGAACTGGAAGCGGCTCGATTTCAATAGACAGTTGCTCGACGATGTCTGAATTAATGAGGTTCTGTTCACACCCTGAGTCAATGAGGGCTGATAAAGAATATGGTTCGTTAATGATTATGGAGACAGGGATGATGAAGCGAGATCTTACTGCTGTAGTCTCCGGCAGTCTCCCCGTCCTTACTGCCGGACCTGCGGGTTTAAACGTATTGGACAGTTAGCGATTACATGATTGGGTTCACCACAGTAAAGGCAAAGCCGGGAGCGCATCCTCCTCTGCCGCTCCTCTGGGGTTAGCTTAGCGTGTCCCAGTTGCATGGGTTCTGGTCCTGTAGATGAGGGAAAGGTGGGTGGAGGTTGGACAGTCGACTGGTTACTGACCTGTGCGGAGCGCGGAAGGGCGGTGCGGCGGGATCGCTCACTCATCCTTGACCGAATCCGGTCGTCTAATCTTATGGCCAAGTTAATAAATTCATCCAGAGACTCTGGTTCATCTAGAGTAGCCAGTTGGTCCTTTATCTGCTCATTTAACCCATGAAAGAATGCGCTTTTAAGCGCAGCAGGGTTCCAGCCTGAAGCAGCGGCCAAGATTCTAAAATCGATGGCAAAGTCTGACACAGTCTTCTGGCCTTGCTTCAATCCGTGTAGTTCACGGGAGGCTGAAGTCTTCTCAGCCTCTTGACAAAACACCTGCTGTAACTCCTTCAAAAACTCGGGGAAGGTACACCCATAGTTAGAGGCTGAAGAAAACCGGGCTTCGGCCCACTCTAGGGCTCGGCCCGTCAACAGGGATAACACGTAGGAAATCTTAGCACTGTCATGCAAAAAACTCTGCGGTGAATGATTAAAGATGATATTGCATTGGAGAATAAACCCCTTGACCTTCCGGACGTCACCTGAAAATTTCTCTGGCGCTGAGGGTCGGACGTCCGAAAACATGGAGCGGGCTGGTGGATCCGGAGCCACTGTCGGGGAAGGTTGAGAGCTGGGAGCCTGCTGAACTGAATTCCGTAGGAAAGTGGTTAATTCTGTTAGTTTATCGTTAGTCTCGGCTTGACGACTAGCTAACTCCCGTAATGCGGAGTCATGTGACTGGACTAGCGCGTGTTGTTCGGACAGCGCCCGTCTGATAGCGTCTGCTGAGGTTCCGAACTGGCCTGAGTGTTCTGTCATGTCGGTTTTAAGGTTGCGAACCCACATGCAAGAACACAGTCAGACAGAGCGAGTCAGAAACAATAATGTTTATTGAAGGATCAGGGAGCTGGTGGCGAAGCCGAATCGGCGGACCGGTTCTTCTACTGCCAACGGGAAAAAGCAGGGTTAGCGAGAACTCAGCGGAGTTTCTCCAGGAAATGACTGAGGTGAGCTTACTTGGCGTGGAGGTATTAGGGGCGAAGCGGAGCGCGAGCCGAGTGTCCGTTGACGAGCGATGCTTAGCTCTGATGTCGGGCACGGCCTGGAGCCTGATCCGTCCAGGCGGTCCTCCGGGAAGTTCGGGCGTGGGCCTCCTGGCCCGTAGCGTCCCGAAGGGGAAATCCCGGGGAGGGATCGACGAGGGGAGATCACGCACACACACACAGGGAGTGGCGTCTGACCGGGAACACCGGCAGCGTCGGGAAATCACACAGGAGGGAGGTGATCCACAGCGGGGAGACAGACTTACACGAATGCGGGGGCAGCTGGTTTCCGGGAAACAACTAGAAGCCGGCGGGAGAATCTGGCGAGGGAGACAACAAGGGTTAGACGAGAGTAATCACAGAAGGCCTCTTTCTGGAACGCTGGTTACCGTGGTAGGCAATCACTCAGGCGGTGAGACGGAGTGTAGCTGCTGCTTATATCGCAGGTCCACGCCCTCTAAACCAGCTGCAGGTGTGTGTCCGGGTTGAACCAGGACACTTCTCAGGGGTGGAGCATGGGTGACATCTGCTGGATGTCTTGAGAAGTGGTGGTTCCAGGGACAGGTGGAAATAAAACTAACTAAAGGAAAACAAACTAAGAAACTAGGAAAAAGGGGAGGACAAACAGACCCTGACAGTGAGTGTATATATATTTGCCCATCTATCCATAACAACTGGAACTTTCAATATCTAGCCAGTTATTTTTGCAGTTTACCGTATATTAAAATAGTGACCATCAGATTCACTTCCTGCTACGACGGGGTTGAAATTACCATAATAACCCGAGATTGCTGGAAAGCGCAACGTCTCCCCATTTAGAAACCGTTGGAATTTTTCAGACAGCGCTACGTGTGGCGATATTACGGTACTGCAAATTTGGCTGGATCGTCACCAATCCCTTCGTTCTAGAAGGGTTAATAGAGACTGCCTATGGGTAATTTGATCTCAGTATTGATCCAACTGTTCGAGAACATGTGAATAAACGCAATCATGAAGAACAAAGAACACAGGTCAGACAGTAGGAAGTGGATGGGGCATAACACAACATCATGGAAAGAGTATGTTGAAACTTTCACAAAATGGAAGGCCACCTAACCTGACAGGATGAGCAAGGCTAATATCTACAAATCTACAGTCCACTATTACTGTAAGTCCTGAGAATGTCTGTTGGCAGTTTGATACCTGCATGTAGGCGACGTAGCAAACATGTGAAAAAGAAGGTGCTCTGGTCAGATGAGACCAAAACATAAAATTTTGTCCTCCAACCATGTGTCTCAGAAAACCATCTCCTTTAACACACATTCCCACAGAAGATTACGGAGTTGGCAGCAACACATTGTGCTGAAGCTTTTTGTCTGACAGCACAGGAAAGATCACTCAGCGTGGTGTTATCACATAAGTTCAAGTTTTGATTTCAACAGGAAAAAAGGTTGGCATTGTTTCTAAGCAGTCAGTTTACAGTAAAAAGAATAAAGATGAGTTGGCATTTATTGCTACATGTTGTAGTGAAATGCTTGAGCTAAGTGACAAGTTATTAGCTGTGAGAAAATGAGAAACGGATGAAGTGCAAACAGCAAGTACAAAGTGTCCTGACGTGCGTTATGTTACGCCGGTGGCACTCAAGATGGTGTCACGTGACATTCCCACAGAAAGAGCAACCGAGGTCAGGTTAAGTTCTCTGTTCCTCATGTGCTCCCTTTCCTTCCTAAAAATACCTCAGAGGTTTAAAGATGTATTTGCTTTTAGACTGTGCAAAATTCAAATAGATAAATTTATATATAAAAGAAAAGAGAAAATGTGACACTCACCAGAAGTTTCTCTCCCTCTCGGGTCGAAGTTGTTGATTGTCCTTCAAAGGTTTTCATAGGTCCCCGGACAGACTCATCTGGAGAACAGAGACATTTTGTTCAAACATTTTGGTCCGACATTGAGGACTTTGTCCTTATTTCACTCTCAACAAAGTAAAAAAAAAACAAGAAATAGTCACCTGTAGACATATTTTCCTGAGATGAAGCTGGTTGTGATGAAATGTTTTCCACAGTGGAGACGCTCTGACTGCGAATCGATCAAATTTAAACCAGGTCACACTCAGTTTGGGTCTTTCCTTCTGCTTCATGTTCTTTTGTATTGAAAATATCACCAATCAACACAATGAGAGAACACGAGGAGACTTTATGTAATGTTATTATTGTCTTTTCATTTTATGGGGAGGGTATTTTTATTATTTGTGTCAAACCTGGGGGAAATATTGAGCCGAAACCATTTCTAACCAAGGAATTCTACATTGTGGAGATTGATGACTCTTTCAAGCCAGTCACACTAGCAAAAATACTCACTAAAATAACACCAGTTTGGATTAAAATGGCTTGGTTACTCATCCTCAACTTCTAAAAGTGAAAAAAAACAAACGACCAAGAGTGTGCAGTTAGAGTGATTAAATAAGGCTAGTTACATTCAAAGTTGAACTTGTGCTGCTCTTAGTGAAAACCTAACCAACGAACCAGGCATATCCCTTACCTGACGGTCTTCAGGCAGCTTTTCTTGGTCGCTTTTTCCCTCTGTGGTTTCTCTGTCCCCACTTTCATGCCGCGTTGGCAGGAGAGCACGTAGTTTCTGTTGTTATTGTTAGCCCAGAATGTCCCCATGGGAGTTTCGTACCGCAGACAAAAGTCGACCCTGACTCCCTGATCCCCGAAAGGTGGCCCCAAGGTAAGCTTAAACGAGAAGCTGTCCATCACTCCATCGCTGGAGCCGGGGACATACTCTGCCAGAAGGTCAAAGTGGGTGGCCCACCTGTCCAAAGAGGTTCTTACGTAGACAGACTTGTTGTAGGAGATGTTGAGAACGCGGACCACTCCTTTAAGTATCGTGGTCCCTGGAAGTAGCCCGATAGTTTCCAGTTCTACTTTCTGACTCAACACTTTGGCAAGCACCTCTTCAGAAGGCAGTGGAAGGGAGAAAGTCTGAGGCAAGAGGTGGTATTCCACTGAATCTTTACCCTGGACAACTACGGAGTTGCTTCCCGGTAGTTTGGGTACGTCCCACGTGTCAAACTCCTTCACTTGCACCAGACTGAGGCCCTTGGCATCGGCGAACGACACCCTTCGGGAACTGCAGTAGGGAGGTTCGGAATCCGAGTCCTCGTCCGAGAACGAGCTCCTTCTGGATGGGATGGGAGAGGATTTAGGTCTGAAACCGACAACTAAGTCGCCCTCATCTTCGTCTGGGTCCAAGCCGGCGAGGCCCGGGACGGCCAGGTAGTTACAGGCCTCGGAAAGTCTTAGCCGCCCTGCAAACTCCATGAAGCTCCACAGTGAGTGTCAGCAGGAAACTGCAATGTTGCTCCTTCTGCCAGCTGACCTTCGACATGCTCTGACTTAACAGACAGAGTCCAGTTACAGATGACATTGTTGCTATGGCCAACACTATTAATAGGCCAGAAGGGACATAAAATATGTACAGTAGTCTTAAGCTCAAAAGTTGGATCTGATGTCCGCTTCTTTCTTTCATCCTAAGGGAATTAACAAATATAAACTACTTTTAGTCACTTTTTTTGGTAAAACATCACCAGTGACTAAAGTTTGAGGGTTTTTTTTTCTTATGTAACCACTGTAATTGCTCCCAGGTGAGGTAAATGATAGCGCGGGAATTACCACATCAGCTATTTCAGTGTTGTTGCCCCAGTGGGTCACAAAAAGTTTAGGGCTATGGAAACAATAATTTCATACGGTGTACTCCTTAAAAGAGCTATTTTTCCCCTCTCCAATATAACTCACCAATTTTAATCCAGTCAATATTCCTCTTAGCCTCTCCCCTTTCACAGAGAGGACATAGTTTCTTACATCCGTGTCAGCAGCTTGAAGGTGAAATTCTGACATGGAGAGGCAGAGATTCTCACCGTTCAATATAGCTGTCATGTAAATAAGACACACTGGTAGTTACGGTAACAATGTATCTCCCTCTGAGCATGTGCATGTCATTAAATCAGTCACCCACACAATACTCTACAACCCCAGTCATTGAATAAGATACTGCAGTCTGCTTGCATAAAGTGCAATTACATCATGCGCAAGGTGCAGTGTAGTTTTAAAGGGGGATTGTATTTACTTTATTATCCATAAATTTTTTCTGGTCCCATGTGAAAAATTATTTGCTTACTAAACCTAATAATTGGCTGTGCCACAATTGGTGTGTTTGAGATAAAAGTCAAGAAGTTACTTTGCATCACTATGGAGGAGTTCTGGACCACTCTTGTTTGTAGACTAACTTGTTTCTGGTGATGCAATGCCATCTCAGTTTGGATTTAAGTCCAAACGTCATCTCTGTCAGGAAGTCCCACTGGCAAGGTCAGGATCATTGTCGTGAAAGACCCAAGTGTGCTTGAGCTCAGGGTCACAAACTTTTGGGTGTGTACATTCATTTTGATAATATTCATGTAGCATAAATTATTGTGAAGTAATGGATCATAATGTATCATAACATAACGTAAAGTAACTTAAAGTAAAATAACGTAACGTAAAGCAAAGTAACGTAAAGTAACATGAAGTAATAACGTGAAGTCACATGAAGTAACATAAAGTAATGCAGCACAGCAAAATGTAAAGTAAGGTAACGTATTGTAAAGTAATGTAACGTAATGTAATGTAAAGTAACATGAAGTAATAACGTGAAGTAACGTGAAGTAACGTGAAGTAACGTGAAGTAACGTAAAGTAGCGTAAAGCAAGGCAACGTGAAGTAACGTAAAGTAATGTAGTATAACATCAAGTAGCGTAAAGCAAAGCAGCATGAAGTTACCTATTGTTAACTAGCGTAACATAAAGTGACGTAACGTAAAATGACGTAACGTAAAGTGACGTAACGTAAAGTGACGTAACGCAAAGTGACGTAACGCAAAGTGACGTAACGTAACATTAAGTAACAACATGTCAAGTAACAAAGTAAAGTAACATAAGGTAATGAAGTAATAATGTAACCTGACCTAACAGAATGTAATGGAAATAAGCATAGATTAAAGTAACTTAATGTAAAATAATGTAAGGTAATCCAGTGTAATGTAACATGGTGTATAGTAAAGTAAAGTAACTTAAGATAACATAGTGCAAAGTAAAGCATTGTAAAATAACATTAAGTAGTGTAAGATTAATTAATTTAGTGTAAAGTATAGCAGTAAAAGGTAAAGTAAAATATAATAGAGTAGAGGTAACTTTCCTGTGGTTCCTTGTTTTTGTTCGCTCAAATTTAAAGGGAGGTCCAGATGCGGGAAATAGCACGCTAAAACCAAAAGTTATTTAAAAGTTTAGCTCTGTGAAGGACAAAAAAGACATAAAATGAATAATTAAATCCTTCTGTTTATATTTGCTGGTGCCACTGCAGACAAACCCCAAGTTATTAAAGGTATAAAGATATACCGTCTTCCATTTATCCACAATCTAAAACTAAACTTTGGAGGTATGTTTGGTGCAAAAACTATTTGTGCCTTGTAAATGTGAACTTGAACCCTTATTTAGTCTTCGTAGATGTACTTGATGTGCCGTTTCAAACGAGAGCAGTCGCAGTTGTAAACAGGTCTTTGATAACACTTTGACAGCTGTGTTTTTATGGAGCTCTTGTTTTGTTTTTGTTTCTTTCCTCTTTCTTTCTTTGCATAGTTTCCAGAAAATGCAGCTGAACAAAGTTATAAACAGCCCTACTGGTCCGCACTAAAAGGCTGATCATTCCCAGAAAAATCGGGGGTGGGGGGAACGTTATTACTTGCAAACAAGTTTTATTAGTGCAGATCAAGCAGCTGCAATGAGTAAAAATCATAACAATGTAAACAGGCTGTTTCAATTCGATTCCCTCTCCGTTTGCATCAGCCTGGATCGAATATGGGGTGATGCTGAGCCGAGGAGGCAGAATCTAGAGAGCTGAAACATTTTTCTCATCTGGTTCCACGTCTCCTGTCCTCGCTGGTGTTCGGTGAGCGATGCGGTGACTCCTCCCCACCTCAGGTAGACTCCCAACTCCACCAGATGTCTCCTTCCCTCAGTCCAAACCTGCATCGCTTGGAGTCACCGTCTCTGTCTGGCTCCCACAGTAACGGTACGTAGCTTTTGTTTAATATTTAATACTTTTAAAAAAGAAACCAAAAAAGTTCAGAAGTTTTGTTCAGCGTTTGGTTTAGACTGTGGGATTTAAATGAGTAATTTGTTACTGGAAATGACAAGCAGTTTGCCTCAGCATGAGGAAGAAAGAGAAACAGGAACATCTGTAGGAGTTTATCACCTTCATGCATGAAAGATGTGAATCGATTCCTTACACTGTGTGGAGTTATTGGTAAAATTATCAAATGTATATTGTTCATTAAATGCCATATTAATGGTTACTTATTTGGGTCAAAATGTTTCTAAATGTATTAAACAAGTCAATATTTATTTATTTATTTATTTATTTATTTATTTATTTATTTATTTATTTATTTTTTGCTAATCCACTCTCTCTTTCAGGGCTATAAATTGCGCTTTAAGCTTTAAATAAAGTCTGAGGCTTAAAGAGCCAGAGGCGATTTCTTCAACACCTTCTTGAAAAGTGACACTGCAGGTTCCTAAAATAAACATCTCGTCTTGTTCTCGGAACAAAGAAGAAGTGATTCCACCGGGACTCTGAGTCTGAATCTTACAGCCTATTATTTACTGTTGATGGGGGAGCATTTATTCTTTGATTTTTAAAGGACTTGTGCTGAGATGCCCGAGTCTCCTCTGAGTCCCTCGGCAGCCCGTCAAACTCCAGCCAGCAGCCTGCTCAGCCACGCGGACGCAGGAGCGGGGGAGGCAGCGGCTAATGGGGACTCCTGCAGCGGAGTGAGGGTGCAAAGCTGCCAGAGCCTCCTCCACAAACAGGTATCCTCACGGAGTGTTTTCAGTAAAATTCTCTTCTTGATGGGTCGGAAACGGCAATGTGAAGAGACGGGATGCAGGCTGGAGTTCTGCGGACAGACCAAATTAGAACTAGATCAACTTTGCAGATCGATCCAAAATATCGATAACATCGATACCAAGTATAAATATCAACTTTGATTCGATACTAGCGTGCTAAGATCAGTACTTTTGTCTCAGATTCCTTCTTGAGATATTTTATTTTTGTAAAGTAGTTTCTCAACTTTAATTTTTTTTTTGTTTTGATTTGCTCTCAATTTGTGTATTTTTTTGCACACTGTTCAATTAGGAAAAAATGCACAAAAATTTGTTTTGTTTTTCTATTGTTTCCATTTTTAATGCTAACATGTCATTCAAGTACATGTGCACATTTTGTACATATTCTGTCAAAAAAACAACCTCAAAGCAAAAACCATAAAAAAGCCTACAGGTCAGAAGTTTAGTATTTTATTAAAAACATAAATAATAAAAAGTATAGATATCGGCGATACTTGGTATCAAATCAATGCTAAATTTGAAATATTGCACATCTCTAGCGTGAAAGGCTAAAAATCAAACTGATGCAGCAAAACAATTTTACGGTTCTCCGTCATATTTTTGTTCCTGTAGACAAACAACCTGCTCTACAGCCTTTCTCATGTATGTATATATTTTTTAAAATTACCTTTTTTTTAAATTGTAGCTTTCAAAACGTTTACTGTATGAGAAGAATTAGCTGTATCAGCACTTTTCCCCTTTTTTTTGTCAGCCTGAGGACTAGAAAACAGTAATGTAGAGTCATTACGTTACAATGTACTCAGCTTAACTTCACCTGCTTACCAGAAATAGAAACAAAAAAAAGAAAAACACACAGAAGAAACCCAAAAATTTAGAAAATGTGAAAATAAACACTAAGAAGAAAAATAAAAAGGATTTGATTTTATAAATGACAGCAAAAGTTAAAAAAGTGTTTGGAACTGACACCAGATGTAACCATATTCACGTTTACAGTGTAACTTTTAGAAAGAGGATAAAACAGATTTACAGGATGTGAGTAAAAAACAAAGCTGTTTTTTTAATCTGACGAAGCACCAAGAAGGTCCACAGAGTTCGATCTACTCGTGTGAATGTAGTCGGCTTCGGTTTAATTTGTGTTCATTTCATGTCATTTTGTTGCAAAAGTGAAATAACCGGGACGACGTTGAGTAGGATGAAAATAAAAGTAGCTTCTTTAAACTGCATCTTCGTTTTTGAACAGTTGAGAGCAAACTGACGTTTTCAACTCTTGGTGAGACCAAGTCGCACAATCCGACGCTCGATTGTCTTAATCTATTTAAACATCTGATCTTAAATGAAAAGCTGAACTGTACGCCGAGTCGAGTGGCCCATTTTGCTGAAATTGTCCAGAACGTTTTTTTTTGCTTTGGTTTCTGGTTTCAGCCACATGGGAGGAGATCAGTCAGTCATTTGTCACTCAATCACCAAGTTTACAGGTCAGTTATTATTCTGGAGGTGTTTGCGTTTATTAATAGCCATACACTCCTATTAGGAGCCACAACCAGCATGAAATTATGGCACTAATTAGGTCGGCCCGTCTCCCGCCTCATTTGGGGTCAGCGGCGCCGTCCGGCATGATGATGTTTCACAAAGCCGTCCGCTATCCTGACATGTAATTGGAAAGATTCCCGCTTGATTACGTCCATTACTGAAACTCCTGACTTCTCTCTGCAGATCGTGGTTTGTGTGTGTGTGTGTTTTTTTTTAATCCAGTCTTTCTTCATCTTCGAGGTGTTCCTGGCCATGATGGCTCCTCAGCAGCTGCAGCAGCTGCTGCCGCCCGGCCAGCTGCAGCAGCTGCAGGCTCTGATTCGCCACAAGCAGCAAGCCCTCCTGCTCCAGCAGGTACGTTTGGCGCGCGCACGGCTTTGTCACAAACCGAGCGTGGAGATGACAGGGGAGCGTTCGTTTCGCGGTAACGTTTGTAATTCGAATTGGCAGAAAATAGATTGCGAATATTGCAGCAGAGCTAGTTGGAGTCATCCCAGGGTGAAAGTTTAGAAGTGTTTTTAAGTCCTTAAAAAATTAAGTTTTCCATACAGATGAAATGAATTATGCATGTTAAAGTGAATGCTAGTTAAATATAATTCAGCTAGAATGTTGGTATATTATGACACTTTTTTAAAAACTAAGTGATATGATTATAGTGTATGTTTTATATATATATATATATATATATATATATATATATATATAGCCAGATAAAAATGTCATACAGTACTATGGACAAGAATATTTTGTGTTGGCATTGCAAATTAGTTAATAATTGGCCTAAACATGCTGATAAATGGTAAGATAAAAATAAATAGGCAAACTAAATATGTTAAGAAACCTATAACATAATTTCTGCTCCTTTTCAAACAGAAAAATAGTAATAAACAAATCATTTTGTTCTTGGTTATGTGTGCCTAGGTTGTTCTCTGTCCTACTTATTGCTCGCTCTCTTGTTTTTTAAAACCTGTTTGAAATAAATAAATACAAAAATCTTCTTTTAATGCTCATTTAGATACAGTGAACGTGATTTCCTTTAGCTTTTCAGAAAATGACACAACTATGAAAAACATCCCATCCAGAAGCGTCCCATGATTTTCATAAATACTGGGACAAAATTACATTTCAGGTCTGTCGATGCAGAAAAGCATGTCGCAGAAGGAAAGAAGCAAAACACGAAGCTGTCAGCGGAAATCGATTTTTATGCTCTGAACCTTTCAGCTCGTAAAAATCGTCTTGTCATTGTGTCGGTCTCTGGTCATTAGGCAGGTGGTGGGTTTCTCTATCTGAAATAATAAATAATTTGTTCCTGTTTTAGCAACACATGAAGGAATTTTACCAGCAGCAGCTTCAACAGCAGACCAGCAAGAAAGTCAAAGAGGTAAAAGCTGCTTAATCATAAAAATATTACACATATCAACACCTGTATGTGTGACTGGTGAATATGCAGCTCTGGAAACAATGAAGAGCCCACTGAAAACCGAAAACCTCCTGGTTCTTCCACCATGTACTGATTTCTGAACTCTTTCTGAGTTAAAACATCAGTGTTGTTGTTTCTAAATGAAGACGAATTTGTTTTCTTTGTATTATTTCCATCTTTTGTCTTCTTTTGACCGTTTCTCATTTTCTGCAAATAAATACAAAATTCTTGCTTGGAATTTCAGAGACATGTTGTCAGTAGTTCATAGAATAAAAAACAATGTTCATTTTACTTAAGCATAAACCTATAAAAAGTAAAATTAGAGAAACTGATCTCTTCATTTTTTTCCAGAGCTGTTTATACCGGTAAAGTAAAGCCGTCTGGAAAATCTTCTATTTTTGACAAACCTGTTAATATGAATGTTTCTGAGAGAATCTATAGAGAGCGTAAAGATTAGGGTGATGGACAGGAGGCATTCTGACCTCAAAGACCTGGAGCTCAGCACCAAAGATAAAATGTCAAAACAGAAGATATTTCTAAAAATGATGAAGTTTTTGTCATTTTTTAAAAATAAAATAGAAATGAATAGAGATGATTTTAGGGTTTTTTTCTCCTTGGTTTGTTTGTTTTCACGTTTTTACACCCTTCACATTGTTCTGTTATATTTCAAGAGATGCTTCTCATTTCCTATCAGAAACATCTGGATCTGCCAGGTGTTTGAATAATGAAGGTAGAAAAAAAGAGTCAGATTAAACAAAGTTATGATTTTTACACTTTTAACATGTTTTCAAAAATGTTATTTGTATAGCTCATTTCAGCAACAATGCATTTATTTCAAAGTGCTTTACATCCTAAAAATACAGAAATACAAAGTCATTATTATTGCTATTAATTTATCTGTTAAATTTGCTAATTGTGTTTTTATTTTGTCTATTATTTTTATTAAAGTATCTTCATAATTATAATTATTGGGTTATTTTGGGATCATTTTTGACAAATCAATACACAGACATTAAATAAAGAAATAAATCATTTTATTATTACGCAAATATTTAGTTACATTTAGATTAAGTGCAGAAATCATGTACTAACGCTTTAATGCATCATGTTGGAAGCTTATATATTGATTTTTTTAGTCCCATCAGTCAGCAGGTGTAAAACAGCTGCAGACGATGTGATTGGTCAGCAGGTCGACCAATCACAAGCCAGCCTCTGTTTTAATGTTTTCATGATGAATTTACATTTTAATGATTGAGTTCCAAATGTAGTTATCATTTAGCTGTGTAGTTGATATATTAAGTTACTGAAATGATAGATTTTTATTGATTTAATTTTAATTCAGCTATCACATGTGATATTATTTATATATTTATTGATCCGTGGCCCTTTTAGTTTATTTTTTATCTTTGTGACTAAACATCCAGCAGTCGTGAATGCTCTGATCTCTCGCTCTGGAGCGTTTAAGCAAACTTTCCTCCCTGACGTGAAATATTCTTGCTCAGCAGCTGATGTTCCAGCAGAAACCGGCCGCCTCTCCTCCCGGCCTCTCCTCGGGTTCAGGTCAGGAACACGCCGCTCTTTGCTGGTTTTTCTCTCTTTCGGAACGTTTCCTTTCACTTTTTCCCTTTTTACTGATCAGGACAAAAACCATTTGTGCCAACTTAACAGGCTGTTTCGGTCCCACGGAGATGCAGAAGTTGTGGAAGGAACTCAGATCGGCTCTTGCTGACGACGGGGCGGCGATGAGCGGGAACCAGAAAACATCCGCTCGAGTCGAGCCGACCGGGGATCGGCTGTCTGAGTCTCCTCCCGGAGCGGAGCGGTGAGGTCCTTTATTCACGGTTCGGCCTTTTTGTAAGCATCAAAGACGCGTCGTCTGCAGACGTCCTCTGCGTCTGAGGGCGACGTTTGCTTTTGAGGATTCGATTCCCAGTGGGCTGCTTTGTTTTGCTGTTGTTTGTCTTGCTTTTTTACTCCTCCACCTGAGGTGGTTCAGCAAAGAAAAGAAAAAGAAAGATGACATGACTGGAGAACATGTCCCCGAATCAAAAGTGAAATAGCTTTCCGTTTATTTGTCGGTCTTACCTGCTACCTCTTCCTGTCACTTCATGCCACCTCAAAAAAAAAAAAAAAAAGAAGAAGGAAATCTAAAGTCTCCTGTCAGGTGTTTCTGCTGTGATTTTTATTTATTTTCTTAAGTGATGTGTCAGGTTTTTGTTTTTCCTCCCTCTCATCCAGTAGCGGTGCAGACGGGGACCCGGCTCTCGCTCGCGCCCTCTTCGGTCACGGAGTGTGCAACTGGCCCGGCTGTGAGTCTGCCTGTGAAAACATCGCCCAGTTTGTCCAGTGAGTTTTTTTTCCCCCCTGTAGCTCCAAACGTCTGAGATCTTCACCTTTTGTAGCAAACTTAGCGCTTTCTGAAAAAAATGTAAAGTAAAAAAAAAAAAAAATTACTGTGTTACTAAATATAACAAACAGATTCTTTACAAAAATGCAGACAAGTAGAAAAAAAACGATAAAAAGTGTAAAATACTGGCTAAGATAAACAAATGTGATGTGTTCAATTTTAATATGTTGAAATGAACTATTGTGTCACTCAGATTGACACAAATGTGTTGAGATGTGTTACTTTGAACACGATATCGATATAAAATGTGTCCTCATAGATTAGCTTGAATAAAAATGGACATTTCCATACATATAAGAGATAACCTTTATTAAAATTAAGTCGCGCTCATGTTGCAACAATAAAGCTGCAATATGTAGCAGTAAAATATAAAATTCAAATTAAAATCACTAATTAATTCACCAGTCAACTTGTTTTTTTTTTTTCCAAAGTCAAACTAACAAAAACCACATTTTTAAAAGTTATCCAACCCCACAGCTTTCTATAATCCATGCTGCCTGTATAGTTATTATTTTTTTTAACATTCTGTGAGCAGGAACTAAAAACAAATATATAAGATTCATAAAGGATCTAACGTAGAAGAATCCGTCTTGCCATGTTCAACATTCATCTGTCAAATGGCAACATGCAAAACAAATAGAGAAACAAAATGTGTTTTTTTTCCCAGAAAAAACACAGTTTGTTATTTTATTTAAATCACCCAACAAACAGTTATACATTTAAAAATCTAATTTCTTTCATTGAATACGCTGATCGTAAAACACCTTGCCTTGTGTTATCCGATCGGCAGCACAAGACAGGTGTGTGACCTTTAAATAAAATGTAAAATAGTAACAAAAATCAAGCCCTTATGTTATAGATGAAACTTACCGTCGTTAATAACAATCATAATTTTTAATGATGAACAGACAGAACATCTGGTAACAAAGGTTTTAATAACAACACAATATGAGTCCAATGGATATTTTGCTGTAATTCTTTAGCTAAACTTTCAACAGACGTCCGAATGTTGGTTCAATCACCTGTTGAATTTATTACTGCTGCTTTTTTGACATAGCACCACATTGTCATACGTAAAGAAGAGCGCTGTGGAACCCCGTTTCTCAGAATAGTTATTGAATGTTTCTGTTTCTTCCAGACACATGAGCAGCGAACACACTCTGGACGACAGGAGCACGGCTCAGTGCCGCGTCCAGATGCAGGTGGTCCAGCAGCTGGAGCTGCAGGTAAGCCAGAGCCACGCTAGATTTGACACGAGTGAATCCTATGAAAAAGACAAATATGTACTCTTCAGCTTAAGATACTGACACATTGTGAAGAAAAAAAAAGAAAAAAAACTGTTTGGCCATTATGATCCTGTTTGTGTTTCTTTACATCCAAAACTTTGTCTCACATTTTTGCCTCATTTAGGTCCTTTTTTTTTTTTTTTTTTTCCCATGACAAACAACTTTAAGTATCATATGAGCGCAAGAATTTATCTGTTCCGGTAAGCAAACGGACAAAAACAACCGCAATCTGACTCATTGTCTTGTTGTTTTTCTGAGCTTCTGCATCGGTCAGCCAACGCCGACTTTCAGCAGATGTTAAGACGCAGCGGGAAATTGTTTTGTTTTGGAAAATGTGTTCCAGATGAAAGGCTTCCATTCTAATTAGCCGAATTCAGTGCTTGTTGGTTTTGTTTTGTTTTAGTTTTTTACGACATGACACCGTCTCGTCTCATTGAACAGCTCTGCAAAGAACAGGAGCGTCTGCATGTGATGATGGCTCACCTGCGCCTGCCTTCGCCACGCGCTCAGTCAGCAAAGTCCGACGCAGCCGCTGACCGCTGCGGCCCCCAGGTACGCCGCAAAACACGTGAGCCGCAATTAGTTGTGTCTGCCGTCTTCAAATGAAATTTAGTTTCAGAAACTGAAAGAAGGAAAAGACAGGTGTGGGAACTGTTTCCCAGAATGCTTAGCGGCATGGGTTTGTATCCTGAGGTGGAAATGACTTATGTTGATCTGACTTTTGTGATTTATTAAGGCAAATGTTTGTTTTAATGTCCGATTCGCACTAAATGTTGTTGAGCAGAATTCATTCATTGTGATGTTTAATAAAGATTCATCATCAGATCAGAAACTTTGTTCATGCAATTTAAAAGAAGAATTTCATTTATTCTAAAATAAAATAGTTATTTTGATATTGTGAGTAAAAATAATAGAGAAATGTGGCTCTTTAACTTGACAAAGGCAGTTTTTTTTCTTGCATATTGTGAAATAATTAAATTCCAGCATTAAGTTAAAACTCTCAATTCAAGATTAATCAACTTAAAAAAAACAAAGTTTAGACAACTTGCCTCTTGTTGTCAAGTCAACTTCGTGAACGTTAATTTCTGATTTAAAACCAAAATTATTATTTTTGCTGATTGGATTTTTAAGGCAGCAGGTGGGCCTTCGTTTTCAAGTTAAACCACCTCCAGATGTTTTACAGTGTGGAGTGATCTGTAAAGGTTAAAGCAGTAAAAACATTTTAGGAAAACCGTTGTGGAGGTATGGCATGAGGAGATAAAACGTCACATTCTCCTGCAGAGTGTCAGGATGTAACTGAGGCACGTTGGTGTTTTTACAACAAACAAATCGCCCCTTATAGATGGCTCATGGATAGCTATAAACACTTTATGAATCATTACTAACTGTTTATTATGCATTAAGTAAGCATGAGAAGGAAACTATGTGCTAAAAAATTTAATTTACAAATCTTTATTGTGCTTACATGATTGTCTGGAATGTTTACTATAACAAGTCAGTTTAAAATATATATGGGAACAAATTTGGCTCATTATTTGGCAAGAAACCAGTAGATCTCGTCTCCTTCTTACCTTTACTTAATGTATAATAAACAGTTATTAATGATTTATAAAGTTTTTAGAGATGAATTAATAACATATCTATGTTATCTGTAAGTGGAGCCTTAGATGAGACAAAGCTGGAAATCCTTTAGTCTTGTGCGCATTCTTCCTGTTTTTCTCTCCTCTCTCTCTCTCTCGTAGTTTTGTCTCCCAGCTGTCGGCTCCAGATGGGCCGACAGTCTGATTCCAGATGGCGGACATGCTCCGATAACGCGGAAACTAATCATTTGTTAATCTCGCAAACACTGAGCCCTAATCACAACACTCACCAAACAATTTCACCCTGTAATTAACAATAATTGGCTTCATTCTCATCGCGGCGTTAGCCGAAGCGGGTCGGAGGAGGCGAATCCAATCGCTCCGTCACGCTCGCTCAAAAAACGTCTCACTTTTTGTTTTGGTTTTGTTTTTCCTGTCCGTCTTTTCAGCTCCGTCCAGCGTCGCTGGCCAGCAAAGCGTCTCTCTCTCTGAGACACCAGAGACCTCTGAGCGCCGCCGGCTCCCCGCCGCAGGGCTGCGAGGAAGACAAAGAGCTCCCATTCAGACGCTCCGTGGTGGGACACCGACATCACCCTCTGGTGTTCTCTCTGTCAGGTAAACGGTGGACGCAGTTTTCCCTCGACGTGTCAGGAATGCAGCTGATTTCAAATCTTTCATTTGCTTTTTTTTATTCCCCCCTCCTGCAGAGAATGAATATGAACTTTACCAGAACGCTGACATCAGACCACCGTTTACCTACGCGGCCCTGATCCGACAGGTACGAGCAGAGAGGTTGTTTGACTTTTCACATCTTTATTATTTTAATTCTAGTTAATTTGAACAGCACCTTTCAGAAACAAGGCAGTTCAAAGTGCCTTAAAACCATAAAACCTTGATACGGTCAAAAACGGTAAACATTACATTTTGTCAAATGCCATCATCAAGCACATCAAATATGTTGATCAATGTTCCAGTTTCTATTAATCAAAGGCAGATCTAAACAGGTGGGTTTTTAGCCTTGGTTTTAAGGAACTCAGTGTTTCAGGTGTTTTGCAGTTTTCTGGAAGTTTGCTCCAGATTTGTGGTATGTAGAAGCTGAATGCTGCTTCTCCAAGTTTGGTTCTGTCATAGTGGGTTGCATTTTTCTGACCCACATGCAGAACACAAGACGGAGAACAGGAAATCAGTTAAATCTGTTTAATAAAAAAAAACAAAAAAAAAACGAAACAATAATCAAAACTGCAGATCCAAGAGCTTGCGGCTTCTGGAATCGGGAACGTTGGATGGAGAGAAGCAGAAGGTGAGTTTTGCAGACGGGAAGGATTTAAATTGTGAATCGGCAAGAGAGCTTACTTGGATGGAGGAAGTAGTATGCAGGAGGGAAATACTGAGGTTACCGGGGTGGCGTTCAACAACGGTAGGTGGGCTGTGAGTCGGAGTGGAACAGCGACGGGAAAGAGAGATCATGGTGGAGGACGGACAGGTAACAGTTCTGCCTTTCAGGTCAGATGAGTAAGAGTCCAGCCAACAGAGGAATCCAGAGAGGTTTGGTTCAACGTCTTGGAGGTAAGTGGAACTCGGGCTTCCAATGGGTGAGGCCCACGGCGTCACAAGGAGGATGGAGCACAGGGAAACTGCCAGTATTCAGACTGCTAGTGGGAATCAGTCACTGCGTCACAATGGATCTGAAAAGAGGACACAAAAGAGACCTGAAAAGAGGACACAAAAGACCTCTAGGGAATTTCTCAAGAAACAAAATTGCAAGGAGCTCAGGCCTTGAGTACCATTACTAGCAAACACTCTGGCGGCGAAGTGTTGGCTGTCCCTCTTTCTTATATCCCTCTTGATGATAAACGGCCTGCAGGTGCGTAGGTAACCAGCCACTGACAGTCACACCCTTTCAGGATGGATCCGAGCCGCCCTCCAGTGGGGGAAAGGGAAAAAAACCAAAAAAACAAAGAAGCACCACCCCAGATCCCAACAGGTTCTGGTTCTGGGTATGCAGAGCAGAACCAGTGTAGGGACTTTAAAACTGGGTGATGTGCTCCATCTTCCTCATTTTAGTCAGAACCCGAGCAGCAGCGTTCTGGATCAGCTGCAGCTGACGGATTGATTTTTTAAATGTTTTTAGACAGACTTGTGAGAAAACCGGTGCAGTAATCTATGAAACTTAAAATAAACGCATGAATGAGTTTCTTTAGACCTTAATTGGGAAGTTTGTTTTTTAATCCTAGAACTTTTCTTCAGGTGACAGAAGACCGTCTTTGGAACTGTCTTTATGTGACCCTGAAGGTTCAGGCCTGATTTAGAGCCTGATCATTAGTTACCAGCTGTATTAGGGGACGAAGCATGGAACTACGGACTAATATGAGACTCAAACTGAACCTTTTCTGACGTTTTCTACCACTGTGTGTGGCAAAAATCTAGCCTGACTGTTGCCTTCTTACGCATTTCCACTGAATTCTCATCTCCTTTCAGGGTTTTCTCCCATTGCCTTGGATTATCTCCAATAGCATTTTAACCAGGTCAATCAGGAAACAGAAGGAGAAGTTGTGAACAATGATGTTGATTTCCTGCGTTTTTTAGTATCACAGTCAGCCTGTTGTTTTATCGATGGGAGCAGAGGAAGTGAGCGAAGCTGTTCAGGCTGCGTTAGCCACGCTTCCAAATATGGAATTACAGCCATTTTGTTCGACTTGGCTCTTCTCTATTTGCAGTGGAGAACAGTTGTTGGCAATTTCCGGAAAGCTTCATAGCGTCAAACTGGCACATTACATACGTCACAGCTGAACTTTAGCAACCGGGTAAAATTTAGAACAACGGAGTCCACGACTCCAGGAAGCAATCATTTCTCAGCCGAGGATCTGGGTTCTCTGTACGAAACGAAACCAGGCTAGCAGAAAATTAAAACTGCATAAGCTCCTGAAAATGCCCACCTGGTGCTGAAAAATGAGAAAAGCTGTCAGAGATAACAAAACTCAGGAAACTGGAGCAGAACTTCACCTGGGAGCAGGATAAGAACCGAAAACAAACAACCAGAACTGCAATTGAATGGTTTAGATCAACATTTTCCATCTGTTAAAAACGTCCTTGTCAAAGTGTGACTCAGTTAGTGACATTTTGCAGAGATTGTGCAACCATTTTTTGTCAAAACAGAAGGAGACATAATCCAAAACACACGTCACTCTAATCAAAGCAAGCGGCGGTTCGACCACATCTTAACTCAGGAGGGCTGAATGCAGATGGACACGATGCTTTTCAGACGCATATTTGCCCAAAAATGTGAAACCAGACATCATTATTCTTCCACTTTACAATTACGCACTACTTTGTTTTGATCTACTGCTTAAAGAAAATGCATTTAAAGTGGTATGAAACCATTTGCAGGGCTGCGTCATGCTGATTCATTTATGCAAAATGCATGTGAAAACAAATGTTGAGTGGAAAACAATAAAAGGTATTAAGAGACTTCATGACACTCTTCATTTAATTTCACTTTATGACGCACTAAACGCTTATTCCTGCCCTTCCCCCATATGCAGGCCATCATAGAAGCCTCAGATATGCAGCTGACACTCAACGAGATCTACAACTGGTTCACCAGGATGTTCGCGTATTTCAGGCGGAACGCCGCCACCTGGAAGGTGAGCAGAATAATTGACCGGGCAGTTTGCGGTGCGTGCGTCTCGGCCGACCCGCTTCAGCAGAACTGTCTCCGTCACTCTGAACCAGAACGCGGTCCGCCACAACCTGAGCCTGCACAAGTGCTTCGTGCGCGTGGAGAACGTGAAAGGCGCCGTGTGGACGGTCGATGAGGAGGAATACCAGAGGAGGAGGTCTCAGAAGATCGCAGGGTACAGTAACTCCCAACCACTGACCACATGGACCCGAGTATGAGGTCCAATGAGATGATGTTTGATTATTACTGTTCTTTCATAGCAAGAAAACACAGTAATTATGAAAGAACAATTCTAGGCTTTCATAATTACTGCGAAAGAGTAGATTTACCGTTCTTTCACAGAGCAGCAGAATTACTTTAGTAGAAGTAATTACAGAATCTCTTTCACTACGGTAACTCTATAAATATCGCTTAGTGAAAGCAATTTTTTGTGAAATATTGCTTTCCCAGCGATATTTGCTAAATATCACTTTATTGGCTGACTATTTTCTAAATATTGCTCAGTGATAGCAAGCTTGAATCAAATGTCACTAAAGCGATATTTAGCGAAATATTGCCTTTCAACAAATATCGCTTGGTGAAATTGATATTTCAGTATCGCTTTCACTAAGCGATAGTGAAATGTCGCTTAGTGAGTGATATTTAACTATACATACATTGTTAGTATTAAATTTAGCAAAATAAGGAGAGCTAGATCTCATCAAATACATACAGACAATAAATTCAGAATTGATGCACTGCCTTTCTTATTTGATGAAAACACTGTGATTGCAAAACTGTTTTATCTTTCTTCTTTTTACATTCGTGGAATACTCATAAAGTTTTGCACACATTTGTAATGAAAATGCTTCACTCTGTAACAGCATCAACACCACAAAGGGTTGTTGTCGCCGTAAACTGGTAGCGTTTAGGTGTGGTGCGTTCACAGATCAGAAAACATACCCAGTTACTGAGTTTATTTTATTCAACATTAAAGTTATTAGCATATTTCAAACATTACATACCTCAACACATAGATGGGAAAAGATAAAGTTATGAGACAAAGTCAGTAATCGACTGTTTGCTGGTCAAACTGTCTGGAGAAAAATCAGCCGATTACAGTCAGCAGGTGTTTTTTTGTTGTTGCGTCTTTCTATTGTTCTGTCCTGTGCTGAGCCTTTAACTTCTTATATGTATTTTAACGTCTGTTGATGCTTATTCAACACATACCAAGGATCATATTGGAAGCACTCTGCCACCATCTAGTGGTCATAGTTATGTCCCGGTGGGCATAAGAAGCTAATGTCAATAAATACATTTAAATGTAATTTAAAGTAAAAATCTCAACTTGAATTAGAATCTCTCTAAAGACAATTTTATTATTCTTTTGTTTTTACATGTGTGCACTAATTACCTTACAATAAATAACATCCAGCTCCTTGCTATTGTACTCTGTCTCCATTAGGAGTCCATCACTGATGAAAAATGTCTGTTCCAGTCTGTCTTTGGGCACCGCTCTGCACTCCACCTTCCAGGTGAGACGTTGATGTTTCTGGAAAGCTTTTTTTTAAATTAGCAGCTCTCCGAAGCCGGGGAACTTGAACTTCTCAGTTTGAATTTTCAAATATTTTTTCAGGCTGCGCTGGTAGAGGCATCGCTGTCGGGCCTCAAGAGGGAGCGTTCAAGACGAAACCTTCGAGGAATCGACAAAGCGGCCCACGGCAGCAGCAGAAAACAAAACCTCTCTCCTCCAGTCCAGCAGTGAGTCGTTCTTAATAAGAAGTTTCATGTAAACCGAAAACAACCACTAACCAAAATAACCAACACGGTTTTGTTTCTTTTTTTCTTGTTTCACTCAGGCAACTTTACTTCGAGAAAGTCAACGACGACGACGAGGGTCAGCTGCCGACACTCAATCCAGTCAGTCTGCAGCCTCTGATCCACGGAAACAGCGAGGAGCTTTTGTTTGACCTCGAGTGACCTTCTACATTTATGACCTTTACCGCCAGTTCAAGCTCTCATTTAGCATCCTAAGATGTTTGGAGTAGCATGGTACTACTGCAACTTTATTGAGGTGTTTGATTTGAAGAGTGTTTGAAATGAAATGCAGACACTTTGCTAAAGTGTCCGTGACCTTTGATCTTCCCCATTGTTTGCAGCCACAATGGGATTTCTTGCAAAATACAAAATTACAAATGATTAATCGAATTAATCGTGATGAATCAATTATTGGAATAATTGTCAACTAATTTAGTAATTGATTAATCATTATCTGGAGTGTACAGACTCAAAAAAGGGTAATTTACTGAAATAACATATTCAGAGCAGTAAGCCAAAACTGGCAAAAATAAATAAATAAATAAATAAAAAATTGCATTTAGATGCAAAGAAAAAAAAAGTCTTTGTCCTCAAGTTACAGTTTTAGCTTCACCTACTTCTAATTCTGTAAAACAAAATTAATTGAATTATGTATTATTTGAGTTTTGTAATGTATCTCTGATATTGGATAAAAAAAAAAAAGGCTGCTGAATATGACGATTTATTTCAAGCGATTAATCGTCAGAATAGTTGATAGAAAAATGGATTTCTAAAATAATCGTTAGTCGTCTTAAGTCCAGCCGCCTTCCTCTCAACTCTGATCAGCCTCCATGTTCTCCTGCTGATGAAAAGCTATGCCCCACAGCATGATGCTGCAGCCACTGAGCTTCACAGTGGATGGGGAGGATTTCTTCAGGTGTGAAGTTTAGTCTTTAGATTCTGCTGCTGTGTCAACTATAAGCCAGAACTTTCTTTCACCAGTCAGATTCTCTTCACTTGGACAGCTCTGCCACAGTTACTCTCCCACAGAAAAAATCCCAACAAAACATTAAACTTTGTGTTTGTATCTTGATAAAATATGAAGCTCAGAGTTCGTAGATACTTTTGTAAGGCTGTGTAAAAGTGCTGGATCAAAGAAATGTACTCTTTTGGAAGCTGTTATAATTGTATGGATAATGCAATAATTTAATCTTTGTGTGTCGAAACGTCAGTTTGTTACATTTAACCACATCACTTTGTCAAGAGGATCTCTGCAGGAAGAGGCCGTGATTATGAGATATTATCATATCGATAACTCAAACGGTACTCAGTTACATATTTCAAGTCCTATTTATTTATCCATTTTGGCATTACGCAAACATTTCTCCCTACCTGTAAAAATCTGCATTCCTCATCCAGTTCTACATGTGGAAAAAAAGCAAACCTGTGTAGCTCCTGAGATAAATCACAATCAAGACCAGAATGCGGCTAATTGTACGTTTAATGACTGAAAACGATGTTGAATTTTAAATGAAATTGGGTGTTTCTTTTCTTTTTTTCTCGTTATTGTCACTGTGGGTTTTAAAGTAACTTTGTCACCCTTTATAAATGTGACTTTTCATTTTCGGATCAAGTCATTGTTTTTCCTTTTCTTTGTAAAAGCTTACTGGGACAGATGCATCAACAAAGCACATATCTGAAAGGAAAAACAAAGCATCTGTGTCAAAATGGCAGAAGTAAATACAGATAGGTCAAACTCTCACCTGAGTGTTAAGAAGTTGCGAGTTAAATCCGGATTTATTGGACTGTTTGTCGTCTGTGTTCTTGTGTAATTAAAAAGTGAGCGAGACGGTAACGTGCAACAGCTGGAAAGGCACTCAGTAGTTTTCCTGAGTCTTTCTCCAAACAACAATAACACGACCTCTGTATACCGAGGTCATGTTTCCTGTGGTGGGGTCTGTCGGACTGGATTTGTACATAGAGACGTCGTCTTCTTTGTTTATTTATTTTCGACGGGGCGTTCAGGTAACCCCGACGTTTATTTTCACCACGGTAACTTGTAATGGAAATGTAATGGACGTTTCTGTCTGCAGGTGTGAGTCAGATGTGTGTCACTGAATAAAACATGTCAACTTATTGTACATTTTAAAACGCTGCGTAGTGTCTTTTTAATTATTATTATTGCTTTTAGCGCACCGTATACCTCCTGGTGTCCCACAAAGGTATTCACACCCACCAAATATTTGCCACTGTATAAGAATTCAATTCAAGTCGTTTCCCCTCGTGTCCCATTCTTGTCCTGTTCATGTTGGTGTTCCACAGGGCTCTGCTTTGGGGGCCATTGTTGTTTTCTGCTCTACTTCTCCGATTCTGTCGTCTTTTTGAGGACATTTCCTAACATTTTCACGCTGATGACATCCTGTTGTTTACCTCTTATCTTCCAAGTGAAGTTTTGAAACTCCGCATTTTACTAAAACGTCTGGATTCAACCAGAAGTTGGATGGCCGAAGGTTTTCTTCAGCTGAATGACGAAAAAACTGAAGTAATCTTCCTTTCACCAGAAAAATAAAAGTAACTGCAAAGATAAAGCAGACTGATGGTCATCTTGGTTATTTGGCTAAATCTTTGGTTGGGCACCTTGGGACAACCTTCAACTCGGGTTTTATTTTTGGAAAATCCTTTCATATCTTTGGTTCCTTCCTGTTGTCCTAATGTCACCAAAACAGCTGGATCTCACAATAATTCCAAATATAACATCAGATATGTAGTCATTAATATCCAGTCAATATTGATGGTAAAAAAAGAGAAATATTAAGTTCTTATTAGTTTTAGATTTGGCAGCTCCCGAGCATTCTGCTGCTCAACTCATTTAGTTTTCTTTCAGAAGTTGCACCATAATGGAAAAGAAAAACCCTGACCAAACAAATGTTCTGACCTTTTGTGCTTTGTGTTTGTAATGAAACACAATAAAGCGCTTCAGAAAACCTTTTAAAATCTGATTCTACGTGAAAAAACTAAAAAAGCTGTTTTATATAAACAGCTTTGAGTAAAGTTAGCTAACAAGCAGATTTACTCAGATCACAGCTTCAGTCGCTGTGTGTGTGTGTGTGTGTGTGTGTGTGTGTGTGTGTGTGTGTGTGTGTGTGTAGGTGTGTGTGTGTATCTGTTTGTCTCTCAAGATGCTTCATTTAGCTCCGATTTTGGCTGACGCCTCTGCAAAACAGATAAATAAAAAATAAAAATGATGAACAGACAGTCCAAAGTGCATCACGCTGTTTCGCTGAGACGGGGTGAAGTTGCATCTGTTCGCTGTGGAACAAAGGACTTCCCGGCTCCCTGTCTCGACTGATGTCAGTAATTGTCTTTGCCGATAACATGTTTGCTTTTGGTTTGCTGTTTGCCTCTCAGGGCTGCCTTTGATTCGCCGACAGCCTCACCGCCTGACATCCTCCTCTGACTGAGAGTTAGCATTGTGCTCGACAACTTCAACAGCTTCATTTGTGTGTTGCTTTCATGTGTGTAACCAACGCGTTGTCAAGTACAGCACTATTGACAGCACGTTTTATTCCCCCATCTCCCAAACAGCCAATGCAAAAAGGCCGGTCGGTTGTTTATTCGCTCATCGACATATAGAACAATAACAATGCCATCCTTCACGGGACCAGTCGGCTCAACAAGGACTCGTCATCCACAGGAATAAAATGGTGGACTGCGGGCCTATAATGTTATAGTAATTTGGGGAAGAAGTGGCCCGTGCTGAACACTCTGTCTCCACTGTGGCAATTGGTGGGTGAGTCATGCTGTGGGGATGAGGGACCGGGGAGAGCAGGTCAGGAGTGGAAGAAAGTCCCAGAAGAAAAGCTGTCAGAGGCAGTGGAGTAAAATGTCCTTTCACTTCACAGTGATGCGCTACGTTTTGCTGGCTCACCTCATAAAATACCCCTCACACTTCCCAAAAAACTAAAAACAGTGATTCAATAATACGGTATGTAGGCCTATAAAGTTGGCAAGGATGTTTGTTTATTTGGATCCCCATGACTACTCTTCCCAGGGTCCCCAAAGTGTGTGGACAACAGTGAGACTTAGCGGCGCACCGATTGTAGTTTCTTTAAAAGCGTAACCTGTCGATTACAATTTTTGTCGGAAAAACTCCCTAATTATGGCAACAAAGCCACTAAGTTGACAACAGTGGGGGTGACTGTTGTTAATTGTGCATGTGCATATATGACCAGGTGGTAATAAGTTGTAAGTTATAAAAGGTTAGCTAGCTGTCACGCTCTAAAGTCGCCAAAGTTTAACCTTAATGTAAAAAATTTGCTAAAATGCTATGGTTAGCTTAAATCTATTTAGCATACAAACATTACTGTATGAGCTGCAGTTAGCTAACGTGCTAAGGTTAGCAGGTTAGTAGTAGCACTTAGCATGCAAACATTATGGTATGAGCTATATTTAGCTAACCCTGCTAAGACTAGCAGGTTAGTGGTAGTATTTAGCATACAGACATTATTGTATGAGCTATAGTTATGTTAAGGTTAGCAGGTTAGTAGTAGTTTAGGCTGGTTTCGCATAATTATCGGTCATTCGTTGATTTCCCGAAACAAAGATAAACTTTGCCAATTTATGTTGGCTTTTTAAGACGTTTTTTCCCCCATTTCTTTTATAATATTTGTGCTATTACCGCATCCCTAGTTGCTCTTAGTGTTTGTTGTTAATTACCACATTTATGCGGCATGTGCCTGCGCCGTGTTAGGTGACTGAAAGCAGAATTGAGGAGACGACCTCTCTCCTCAATTCTAACAAGCGGCCGCTCACACAGGGTCGGAAGGGAAGGGAAGGGAAGGGGAGTGTTGTTAAGGCGCAGAACAGGAACAAAACAAACCGACACATAGAGCCTCTCACACAGGCGGTGACTCATGTCAGCGTGCTGGGTGTTGCTGTGGGGGCTTCCTGACCCTTTGCTCTCCAGACAAAAGGCTGGAGAAGGTCCTGCAGCAGCGGGCGAGAAACATGAGAATCCAACATGCCGCCGGGAGAAAACGCGTCCGTGGAAACGAGGCCGACGGAAGGCAAGTGCTGGTTGTCTGACCTGACACGAGTGAGAACGGGCCGTGTAATCTGTTTTCTATATATATGTACAAAAACATGTTTGTTCTGAAGGAAACCCGCGTTCATGAATGGCAGACTTGTTTGCACAAACTGTTCAGATTAAAGCAAAACTTTAATAAGTTTTGCTTTAATCTGAACAGTTTGTGCATCACGTTAGGCAAGCCATTAAAAAGAAAGTCTACTTATAAAAAAAACGTGCCGTTTTTTTTTCAGAATAAAGGTTTTAAGCTGAATCAGAGTCGGGGTCAGGGTGTGTTTAATAGATGTTGTGCCATATGATTTTTATCAGTTTTGGGGATGTTGATTTAGTAAATATTTTTAATTTTATCATCTAATTTTAGGCTGTTATATTGGAGACATCTAACTGTAGTTTTGATCTATCAGCACATTTATTTAGATAGAAACTTTATTCATCCCTTTGGGATTTAACCTCAGGGAAATTGTAGTTCAGTCTCCCACACAGCACCAATACATCAAATCCTTAAACCATTTTTTAACGTTAACATTTAGCCTGATTCTATAGTTTCTTAATTTCTATTGTACTCTATCATACTATTATGCTTCTATTTAGTTAATAGGATAACAAATTTTTGTTATACAGATAGATATTTAATTTGTGTTTTGATATATAAAATTTAACCCCGTCTCGTCTTATCTTTTGGGCCTTTTAAAGCCTAATTTATGACAAATAACGTATAAACTCCACTATCCATATTGTAAAACTAAAACTAGTTTTTTTATTTTTTTTATTATATTAATTAAAGGGTCCAATTCTGAAATACTTACATCTCATCATTATCTTTATCAAACACATAAGACCTAATAGACTTAATAACTCGATTGATTGAAAGCTTTCAGAGAAACACTATTCATTTTAGAAAACAAAGCAGAAAAAAAAATCTATTATCTTCTTTTTTGTGAAAATCTATAAAATACAAACATAAAATTCAGCCCAGCTTTTCGTGAATCTCTTCAGTGAAGGAGAGCAGAGACATTTTCAAAAGTGAGCGGGAGGACGACGTTTTAAGGTTTCTGTGGTAAACATGCTCCCGTTTTGGCCGAGCTTCATCTCCAACATGAGTGCAAATACGATCCGACCTCTCAGCTGACTGAGCTTTCAGCCGAGGATTTCCTTTGAGCGAGCGACTCCATTAGCGGAGGAAATACCTTCAGCGGCTCACATGGAAACCGAGGCGCCGCAGTGAAAACCGTTCACACCGCCACGCTGCTCGTTCTGCTTTGTTAAAGTTGTACATTTGCTGACAAGACATGAGGTGTTTGTTTGTTGTTTTTCTTTTGGATAACAAATGAAAGAGCAGGCATGTTTTTAGATGGGAATGCTGCATTTGCGTTTGGACGGATGACACTGATTACCCTGATAGACGCTACGGCATTTACCCACTTTGAGTTGTTGTTGTTAGGAAACAGCAGATTACAAAGTAACTTACAGGAAATACAAGGTTGCTTTCTGAAAACCAATTAATGACACTGCTAAAGACGTATTCACAACCCTTGTTCTTCTTGTTTTGTGTTCTTGTGATTGTAGACCCAACACTTTCACAAAGTGTGTTTTTAATATCACAGAAGAAGAAGAAGTTTGGTCTTCTTCAAGTCAAACTAATAAACGAAGAGCATCTTAATTTCCTCTTGTTGCCACATGACCCGTGTGTGTCTGTGTGCCTCAGCCCAGCCTCTGCCGGCTCCAGCCCCCCTGACGGGGCCCTCAGGGGACAGCGGCGTGTTGGAGACGCCTCAGCGAGACCTTCAGAGACCGACGTGTCCCCGATGCGGCCTTCCCGTCCCGGACAGCAGACCCGAACCGGCCTCGCAGCCCCGGAGCCGGCCGCAGGGCTCAGCGGCGTCGGTACACGGCGACAGGAGCCGGAGCAAGAGAAGTGGGCCCGGACCCGACCGACCTGCTCCTGGGTCTGCCGGTAAACCGCATGTCCTGTTTAAACAGATCTACATACAATAATACATAAATAAAAGTTACATTCTCAATAAGAATGTAGGAGTTGAATGAAATTGGAGAAGATATGGACAGACTCGTCTAATCGAATGGTGTAGTCAAAGTAGCAACCTTAATCCACCCGAGTTTAACAAGGGGTCTGATAAAAGATGCACGACACGTCCCACTATTCTACTTCCTGTTGGCCGGTCACGTAAAAATTCCGATGAAAACACCAAACATTCCCAGCTGCCAAAAATGTTAAACAAAACCTGACTTGTTCTTTGAACCCTGCGGTAAAATCTTCAAAGTCGGCCTGTCTTGTTCGTTCAGTCGTATTCCAACCAAACGCCAAACTTTCCGGACAGAAAGTTTTCCGGAACATGAAGTCCATTTGCTTCCCTTCTGTCTCCTGCTTGTCTACCGGTGGGTTCACGCCGTCGTCTCTGTGAAGCTCTACATCAAATCAACTCCGGAGCGACACGCTACGCCTCCCTTTCATCTACACACGTCCATTAGCATGAGTTATATGTGGGGTGTGTATAAATCAGTGGAATAAGCAGGAAGATGTGGAGCCCTACTCCACAGGGAATTCTGCCACCTCCCTTTCTTTTTTATTTTGGCTTCCTTCAGTAAACAGGATAAAACAGCTGGATTTGCATCGGCTCGCTCTCATCTGGTCCTCGCGCAGATGAAAAATAAATAAATAAATAAATAAAATAAACGAATACAGGAGGAACCCAAGACACGCACCGCAGCGCACAGACGAGGTCAACGTATGCAATTTGGTCTGCGCCTAATTTGGGCAGCAGAGCAATTATCATGTGACAGCTTCCTCCTGATTGTTTGTTTTTTTTTTAATCCCTGAAAGCCTCTGTGGGTTTTTCTTTTTCTTTTTGTTTCATTTTCCCTGGAGGACTGAACAAACCTGTGATTAAGTAAACACGAGATTTTCCTCTTTGAAGTTTTGCTTGACACCGCAAACAAACAAATGCGGGAGATTAATTTGGGTTAATAGAGTCGCTAATCCCCTGTTTTTGAGAACACACACACACGCCTACACACACACACACATAAAAAAAAATAACAAGAAAAGCCTTTTATGGAACATCAGACTCAAGTCGTCTTCATCCTCGTGTCGCCCTCAGACTCGTGCTCTGGGCTGCTGCTGGCGTGCCTGTGGTGCCAGTTCTCGGTGGTGCTGCTGGGCCTGCTGGAGGCCTGCTCCTCCTGCTCCTCCTGCTGCCTCCAGGGCCTCTGCTCCTCCTGCTGCTGCGCCTCCTGCGCCCGCTGCTGCGCCGCCGTACGGGACGCGCCCGGCGAGGAGCTGGGGTGCCCCGCCCACTGCCACTCGGTGCTGTTTGAGTCCTGCTGCGAGCCCATCGAGTTCCTGGAGTTCTGCCTGGACTGCTGCGAGATCTGCCACCGCGGCTGAGCCTCGGGGGACGGCAGACGTGTCTGAACTGACCGATCGATGAGCGGAAAGTCTTTTTGTCTGATCAAGAACTGAAAATGGTGAGAATTACTGGAGCTGAGACGATTAATCGTGATTAAATCATTTGTTGAAATAATCGTGAGCTAATTTAACTGTTGACTGCTAAGTTGACTAATCAAACTTAAAAAATGGTCATCTGCAAAAAAAACAACATATTTGAGAGAGTAACTGGGCAAAACTGTACAAAAAAATACAAACAAAAAACGACTTCCATTCTACTCAGAATTACTGAAGTGGCAAAATTTTAGCGTCACTCGGATCAAATTCTCTAAAGAAAAATATCTCCTATTAAGCACTTTTAACTTTAGAATTATTGATCTGTTAATCCAAAAACTAGCCAATAAATGAGTTCTACGCTGTATAGATGCTGAGCAGAAAGGGCTGAGCTTTTCACATGTTATTAGCTGTTTTGTTTTTTTGGCTGCTTTGAATGCCATGTTGCATTTTAAGCAGTAAAAAGTTTTAAAAAGCAATTAAATTATTTTTCATTTGTTGTATCTTTTAATGTATTTCATATATTGTGTAAATAAAAAGGCTTAAGTGGTTAATAGGACATCTGCTGTTATTTGATTAATCGATTAATCATCCAAACAATCAATAGAATACTAGATTATTAATAGAACTGTTTGTTGCAGCCCTAACGATCACACAGGTTATGTCTATATTTGGACATATGTCCGTTGTGCCGTCACTTAAAATCCCAATATAATGTCTGGAAGCTTGTGGTTGAAACATGAAACAAACAAACAAAAAAAAAAATCAGAAATAATGAAAGTTCTTTCGAGAGGAAACGTGCCGCAGACTCGTGGTCACGTGTTTTCTGCTGCATCTGTTGCGGTACAGTAGCTGTGGGCAGAGAGGTCAGAACAAATCCAGGCTGACAAGTGGAACAAACCTGAGCGCTTATTTCACGCCGCCCGTCCGCCATGCTCTAAATTAGATATCTGTTGTCGGCCCTCAGCGGAGCCCGAATGCATTGTGGGCCACAGAGACGCCTAAATCTGATTCACTTGCTCTATAACGTGATTTAAACGAGCCTTTGCTCCACCGCGCAGTCTTGACAGCGTCGTCTTTATCGGCACTTAGGGTTTATTTTTGGCTGTTTACTCCGCGTCTTTGCTGTCGTCTCGCTTCAAAAGCTTTTCTAATGAAGCTCGCTCAGATCCTTCAGAGATCTGGAGACAATAAGCATCTTCTTTATGTTTAAAAGTGCCTTATTTGACACACGTGAAAAGGGATTAAAGCGAGAGATGACAAGTTTTGTGTTTGTCCTGTTCTTTAGCTGTAAAAAAAAAAAGAAGACAAAAAAACAAAAAGAGGTGCGCAGGAAGGAGTCAACCCTGTAATCTTCCAACACTGGAAGTGTAATGCCTTTGATTTAAAGTAATAGACCTTCTGCTTGAGGTCAGTAAATGAAACGTTATGCACATCTGAACCATTTGTGGTTCAAATATATATGGAAACACCAAAGTTCAGACCAGTGGTGTAAAAAGTGGAAACGGACTGCGTGCGACGCATAGGGGCGCCACGCTAGAAGGGGCGCCAAAACAAGGGTGGAATCATTTTTACTTTTTAAGCAAAATAAAAAAAAATGATGGTTATAATCTAACAATAAATCAACCTGCTACAATGACTATCTCATCATACATTATTGAGGTTTCAAACAGACATCTTGTTGGACAGGAAGTCTGAGATGACGAGACAGAAGACGACCTAATGAAAAGCAGATTGCTTTCAACCTTTCCTCAAAAATAAATAAATAAAATAAAATAAAACATGCTCCCCTTTATTCAGTTTCTGCCTATTTGTATTCTCGCCTGCCTCCAAAGCTGCGTGACAACGGCAGTAACCTCTTCAATCAAAACAAGGTTTATATGTGCGGTACGAAGTGGCGTCTGCATAAAAAAAAAGAAAAAAAAAACGGGTGGCGGGGAAATAAAAACACCTAATAGTCAGTCTGTCAGATGTGCCCATCTGCTATAAAGGAAACAAAAATAAACGTAACGAGATTTGAATATTTTACGTTCGAGGCTGACGGATCAAAGCCTGGAGAGACGCACCAGAGGGGGGCAATCATAAACACGCCGTCTCGTCTTAATAGGAGAGGAAAATTGTTTCCAAAGCGGCGCATACCATCAGGCTTCGCATGTTTGCGAGCGTGGGAGGAGAAGAGGAGAGGAGAGGAGAGGAGAGGAGAGGAGAGGAGAGGAGAGGAGAGGAGAGGAGAGGTTTAAAGAACGTCAAAAACACAGCTAATGAGAGTTAGGGTTGAAGATGGTTGAGCATCAAGGCTCGATGGCGAGCAGCGTCTTTCATTTCAACGACACCAACTTGGGACTTTTCAGCGGGTTTTGCACACAGCCGCCGCAGGATCAGGGCGAGTTCTCAGAAAGTAAGAAAACAAACTAAAAGCCGAGGATTTGTTCTTGCTTGTTGATTATTTGAACTTGTATTTTCATTGAATATGTCATAAGAATCCACACCGAAATTAGTACAGAATTACATGTACCTTATACATAATAATAATAATTTTAAATAAATCTAATATTACGATGCCTTGTGTGCTTTTATGTTGTCTAAAAAGTCTGGATTCATTTAAAAAGAAAAGATAAGATATATAGGTGCAAGTTTTAGCAAGGGAAATTTAAGACTTTTTAATGCTAGTTTAATGAAATTCAAGACAAAACTACACACAGGGGGAAAAAACCGCTAACTAGCAAGAGTATATGAGCAGCTAGCTACCAAGGAACGTAATGAAGAAACTTTTACTTGACAGAAAAGTCTAAATAAATAATAATAAATAAATTTAAGGCCACCATACACATTTTTCAATGAATTTAAGACATTTTAAGGCCTTAATTTTTCTTTCTTTCTAAACAATAATGAATTTAAGATGTTTTAAAGATGCACAGACACTCTGTGTCATGGTTTGGGAATGCTTTGCTGTAAGATCTGAGCAGCTTGGATCATTTTTCAGATGGATTTGCTGTCCATCATTCTATATCTTCTCCTTCACTGTAAACATAAACCCAGTGAAATCTATATTGCAATAGATTACATTGAAACAAACTTTGTATTTAGGTAAAAAATGCTGAAAACAAATCCTTCATGTGTGCTCCATATAGCTTTTCATTTATTCAATTTTACATACTGAATATATTCAGAATACAAACTTTTGATTCCACTGTTGCAGCGAATGAAACGTTACATTAAAAATCTTTCTGTGTATTTATACATATATGTATATTTTACAGTATTTTATGATAATAAAAAAACAACAAAAAATAACGGAACATAAAAGCGGCTGTCCCTTTCATCAAACCAACAACGAGCTGAAATGTAAAACCGTGGTCACCCTGTTTTTATAGCTGGAGAGCATTCCAGCTCGTCATGTTCAAGTATATAGAGTTCATTACATAAAAGAAAAAATAAACCCAGAACGACACAACTCTATATTAGTACTAACACAGATATTGCACCATTGGATGGCATGTACCAAATGTCCTAAATTGGCAAAAATGATTATAAATACAAATACTTAAAAGCGGCAATTCTGAAACACCAAAATTCACAAATCAAAACTAGAGTTTCAGCCGGCAAAACAAATACTTCTGAGGTCGTCTTTAGTTCAGAGTCTCGTCCGTCCCTCACTCTATGAGGGGGTAAGTGCAACGTGCAGTCAAGTTTATTTCTTTCATGACAACGGGATAAAAAAAAAAAAAATAGCGTTAGCTTCTTGGTCTTGGCTTTAGAGTTTTCCGGTGACGAGCGGAAACGTGTGATCAGATCCTACGGTTCTTCTTCAGCACCTCCAAATACTGCTGCGTGGCCCAGCTGAGGGGGTCCAGCTCCACTCTGGAGGCGGAGCCCACCGGGGACAGGCGGGCCGAGGCGGCGTCCAGCTCCGCTGTGGCTGAGAGAGGGCCAAGGTTAACGCCTGCCGAGGCTCCTTCCCAAAGATGGTGAAGGAGGAGGAGGAGGAGCTGCGCTTACCGTGTCTCAGTTCTTTCGATATGTTTTTGTCCAGTTCTCTCTGCATCTGGGGAAAACACAGCAGCGTCTCAGGTGAACAAAAACAAAACGCGGGTGTGAAATGTGGGTGAGGAGAAGAGCCACTGAGAAACACCACTGTAGAAAACACACCAGAGGGGGGAAAAAGCTGGAGAAAATCTGTGTTTTTTTTGACGTGAAACACATAAGGTCATGCAAAATTTTCAAGCTCTTCACAGATCTGAAAGCTGTGGTATACAAAGAGCTCCTCAATGGTTGAAAAACAAATTTGCAGAAATAATTTTTAAGTAAAATCTGAATAAATTAACCTCCCTTCCTCAGATGGCGACCAGTACAAACCAATACGCCTTGCTCTGTGTGGGGATAGAAGTGAAGTGCATAAATTCAATTTCTGGCTTGTCCAGATTGATATGTTTTTATTATAAAAGACATCTAGATAAGGATTTAATTTACATCAGTCCCACTTTACCACTGCTTTATTCAAACTTATAAAACAGGGCTTTCATGTTTGTGCCGTTTATGTTTGCTAAGGTAACACTAAAATCAAAACGCTCATTTATTTCAGTGTTTCAGTTCAAAAAGTGAAACTTGATACATGTTAGTAGATTTATTGAACTGACTGATAGAATTCAATCATTTACTTTTATTTATTTTAATGGCTTGCAGCTAACAAAAACTCACAATTCCTTCCTTCCAGACACTAAAACATTGCGTAACAATTTAAAATGCATGTACAGTTTTAATGCCGTATTGATAATCTGTGTCCATTTGGACGGCTGCCTACTGTATGGTTCTCCAGCAAAACAATCCCCGAGTGTATAAAAATGTTACTTTAAAAGGAGCGACTTGTCGAAACAGCTGCGTTTTCATCGCAAATGTACACAAAACTTAATATTCCATTAATGTCGGAAAAACACAATTACGGAAATTGCGGCGTCTCCGTTAAATAAGAAACGCAATTAAAATCCCACCTAAATAAGTTTGCTCGCGCCATGAGTCGTTAAAAAACATGCAGCGCCACGATCCTCCAACTACTTCCTGTTGAATTCTTCTTCGTGGTTTGCGCCAATGGAGACATCCGGTTGTTGATCATGTAACGCGGAAAAAGTGTTTTTACTGCATTTTCTCCGAATACACTAATTTCGATGCTGCTCATAAAAGGACCCACCTCATCATAGCGCAAAAAAACTTAAAAGAAAGGAAATTGACAATCTCTGCCCCCCCCAGAAAATGACGTTTTATTATGCTAATTTATTTCCGAAATGTCAGCGTGAATATATACTCACGAGCCAGTCGTATCTATTACATAGCTTCAAGTGCGAGTTCCTGTTATTGTGCAGCTGCGGGACCAATGACAACTTTAGAAACGTCTTACCTGAACTAAGGAGAAAAAGAGCTGGACTGCTGCTTGGCCAAACGGTAGCATTAAACAAGCTTCAGAATGCTGTCGGTGGAAGACTGTAGACCTACGCTGTTACCGAACCACAAACCAACAACATGAACAATGGACGAACACTGCATTTAGATACACTTCCTTTTTTTTATGGTGCAGTCTCAGAGCTAATGAGTCGTGAACAAACCTTCTGGGGGAATGTTTTGTCTGCGCACACCTGCTGTCAGGATGGAAAATGGCAGAGGTGAGTATTTACAAAATAATACCCCACTACGACCCGTCATATTTTAGTTCCTTAAAACTGTGTACTAACTGCCATCCATTGAAAGACATTATTATTATGTATTTACCTTTTCGCAGCAAGAATACCAAGATGAATGAAGACGCACCTAAACACACACACACTAGAAATAACCAAAATAAACCAACTGGAAACCCAATTGCCGTATTGCTGGTTTACTGTATACACTTTCATTAAAATAAATAACTAAAATATAAATGTAACAGTGACAATGTAACAGTAAAAGTGTTATGTAAAGCTGTCGTATCCCTAGCAAATTAATTAATAGTTTTATTCTATAGTCATTAAATTAATACACACAAACAGAGATTGTGGTTAATATATGACACCACAACCTACTTTATAAATACCTGTCACTATATGGTTTTGACAGATTTTATCTTTTAAATAAACATACGTCTTTTTAAAGTTGCTCAAAGAGTTTGTTATTGAGAGGAAATGATCAAAATAACTTTTTAAGAGGATCTATCATCTAGGCTCAGATGAATCTCTTTGTATTCCCTTAAAGTTTACAATGTGACAATATGAACATTATCATCACCTACTGGCCGGGCATGAGTATACAAGCATTTTGTGTTTGGTAAATGTATAATTTTTTTTCTTTTTTGGCATCGATTTAGCTTAATCCAGGCCTAATTTATTTTGTTTCCTTTAACAAAATTTGTGTGCTTAGGATAATTCTGAGTATATTTTATAAATTTTTTTGAATTAAGTTGCTTAATTATAACTTCTCTCTTGAAGATGCACTGACACTTGAAAACTTCAGCGTTCGTTCACAGAGGATCCAGCAAACGTTTGAAAGCAAAACAAGATAAAAACTGTTCTGTACCCGATTCTGTGACCAACGCCTGCACCAGTTACAATCTCAATATTCAAGGGGAATTCATTGCAGATAAAAGAAAAGCTGCAGAGCTTTGGCTCAGATTAACTTTATACTGAATGACAAACTGTTCAGACCTGAGATAGAACCAAACTAAACTGATTCTTCAGTGAAAAAGTTTTAACGCTAAAGTTGCTGATAAAAACCGGCAGAAAGTAAAAGAAGAGAGAAAAACAGAAACAGTGGCCTCCAGCTGCCTTTCAAAGCCAACAAAGGAGCGCCACCTAGTGTTGTTTTAGCTGTGCAGGCACAGCAGAGGTTTTTTCCACTTCACTATAATGTGCAACTTTGTCTATAAAATAAACTGTAATCACAAAAAAACACTCAAGTTTGAGGCTGCAACATTGCAAAATGTAAGAAAATTCAAGCTGTTTATGCTATATTTAAAAAAAAAGAAGCGCAAAATATGTAAATTTTTTGTTGCTTTGTCTGGCAGTTTTTTCTCCACTGAAGCCACGAGCAACGCAATGAAACAGCAACCAGTCACACACTCAGCTAAAAACAGCAACACACCTGGTTATGAGTCTGGCTGAAGAGAGGAGAAGTGAGAAAAAGACTTTTGAGCTAGAAGCTAAAAGAGTGAGAAATACAAGACAAGTTAGAGGTAATAGTGAAAAGACAGAAATAATAAACAGGAGGAAGAAGCAAACAAAAAAAGTCTGCAAAGCCTAAAGTTGGGTGACCTGATGTAACTCGTCAAACACACGTCTCTGACTATGAGGTGAAACTACAGAGATGTCACAGTTTATAAGTAACATCTCTGCAGTTACATGAACTTATTCTTAAAAAAATGAAATCAGGAATATACCAGAACACAGATTTCCTCTTTAATCTCTATAAGTGAGTGAGAGATGAAGGACTGGGCAGACCTTAGCCAGGTAGTCCTCCACCCTTTGGTTCTGTCCGTCTGACTCAGTACTGGGCAGGGAATATCCCACGCTCATGTTCCTGTTGAGGGCCCCCACTGAGGTCCCGGGGTTCGCTGGCGTAGCCAAGGCGCTCATGTCCAGAGAAGGCCCCATCAGGCTCCCGCTTGTGACGTTTCCCATCATAAGACTCCTGCTGCGCTCGGTCAGCAACTTGGAGTTGGCTTCGGAGAGGCGGCAGTTGGCCCTGTTCATGGGAAACAAGAAAACGCTAATCACCGCCATCTTTTTAGCAGCTCAGGATTTGTTAACAAGCATTTACCAAACCTATTATATATATATATATTTTTTTACAAAGCGAAATAGACTTCTTCAATAAACATTTTAACCTCTCCAGTTTGGCAGTTAGGGACATCCGCAGGCGCATCTCTTCGTTGTAGAGGTGTCGATAGCGCTCCAGCTCGGAGCGCGTGGACTCTTTTTGGCTGAGCATCTCCTGCTGGATGGTGCGGGCTCGGTTCAGCTCCCCTTCCAGCTCGCGGATCTTCTTTTCCAGCTGGGAGCGCAGGTTTTCCTCGTTGGCGGCTTTGATCTCATCTAGTGCTTCCTGAGATGCCGCCTGGGACTGAGAGACGCATAAATTGTTGTTAATCCCACTGGCGGGATTCTTCTGCTATTGTGAATTAATTTCCTCTCTGTTGGGGTTTTTCTCAGCTTTTTACCTGTAGGAAGAGGTTGACCTGCTCTAGTTTCTGCTGCACCTCCTGGTGGGCTTTTTCCTCCGCTTCACGTCGGTACTGATCCAGCACGCCCTGGTCGGGCTTGTTGTTCTCCAACTGGCGTCTCAGCTCCACCACCTCGCTCTCCAAGTGCCTCTTGCTTCTCTCCAGCTCGCCGTGGTTACGGCCCGCTCCTTTCATGGAGGCCAACTGGTCCTGGAGCTCCCCGTTGATCTGCTCCAGCTGGCAGCGACGAGATGTTTCCTTCTCCAACTCTGCCTGCAGATCCTCCACCTGAAGACAGAAGAGACATTTGAAGGCCAAGAAGCAAGGGGAGATAGTAGGCGATGCACTGCACAGGTGTTCATTTAAAGTTCGGTACAAACAACTTGCCTTTGGGGCAGCATGTTGCTGTAAAATCTTTCGACTGTGGATACAAGCATAATAATTAAGACGCTCAGACCCTCAGGTCGTACGTTTGCCCGATATCCCATTAGACACTTTAGGATGACGGCTGTTTTTGAGCCTTTCAGGCAATTATTGCCATAAAATGTTACACACGTACATTTTTGATTTTGGTCATCCTGTTTTTGCAACTTTGAAGTAATGATATGTAGTAAAATAAGAACAAGGACGTGGCTGTTTGCGAGTCTTGTGTGGAAAATGGCTCCCACAATTTTTTTTTGTGCTTAGCAGTTTACCGTTAGTTTCTGCAAATTTTTTTTTTGTATTTAGCAGTCAAATTTTTTTTTTGTATTTAGCAGTCTAGCGTTAGCTTCCACTATTTTTCGTGCTAAGAAGTTCAGTGTTAGCTTCCACTAATCCTTTATGTTTAGCGGTTTAGGAAAGCAGAGCTAATATTTTTGTGCTTAGCAGTTTACCATTAGTTTCTGCTAATTTGTTAACTACCTTAGAACCCAGGTTCAGAACAACAAAAACTGTGAAATGGTCTTGTTTGATATTTTGAATCCAAAAACCAAAATATAATATATAAGTAGCACATTAGGTCGCGTTGAAGCCAGCATCAGCACCACAGACCTTGTCGTCCATCCAGGTGTCAGCCTGACTCTGTCTCCGGTGAGGGCTCTTCATAGAGGAGTATTTCGCTCCTCCAGACTCTGGACCCTGCAGCTTCTTCTTTGCACTTTTTAATAAAGTTCGTTGCCTTAAATATAAACGCACAGAGTGAATATCTAAAGCATCAAGTAAAATATCCTAAACTTGTTAACATTAGGCTGATTGAATGTACAAAATAATTGAGTGGGGACTTAAAAAGGATACAGACACTGGTGGACCACAAAGCCAAGTAGTTGGTTCTAGAGGATCCTAGCTGGCTCTAAACAGCAGGATCACCCACCGCCCAGTGACAGAGTCCAAAAGTCACCTGTGCATTTCTTTTTGAAGCTCCATGTTTCTCTTCATCTCTTGATCGAGGCGAGTGTCAACCGCTTTCTTTTGCTCTGCAATTTTCTTGACTTTCTTCTTTTCAAGCTCCATCTAGACCAGAACGAACAACTCAGTGACTCTTCATACCTCAACTGAGTGACGCTTAACCATCATATCTCTCATAGATTACTATCACAGTGTGAACACCTGGTTTGTGAGCTCTCCTTTTTCTCTTTCAAGTTCTGTCAGGCGCAGTCCTAACTTTGAGCGGCTCTTCGTCTCTTCCTCCCACAGGACCTGAGAGTCCTGCATGGTGTTAGACAGCATGCTCTGTTTGTGCAACTGTAGAAGAAAAACATACAAGCTCAAAGTACGGTTCTGTTTATACTTTAGGCATGGATGTTGCTCATTTTAAATCATTTTGAAAATAAACCTTAAACCTCGTGCATGCGCTTGCTCACACCCCCGCAATCGCTCCCTGCTACGCTAGAGCTAGTTCCCTACATTGGAGTCTGCTGTGAATGCTTAGAGTGGCCACATTGAATTGTACATGCATGAGCATGGTTGACAGCACTAAGAAACTCCACCTGCCTCTGATTGGTTGTTTCTGACTGGAAGCAGCGCATTTCTGCAGATGGAGAAGTCAGAGGTGCTCAAATTTTTCATACATTATCTGTTATCTGTCTCATACTTTCAGGATGTGGTGACGATTTTAACGATTGCGTTTACTGCAGCTTTAAGGCTTTGGAATGGCATTGACCCAAATCCTATTAAAACCTTTGAGAAAATACACCACAAACTCAAATCTGAGCACTCACTTCCTGTTAATAAAATCAATTAAAGGTTATTGCTTTATAGTAGGTTGTTCAGATAATCCATTAAAAGTCAAAAGAATAAAGTCAATCCCTATAATTGAGTGTATGTAAACCTATGACTTCAACTAAGGAATTAGAATGAGAATGTATTTTTAGGCATTTTATCGGTCCTAAACTTGCGTTTTCGTTTTCATCGTATATAAAAACAAATAAACTGATGAAAATTATGACGAACTAACAACAGAAATCACCCACCTCTTTATTCAGCTGCTCTTCCAAAGAAATCTTGTTGCCTTGCAGGTTCGATACCAGCTCCTCCAAATGTGCACGAACCTAAAAAGAAAAAAACATGATTTAAAAGCAAAACAAAATAAAACCAAAAATGAAATAGTCTTTGTGTTTCTGCTACTGCTGAAAAAAAATCAAGTTAGGATTTTAGAAAGATGAAAGCAAACTAAAGGAAGTGACATGCATTAATCAGGAATACATTCACAACTGAAAGAAAGACACCACAGAAAAAGATTAAAAAAAAAAAAAAGACAGGGAGAGGAAAGACATTTTTCCATCACCAGGATACTTATTCCCACATAAGCTTGGAGTTCTGACACTAAAAACATGTTTTATTTCACTTCATTAAGAGGATTATTTTATCTCTAGTTAAAAAAAAAAAAAAATTAAATGAATCAGCGTACAAAGAGGAAGAACCTCACACAGAGAAACTATGCCTACAGTCACAATACTGACCCCTCCTCCAGGTGAGCAGTCAGCTCGCTGAAAAAAGATTGTATGCCCTTTAAGTTTAAAACAGACTTAAATACATAAACTCAGATAGTTGATTTAACAGAATTGCATGACACCTTTTAGCTCCAAAGAGACGTGGAGCATTGAGACCATGAGTGAGCAGGTGAACGGGTTACTCACCACGACAGCTTCCTGAGCGCTTTTCTGAAGAGCCTCAATTTTATCGGCCTGTTGCTTCGTAGTACCTTCCAGTTTGGCGTTCTTGATCTCCATCCTGGGCGACATTAACATTCTCTATTAATCAGGTCCAAATACCTGCGACTGTATGGATATATGTTAATCGGATTAATCGTGATTAATTGATTACTAAAATAATCGTCAACTAATTTAGCAATTGATTAATCGCTGCCTCAAAATAAACAGCCATTTGGTGAAAAACCAACATATTCAGCAGTAACAAAGCCAAAACTACAAAAAATATATGCGGTTTCCATTTCAGATAAAAATTGCCTTCTTTTTAAATTTGTTTTAGCTGAAACTCTTAAAGCAGCTTAATTTTAGCTTCAACGGCTTCAGATTTACAGCAGGAATGCTGTTACTGCATTTTAGGCAGTAAAACATTTATTTTTTTATTTTAAAAAGGAAATTAATTATTTTAATGTATAAAAAAGGCTTAAGTGGTTAAATAAAAAACCTGTAGAATGTGCTTTAAAAAACAACAACAAAAAAAACAGATTAATCGTTTAATCATCAGAATAATCAATAGATTAATCGATTGCTAAAATAGGCGTTAGTTGCAGCCTTAACATTACAGGAAAAAATCTGCACATAGTATCTAATCACATGGTTTGTAGGCTTTACTTCAAAACTTCAAATACGCAGTTCTCTAAGAATAAATACAAAGGATCGCTATGAATCAGCGCGTGTGTCGAAACCGTGTGTTTGCCCTTACTTTTGCATCGCTTCCTCCAGCTGTTTGGTGGTGATTTCAGTGGCCACGATGGTCGCCACTGCCTCCTGGAGTTTATAAGTGGTAGTTTTAAGTTCCTTTTCCGTTTCGCCCAATTTGACTTTCATACTGGTCATATGTCGCTCTGCCTCGAAATACTTCTCTTCTGTTTCCTCAAGCTAAGTAATACAGACAAAACAAAACACTCAAGAGCAAAGATAAAAAGTGTACTTCATGGTTCATTTATATATATATAGAAAAAGCAGCTATTAATCCTCTGGATTAGTCTTGAAGTTTTTTGTCACATCCTAATATAAAATTATTATTGTTGTGACAACTCACCAAATGGAAGTAATTAATTCTTCAGTAGAAAAAAAAAATTGGATTTGGTTTCCAAAATATTTTACAAATATGTTGGGTGGGAGGAAATAAAGAGCAAAGTTGAAATGTGCTTTCAAAAACCCAAAACGGCCCCATGAAATACACCATTCCTATGGTGAAGCATGGTGATGGTGGTATCATGCTGAGGGAAATTTTGTCTGGAGATAAACACAGGGCAAAACTGGAAAAAAAACACCAGCTACGGGATAAAAAAGTCCTAAAACTAGCAGCTTGGAGGTTCACTTCACACTAGGTAGCAGGACAGGCCAGAAACTGACTATAATTTCAATTTTACTGTAATTGACTAAAGGTTCAGTAAAAGGTTTTTCTCTGATCTCTTGACTCAGGTGAACTGAATAGAAATGTATGTTACTCTTAAATGTGTGTTTTTTTTAAAACAAAATTTTAAAACCGTGTTTTAATGGCACTGCCATAAGATGTATATATATGTTAAAAAAAAGATTCAACCAGCTTTAACGTTTGAAAGGCCCTGATCACATAATAAACTTCAACTTAGTGATTACAATTTCTCATATTCCAGCAGAAAATTTATTGACCGATTGTCTCGTAATAAATCACGTTTCAGAGAAGAGAGCTGCGTCCTGCAGTCACCTTTTCTCTGAGTCTCTCGATGTCTTTGAGAAGCCGAACTTTCTCTTGCTCCAGGTTGTCGCGATAGCGTGTGAGGACCTCCAGGGAAGCTTCACACATCGATAACTTCTTGAGAGAGTCGGCCAGCTCCTGCTGCAGCTCCCTCACGGTGTTCTGTGCAGAAAGAAACAAGGTCAGATATAAAGAAGCATCTTAGCAGGGGGGAATATAAGATGT